>NC_090925.1:755093912-755728122 GCF_040938575.1 Ambystoma mexicanum
AGGAAGGAAGTTGATGAGAGATGGCAGGCACTGGTCAAAGCAGAGGAAATCGGGTTGAGGACCCTGGGCCATGATGGTGCCATTGTGATAAACATTAATAATGCACCTAGATGATGAGAAGCCAGCCAAGAGAACTTCCATCTAGTGTAACCATTAATGGGTGAGGGAGAGGAAGGTGAGATAGTGGAAATTAGATGTGGAGTCCATAGGTCTGGAGAGGGGACGGAAAAGAGGATATAAATGACAATATGTTTGGACGTGGCGCTGACATAGATGTCTGCGATAGGTAATCCAGGATCACTAGCAAGGAGATCTTTTATGAACTTTTTACTTCCAGACTTAGTGAGAGAGGGAGGATAGGTGATAGAATAGCAGTTAGAGTAGATAGGACAGATGGAGAGAGCCATATAGGAAGGTAGAGCGGGTAGTGAGAGACAGGAGTAGATACTGCACAGACCCAAGACAACTCACCAGGCGGCCTGGCAGATGGAGGTAGTAGGTAATTTAAAAAGCACACCTAAATTTGCCTATTCCAAAAAGCACTAAACCAGCACAAAATAGAGGATGCAACATTTTATAAAAGTACACCTAAATTTGACTATGCCACAAAGCACTAAAACAGCACAACATTGAGGATTCAACAATTTTAAAAAGCAGACCTAGATGTGACTATCCTAACAAGTACTAAAACAGCAGAAAATGGTGGATGCAATGATTTAAAAAAGCACACCTACATTTGACTATGCCAAAAGTACTAAAACCGCACAAAATGGAGGATAGACAATTTAAAAAAGCCACCTACATTTGACAATGCCATAAAGTACTAAAATAGCACACAATGGAGGATGCGACAATTTTAAAAAAGCACACCTCGATGTGACTATGCCAAAAAGCACTAAAACAGCACAAAGTGGAAGATGCGACAATTTAAAAAAGCACACCTGGATTTGATTATGCCAAAAAGCACTAAAACAGCACAAAATGGAGGATTCGACAATTTAAAAAAGCACTCCTTGATTTGACTATGCCAACAAGTACTAAAACTGCACAAAATGGAGGATGAGACAATTTTAAAAAGCTACCTACATTTGCCTGTGCCATAAAGTACTAAAATAGCACAAAATGGATGTTCAGAAAATTTAAAAAAGCACACCTAGATTTGACTATGCCAAAAAGTACTAAAACAGCACAAAATGGCGAATGCAACAATTTAAAAAGCACACCAGGATTTGTCTTTGCCAAACAGCGCTGTGCTGCATTAGAAAGGGTTAGGCACAAGTTGGCATCAGAAACAGGTTAAAAATGTGATGTGCAGTAAGTAACCATTGCAAGTTGGAGGAGGACATAGTTAATAGTGATGCAATGAGCCAAAGGAGGCAAGAGTCAATAGGCATCCAGGTGGAGTTTTTGTGCATGGTAGGTGATCCGATGTGCTAGCCGGGGCAGTGTGGTGGCACATTGTTCATCATCTTGGATGCAGGGAGTTAGTAAGTTGATTTAACTAGGAGAGCTGAAGGGCGGATCAGAGATGCAGAAGCATGGAGGGGTGCCTTCCAGTTTTGGACGGAGACAGACAGGGGCCTTTGTCTGGGCCTTCATGTGGGGGAGCGGCTCGAGCCTGACAGCTTCTGATTGGCCCAGAAGTGGCTGCACACAAACAATCTGGTACATCAATACTATGGTAGTGTCAGGATCTCCATCAATAGCGAAAATAAAACCACATAGGAGATCTAATTAAAATCCCAATGTGGATTTAAAGTGCCCATACGGTGGCCATATTACACTAAAAAATGCTACCCTGGGACTATAATAATACAGCATAGAGCAAGGAACCAGGTCTTCTGAGTAGCCATAATGGAGCTCAATTTTGAGTTCTGCGTAAATTAGACGGAGGGGACCTGTAACGTTTACACTTTGGAATATATAGGTCCCCTTTGCCTAATTTTACAACTTTTGCATGGTGGAGTGCAAAAGGGAAGTGTAAAATGGTGGAGTACTTGCTTGATCCCCATCAGTTTGCACTGCGCCATACAAAATGAGGAAATGCTGCATTCAATTTACGCATTGGCGGGCAGCATTTACAGTGGATTCATTCAGAATCCCCATGTTTTTTGCTGATGTAAAAAGCCGACAGATTGTATAATAATCCACAGCATTTGTGTTAGCATGAAAATACATGCTGGTGCAAATGCTGGCGTATTTGCATGGTGGAGTGGAAGGGCAAGGCAGAATCTTAACTTACCATCCACGCCTCCTCTCTGCCATACAAACGAACAGCAATGAGCTCTGATGTAAATCTAATGCTTAAACTTGTTGCAAAAGAATATTACGCATAAAAATTACGTTACGGCTCCTAGAACATGAACTCCTGTGTTTTAGAACCAAATAAGGATCTGCTTCATGTTAGCGTTACCCGACTGTGGAGCCGTAAACACCTAATGCTATTGACATTGTAACCATTTTGGTGTGCGTTGCTACCCCTGCAACGTCAAACAAACATTAGTACTTGGTGTTACTGGCGATAACACAGTCTTCCAAGACTTTATCATCGCCATGATTAGATAGAAGTGTTTTATTTTAGTAATAGTGGTATTGTGTTGGGATTAATATTAATTGACCAATGAGCACTTATTTTGTATTGCTTTGTTCAATTAGTAAGCAGCATCAGAAAATGTATATACATTGTATTGTATTAAAATGTATTAACAAGGCAAGGAGAGAGGTGAGCAGAGGGGGTGAGGAGAGAGGCGAGGACAGGCTACAGACATGAGAGGGGCAGAAAGGAAGAGAGGATTGGAAGTAGACAGGAGGGTGTGAGAGAAGGCTGAGAAGTGAGATGAGCAAGTGAGAGTAGAGAAGGGGGTGAGTCCGAAGGAGTAGTGAGATCAGGGAAAGGAGAGAGAGAAGAGCGAATGCATGAGAGAATTGGCCTGGGTGTCTATGACCGGCACAAGAAAATCGTCATTCCTAATATCCCCAAATTAAGGAGTGGACCCAGATAGGCTGACCCATGAAAGGCGAAGTGGGAGAGAGAGCGACTCCCTATGGGGAAGTCAGGGGCCAATGATCCATAGAAGTGACATGCTTGTTACACAGCCACCAATTGGTAGTATCCATGATGCTTAGAGAAGGGACTAAATTGGGGATACCAGCAGATCTCCGAGTACCACCCCCAGATCCATCATCTGCTGTATTGGGGAGGCCCCCTGCCCTGCGCAAGTCCTCTGGGGAACCAAAGAGCAAGACAAGAGACTTCACCACACCCGGTACTTACACACTTCCGGCTGTTGCCATCTGATGGCCAGGGAGTGCCATCATTTTCCAGGTGGGAGGGCTGCAGCAACGCTGTACTCCAAACGCATACTTGCCAACATTCTGTGACCAAAACGATGTAGAATTTTTCAAGTTTGAAAAATAATAATTCCCATAACAATGACATCACAGGAAAATACAAAACATACAAACAGCACAACATGGAAAGATGTTGAAATGTTAAAAATGTATAATTCTGAATGCTAACACCAAATTGTCGGCAGATCCTGTGTGATGGTGTTACACTCTGCCACTTGCTTTCACTGCTGGTTCACCTAAGGGTTGTACCAGCAAGAGTGCAGGACTGAGGCACGCAGCCGTCAGGCCAGTGGATTGGTATGAGTGCAATCAAATTAATCACCTACCAGTCCACTGTATAGACAGACTAATTAATGTGTTGCATGCTCTGTGCTGGAGCCTGCCTTAGAATCACATAAATTACCTGCCACTGTAAAAAGCAGGAGGATCTGTCACTGAAATCTGTAGGCGGTAGGACTGCTTAAAAAGCAGTAGCCTACTGCCTGAATCTGTAGGGTTGGCAAGTACGCAAACGGTGCAGGTAACTGGGCTAATTATAATACCTGGCAAACACAGCCACTGTGCGAAAGGCCTAGCCTTGCGTGTGCCGGTATCACATGCCGGATGCAGCCTCATATTTCCATCATGTGACTCCTGCCGTCTTGTATCTTAGATATAACCTTGGAGATGCTAAGTGCAACCTTAACACCTGCAGTAATGCCATCAATTGCCTAAGGTCTCACCAAACGTGAGGCAGAGGATCACAAATGCTGCCATGGCGTGCCATGTGCAGCCTCAAAAGCCCCGAAAATGCACTCATTTCCCTGCCGTAATTTCCACATTACCATGGGTGAGGTATTCTCTCACATGTGCAGGTGCTGCGATCATATGCCACGTGAAGGGAGAAACGCCCCACTAATGGCACTATGTGCAGCACAGGCAGGCAGGAGGAGTACCAACAGGCACACTGGCAGGCCCACACACAGGCAGAAGACCCACGCGGGCACTCCTGTAAGAACTGGGCCAGGCACAAGCGTGTTTGGAGGCAGGCGAAACATCTAACAGTTGATACATAAGACACTGACGCCCTGAACACACTCACATCCCACTGAGGCAAGTACCAATACGCAAGCAGCACTCACCAACAGGCCGGCTTTAGTGCTGCCAGTTGTCTGTTTGTTGTCCAGCTGGGCCTAATACTTACTTATTTTAAACTATGTTTTTACACATAGAAGTCGTGGTTTTAGGTCTAGCCATGGGTTTGTAAATGTAGAGGATAAAGCTACCATAGGACAAACACACTTTGGCAAAACTAACAGGTCTGACTTCATAAATGGAGATAGTAACAATGTTTGTCCCGAGGGGGGGGGGGGGGGGTGCAGGCTTTTTCAAACTCTATCTTGCCCTCTAAATCTGGAAAGTCAGACCTATTGGCTTTGCTAATGCTGGTTTGATTGGGTGGCTTCACTGAGGGTAGGCTGGGGCAGCTGCTATGGTGGTAAGGAGGCCTCAATGGGCCTGTTCAGCATAGGCCAGCCAGGGCCTCATCAGAGATAGGTCTGGCGGCCACAGTGCTGCATATGGATCAAGGCTGTGGCTGAAGTGCCCCAAACTCAACTCTTACCTCTTCCCATTGCTCCCTGCAGGCAGGAGTCAGCAGGCACTGGCCAAAGCCTTGAGAGAGACAGCCCTGCGTGCCCTCTCCCTCCTGCTCTCCCATGTGCAAAGTGTGGCGTCCTGCAACGGTGTGTAACTGTATGTATGAATGAGAGCGAGAGTGTTTATGAGCGAGGTGTGTGTGTGTGTGTACACATAGAATCTCTGACTTCGACACCATGCGAGTGTATGGGAGTGAGTTTGTGTGAAACAGTCTGAGAAAGTGGCTGGGACACAAGGAGAGCCGGGGAGCGGCCCTCTGTCTGCCTAGGCTGAATGCTCTGCATTGTTATCAGTGGCACGAAGGTTGATGGCTGTTGGCTTTCCCGCCCTTCCCTTGCCATACCTAGGGTGGCCAACTGTCCCGTATTTTGCGGGATTGTCCCCTATTTGGGGACTCTGTCCCGCAGTTTGCAGAGTGGCTGTGCGGGACACAGGTTGTCCCGACTTGGTTTGTTCCCTGTAGTGTGACTCTCCGGCGACAGCAAGTCGGGACAAGCTGCATCCAGCACAGCCACTCTGCAAACTGAAGTGGCCGTCTACACACCACAGCGCTGCCACCTGCTGCTGCCTGCAGTTTTCTTTCTCTGGGCGGCTGCAGGTGGAGCTGCTGCCACTGCTGTTCCAGGCTTACTACTCACGCTCTGACACCTGTGTTCATTCCAATACTAAAGCTCTGTTCCTGGGGTCGTGATGGTCATGTTTGTAGTTAAAAAACGTGACCATCACCTCCCAAGGACAAACTATTGACATTGCAATTAAGCCAGGTGTTAAGAGCCATTAACAAATTGTTTAAATTACAAAAGGGGTGGGTCAAACGTGAATGATGCTGTGAGGTCATCACCGTCTTGTGGGCAAGTGTCCCGCAAAAGGATCTCAAAAAGTTGGACACACAGGCCGTTCCTGCTACTACATTTGTAAAAGCTATCAATGCGTGTTACTCGTACCTGACAATACCAGTAACTGTTGCATGTGCAAGCTGCCAAGGTTGCGCACCAGGTACTTGTAGATTGGTAATATCAGTTTTGGGGCATTCAGAATCTGGCAAAGCCTGCTGTTGATCAGAATGTGGGCGGGCACTGGACGTGCAGAGACTGGCAATATCTGCTTGATCCGGGAATGTGGGTGTGCCAGAATGCCTTCTAGTGAGGGTGGGATAGCCGAAGCTTTTTTGATATGTATATCTCTATGAAAGGAACGTCTACTAATTAGAACCCTGTTTCGTAATGTTCCATGCCAACATGGACAGCTGCTGGAACACAGAGTTCCAAGGTATAGGCGGCTTTCTAATCATCTGCATCTCTGATTCAAAGCATAATAATTGTATAACCGAGTCAGCTTGATTGGATGTAAGTGAACGTTATTAGTGTTTGCTTTTTGTATAATTAGTCGTTTTTTTATTTTATGTGTATATATATATGCATATGTATGTATATAATATACATCTAAATATATGTTTGAGCTGTTAACATGTATGTAATGTATTTTGTGAATGACTTTCAAATTTGTATCTTTATTGATGGGTTTCTTTTAAAAATGTGTTTGTTTTATTACTGTGTAAATGTGTTCATATGTATATTTATGTATTTTTAAAATTGTATTGTTTGTGTACATGGAAAGTTTTATATGTACATTTGTTTGTTTTCAATATGTTTTGTTTCATGGTTGTAATTACGTACTGTAACATTTAGGTGGGTTTGTGTGATTTGTGCTTTATTAGGGTTGAGTTTCGGTTAACATGATGTTTAATTAATTTGTAATGGCCTTTAAATTCAGCACATGGCCCTCATTACGAGGTTGCCGGTAGGCTGCCGGTGCTACCGGCGACCTACCGGCAACCTCTGCTTACCATTTCCACCGCTCGATATCCCAGTAATGCCAGGCTATTACGACAGGACTCCATGGGATTGGGAACCTGCACTTTTGCTAACCATGCCAGTTCTTCAGTGATTTTTCAGCCGGTAGGGGCACTGACTACCGGCAGGTGAGGCCTGCCGGTAGTTCACAGACCCTACCAGCAGACTCGGAGTGATCCGGTCCGGAAAAGGTGCCGGTAACAGTTGTTACTGGCACATTTATCAGACCGGGTCACTCGTAATGAGGGCCCAGAGCATTGTAACCTTGAAGTAGTTCATTCTTAAACCTAGCACTTGCAAATTGCTGGCTGCATTACCACTGTTTGTTGCCTTTATTATGTATTTATTGTTATTTATCTGTTTCTCCTCTGCTTCACACTTTCCACCTCTCCCCCTTCCATTCACTTTTCCCCTCCCCTCTTTCCCCATGCACTTGCACGTTCTCAATGTCACTGGGCCTGGTAAGATCGCTGTTTTGTTCTCCCCTGTTCCCCTCCCTTGCCTTGTCGCGCTCTGAAACACTTGTGTACGAGCGCGATAGAAATAAAATATCAATCAATCAATTCTAGTGTTTTATAGTGTTTAGTGATTTATATTGCTTTTATTTTTAACTTTTACGTTACTGAAAATAATATTTACTTTTATTTTTATTACTTTTTATATTATTGCTTGTTTTAAATACTTTGTAGAATTTGGAAATGTAAATATAAGTGAAAACTGTATAGATTGAGTACATATTTGTATTAATTGCAATGAAAGTTTTGTTACTCAAAAATCATGGTTTTATTGATGGCGTAAATTTTTGTAAATTGTAGGTAATTATAATTACAGTATTTTGTGATCGAAACCTAAATGGCATACTCCATGCTTCTGCCGACTATAACTATGCGTGCATGAAAGCGTATGAGTAGAGGCTATTTTAAAATGTACCCATGCATATATTCCAAGCCGTTGTTTTAGTAAATGTATGCATACATGTGTTTGTATAAAGTGTTTACACACAAGTATGTATTCTTTGCATTTGGCTAAATTGCATATACATTGAGTAGTGCTTGCATATGTACCCTGTTATACACTTAGATGTAAGTTACAGACAAAGCACATTAACAGTTGTATGTAATTACTTATGTAATTACATACAACTGTTAATGTGCTTTGTCTGTAACTTACAGCTAAGTGTAAGTTAAGCCCAGATGTATGCGTTTAAGTTGCTAATACATGAATGTATGTGTAAGAAGAGTAAAGCGTCTGATTCATGGAATTTTTGGCACGGTGCCAAGGTGAATTTTCACTAGTCAAAAGTGACATTGCACTGCCATCAAACACCCTGATTCATGGAGCAGTGCAACGTTTATTTTTGCAGTGCAACGTTGCAGAAATGCACGTTTTTTTGTTGTTTTTTTGTGTTATCAAAATGTATTGATTTTACAAAATGGGTTCTCTTTGTTGTCCTTGCTTCTTGTAGTTTGTTTCTTTACAGTGTGGGGTTTTCTTGTTTCAAACAGTCTGCCAGGGCCGCTCCCAGGATTTTTACAGTTGCTATCATCCAGCGGGTTTTTCTTCAGCTTAGATTCATGGAGCAGTGGAAAGTGTGTATTTTTGAAGTGCAAAGTGACTTTGCACTGCAAAAAGACACTTTGCACTGCTCCATGAATCAGGGTGTTTGTTGGCAGTGCAAAGTCATTTTGCACCAGTGAATGCGTACATTTGTGTATAACGTTTTTATACACGAGGCAGGCGTGCATGTGTGTTTCAATTGCATGCACGAGTTCGTCTCTGAGTGTATTGAGAAGGTTGTAATACATAGGTCTTCCTGTAACCTGTAAGTAGATGCTTTACTCAGTGTAGGTGTGCGGTGTACAGAAATGTGTCATGCCGTTTATGTGCATCTTGCTTTACATGTTAATGTTGCCTAAGTGTGTGTGTGTGTGTGTAATGTGTAGGCAGTTGAAAATATGCAGCTTGTTTCTAATGTGTATGCTCATTGAATTATGTGGAGATGCGCATTACAAATGTGCAGACATAAATGTATACCCTGTTAATACATGAATAGGTGCATACATAGATTAAAATATGCGTACATGCGTGTGTGTATGAGACAATGCATACGTGTACTTGTGTTTTAAGACAGCATGCTATTTGCTGTATTTGAGGGTCCCTTTCTAGAGCTCCTCAACTTGTTTACTTTCTCTCTGTGTTTGATGGTCACAGGGACTTCTACTGATGCCTCACTGCCATTGCTGCTCTTTTGCACACATGATCAGCCATAAGGCTCCCAGTCCCAGGGGTGCTTCCTAAGTATCCTATGCATCGCCCATACCTGGTTTAAGGGAATGTACTGGTGGCAGCTGCACTTTGCTTCACCAGGGTTGCAAGACCGTTTGCCGCATTGGCAGCCCAATGTGCCGTTTGGGTGGTCATGGGGGCACCTATCTAATTTTGTAACTCCTGCTCTCTGCCTTTTTGTGTTTTAGAGCTTCCTTTGTTCTAGGAAACAATGAGGTAGGCTAAAATGGCTGTCCTACCCAGGTGGGCTCTTTGTGAAACCAGTGTACGTCCCTGGGCCGTTCCTCTCACATCCTGTGGGGGTGATCTGGACCTAGTTGCAGACGTTGGAAGCAAGACAACGCAGTGCAACACAGGTTTGAATCCCGATCCTGCGCTTAGAAAGCAATCTCTGGTATTAAGCGTGTTAGAAAAGAACAATTATAATTATACACATTATAATTGGTGGGCTGGCTTAAGCCTATCCCTCCAAGTAGAGGTACATACATTGAAACTCTTCTATATCTCACTGAGAATTTCCGAAGCAGCAGGTTTACGATGGCCACCTGGGAGGTGGAGCGCTTCATGAGGGCTACTGACAAGGTCTTTAGGGTTGCTATGGAGCAAGGGATGTGTGCGCGTTTCACAAAGCATATCACACAACTTCGCATTCTTCCCCTGAGGTGGCTTTAGCGGAGGTCTTCTCAGGTGGGAAAGTAAAATTCACTTCTACAATTCACAGCTCAGAGCAGTTGCATGGATGGCTGAAGCAGCCATCCACCACCGCCAAGTGCACGGCACTTAGTGGGAAAGGATGTGATGAGAGTTGAATGTTGGGATGGGCGACACTGCTCTAGTACAGATTAGATACCCACACCATAAACAAACAAAAAGGGATCCATGGCAAAGGTAAGTGAGGCAGATAACAAACATATCACAAGACACTTGAGCTAATTTTGCAAGGTGAGCAATGTATGGGATAACCAGATCAAGAAGAGTAGGGGACGAGGAAACAGGTGAAGATCATGGAGCAGAGCACGGAGACGTCTCGCCCGAGCAATGAGGAGAACCTCAATCGAGGAAAAGAGATTCTCTGGCATGACGGATCTACATCATAACCACATGCCAAAGACATCAGCAGGAGTGGAGAATAAGTGGAGAGCAGATACCCAAGTAGGACCATGAGGCAAATCCTGAAGAAGATCCAGGACTACGTATCGATAGTTCACAGGGTCAACGTGCTGGTCTTGGAAGCAAGACCACGCAGAGCAGTAGATTTTTGAATCCCAGATCCGCACGTACCAACCAAACTCAGGTATTAAGCATGTTATAAAAAAACAATTACAATAAAATATACATGTATATTTTGGGGAATGGATGTCTTGCTTTAAGTAAGTCCCATGGACAGATGTCAAGGTTATGATGAAGGTCAAGATGTAGTTGGCATCATCACGACCCATTAATAAATACTGGGCTCCAATGCAAGTTGGTGCCCAGAGTCACAGTATAAGACTGTGTTTCATGTGTGTTTCCTGTGCACATTCATCTAGGAGTTTTGTCAACTTCTCAGCATCAAAGTTCTTTCAAAGCTTTCCATAGAAAAATAGTCTATAATTTAATACAATATTTTCCACGGTACATTGATATCGTACGCTATGGAATTCTATAGAGTTTTGGAATGAATACTGTACTATATTCTTTGGGTACAGCATTATTTGTATACATTAATGGAATATGTTATAGCTTATTGCAGTACTTGCAGCAATACTGCAGTCATTTCTAGTAGAACCTGTAGTACATACCGTGAGCCTGCAGTATACTATGTAATCTTCACTGTATGGTAGGGTACTGTAGAATCGTACAGAACTGTGCAATTGTTTGTTATTGATGTTGTGGTAAATGTTTTTAACACAGCAGCATGCGAAGACACGTGTAGTATATACTAGCATTTAAAGTATTCATAAATAAACTGCAACCTTTTCGGATAGGAACTGCAGTACATGAAGTGTGCATCTAGTATAATGCTGTATTTTCTGCAGCATGTGGTAGTGCGCTGCAGAATATTACAGAACTGCACTTTTGTTTGCGATAAATGGTGTAGTTCGTGGTTTCCACTCTGTAGCATTTACGCACTCAATGCTACTAATTCTGCGGTATTCACATCAAGCTGCAGCGGGTTGCATAGCTCACGTGCAATTCTCGACCCAGGGGAACGGTATAATGACATGTGACACAAGTGCATAAAAAAGCCGACTCTGCCCCCCCTCATCCTTCACTACAGTACTACAATTGAGTAATAATAATGCCCCCCCCGCCCCCATTATTCCAGCGCTTCAAAGCAGATCTGCGTGAAGAGCAATATACATCACCAGATAATGGCGGGAAAGTGATTCACAAACATGGCCCTGTTCTAGGGAAGAATCTAGCCTCAAATGTCCAAAGGGTGATGGGTGGGCTGAGAGAGGGCTACTTAGTGGAGGGACTATGAAGTGGATGAAGGAGACTAGGGGCACCCGTCGCCAGGAAGGGTTAGTTAGAAAAGTGTTTTGAGGGGGGGAGAAAGGGGGAGGGGGGTTATGGAAAACAGAATGCAAAAAAAACTATGCAAAAACACATTTTGTATTCTTATTCTAAATGTAAATTGCCACCCAGTTTCACTAACTTTGGCATGAGAGTTCAGATATGGCTGGATCAGTTGCTTTTCACATTCAGTGAACTTTAATGGATGAGGTGAAAAGTTACAGAAAAAAGTGTTTCCATACTTCTATGTGAAGTGACATGTTTGTTGGTTTCGCTATTACAGAGAGGAGAAATTGTGATGGGGCCATCACAGAATACACTACAGTATTCTAGTAGCGGGTAAACATTTGCATGAATACTGCTTCTGCTTGTTCCTTTCTTTCGGTTAGAAATAAATGAACATAGGGGCGCGAGAGGGTTTTTTGTGTGGTGCGTAGATTACCACTAATAGTACTTTTGTAGGTTATCCCTACTTTATTTTACTCCCCCTCTGTTTGAGGATGCATTGTGCACCCCTGAGTTTCATATCCCCTCCCTAGTATGGTTCACATTGAGCACAGCTCCTTTCCATTTGCTTAGTGATGTAGTCTTTGGCGAAAGCAACTGGTTGCTGGTTGCTTAGCAACTCTCTACTTCCATCCTTCAAATCAATTAATTTTCTAATGCCCAGGCAAATTAGTAATCTATTGTGCCAACATGGAGGTGACCTCGACATGAATTCTCTGGATGGTTGCATTTGTGGTTCACCATTACAAACATCCAAGCAGCACCCCAATGTGCACAGCGGCTCTCTGGTGGACGGAGCAACAACAGTTCTAATTGACTCCCTGAAACACCCGCAGACTGCGAAAGGTGGCGCCAGTCTCTAAACTGCAGCCATGCAGTGAATGCAACCCAGACAGCTGGAAGAAGAACAGTGCAGCACAAAACGCCCGGTCATTTATACATTGGGGTGCAGCTTAGTTGAATAAAGTTTAAAATGTACCGACAGAAAAGTCTATGCAAGAAGCACAATCAAAAACATGGAATTAAGGATCGTTAGAAGAGCATGAGGGGCGAAGGGGGGCACTATGTGACAACAAAGTTTTTTTTTTTTAGTACATGGCCTTGCTGACTCATCAAAGCGCTTGCTCTGGCATTGCGCATGTGCAAACGATTCCCAGAGGGCACAATAGGGAGGACAGGCGGAGAGCGAATGGTCCTTGACTTTTAAATTACAGAAATGTAGATTTGATTCTGGTAAAGGGTTATCGTCTTTGCCCGAAAAGGCATTGCAAATACGGTGTGATAGGATATAATTTCATGTTATGTCTGGCGGAAAATCCATTTAGAAAAAGCTGTAAGAAATATTGGTGATAAAATAGACGGATTGATGCGAACCTCTACAGAAATATGAGAGGTTAGAATAGAGAGAAAAACAGAAAAAAAAGGCGGAACAAAGAAGTGAATGAGAATTACTCCAACGTGAAATATGTGATGAAATTGTGCCATCTAGTGAATAGACTTTACATTTCAACGATTAAGGGACAGAATTTCGTAATCTATTACTGCCGTCTGGAAAATGTAATGTTAAAGGATATTTGGACCGCTATCACCACCGCAGTGGTCCCCTAGCGCTCTTAATGTTTCCTTGCTTTCCTTTCAGCCACTCTCATCCTCATTCTCGTATGTTCCAGTCTTGACTCTTGATCTGCTCTCATCGGCCTTCCTGTTTGATACTGTCACATATCGAAGAATCCAACTGATTTTCAGTAGCAGGCTCTGCTTGCTACCTAGGCTCCTCTCCTCTGATCATGCCTCTCTGCTCTTCATTTCCCTAGGTTGTGTGCCCCATACTTTCTGTCATCAGTTTTGCTTAACATAATCGTCTTCACTAGTGTCAACCATAGCCAAACCTTACATCAACCATAACTTGCCTTTCTCGAGGACAGTGGAGTAACTTTGCTGAAAATGTTGGTCGGGACATGCCATCTAAATGAAGGGGGCCCCTACCAAATGAGTGGGACAAAATGCTGTGCCACAAAAGTTGGGGAGGGGGGACAAACAGCCTTGTCCCCATAAAAGTATGCTCATGTACGAGGAAAGAACACACAGCCAGTGGCTGAAGTGTAAAAGTAGTCAAACGATCTTCCTTCTGCCCCGCCCCCCATACTCGCTGTCACCCCCTCCACACCCCATTCATACCCCATTCCTAGGTCCTTCCTTTCCTCCACTGCGCCCTGCAACATTCTGTTTTACAACAGTTCAAATAAGACAGAAGACGACAATGACACAATGAAAGAAAATGCCTTTAAATGACCACCATGAGTGTGTCCTTGTCTTCCTCAGCATGCGGCTTCATGCAGCCACCCCTTCACCCCCCACCGTTCCCAGCTCTTAACGAACATGCCTAGCGCCAACCCACCCTTCCCAATGCCTGCAAACAAGGCTGCGTCTGCAGACGATCATACGCAGATTGCTGCCAAGCCGGGCATTTTGTCTGCTTGAGAACGGGCTTTATGTATCCCAAGCAGTCTATTGAAGTAAATAACTCAAATCCAGCCCCTGCGAGATAGCGCAGGGGCCCCCGTAGGGGGGACATTCAAAACAAAGGATTTTTTAAAAAGCTGTTGTCCTGGAACTGTAGTGTAGGTAGCAAAAAGTAAGGGAACGATGAAGAATTTCCCAGAAAAGTAAGGTAACGACGTATGATATTATATGATAGGTTACTTATAACGTGTTTAATACACAGAGGTTTCTAAGCGCGGACCCGGAGATCGAACCTGTGGTGCCCCGTGACTTCTTGCTTCCAAGGTGAGCACGTTGCACCTGAGCTATCCTCCTGTACCTTTTAGTTCCCACCCACTTTGAACTCTGAACACAGCATATGACCCATAGCTCAGAAGGGTTACAATTGCTACATTCCCAGACGAATCAGGGGTTTCCCGTGAATGAGTAAAGGTGTATAGGATAAACAGCAAATAGCCTGTATGACAGCTTATCGCAACAGGTGCTCCACAGGGTATCAGTCGGGACTGTCACATTTATTTATTTATGCATTTTTTTAAAGCGCTCACACTGCCCGCGGGCATCGAGGTGCTGTTACAGGGACAGTTTATTTTTTAGTTGCGTAATTGTTTTTTTTGTCTTAGTTGCGTATTTATAACATGCTTATATACCCAGAGGTTTCTAAACACGGACCCGGGGATCAAACCTGTGTTGCTTCCAAGGCGAGCACGTTGCCACTGAGCTATCCTCCCGGGACATTGCCCTGCCGATTTGGTCCCTCACGCTTGTTTCTCTAACACCTGTTTGACTTTTCCAGGTCAGAGTCCTAGCCGGGGAGGCCTTCTCTCCTTCTTGGAACAGAGTATCGTGGTTAGGGTGAGAACGTTCCTATTGGGCAAAAGGGTATATGTTCTAAACTATAAAATCAAGAAAACTAGGTCCAAGAGTAGCATGAAGATGGAGTAAATATATCTGGAGCGAGTGTCTAGTTTAAGAGGACCCATTGGCCTAGGTCATTTTATGATTCCCTATTCTAACCACAAAGGCTGCCCCTGAAAGAGCCCCTTAGTGCACTCGCTGGCTCTGGGAGTTTAAAGTTCCCCATCATGATTCTTTATGGGAGGTGGTAATAAGCATTAGGAGACATATAAGTCTCCTGGATTCTGTAGATACAATTCCACCACACCCCAATGGGGGCAAGATCTTGTGCCTCCACCTCCTTGCCCTAGGGGCTTCTCAACAAACTTCTTCTGGGATAAGACCCAGTGGAGTACATTTGCTGATAATGTTGGAGAGGACATGACATCTAAAGGAAAGGGGCACCTGCCAAAAGAGGGGGCAGTATGGTGTGCCACAAAGATTGGGGATGGGACAAACACCCTTGTCCCCCGTAAAACTACACCCATGGTGAGACCTCATGCTCTCACACTCTGGCAGTGGCAGTCCTCAGTGGAATGGTCAAGATGTTCTCCCGCTCTGGCTGTGGGCTTTTCAGGGTGCAGTTATTGTTGCCAACAGCCAAGGGCCACCCTTATGGGCTTCAGCCCAGGTTGTATACAAATTGTTTGTTTTACAATTGTTCGAATTACAATTGACCTTTTCACAATTGACCGAATTGTGAAGGGCAATTGTAACATATATGCGGGGGGAAACCCCCCGCAACCCCTCACCCAACACAAAACCCCGCCAAAACCCTATATATATATATATATATATATATATATATATATATATATATATATATATATATATGTATATATATATATAACCAATATATATATATATATATATATATATATATATATATGTATATATATAAATATATATATATATTCACTAAAAACAACTTTGTTGACAGGACGTTATGGTTCGAAGTAAAACCGGAAAACCCTTGAAATTTGCCAGTTATGGTAAGCTAAGCAACCATAACTCATGCTACCACCATCATGCACTGCTAAAACTAACACCCAGGACATCAAAGATGACATCAGAAATGTAATTGATGACATCACTGATGACATCACATGTCTGGCTCACCCTTTTTTCCTTTACTTACATATCTAGGTCACATGGTTTTCTTCAGTAACAGTCAGGAATTAAAAATAGAAAAGGTACTATATTTGTAGACTTATCCTTAAAGTATGTTCTTACAGTAATTTCCTTAGGGTCCAGTCAAATCATGTGATACATATGCATAGGGTAAGTAGCACCTTTGAAACAGAGCAATCATTTCTCTGCATAAAGATAATCAGTTAGGTTATGAACACTTACTGCTACTACTGCTGTTTTTTCCTTACTTCAATTTTCATGTATATACTCATATTTGTATGTGATGTTGTCTCTTTGTGTTTTGTCTATAATAATGCCATTATGTAGTAAGTGGTTTTTATTACCTACTTATCACATGTTTCACAGTACCCAAAACTCTAATAAGAAAACAGTTATCATTTCACTGTTCAACATGGCAAGCTTATGAATATTGCACCTCCATCATGTATGCTGCACACAATGCCTATGTTTCTACATGAGTACCTTAGTATACTGCATAGAACTTCATAATAGAATGCTACGTATATCAATGCATTTTTTAATGCACTAATCAGCACTTCATATTTATTCTAATGATCCTTGACACTTTTTGGTCAACATTATAATAAAAATACCTTCTACAGAGTTTTCATTCAAAGTAAATGTACATGTGATGTCATCAGTGATGTCATCAATGACATTTCTGATGTCATCTTTGATGTCCTGGGTGTTAGTCTTAGCAGTGCACGGTGGTGGCACGAGTTATGGTTGCTTAGCTTACCATAACCAGCGAATTTCAAGGGTTTTTCGGTTTTACTTCGAACCATAACGTCCCGTTAACAAAGTTTTTTTTAGTGAATTTCATAGGTTTTTAGTAGTGCAACTTAACCATAACGTCCCTTTAACAAAGATTGTTTTACTGAATTTTCACAGGTTTTTAGTTGGGCAACTTAACCATAACGTCCCTTTAACAACGTTTTTTTACTGAATATACACTTTCATCATGTGAATTTGGGAGATATTTACTAGGATACTAGGATTGCCTTGCTTTATATACATGTAATATAGAACATACTGAACCCCCTCGCTAATGATATTTGAAGGGCACGGACTGAGCGTATATCCGTGGGCAGGCGCACAAGATCAACACTACCCAAACACTCAGGGGGTATCTGAAATTGTTCTATCATGCCATATAAAAACTGCACAAGTTTAAAAATCAGCACATAAACACATTATAAGTAGTAATAAATAACCATTGCAACCTATACGTCTCACACATAACCCATCCATTTAAATACCATGTATAATGAAATGGATTATACCATAACAAAAAGAAGATATGCCTACAACGTAATTACCTCACAGAAAGTGCAGAGCTAGGAGTGACAGTAGACAAACACAACACAACGAATACAATTTACAAGAAAGTAGTAAGTGAACTTCATTTTTCTTATATGTTTGTATACTTTTTGTATGAAGTGCAGAACAAATAATGTATTTCTGTTTTTTTCACACAGAAATGTGCAGTACTTTGGAGTGGCTGGAGGAAAATTTTCCACATGGCGAAATGTCGGAAGATAGCGATAATAATGATACACACTTCTCTGCGTAAGTAAATTAATAGTCAGTACTTTATGTGTACTTAACATATATATATTTATTTTTAACAGACCATGCAAAAATTGAAGAAAGTCCACCAAAAGCTACAGTGCTAGACACCTTGAAATGCATAGAAGAGAAAGTGGACATGCTGAAAGAGAATTTTAATGGGTTAAGGAAATTTGTGGAGGACCACGTCAAAGGAAAAAATAGATACCACTGTACTACCTGTAACTGTCCCCCTTCTCCATTTCCCACTGACCTAGCCCCAAACCCTCAAGAACAACATAAACATTTCGACGAAACTTCCATCCCTTCATCCCCTCACAACCAGCCTGTGGAAACCCCTAATTCCCCTATATGTGTTTCAGTGTCTGCTTCCCCCTCTCTCTCTTAATTGCTATATATGTGTTTAATAAAGAAAATGTTATGTTAGTTTTAATGGAATTGTTTGCGTCTAATTTTTTTAAAAAGAGTTAAAATGTCCGCGGACAGCGCGCCTGTTCGGTTTGTCCGTAATTAATGAAATATGGATGTCCTAAGGACAATACACCTACCCGTACCATTTGCAACCAAGATGGAACTGTTCTTAGAACATACCAGCTGTCCAAGATGTCTGTAAATCAACAAAATGGGGGCATCCTTAGGACATTTTGCCTCCCCGTACTGTTCGCAAACAAGATGAAACTGTTCTTAGAACACACCAGGTGTCCTGGATGTCCGTAAATGAACAAAATGGAAGTGC
Organism: Ambystoma mexicanum; assembly: GCF_040938575.1. NCBI lineage: Eukaryota > Metazoa > Chordata > Amphibia > Caudata > Ambystomatidae > Ambystoma > Ambystoma mexicanum. The sequence goes on from NC_090925.1 coordinate 755,112,402, forward strand.
CCTAAGGACACTATACCTGTCCGTACCGTCCGCAGCCAAGATGGAACTGACCGTAGAACAGGCACGGTGTCCGAAATGTCCGTAGTCAAACAAAATGGAGGTCTCCTATGGACACTATACCTGGCCGTACAGTCAGCAGAACATCTACGCACATGCGCACCACACCCGTAAGTCCTGCGAACATCGCGCCTGTCGGTAACTGTCCTTCTCACTTGTGTCGCACTTTTAATTAGTTTCAGGACCTGAACACTGTCCGTAGAACACCCGCGCGCATGTGCACAACCGTTCCTGTGCATTTGGTGTCCTGCGAGCACCCATTTCCTTCGCAGATGTGTTCACGACATCATCATGTGACCGCACCCACGCTGAGCGTGTGTCCTAATTTGCGCACTTTGTCCATTTGCACAACATTTCAAAAGAATTTATGCAGACGAGCCAAATTATTTTACAATACAAAATCACCATTTCACATGTCCCATACAATGGCCCTAGCTTTCCACATATTGTTTGGAACTTTTTGAATGCTTTTGACTGATCGATATGGTCACGCGGCGCACCCCTCCACCCCTATAAAAGGCCACACCCCGAGCTCATCTTCATTGTACTTCTGGCAATTGTAGATTGAGTTTTGCTACTTTTAGTGCTCTAGCATACATTACCTCACCAACCCTGAAGGCATCCATGGCTGCTGGTGCTACATCAGCTTCAGCACCACCGCCAAACCCTCCACCACCACCACCTCCCCAAGGGCCTGCAGAGGGAAATACGCATGAGGATGTAGAGAGCGAGGAAGAAGAGGATGAAGAGAATGAGGTGGAGGAACTCCCTACTGCCAGCACTCGCCGGGAGTCGTGGGTGTGGCGGTTGTTTACCGTTTATGGTAACGTACCTAAAGCATGTGCGAACCAGGTAACCTGTAAACAGTGCAAGTTGGTGCTGAGTCGTGGCAGACCTGGTGCGTACAGCTTTGGTACAGCAACCATGAAGCGACACCTAACTTCGTTCCATGGTGCGGATGTTCGCAAGGTTGTACCATGTAAAGAATGTAGTAGGTTGAGTTCCTCTGCAGCATCCTCCGTTTCCGATCCTCTCACCACAAGAGACACTCCTGTGGGAGAGCGCATCCCTCCAGCTGCTTCACAGGCCATTTGCGATGTTGTTGACCCTTACCTTTTGAGGGTCACAATATTGTGTATGTACTGTGATGCAGTACTCTGCAGGGGGGAGAGTCTTCGAAGTGCTTTCGAGACTACGGTCACGGAGCACCAGAAGAGCTGCTACCTACCTAAATAAGGCCCACCCTACACCTTTCTCTCTCCACCTGCGCTTTCTTATCCCTGTGGTTGGTGTCCCTTCCTTACCCTCCTTTCCCCTTCTCTCCTAGTGTGTCGTGTGTAAAAAATCCCCAAAAATATGAAACAGAATTTTTTTGAAAAAAGGCTCTTTTCGAAGCCACCTTTCTCAGTTTAAAAATAGAACTATCAAGTAAACGGTGTAAGCCCCTGCACATTTTTCAAAAAGTCAGCAGACAGTCCTAGGACAGACAAAATGTTAGGGTGCAACCGTAGCAAACCCAATGCACTTTTATCTGGGAGCAAGTGGTGGCTCTGAAAAGAGCCTTTTGGTGGTGTTTTGTGTGTTTGAAAAACTGGGATTCGTCAACATGTAATCCAAAATAGGTGACTATAATTCCAAAAAAGGTTGCAATGCATTTTGTACATTTGGAAGAAAAATCTGATTGCCAGCATGCGTAAGATGGACTCCATCTCTGCGAAAAATGAATGTGCTACGAAACATAATATTTTCATTGTGGAAAGAGCACCTGCCAACATCTTTTAGAAAGGCACAAACAGCCTTATTGCGCCTCGCTTTCTCCATTTGTGGACCAAATAAAGAAGAACGCAGCCACATTTGTCTTTGCGCAATACGAGAAAAAATTACTTGGCAATTTGGAAACATGTCCATGACCTTCTCAAATCCTTCCTTCATTGCAAATCGCAGAGAAATTCCAGACACATGCCCTAAACTGTTTCCTCCACAATGAATGATAATTATATCAGGATGATGCTCTGTCTGTAAAGTAACACAAAGAGGTACCAAGTCCAGCCACTTAATTCCACGCACTCCATGCCAGTGCACTTCCACATGAGGGAATCCAAGATCTGCAGATATCCCGCAACGTTCTGCATGCACCTTCAACCAATGTATCCATGAGTCTCCCAAAATCCAGATAATCTGTTTTCGAGCGCACAAAGCCATAGCTGTGTGTTCTCCTCTCAGGAAAAAGACGTTCTCACTAAATCTCTCTGTTCACAACACACCCACTGAACTTTACCGACCAGTCCCTAGCTCCGCTCATTCTCATTTGCATTCCTCTCCACCCCCGAATCCCCATATGTAATATGCGCTGCCTGCAGACTACCGCCATGTCCGCGGACATGTAGAGGATCTGAGCGTGACGACTGTACATTTAAATAGTGCTCCCCCTGTCCCCTTTAAGGTGAGCTGTTTTTTGGGGGGATTTTTTGCAGATGCCTGACAGACACCTGTTATTTTGTATGTTTTTGGTTTTTTTTCTTCTTAGTTTACTCCTACAATCAACACATAACCTGCTCCAAAGCAAGCCTTACATTCCAAAAGAACATGTCATTTCCCAAAAAAGATAAAGAAACACCATCTGCTTCAAAATAAGCCACATTACTGGAAGCAATGTTCTCGTGTCTTCAGAAAAACATACCAGCTCTTAACATGAAAGCATGCATGCCGCAATTGATTGCACACCTACCAATACTTTGATCTGGACAAAAAACAGAACTGTTGTCCCATTTTCCTCTAGGTAGTAAGCCAGAAAAAATTACTTTTGCAGTTGGAAAGATGTTGATGACTGCTTGAACCAACTGTTCCAAATCTCCCAACAAAGTAGGTGAACTCACGTAGCCCAAATGGAAAGCACCATAGTGCAAAACTACCACGTGGGGACTGTTCATCCTACGCATACCTCTGCAAACTTGTAGAATTGCCTCTACATTGCAGTCAGTCGCAGCATTCCACACCACCTCCACTCCTCTTACATCAAAATTGTTTGCCACATGCCTACATTCAGAATAGCGCTGTAAACCATGGACAAGAATATCTCTAAGCACAAACACACTGACTGTCTCTACCTCTGCCATCTTCACTAAACACACTCTCTTTCTACACAAATCAACAATGTCAACATCTGATTGGCTGATCCCTACAACTCCTTTCCATGGTGGATTTGCTGTAAAACCCCGTATGTGGCACGCCTTACCGGCGTACAGGCGCGGTGTCCGCGCGGCACGTAACTCTTAGCCAGCCCTTCTACCCTTTCTACATCACTCACAAATCCATTCCCTCATTGGACACAGCTAAGCAGTCACACAACCATCCACCAATCACATCCAAGACCTCTACATCTAACTCCATCATCAGAGTTCCGCACTTCAAATGTACTGTAGATCACTCTCATTGCAAAGCACCTGCTACAAGAACTACTGTGCAAGTCTCGAGCATTTCTACTTACAGCTCCATGCATACCCACATGCATGATTACAAAGTACAGGTATGCATATTTTATTGAGAGTACATGTGCAACTCTTATGATGCCATTTAAACAAATTAATGCCACTAATTATGCGTAGCCAATACATGCATACCAACGCCCCTGCTTTAAGCGCGAGACTTCCGATTTTTCATTGAAAAATCGCACTACTTTTTACTATCTCCCGCATAACCTATAGATACATACCAACCCTATCGATTTACGTGCAAAACTAGATTTTTCATTAAAAAATGTCACCATTTTTTACTATCTTACGCCTAAATTAATGCTACTTCCAATGCGATCGTATGAGAAAAATAAACGTTCCCGATTCCTGTGGTGACATCTGCCTCTGAGGTGCTCCCGATTTTTCACATCCCTACTTATAATATAACTATTCAAATTTCTCCCATCTACTATAATGACCTATCACTTCCAAACCTCTCTGCTATCTGCAACGCAGCTGCAAAAAAACAAGGGAATTTCATTAACTTAAAATTGTACTCATTTGCGAAGCAGATTCAACTCACATACGGCAAATAACATATAAAGGCTGCACATAGTCAAATGAAATGCACGCATACACTGTGTTGAGATATCAAACGAGAATACTTTCATGAAAGCTTAAAAATGAAAGTGCACATTAACATCACTGCTTTAAACACACAAAATTACTAACTTCTTCCTTTTACAATTGCAGTGAAGACCACTCTCTTGAAAATCAACAGCATCTACACTACAAACAACATATCCGAAGAAACCTGGTCATTCCACAAAAAAGTAAGTACAATACTACCTTTATATTCATACTGTTCCTCAAGGAGACTGTTTGGGTCATTTATGTAATTTGCGAACCATTCTGCCCACAAATCCCCATTTATTAAACAAAGATTAACAGGCAAAATGGCACACAACTCCCCATTTTTTTGGAACACAACGTTTACTATTAATGCTTCTCCTCACTACTAGCTCACTTTCTACTCTCATCTGAAGCACAGTGTAGTAACTAACATACAAACAGAAAAATAGCCTTCCCAACTCATTGTAACTGCCCAATGCACATTCACACACCACCAAAAACATCTTCACCATCAAACTCATACACCCATGAACACAGCACACATACATTGTAAAACAGACCAATCCATACCTTCTTTTTTTTCAACAGACCCCAAAGAATGCATACCAAAAAGCAAGTCCGTAGAAAGGAACGCAGAAATAGAGCAAATGAAAATAAAAGTGTCCAAAGTAAGCATACATCTCTACCAGAGTTTGTACAAAACGTTGAAACAAAACAGCGAATGCACTCATTTACCGAAACAAAGGAAGCTTCAACTACAGAAACGTTGTCTCCTCTATCAAAATGTGGCATGAAACAGAAAATGCTTAACAAGAATTTGGCTACCACTACTGCTAACACTGCTCGTATAAATCCGCATATACTACCTAGAAACCATAGTAAAAAAAGTATTTTAGCAAAAATGTTCTGCCACAGAGTCCTTCAGAATCTAATAAGAAGAGGAGCGAAATCATTCACAACCCTTAAAACCTACCATAGAAAATTAATCCTAGAAGGTCTCGTAGACAGTGCAATTCTTCTCAAAAGGAAGTTATTTATTTTAGTTTTAAACAAAATGAAACCACTAACAAAACTAAGTACTAAACTACAAAAGAAACTTCTCAATAAACGGAATGTCAACAAAAATAACTTCTTAAATATTTGTGGAGGTGAATGGAGTCACACAACGACCACAGAACCATATTTTAATGAACAAGCATGCAAACAAAACCAAACAAACACAATTGCCATCCATAGCAGTGGGCGAGGATATGAAAAAATCAATAATACCATCATGGAACAAGAAACACTGCTTACAAAGGTATCCCCAGAAAACTCAGAATTACCTGTCCATTCGACCGAACCAGACCATCCAGTATACAAATGGCCGTGCACGTCAATGTGTAACATTCCCAACAAATCTTTCAAATCTTTACGCCAGTTCCTCAATCAGTATGTGAAAGGTAAAGACAAAATCAAAATGAAAGTGCTGCAAAATATGGATACCTGTTCAGTGCGCAAAAATACTGAACTACAAGGACATTCATTAACCTGCATTTCAAGACCTATTTGCAAAAGCACCTTCCATGATATCAAAATGATATCAACACATCATTCAAATGTAAGAAATCTAGTCTATAAACTGTACTATGCTAAAGGTCCAGCTTTAGAACTAGCCAATCTAAATAACACTCTTCTGCATGGTACACCCAAATACCTACAAGAAGAAATCAACCGTACCCAGAGGAAATAATTTGGAAGTGAAAGCCACTTACAAAATGCAATAGCTTTAGAACAGAGTAGCAACAATTCTGCACATGGCAACCTTCTATTACACACATACAAAAAAGAAATACTAAAATTTAAAAGTACATCCGCTGAAGTACCAAACCATGTCTGTGTGTGTTGCAGAACTTTTTACAAAAGTAACACAAAAACTATAGACGTAACATACAAAATAGAGGACAATGAAGATTCCAAATGGTTTGAATTAGCTCTCTACCTTTTAGCAGAAAACAAGTACGAAATAAGTGAACCCCTAATCTGTTGCAGTTACTGCACTACAAAACCTGACAACAACCAAACTCCTTCACGTGCTATCACAAATAATTTGAAATTATTCCCACTACCAAAACCCCTGCAACAACTCAATTTGTATGAGAGCATCATAATTCAAACAGTACACCCATTTCAAGCAATAATACGCCTTCAACCAAAACTGCAAAATTACCTCCCTCTGAATTGGTGAAAGGCATTCATGGCAAAGTAGTTTATTTGCCATTAGATTTGAAATAAAATGTGCACACTCTAGGAGTGCAACGTCCAATAGAGCATTCTTTAATTGTCTTAGTAAATGGTGTACCAACAAAAGACAAAAAAATTTGCCAACAACTCGTGGATTTACATAAAGTTAGACAAGCCTTGCAATATCTGAAAGACAATAATGAATACTACAAAGAAATAAATATTGAAGAAAGGTTAAGGAAAACAACTGAAATAATTCAAGAGTCATCAGAAACTGGTCAATTTGAACTTCTGGATCCTGCTACATTATCCACTCTTTTGGACCATTATACAATTCATCCATTGCACTCTAATAAGAGCATACATGATGCACTAGAAACTTACCAAATGCGACAAACCAAAGGGTCACCAATGAGCATATGGGAAAAAAGTATAGAAGCACGTGCTTTTCCACTACTATTTCCTACTGGCAAAGGTGGAAGATATGATGATAGACCCAAACAGATAACAGCATCAGAATACCGCTCATTACGAATGTATTCTGAAGATCCCAGATTTAAACAAAATGTGGAATACATATTCCACCTACTCTTTGAAAGTGAACTAGCAACCCTATGTTACGGAGTTGCACACATATTGAAATCTGGAACCCACTTTCAAAATATGTCAGCTATGCAATTAATACAAATAGTGCAAGAAAAAGATGAGGTTTTACAATCAAGCATAACAAATCTGTTTGCAAACATGATGGTACAAAAGAATACTGGTTCCGTCTTCATGGAGATGTACGTTGTATGATCAGAAACCTTGGACCACCCACTTGGTTTGTTACATTAAGTTGTGCAGAATATGCATGGGAATATTTACATGATTTCCTATGCATATCAAACAACAACAAAACCAACATAGATATACTAACACAGGGAGAACTTTGCTGTCTAGATCCTGTTAATGTTTCAAGATATTTCCACCATCGTTTCATTGCTATGCTACACTTTATTTGTAATAAAACTATTCCTCCCCTCGGAGAAGTGCAATATTTCTTTTGGAGAAAAGAATACCAAGCCAGAGGAGCACCACATATCCACATGCTTTTATGGATTAAAGGTGCACCTAAATTTGGTCAGGACAGTGATGCCACTGTTTTTCAGTTCTTCCAAAAATATATCACTTGTGAAATCCCTTCACAAAGGACACATAGTGACCTTCATGGACAAATTGTACAATTCAAAGACACAAATCTGGCAAATATTGTTGTCGCAAATACAAAAGCAAAAGTAAATACTACACCAAATGCCGCTTTGGTTTCCCTAGACCAGTTACAGAAACAGGTGAAGTGAACAACTTCATGTCTTCAGTTCGACATAGTGTTAAAGGTAAATCACCTAAGAACACGTATTACATAAAAAGAACAGAATAATCAAAATATATCAATGATTGCAATGCAATCATTGCCCTCTTATGGAATGCAAACATAGATGTGCAGTACATTGCAGACAATTCCACTGCAGTTGCACAATATGTTACAGCCTACTTAACAAAAGCAGAAAAAACAGAGCTGCAAGACCTCTGGAATGACCTATCATCAGACAAAACACTATCTCAGCAATTGTACAGCCTAAGCATAAAAATGCTCTCTCATAGAGAATGTGGCGCCTATGAAGCTGCAGATCATTTAACCAGTACTGCTTTGTATGGAAAATCTTTGAATATATATTTTGGCTAAGTCTTGGTCCTGCTAAAACTGGAAAAAGAGTTCTCAAATCATATGAGGACATAGCAACAATAGCCAAAAATGATCCCAACAGCCAAGACATTTTGAAAAACTATTTACTAGACACATACTACCTGAACAGGAGTACCACTTTGGAAACCATGGGCCTCATTACAGGTCGGGCGGTCCGGAAATAACAGTGGTAGTAAACCCGCTGCCACTGTTAATTCCGGACCGCCCGATCCTGAGTCCTGCAGGCAGCAGGTGGTGTTCCCGCCAGGTCTGACCTGGCGGGTTTACCACCGCCCGCCTGCAGGCAGACGAGGAAACACCGGCACCATCACGAGATGGTGCCGGTGTTTCCATGATCCCCATTCCTATTGAGTCACATAGGACTCAATGGGAATGGGGATTTACACCATTCCGCCTCCGAAATTCCCAGGACACCGGGGTTGGTATGCCCCGGTAATTCCGAGAATCACGGAGGCGGAATGGTAATACGAGTCCAGTGGTAACCAGGTGGTTTTACCGCCTCAGTTACCGCCGGACTCATAATGAGGCCCCTTGTGTCTATACCACATAGCCCAAAACTTTGCATACAAAAATAATATAAAACCCGATGAAAGCAAAGGTAGATATAGAGTGACAGATTGTGAAGGCAGCTTAGTGAAATTTACCAAACGAAGCTTAATTAATCATTTCAAATTGTCATTAAAAACTCCTCAACAGAAAGAACTATATTACATGTCCCTGCTCCAACTTTTTAAACCATGGAGGAAAGAGGAAGAGATACTAGATAACCATGACTGCTATGAAGATGCGTTCAAAGCAAATGAAAGCGCTAGCACCGGTGTGAACTTTACGCAGTACAAAACAATGTTGCACAATGAACAGCAACACGAGTAAGAACTCCAGGCCCAACTAGATAAGGACACTTCCGACAGTAGTCAACCTTCTGTAACAGGAAGCCAAGAACCACTAGGACAGCCACTAATAGCAAATGAGGCAGGATTAGCTATTGTAACGCTCACCTGGTTCCCAAGGGGGCGCTGGTCTAGTCTGGATTGCTGTGGCCTCTTCTAGCGTGATGCGCAGGACCCGGAACACCGATTGGACAGGACCTCCAAATCGTGCTTGCCTGGCCCGTAGGAATATCCTTCTGCAGATGAGAAAGGGGATTAACAGTCTGCAGAATAGTGTGCTAGCTCCCCCCTTTCCCCTTTCGTTCCTCTCTAACTTCCTCCAAACCCCGGTTTAAGCTCACCTTATGGTTTGGAAGGATGAACTCTCCATCCTGCTTCTGGTGCAGGGGCGCACGTTCGTCCAGTTACTTCACTGGTTTTCAGAATGGCGCTGGCAAAATCAACTTGACTTTCCTGAGCGATGCGCCGTAAGTATGAAAGTTCAAAGTTCAAGTGAGGCCCCCTTTATGTTGTCTTTCTAACCTGTGATCTGTCCTTTATTTCAGGTGCAGAATGAAGGCGATGCGTCGAGGGGTTAAACTGCTGAGGTGGGTAGTGATGAGGGCGATCCCTCTAAATGTCCTCATCATTCCCCAGAAATGTCTCTTGTCCTTTCCCCATAGGGGCCGGGGTACGGTACCTGCCAACGGGGCGGCGCCGACCCGAAATGTGGAAGAAAAGCCGGTAAGTATTATGGCTGTTAATCAGGCTTTCCTTCTGTGTTCCTTCTGCTCACCTTTTGTTTCTTCCTCCCTCCCCTAGGTGCAGAGATGTGGCGTCCGATGCTGACAGCCGCGATGGAGCCGGGAGATGTCTCGAGGACAGGTGAGTGAAGCGTGGCGCTGCAGCGAGCAACGCAGTGCTTTTAAATGGAAGTCTTTCTTCAGGGATGCTGGCGAGAAGATTCCGGATGCAGGTAAGAAGTTTGAAATAGTCCTTGGTTTTCACCTTTCTCTTCTCTTCCTTCCTTGCAGGTCTTCCAGGTTCGAGGCGGGCGTGGCTGGAGTCCAGGAGCAGGAGCAGACACGGTGAGCGTTAAGCTGCAGGAAGCAGAACAACGCGAAGCATGAGCTGCTGTCTGGGCGTGGCTTAAATAGCCTCCAAAGAAGTCCCAGGTATGTATCCTTCCCTGGCCACGCCCGAGTGAAAAAATAGTCCCTATGAAAAAATAGTCCCTTTCAGGTCTCAGGGAGGCCTGAAGCGTGCAGCATGGTCTGCATCAGGTAAGTGCACAAAACACCTCCCTTTATGAGCCTGGCGCCTATGGCGCCAGGACTGATGTCCAACATGAGCGGCGCCAGGACTGAGTCCAAAGAGCCCCTATAAGGGGCCGCTGGGCTTTTACCCGAGGGCATGATGCCTGCTTCCGGGGGTGCTGGGCCTGGCCTGGTGCTCTGGGGGTAGGCATCATGACAGCTATGACAGAAGTGGAAAACACCATGTGTCACTATGAAGAAGATACAGAAGACTTAACTGTACTATAATCAAAAGTTAACAAAGACCAGCGCATCATTTTTGAAGAAGTAAAAAAAGAAATTGCACATGGTGTACAACATGAAAATAAAGAATGTACCTGCCAAAATTACAAACCTATACTGCTGTACGTCAGTGGTGAAGCTGGTTCAGACAAAACATTCTTAATCAAAATCATCAGCAAGTTCCTTCAACAATTGATCAACAACAAACTGTCAACTGTTGTAACTGCCCCCACAGGTTTAGCTGCCTACACTTTACACCGATTACTACTCCTTCCAGTAGAACACCAAAACAAATTAGACTATTACAAACTTGCTACAGAAGCTGCAATGGAACTACGCAGAGTATTAAAACAAATGAAAATGCTACTAATAGATGAAGTGAGCCTGGTCTCCAACCTAATTTTGGCTTTGATTCACCTCACATTGCAAGAAGTACTTAAAACAAACTACGAAGAACTCTTTGCAGGAAAACACATTATCGTTTTCAGAGATCTCCTACAATTGACACCAGTGAAAGGTGAACCTATTTTTAAAACCTTAGGACACAAACTCTGCCGTACAACTGTTGGCAGCATAGGAAATGTCAACCTTTGGCAACATTTCCAATGCAGAGAATTAACAGAAAACATGCGTCAATCTGCAGACCTCACTTACGCCAACATTTTAAAAAGTATTAAAATTGGTGTACTATCTCAAGAAGCGCAAGCAATATTGAAAAACCGGCACATCCATGCACTTTATAGTGATAACGCATGTGCTACTGATGTTATGGAACAATTAGCACACAAAAATGTCAATTGTATGGCCTTAATGCCAACTCTTGCAAGCTGTTCCAAATTCAATGAAACAATGTTAAAAAAAGAAATGCAACCAATAATTGAAATCTGCTCCACAGACAAACTGGACGTACATGACACTACCCATGTGTCAGCAAGCCACAACAAGACTAAATACCTCAGAAAATTCAATCTCCAACGCAGCTGGGTTGGAAGAAATATTAAAATTATCCTTAAATTGTAGAGTAATGTTTAAACGTAACCTTGACGTGGAGCAAGGACTAGTTAATGGGGCACTGGGTACAGTTGTTGGCTTTCAGTTGTTTTGCCCACGTGACAACAACATTCAGTTTGTCAATATTCTCTTTGACAAACTTTCAGAAGTAAAAGGATAGGGTGCTCAACAGCTCGATTCCTTCTCATCAAAGACATGTATGTACATAGAGAACAATGTTCTCTAACTCTTGCATATGCAGTCACCATTCATAAATCCCAAGGTCTTACCCTAGACAAAGCATTGATAGATATTGGAAACACAGTCTTTAAAGAAGGCATGAGCTACGTAGCACTATCACGCTTACGTACACTTGACGGTCTATTTCTAATCAACTTTGATGCAAGTAAAGTGAACGCTGATATTCCTTGCATTTTAGAAGCCCGCGGGAGAAAGGGCGCGGGTGTTTGCGTCCCGCGGGTGGATCTGCTTGGCCCAGGAGGGCCTCCATACTGAAGCCACGCCCCCTCCACTACTTTTCTCACCTCCAGCACCCACCAGGGTGAAGGCCGCGGGAGAAAGGGCGTGGATGTTTGTGTCCCGCGGGAGGATCTGCTTGGCCCAGGAGGGCCTCCATACTGAAGCCACGCCCCCTCCACTACTTTGCCCACCTCCAGCACCCGCCAGGGTGAAACCCGTGGGAGAAAGGGCGCGGGTGTTTGCATCCCGCAGGGTGTTAGCGGATCCGTGGGGGGCCTGATAGACTGGTCTACAATGACCTGAACTGCACCGTGAGTCTCCAAGGTGAGCAAAAGCCAGCCACTACCATTCCTGCCATTCCTGGGAAGAGGAAGGGGGTGGGTCAACCACTCTCCAACCTTTCCTCAGAGTGCATGAGGCCCTTTGCAACAGCCAAGCCCACAACAAGATACTCATGCATGGTGGCGAGGTGTGACCTCTTTAGTCGGTAACCCAATCCCGAAGGTTTCTTCCTATCCGGCCCGCACAATGGTTGGCCCTCCCTGAGGTACTGACTCAAGAGCCATGGAGGGAGGCGATATTTCATCTCCCTTTTCCTCTCTCTTTCTCTCCAAATGCTCACTCCTATCTACATTACATGGACCCTTGGCTCCATCGGGAGCTTGGAAGCCTATCATGGGCAGAAGACAGAGGGGGGCTTGATGAGAAAAGCTCCGGTGGCTATGCAGGCAGAAGGCACCACATGCCTTGGCGCAGATGGAGCACCTGTCCAACTGCCTCTGGCCTCGGCACGCGTCAGAGAGGGAGATCCCGGGGCACCCACACCCAAGTTACCCTTATTATCCTGTAAGATTGGACCGCAGGTGGGGGCCTCAAAATGGCTCTCTGGGTCTACCTGTGGCAATGCTCCCATTGCTCCCTCTGCTCACTCAATCTCGGATTTGGCGGGCCCCTTTCCGGACGAATCGAGGATTCCTGCAAATCTGTTAACCCCAGGAGGGGGTCTCGACTCAGTCGCAACAGCCATCCTTCTGGACACCCTGGCCAATGGGTGCGAGAAGATCTCCAAGGGCATCTTGAAACTGTCTGGAGGGCTTGTCCCGTTGGCCCAGCCTTTGGCCCCTCTACCGGTTTCAGCCTCTTTCCATCCCTCATTTTACCCAAACTCTGATTTATCAACCCCGCATATGTCACTGGTTCTCTCTTAGGGCCGCTCCCCCCTTTCTCATATGCCTTTGCCTTCGGCCTCCAGGGGTGGGGGTCCAGCGGGTTTGGGTACGGGAGTGAAGTCCAGTCTCCCATCTAGTATTGGGAGTGAGCCTACGCTTGATGCTCCCATGGAAGCCCCAGTATCCACAGCATCAGCCATCCCACCAAGCTTCTCCTGTCATTACCTCTGTTCTGAGATGGCCGAGGTAAAAAACCTCCTACTTGTTCTGATTAATGGGCTGCTGGAAGCCAGTGGGAGGGGAGTTGTGGGGAGGGGTGGAATGAGCTCAGTAGAGGTTGGGCCAGGGGGGCCAAATTCTGACTCTAACAAAGGGCTAAATGCCTCACATTCCTGTCCATCCCCTCCTTCCCCACCTTCCTTGAGGAGACAACCAGAGATGGCTCTTCCCCCAGTGCCACCTTCACGAAGAGAGACCCTAGCCCCGGGGGCCAATCTTTTACCTACTTTGATTACCCTCAGGAGGGCCCAGAGCAATATGTGTTCAGTGGGAAGGGAGGAAATTGCTCCAAACTCGGGTCAGGGGAGGCTCTTGTTGGGGCGTCACTCCTCGGAGGGTTGTGGCCGTTTAACTGTATTTCTTCATGGAGTCCCAAAACTATCTACTGCCTCTAGAGAACCAAGGGATGCACTACGGAACAAATGCCTTCACTGGTTGTGGGCTGTTGGGGAATGTGGGGCTGTATCCGGGGGCTCCATGCTGAATTGTACCAGACTGTCCAACTTTTCAGCCATCACAGATGTTGTCAAAGTGGTCTTTGGGGACACCCATACGGCAAGGGTCATTGTGGAAAAATGTAATGGGCCCGGGTGGTCAAGAAAAGTGATATTAGGACCAGCTTACTCCTTATTCCTGCCCTTGCGTGTCCCACAGGAGTTCTCCCTAAGAATAATCCCCTTTCATGGGCAAATTTGACTGCCTTGGGTCCAAGGTGCTATGGAAGACTCCAGAGGCAAGGGGTCGGTGGTACATGGTCTTGGCTCTATATGTTTGGCCGGGGGTACTTTCGGATGGTGCAGCATTCTTCGGGACTTTGCATTGCTGTTTTTCTTCTTTTCCTTTTGCCAAGTATAATATAATTTTGTATTAGTATTGTTTTTTAGGATGCACTTTGATAGCCATTTTGGCCGAATAAAGTTGTTTGACTGAATGACTGACTGATTGAATACAATAGACTAGATTCACTGTACACCCCCATCTGAAATCATATCCAGTTCCAGAAAAAGGAAAACATTGTAAAAGAAAACTAATTCAAACAGAAATGCAACAGGATCTGACTGCAAATCCTTCAAAGAGAGTAAAAGAAGCTAATACTTCATCAATTACCACAAGCAAATAAGAACCTATTAGTGAAAGTAAATCAGGTACTTCTTCAAAGAAGGAACACAAACTCTGAAAAAATCACTCGGACACAGAACTATCTGGTCCATTCAAATTTTCAAATGAAACTGGTGTAAGTTGATACGCAAATGTAGCAATTAATATTCTATTTCAATTGCCACCAATTGTTAACAACATTTACTTACACAGTACAGACCAATTGTGTTTGCAAATGTTAGTCCTTCATAGAAACGCAACAAACAATCCTGACAACACGTATAGTGTTCACGGAATAAGACAAGAATTGGACTACTGTGCTGGAATGGTGAGGTTCACTATAAACTCACAAGATGATCCACAAGAATTTCTAATGTACTTACTACAAGTACTCAAAAACATACCCATACATGAAATCTTCCAGATTTCATACATATGGAAACATACATGCACTCTCTGCACCAATGTGACACAGGAACAAATCCCGAATGAGCGATTTGTGTATGTATCCATACCTAATTGTGAAACCATTCCATTTCAGCAACTTGTACAAAATGCAAACCTTGGCAGATTATGTACTATCTGCAATTCAGATAATCGCTCCACCTTACTGATACAAACACATAGTAACTACATAATACTAATGCTTCTCGTTACAATGCAGATGGTACCAAAAACAACTGCAAGCTGACTGGATTCACACACGGTTAAGTGTCACTTGGTAAGAAAACCTTCACAGCAATAGGTATAATCTATCCCGCAGGAGCCAAAACCAATGCAGGTCACTACACTGCATATATTAAAAAGAAATGTGGATGGTTCGAATGTAATGATAGTAGTATTACTCTAAAGCAGAGATAACAGGCACATCTTACAAACACTTATTTAATCTTCTTAAAGCCAAAATTTAATAACTAATGTGTACTTCAACATTTACAAAAAATCAATTAAAAGACTACAAACAGTTAGAATACGCCAACAGGTATCTAACTGCCCAAGATTGTATAACAACCACACAGATAAATGAATGGCACTGAATTGTAACAAAAAATACACAGTTAGAATACGCCAACAGGTATCTAACTGTTTAAGAAATCTGCCACAAGCCAACATATAGAACATTAACCAGAAACAACAAGTGAACACTCAAAGGAAACAAAGAAATAGTTTGTAGCATAGCAAAGAAAGGTTTTGTGTTATTCCGACAAGGATTTTTTTCCCCCAGACCCAATGATTTGAAAAACAAACACAGAAACTGAGCAAAATGCACAGTACACTGGTTTGTAAACTAAATATTAGGGAAAAAAAGCTAAAATGTCTATTATACAATGTAATAAGTCTTTATAAAATACAAACACTAACATGCTCTTTTCTTTTATCAAAGAAATTGAAAAAGAATATTTCCTCCAAGTACTAAAGTAATGGAAGAAATATATCGAGTCTCAACAAATTAAAAGTAAGTATAAGTTCACACATTTCATACATAGTCGAATCTATACGTGTGATCTGTGACTGTTATTACAGGTGCAGTGGCTGTGGGCAGGGCCTAGAGTCTTGGATGTATAACCAAGGGCCTACGCCCTGCGGCCATGAAACCAAGACTGTAGGTCCTACCCACAACCACTGCAGCATATCAAAACCATGGTGGTTTATAGCTTCACTGCTTAAAACTTTGGTCTTGGGTGCATGGCCTGCGGCCATGCACCTAAGACTCTAGGTCGTGCACACAACCACCGCACCACATCACACCCATGATGACTTATAATTTCAGTGCTTATAACTTCAGTCTTGGGTGCATGGCCTTTGGCCATGCACCCAAGACTCTAGGTCCTGACCACCACCACTGCAGCATATCACACCCATTGTGGCTTATAACGTCAGTACTTACAACTTTGGTCTTGGGTGCATGGCCTTCGCCATGCACCGAAGACTTTAGGCCCTGGACACAACCAGTGCAGTATATGAAATCAATGGTAGCTTATAACTTCGGGGCTTAACTGCACTGCTTATAACTTTGGTCTTGTGTCCATGGCCTTCGGCTATGCATGGAACACTGTAGGTCCTGGCCAAAACCACCGCAACATATCACACCCATTGTGGCTTATAACTTTATTACCTAGAATTTTGGTCTTGTGCATGGCCTTTGACCATGCACCCAAGACTCTAGGTCCTGGCCACACTCTCCTGATATATATTCAATTCTATGGCTGTATCTATGGGTGTGATATGCTGCGGAGGTTGTGCCCAGGCCCTAGAGTCTTCGATGTATGGTCATAGATATTCGAATCAATGGGTGTGCAGTATATAAACCCATAGTGGCTTATAACTTCAGTGCTTATAACTTTGTTCTTGGGTGCATGGCCTTTCAGCGCCCAAGACTCTAGGTCCTGGCCACAACCACCACAGCATATCACACCCATTGTGGCTCATAACTTCACTACGTATACATTTGGTCTTGGGTGCATGGCCCTCCCCACAACCACTGATTGATGTTCAATACTACAGGTGTATCTATTGCTGTGATATGCTGCAGTGGTTGTGGCCAGAGCCTAGTGTCTTGGGTGTATGGCCATATACATTAGAATCTATGGGTGTGCAGTATATAAAACCCATGGTGGCTTATAACTCCAGTGCTTATAATATGCACAGGTATCATGGGAAGTTACATTTAAATAAAACTTTGCCATATGTAAGGCAAAAAACAAATACACTGTGACATCCAGTATATGAATTATCACTGTGAATATTTACCTAGGTGGCAATATCAGGAGTGAGGCTTTTTTTAAGTAGCTTGTAGAGACTTATAATTTTGGCAGAAAAAGCATAGTGAAATAAAAGCATTTGCCCAGGAGCACACACTTTGGTTAAATGGTGAGGGCGGATTTGAGATCAGTCTATAATTCAGGCACTTGAACACATCTCTTTCCACATGTATTTGGTAGAAATATTGTTCGCAAAAGGTCTTTTTGAAACTTTGGTTTGAAAACACCATCTGACTGTGGAACGTATTCTAAAAATATGGGGATTGTGTTTTGCTAACTTCTTTTTTTGCAGAGGTTTCACGGTTGCTTTTATTTTTTATGTATATATTTGGCCATGTTGTCCAAACCAGCAATATGCTTTTATTTCATAAGCACTAACAATAACATTAGAATGGCCAGTGGGGTACTGTTGATTCTTTCAACGCCCCTGTATCATAAAACACATATGCGAAATAATCTCTTCTAGTGAATGGGCCGTAACTCCTCTAAACCTATAGAAAGGCTTAACTTACCCTACATGTGGGTGCATACCCAGAGTGTTAGGGTGATCTGCCACCTATCTAAGAAAGTGGATAGAAAGATAGACTTGCCCTCACGCTATATTCCAATAGTGTTGAATACAAACAAAACCACACTCAAAACGTAACTAAATACATGACAAATTAAAAAAAAAGTCATAATCTAAAAAAACTGTATGCAGGACAGGACAGGAATACGTTCTTTTTATTTTTATTCTTCCTACCTCTGCATCCTCCTAACAGCAACATTCTTTTTAGAAAAAAGAGATTATTTTATCTCTCGTACAATTTCTTGAAAGAAATTTATTATTTAAGGATAACTCAAAATATTTATGAGTATTTCTATTTTGTAGCGTTGACCGGTTTCAGCAACATTTGACGGTTAAGTGCCTTTCCTCAGGACAAACTGCACCAGTGCACGGGTGAACATCGTATCTCTGGTTATACAGGTCTGTACAGTTGTTATTATGCTAGACAGACATCTAGTTATTTTCGGCGTCCTGTATCATTGCATTTTTTCTTTTTTTGCTTTATTTTCTTAATTTCTTTTTTCCGTTCAGTTCTATAGGGAAAACGAGAGATAAAAGAATCTCTTTTTTTTTTAATTGTTGCTATTAGGAGGCCACAGAGGTAGGAAGAATAAACATAACAAAATTCCTGCCCTGTCCTCCGTACAGGTTTCTTAGATTAAGGCTTTTAAACAATTTTCATGCATTTCGTTACATTTTGAGTGTGGTTTAGGTTGTATTGAACATTACTGGAATATAGGGTGAGGGCAAATCTGACTTCCTATCAATTTTTCTAGACAGGCGGCACATCACCCTAGCACTGGGGGTTGCGATGAATCCTGTGGAGTCATCACTGATTCCCAGCCTAAGATCTCCTCTCATGTGGCCAGGGGATGGAAGCCGCTACCTGACCCTGACCCTGGGGGCGGTATTATGAGGGAGGATCACATGGGATGAGATTGCTGTCAGGGAGATGTGGTTACCCCATCAGGAGAGATGCAGTATCCTTCCCTTCCATGCGAAGAAGACCTTATCATTCCTCAATTATTGTTGGCATGTTGTCATTATACAAATCCCCCCCCAATGGTAAAACCTTAAAACCCCTTCTTGCCAGTCCCTAGGCAGGATACCATTCATACCTCATATGCACATAACCCATACATAGCACCTCATGTTTCTGACAGTTTTGATTTAAACAAAGATTGAAAGCAATGCAGTTTTCAAAAGTCTAAAGCTCCTATTGACTCCAAGTCCCATAAAGGCTCACGTACTGAGACGAGGTAGAGGAAGAAGGAGTTAATGTGGATTAAAAGAAACACCAAGCTAAACATGCAAACTAGTTGTAATGGAAATCGGTTGTCTGGGACATTTAAAAATGGTGTGCTGCTTCGAGTTAGAAGTGAAGGAGGGAAAGAGAGATGCAGAGCATGTGAAGCGGGAAGCAGAACCGAAGGCTGACACACGAGAGTGGACTGTGGTCAATGAGGCAGGCGCTTCCTACTGGAAAGGTGAGAGACTTTGAGAAGCACAGCGGTTACCACAGGAGAACCGCTGAGGAGCCAGCAGCAGCAGAGAGGCTATCGGGGACGCGGTCGCATTGAAGATCAGCAGTTCAACCGGCAGGCTACATCTTCAGTGTACATCGCGTTCTGCCCTCCACTTATTCACTCCACCGTACAAACGAGTAAACGCTGCCTGCCAGGTACACCTGACACTCAGCGTTTACAATGGATTCCTATGAACTTTGCCAGTGCAAAATTCCCCAGCATTTGTGTCAGCATGAAAATGCATGCTAGTGCAAATGCTGGAGTTTTAAATGGCATACAAGAAGGGAGCGGTGCAAACATAAGTTACGTTCTTGCCCTTCCTCTTCGACATACAAATTAAGGAAAATGGGGCATAATGAAGTTACGTTCTTGCCCTTCCTCTTCGACATACAAATTAAGGAAAATGGGGCATAATGTAAATAAAAGACATAGAAGACTTATGCATGGCTTGTACATTTTTCATTTGCATTACGCTGAGTGCAACATGAACTCCAATGTGTTACCAAGGTCATGGGGATCAACAGACCAGCCAGACCAAAGATAAGGTTTAACCAAAGTTTTATTTGGGATATGTTTTACAGGATAGACATAATCCTCAAAGCGTGAAACAACCGAGTGTCTCAGTACAATATGTCCCAAAGTAATTTTCGGAAGGTTAGATGAAAGCAACACAAAATCTCTCAATGCAGGATGGGCCCTTTTGGAGTTGCCAATGAGCCGCTCCTCTTTGGCCTTTCATTGCAGACTTAAACGCTTTTTGGGACCATTTTATATTGAGGACTTTAACTGAGGGCTTAACAAAGTGGTAGTCAATCTTTTTAAAGCTGAGCCCCCTCTTGAGTAGAAATGTTGTTGCTGGGCCCCCCAGATGCCATATCTGCGCACATGTTCTATTAAGAGCAGTCAACGCACTCCGTTTTGGATGAGCCAAGCGCCCACTGGTCATACTTCGGGCCCCTGGAGGAGGCTCAGCCCCACAATGTGAAGACCACTAGCTTAATGCATTCTCAAGTCCTCCTCCGATACCTTCTGGGCAGAAGTACTCGTTTTGGTATCTTCTAGGAGTTGTAAGCAGAGGAGTAGCTTCAGGTTGAACGGGAGCTAGAGTGAGCTGGGGGGACCATCCCCCAATGTTCATAATAAGATAAAGATTGACCTATTATTATTATTGTTATTATTATTATTACTATTGTTTTTATTAGTATTATTATAATATTTGTTATAGTGCAAACCAAGAGCAATGGAGTGCTGCAGAGGTCATACAGCATGCATTGGTAAGGAGAATGTAACCAGTGATCAAGTAAACATTAGTAATAATGATCACAGTACAATGTACGGATGGGAAAGTGTGCCAAATAGCAGGAATCTAGAATACATCAAGGTGTTGTTGGAAGAGCCAGGTCTTCAGATCTTTTCTAAACTGAGGGAGACTTGGAGCAGTCCAGATGGCCACCAAGATGGCGCTCCAGAGGACCAGAGTGTAGCATGGGAAGGACTGTTCCCAGTTTTCCCCTTGCAAGCCAGTCTGGTTTCTAGTCTGGAGATGGTTTTACCGCGAGATCACCATGTGCGGCCTGATGTTTTTAGTTTGGCCAGCAGTTAGATTGGCGTACCGGCGTTGGCTACCTTGTAGGTGAGGCACACTGTCTTGAACCAGATCTTAGCAGGGATGCGTAGCCAGAATAATTTGAGCAAGGTGTGCGTGATGTGGTAGACTTTCCTAGAGCCAGTGATGAGCGAGCCAAGGTGATATGGGCCATTTTTAGGGGGCCCAGGCCAGCAGCTGGGGGCCCTGCTAGGAGGGCGTTACCCCCATCAATATTTGAGATCAGTGGGACCTGGACCACCATGCTTAAGACTCAGGGTGGGTGGAAGGGCTTTATCTTGCGGAGTAGTGAGATCTGATAGGAAGCTGCTTGAGTCTTTTTTGCAGTGCATTGTTGGAAAAATAGATTGCTATCCACAATGAATCCTTGTGATTTTTCTGAGTGGGCGAGTTCAGGGTTGAAACGCCCCAAGCGCATCTCTTTCGACCACCTTTGAGTGGGTTCCTGCTTGGAGGGATGGACCAGGAGTACATATTCAGTGTTTAGGCTTTACATTTGCACTTGCCATCCATGCTTGAATGGTTTTAAGGCATGAGTGAAGGCAAGCAGTTTCTTGTGGGTCCCTGACCTTTAGGTACAACTGTCTATCATCTGCATACTGGTGTATCACAAAGTTGGGGTCACTTTCGAATGAGCCCAGTTGTTCCATACAGATGATAAAGATGACAAGGGAGAGAATAGAACGCTGAGAGACTCCACGGGTTACATGAATGCCTTCAGACCTTAGGGAGCCCATTCAGACAGCCTGATGTCTGCCAGTTAGGTAAGATTCGAGCCATATCCTGTCACCTCCTTATTATGATATTTGGGTTTCTTTTGTTCTTGTCACCCCTCTCTGCCGGTCATACTGTCTCTTTGCCACCATGCCACGTCTTCATTCCCGCTCCAGCATCTAATACATTCCTAAGGACAGACAGGCTCTCCCAAACCTTACTATGCTGACCTTCCGTTGTCTCCTCCTGATATGCTGCCACCCCTCGTCACTTTCTCAGACCGCCTCCTTATCTACAAACCTCTTCTCAGCCCGCCTAGAAACTCCTCCTGATGTTTCCCAAACTATTTGCCAATCTTTTCTATATTCCATGTCTGATGTTCTCCTAATTGCTTCTAAATCTCATCAACCTGCTTCCCCAAATATTCCTCAATCCACTTCCTTGGATATTTGCCAACCTACTCTTCACTCTCATCAGTCTCCTCCTTAGCGTCTCTGTACTCCGCCTTACTCTCAACACATGGATTCTCTAGATCTTCTCCTTCAGATATTCACCAGTATTTTCCCTAATTTTGCCATCCTCCTTAAACTCACCAATCTCCTTCTTAAGGTGCTATTTATTCTCCTCCATAATCACACCACAGCCTCCTCCAGACCTTTACCACCCTCTTCAATAATCTCACCATGCAAGTCCTTCAGCCAATTTGAGAGAAATTAGGAATGCTATATTATCTTATATTTGGGAGATGATAACTATGTATACTATGCTTTTCTTTAAACTCTCTCCCATTGTTGTAAGTATTCTGCTTAGCTTATGACATTGCCATGTTGGAGATATGATATATACATGTTTTTAATGTAATTGACAAAATACTAATAATAACAAAAAAATATACCCCAAATTTCTCCTTGTGCACACTAACCACTTCCTTAACGTCCCCTGACACAGAGTATGCGGGTCTCGAAAAAGGTGCCGGTAACAATGTATATTGGCACTTTTTCTGGACGGGCATACTACGAGTCTGCCCGTAGGGGCAGTGAACTACATGCAAGCCGGACCTGACGTTAGATCGGGTGCATACTGGCAGATCAATCACTGAAGCACCGGCAGCGTTAACAACGGTGCAGGTGCTCCAGTGGTTCCCATCCCATGGAGTCCTATTGGACTCCATGGGAATGGAACTTACCTTTACGCTGCCACCCGTAATATCCCTGTTATATTGGGCAGCAGAAATGGTAAGCCAAGGTTGGTGGCTTACCTGCAACCTCGTAATGACCCCCATTGTCTTCGGGTACTTCCCAATCTTCTCCTTTAAGTTTACCACCCACCTTCTGATGTTTCCCAACTCCCTTCTCCATAACTCCAACCACCTTCTCTCACAGTCTTTTCCAGGGCTGTCTCCCCCTCTAGCTCTGTTCGTCCTCTTTCCTTGATCTCCACTATTCAGACCCTCCAGCTTATCGCGATTTAGTGATCGTGCAAAAACACCACGAAAAAGTCCGTTTTGGAAAAAACTGCCTTTAAAAGAAAAACACAAAAGGCCAGCTTCATATAACGTTTGGGTCACAAGTTATGAGTTGTGCTTACCCATCTCATGGCCTATCCACAAAGGGTATCTGAATGGGCGCACCTTACAGAAAGCCCTTTTCAACGCTTTGTACATTTACGCAAATCAAGAGGTGTTTGTGCGCATTTAAAAGCAGGTCCTGAATTCAAAAATAGGAGGTGCTTTTAAATGCACAGAAAAAGAAGGTAATTTGGAATAGGAGCCCTTTCTGTTAAAGATACTAGACCGGGTCCCCTATGATCAGATTTCTCAGCATCTAAACCAACACCCTATTTTAAATCCTTATCAATCGGGCTTCAGACAAAGCTATGGCACAGAGACCTCCTTGCTTGATCTGAAGTCTAGTTTACTAGGGCGGTTGGATAAGGGTTCTAGCTCCCTCTTAATGTCATTGGACCAGTCCGCTGCATTTGACTTGGTCGAACACACCATCCTGGTGTCCAGACTGGTCGAGGTTGCTAATTTCTCGCTGGCCACAGTGTCCAGGATTGCCTCCTTTTCTGAGAAAAGGCACTGCAGGGTATGTTCCGAAGAAGCAGAGGATTCCCCGATTCCTGTCCTCTTTGGGGTTCCACAGGGAGCCAGTTCCTCCCCCTGTCTTTGTAACATATTCATGGCCCTTTTCCTCTCCTCTTTGGTGCAGGAAGGGGTCATGTTCTCGAACTATGCTGACGACACACAGTGCATCATCCGTTTTACAGAAATTCACCCACGGGACGAACAGGACCTAAATACAGTATTCACAATCATTGAGAAATGGATGATTGGAAACAACCTTGCCCTGAATGAAGGGAAGACGGAATTGATGATTGTGGGTAACTCAGCTGTAATAGCCAAAATGGATCCGGCGTATAGATGCTTTAGGCTGGGTGATGACAACATCTGCCCCTTACCTAAACTAAAAATTCTGGGGGTGGTCTTTGACCAGACACTCTCTATGAGGGCCCATGTGGCCAGTGTGGTTTTGGCCTCAGTATATTACGTCACACCTTTATCGCACCTTAGACCCATTATTTCACAAGCTAACTCGGAAATCATTGCTAGAGCCATTATAGGGGGCAGTCAGGCAGTCAGAGTGGTGGTTGGCTTGTCTTGCCACGATCACGTTTCAGAGGCCATGCACTCCCTGCCTTGGCTCACAGTAGAGGCACGTGCCAAGTTCAGATTCACCGAGAAAGTAAATGGCAGAGCACTTAGATCCTGCGGCCAGAACTATTTGTTCCTTCCTCGTAGTAGAACCAAGAAAACTGAGAACGAGGCCTTCTTCCTAGCGGCCCCCAAGATCTGGGACCAGCTCCCGTTAGCTCCCAGTAGCCATTCCACCTTGACAGCCTTCAAGAAAGATCTAAAAACCCTCTTATTTTATGAACTCTGGAACTGGACTCTCTTAACTCAGCCTAGTTATTCCACCTGACAGACTCACCAGCTATTATGTTTTTTTGTTATGTCTGTTTCAGATTGTCGGTGCCCTAATGCCCCTGGGTCCAAGGTGCACACTATAAATGACTTAAAGTAAACTTAAAGTAAGAGGGGGTGCTCATTGCATGACAGGGCATTTGCTGGCCCTGTCGTGATTTTTTATTTTAACTGTGACAGCAGAAGTATGCACCACTGCTGTCTCACTTGTATTTCTATTCCATAAACTCCTATTCGGATCTGCCTGATTTTCTGGGCTCATATCAGTGGTATCATACGCTTCTGCGCGATACTCAAATGGTGGTCTCTATGCACCTAGAGGCTTCACTGTAAAAGTCCCCAAGTATGAAGCCTTTCTGTTTCCAGCCACCCATCTGAACAGAGGGGCTCCAGACTGAGGGACTTTTATAGTAAAGCCTCTAGGTGGATCGAGACCGCCATTTGAGTCCCGAGCGGAAGCGCATGGACCCACCGATATGAGTACAGAAAATCAGGCAGCTCAGAATCCCTGAAGATGGTCAAAATGGACGAAATGCATTGAATTAATATTTGCCTGTGCGATTTTTGATTAAAGATTCTTTTTTATGAAAATGAAATTGTATCAAATTCTAATATCAATAGTTGAATGTGAATACTATGGTCTCAAATGTATTTTCAAAAAATTCAAAAGTTCATTGAATAATCAGAAGATTTCCATAGATAAATGATTGTGGGCCTCATTACGACCCTGGCGCTAAGGGGTTAACGACACCATAAAAGGCTGTGGCGCCGTTAACCCCTTAGCGCCTAATTACGAGGTCCCTTTGCGGCTCCCGACCTTAACGGCTGGTCTGGACCAGCCGTTAAAGTAGGGACCCGCAAAGGGACCTTGAAGGTAATTACGGTACCGCAATTTGAGGTACCGTAATTACCGCCTTCCCCATTCCCATTGAGCCCTATGGGGCAAAAATGGGAATGGGGAAGGGCCAATGGTGTATGGGGAATTACCGCCCCGCCAACCTTGGAATGGGGTAGTAATTCCCCATTGCACCATGGCGGGCTCGTTACAATACCGGCAGCAACCATGGTGCTAATAGCGCCATTGGTTACCGCCGGTGTTGTAGTGTGTATTATCCACTCAAGAGGTACTTCCAATATCTTGGGTTAGCACACACGAGGATTTTGAAACTTGGTAACACAGTTTCCCTTGAAAGTGAAAGTGGTGGATTAAGCATTGAACTTGCAACATTGTATAGCTCGTGGGAGCACCTGTTTGGGGGAAAGATTGCTTTTTCTGTGTTGTGAAACTGCATGAAACCATTGCTCCATGAATGCCTTTGCTCTCAGGAGACTGGCTTCTTATTGCTTTCAGGGACAGGATTCTTTCATCTGTCTGAGTCTCCGTGGCCCGCATTACGAGTTCGGCGATAACCATGCCGCTATTGGCGGCATGGCTGCCGCTGGAATCGCGTCGGGGTCCAGGTCCTCGGAATGAGGACTTACCGGGCCATTCCGAGGTCAGAAGGCCTGGTAATTCCTCCTTCCGAGGACCCGCACCCGGTCCTTCAACATTCCCATTTCAGCCCCCAGAGGGCTGAATGGAAATGGGAGAGGGAACAAACAACGGGCCATTACGAGTTGGCCCGTTGTTTGCTCCCTCTTCCCCTCGCGGGACCCGCTCTGCACATCTGGTGAGAGCAGACATGCAGAGCGGGTCCCGCGAGGGGAACTCGGAATCGGGCGGTATGGGGTTGACGGCACCGGCACCTTTACCGGTGCCGTTAACCCTGTACCGCCCGACTCGTAATGAGGCCCCGTGTCTTTAAAGAACAACATTATGTTCCTTTGTAAGCAGCTCTGATACCTGTTGCCTCAAAGGGCCTCCACTCCCTGCTCCATTAGTCCTATTGTCCAGGTTTCTGTTTCTACCAGGGCACTGGAGTGGGTTGACATTATCCTTAAAGTCGATGAGTGGAGACTCGAACTCCAGGATACCCATTAAAGAGCCAGTGTCATGTCCAAGTGCCATCTGGCTGACCACTGCCATGATCACCAAGCAGGGGACTCCACCACAGAACCTTTAACCCCTTAACTCCTGGGCTATTATGCATGTCTATGTAAATAGGAGAAGCATACTCGCCCTCAGCACTTAAGAGGGGCGTATCCTCCTCAGCACGTGCTGCCAGCTCGAGAGAGTGGACTGAAATATTCGTGAAACCATAGCACTAGTGGTTTGACTGTGTTAAATGATGGAGTGGCGCTTGTACCATGCCAAGTAGCGCCTCTGTTACTAAGTAGGCTATTGGTATGGGGGTAGCTCAGCGGCTTGCACACTCCCAACGTGTAGGACAGAGTCACTAATAAATAAATAATGAACGATCTTGTCTCGCTCTCGTGGCTGACTTTGCCTGACTGAGCACAGGGGCGCCTCCTATTTAACGCAGTTTTCTTTTCTTTGTATATTGCATGGAGCTCCTAGCTCCACGCACTTTACGGAGTAGACTGCTAGTATTTAATATATTGGAGCCTGCCAGGGCGCAAGGGCAGAGGCCCCGAACCTGCAAGTATAAATCTATATCTCTGCCCAAACAGCGCAGTGAAATACACTGCATAATAACAGAGAATATACTGGTTTCATTGGCTGTTTGCCAGCCAATGAAATTGATAAGGTCACGTGTGGGGCGGGTTGCACAGCACCACCTTCTCACTTCACAGTTGCCGAGCTCAGGTCTACTCCTGCTCCTCCAGCAGAGCCTGCCTGTGCTGAGCCAGCAGCCCAGCCTGGCAGTGGCACGTGCGGTGCCACCGGTAGGCCCTTGCCTTGAGTTTGGCTGCCGGTCACTGTCCCCAGAAAAGTATACAGTAAGTACTGTCTGGGGGGATTGTTAGGGAGAATTCTCTTATAAGGCTAATTTCCCAAACCTAGTGAGTCCCCCAGCAGCTTTGCTGGATTTTTGGGGTTTGTTTTTTTCTCCTGCTAAGAGTGAGACTCTTTTCCTCCCACTCTTAGGCATGATTTGAGTGTCTTTGACTCTTTGTGTGCTTATGGGCTATGGGGTTTTCTTTCTACTCCATAGGGTATCATCTATTTTTTATGTGTGTGTTACACAGCACTGACTACTGTCTCCCAGGGCATGTAAAGTCACCATTGACTTTACT
Source organism: Ambystoma mexicanum (assembly GCF_040938575.1). NCBI lineage: Eukaryota > Metazoa > Chordata > Amphibia > Caudata > Ambystomatidae > Ambystoma > Ambystoma mexicanum. The sequence goes on from NC_090925.1 coordinate 755,140,213, forward strand.
AGTCCTAAATTGTGAACAGAACCAGTACAAACCATCCTATTGTGGAAGTACTGGAAGGGGTTAATTATATTGCCCCTGGGTCTGTTTTCAAGGGGGCACTATACAGTCCCCCCTTGTCGAGTTTCTGGCTGGTGGAAGTGGTTACCACGCATAATATTCCACCGGAATATTCTCTATGGGATTTTCCCATTGATTTTAAACGCACCACTTTTTGGTGCACTGTTAAAGATACCGCCGGTTTATTTATTTAATATTAAATCCCCGGTTGGGTCTTTTTGCCAGAACTCTTTTCTAAAATGGCGTTTGTGTCCGTCTCTGTAACTCTGACCAAGGTCGAGCCCTTTGTTCCACTATTTTGGCGGGCTTCTCCACAGAAGCCCTCCAAATGGTGCCACTCTGTCTGGGTTCCACAGGTGGGGTGGAGGGGGGAATTGGCACCCTGGACTGCATTGCCTCGGCAACCCAAGTCACACTCTACTCTGATTGGCCCAGTGGTGAGCCGCCCGGCTCACCGCTTAGCATGTGTGATTGACAGCTAGGCTGATGAATGGGGGTTTTTCTGCATAAAAGCAGGGCCTTTGGGACTGGAACTTCAGAAGTCGCCACAGGACCTAAGAATCCGAAGAGGGAAGAAGCTGAGCCATCTGCAACGACGACAACACCGGTGAAGCCCTGCTGCAACTACCTCACCCCTTTCCCGACGACAAGAGAAGATCTTCTGCTGGACGAGTCTTCTTACTCTGAGCTGGCGGGACCAACCAGTTCACCCTTTTTGCCTTCCAAAGGTGTCTCTTGGTCGAATCGCCTGTGCCAAGCACCCCGTCGGCCGGATAGCCAAGCTTTACCACTTGGACCGTGAATAAAAGGAACGCTCCTTTTATTGACAAACTCCGGGCTGGTTTCATCCCTGTGCAGTGCAACGACTCCACGTTTCCTCTCTTCCCCTGGTCGAAACAATGAACTGCAACCACTGCCAGGAACAACTGCCACCGCTGGAGCTTCCTCTCTCTTTAAGGTACTGTGTCCTGCCTGGCCTCCCTTTCTTCGGTTTGCCCAAGGTGACCCTTAAATCCTTGGTTTGCCAACTGGGTTGGCCCCAGACCTTCTAACTTTACCTCATTGAATCGCCCCAACCGCTTTTGAACATTCTGCAAAGACTTTTAGTGCATTTTTAAACAGTGTGATCCTGGGCACATTTCGCTTTGCTCCCTTTTAAGTGGGCCTGGCCTATGAACTTTGGCTATACAGTCTATACTGCCTTTATTCCCTTGCTGAGAACTCCTAAAAGTGTTGGGACCTGTTTTATTTCTAAGCTCTGCCTTTTTCTCTCCCTTTAACTGAACTATTGGAGTGCCATCAGGTTATGCGCTCACATCTGGTTAACAAATCGTGGTGTTTTAATACTGACTTGTCTAATAGTTATTAAGGGAGGTGCGTATACTTTACCTGACTGTGTTTTAACTTGCTTTTGATTTAGAGTGCTAGTATATTGCCTAACGTGTGTTTTAATATATAATTATATACTTTTTATACAAAGCTCTGGTCAGTGTTTGTTTGCTCTACTGTGTTTTTATCCCTATTGTGTACACTCTATATACTGCCCTACTCTTCTTGAGGGAGGTCTGGCTGCTCAGCCACAGCTACAAGGTAAATGTGGGTGGTGCAGACTGCTACCAATTGGGTTTACTGCTTACTCCTGTAGTCTTAATATTTTTGCAGTGTTCCCTAAGGGAACTGCACAGGATTCTGCCTAACAGGGATGAGCTTGCTGCCACACACAGTGGTGCCACAACTAGGGTCGGGTGGGTTCCCAGGGTGATGTAATATAGCAGGCTGAAAGCAGGCAGTCCTGACAGAGAAGGCCGCTTGCAGGAAAGAGGCTGCGCGCAACAGCACCCCCAGCAAGCAGCTTGGGCCAAGCCCTAAACTCAGGGCCTTTACTGTCACTGCTGACTGAGTGCTGATGATGAAGAACTCTATGGTCCGTCGCATTCTACTCCTGGACCCCACATGGCGGTCCCATGGATGATGGCGCACCCTGCACTTCAAGATCAGGGACATGCATGTTCAGAAAAGAAGTATGGAGGGCCATCATACGGAACTGACTTCTTTGTTGTATGTACTGTTGTGGGTCATGTTGTTTGTGGTGGATGTTCCCCCTTGCATGCACCAAACACATGCCTGGCTGGCTGTGTGGGCTCCAGGCCTGGCCGAAGCCCTTGTTTGAGGAACTCAGAAAACGAAAACCTGTTTTTGGGGATGGAAGCACATAATAGCACGTCTGCGTCATTGGCAATTATGCACAGAAGTGTCTGCATTGATTCTACTGCGTATTACGTTGCAATGGGTGTCAGAAGGCACTTGTTCCCTGCACATTTCCTAGATGGAGGAACAATGGGAGCATTATTTATGAGGCATCTCACCTCATAATCAGGCAGTAATTGCCACAGGAGGTATTCCCATACTTGCCTACATTTGAAAATCAAAATTCCTGAGATGTATGCCCCGCCCACAGCCACACAAGACTCCGCCCATTTGCACACAGCTCCGCCCACATGCCCCGCCCACCTGTCAAAAAGGTAAACTCAGTTGTTGTAGCCTTCAGTTTGCTTACTATAGCATTGAAAATAATTAATTCAATGCTATAGTAAGCAAAATGAAGGCGGCGGCGCTGCCGAAATAATAGTGCTTTCAATCCATGTAATTGGATTTAAAGCACTATTATTGCGGCGGCGGCGGCACCTTCTTTTTGCTTACTATAGCACTGAATTAATGATTTTCAGTGCTATGGTAAGCAAAATGAACGCGGCACCGCCGCCGTAATAATAGTGCTTTCAATCCATTACGGAGGTCGGGGGGTCACATTGAGGGAGCAGCGGCCTTATATAGTGGTGAGGCGGCTAGTGAGCACGAACATTTCGCGCTGTTTCCGGGTCCCTCCCACTTCTCCACCCAATTGGCTACCAGCAGCAGCCAATCAGGTGGAGAATATGACGGGTCCGGAAAGAATCTCAAAATTCCTGAGATTCAAGGGACTTTTCCGGAGACCCAGAGAAATGCTGAAAATTCCGGAGTCTCCAGAAAAATTCCGTAGGTTAGGCAGGTTTGGGTATTCCAAGGAAATACGTCATGCAGAAAATATCTCAGGGATCCTAATGCGGCAGATGGCAAAGAGAGGAGGTATTTGAACGCCTCTCCTTATGGTTGCCACCATACTTAGTTGCCATGATGTTGCACTAGATTGTGACCGTGTTTCTTTGGGTTGCCAGGTACTGCGAAGCAGGCTGCGATGCACAATCCCTCGAGAGATCCTCGTTGTTGCATTATGCAGGGCTGAATTATGCCAATAGTCACGTTATATAATTCAACATTGCCTTGGTCTCATCTGGCCCACTACACACTGCCGCACACTCAGGCATATCGCTTGCATGTCATGGGACATGCTGGCCATCCTCGTGTCACATGAGTGCTACCAGTAGGTGGCACATGTCACGTGTGTGTGGCAATTGCCCTGGGAATGGTGAGGTCTGTGTGCGTCCTGAGCGATGCAGAATTGGGTGTCATTGCAGCCAACTTAGTTTTGTGCTTCCACGGTTGTCGGCCCGGGTGCCATTGACTTATGTGGTGATGGCACTGGTTGCTTCCAGTTCCAGGAGATGTCTAGACACAGCGATAGAGGACTCCAGGGGCGTTGCTAGAGGGGGGCTAAGGGGGCTATAGCCCCTGATCTTTTGGTTGTAGCACCAGATAGAATCTCGGGAGCTACAGCCAAAAGACTAGCTAGCCCCCAGTCTCAACAGTTCCCGACATCAGCTTAGCCCCGGGTCTTTTCCAGACCTAGCAACTCCCCTGGAGGACTCTCACACACCTGCAAAAGAAGGTGTACACAGTAAGGTCGCCTCTATTTCAGACTCCCCAGAGGATGGGTGGGTGGAGGGCAACATGTGTTTATGGCTGTTTATCATTGTGGACTATGCTGCCAAAAATATTGTTTTTTGTCAACTACATTTCAGTACATTCATTAGCGCCCCCTTTTGTTGGGTCCTTGCCAGGGCCACTGGTTATAGCTCTGACTCCATCTCTGCACATGGAAGTAGGATAACTCCATGAATTCCTGTAATAAAAGCAATAAAGGTCTGGCCGCGCCCAATGTCACAGCTGTCTGTACCTGCAGATGGCTTTCTCGCGATAGCTAATGGAGGAGGACCGGTCTGTGGATGTAGACACCGGTCTTAGCTGCTGTGTTTGCTTTCACCTGAAGGGTTGCAATGCGCTCTGGGGTCTTCCTTGCTTACCTTGAAGCCAGTGGTCCAGGTGTGTTTCATACCCACACAGCCCTTACCCAGGGTTTCTGTGGTGACAGAGTGTTATAGGTCAAAGTATCAACTCAAAAGGGTCGAATGACAAAAGGGTCGAGTCAATTCGACCGAAAAAAAGGATCGACATTTCTTTTTGTTTGGGTTGGGGGTCTCCCCCTCCCGCCCCCCCAAAATCCTCATTTTTGGTGTAAAAACACCTTTTTTTAGTTAAACTATAGCAACACAAAAAATATAATTTTTTAAAAAAAAATGTGATCCTTTTGTTTTCGGTCGAATGCACTCTCACCTTTGTCATTCGACCCTTTTGATTTAGGTACTTTTACTGGACACCGTGATGGAGGTCACGCGCTTATACATTTGCCTCAGGTCATGAATGTGCAATGCACTCTGCACATAGAGAGGTAGCTGTACAAGGGGAAATGCTCCTGTTCTAGATGGCAGTGTTGAGTATAGCTCTCTTTGTTGTTTTAAACACCAATCAGATGCCGCGGAACGTCATATGGCTGCGTCCTAGCAGATCCAAACCCTGCATCGCCAGATCCGCCACTTGGAAAAGAAGGAGCCCTCACCATTGCACGTTACTGGCGAGGGCCTGCACCAATAGTCACTCTCACACACTGCCATTGGCTGGAAGTAAGGGGCACCCATACGCGTGCCCTGCTATACATATAGAGCTTTGGCCAAAGCGCCAAATAGAGAAAATATTTACATAGCAATTAGATAGAAGAGAATGCAAACAATGGAGAGCAAGATTTTCAAGATACTGCTAACATTAGTGTTTGCTCAACGTCTACATAAATATCACTATGGCCAGGGCCTGTGGGAAGAGAATTGCCGAGTGCCATCGGTAGGCCAAGGAGCAACTGCCAAAGATAATCACAAATGGTGTTAGGTTATAAAATTGACAGAATACCTGTCGTTCCCATGCCATCGAGCAGCTGGATTCATGGCATCACCGTGTGGAACATTCCTGGTATTATTTAAGAAAATATGTAAACGCCCTCATTATAGTGAAGCCTATCTAAACATAAAGGCACTATTCTAGTGCGCAAGCGCTGCACGGAAGGATCAGTGCACTTCCTGAATGATGCTTCCTTACCCCAATGCACATGAGCTCCATGTGCACAATACTGAAGCTGTGCTATCCACATCACAGAAAGAGCTGCATTATGACGTCTAAAGCAGCACTAGGGACCTCTACGTAGCATGCGTGTGTAAATGCATGAATGAACTCACGAGCGTCTGCGCGCCGCCTCTTAGACTTCAAGTGGAGGCATGGCAATGCAGGCTGGAGACTCGGCGCTGGCTGATGACGTTTGGCACGCCGTGGCAGTGCAGTTATTGAATGTCTAAAGTTGTAGATATCATTTATGTTATACTTCCAATGCTGTAAATCAGCAAGTTGTGTGACCCGTTTTCTCTGTTTCTTGGGGTGTCAGTGTCACACTTGCTAACCAAAAAAGCTAAGCAGTCTTTTTGAGTACAGACTGCACTCAAAAATACTATTTAGCTGTGCAGAGATGTTTCAAGGGAAAGATACCTTTGCAGAGGATGCATCAGTCTTCTGAGCTGTTGCGTTGCTTTGCTAACAGTTCAGTTTACATTTTTGGTGGACTTTCTTATATGGCTGCAGGCTGTTTTGGGGTCCTTAGAATTACTGTAACTAAGTGCAGGTACCATGAGCACTATGCAATGGCTTCATTTGACTAGGTGAACGTTTACGTTAACATATTGAGAATACCTGGCTTTAGCCCCCCCTCCCACCCACTCCATGGGGAAATGTGCATATTGGAGTTATTTATTTATGCACTGGACATTTGTATGGCACCTATACACAAGTGTTTATGGTCGCAATAAAAGACAAGTTGGGGGTACATGGAAAAGGTGTTTAATATATTTAGCTGTGGTGATTATGAGGCAACATGTTCTGTCTGGTCCAATGCACAGTTGTGCAGAAGGTATCAAATGCAAAGTAAGACATTTGGTTTGGTTTTGAAAATTGTGTGAATTGTACCAGAACCTGGAGTATTGAAAAACGTAATTCGTCTTCTTAAGAATTGCCTGTAAAACCAATACATTTTTTGTCTTTTCGTTTGAAAACGGTACTGTAAAATAAATACTTTAACCCTTTTTTTTCCAAAATGTTCTTGAGGGGAGAACCCCCCCCTCCCCAGCCACCCTTTATTGGTTTGGGCTCCCTCGCAATGCTCGGTCGCTATGGCATATATGGGAGAAATATTTATGATGCTCCAGTTAAAAAATTCACTGTTTAGCGCTATATAAAAACAGGATATCATTTTGAGTAACAGACCTCCTCTTATTGGGCATTCCGGGTCTGGCCCTTTTTATTACTGGGCACACTGGAGTGGGCCTTCCCGATTGTTTGACAAAATGAGGCGAACCACCCTGTCCTTTCCATAGGGCGATTCATAGGTGTCCATGCCAGCCATGCAATGCGATACATCAATTCTGTTATGCGTTGAACATTGATACTGGTGCAATATACCATACAAATTACCACTACTTTTCGCAAATATTGCCTGGGCAAACTCAAAAAATAAATAAAAAAGAGAAAAAAAAGAATGCTTCGGAAAGAATCCTAGACCACCTTTAGTGTGTTTTTTTTTTAAATCCTGTACATTGTTGGGTAGTGTTACTGATCCAATGTGTTACACCACTTGCCACACATCATTCGAGAATATCCGGAGTGACGCCCACCACACCACACCACAAACTTAAGTGTCTTTAGATCACATCAGGTTTTACCCAGTGTATGTTGCATATTCGCACATCCACGAGCAACATTCAGACACAACAAAGATTTTGTTGGGAACAACAGAGTCATTACAATGGATGGAATTTTCCCAAAGATATGTTAGGCTGTGAGTGAATGGCAGGTGGTGGCTACAATGTAAGAAGGTGCAAGGCTGAAGGCTGCTTGAGTAGAGGAGGGCGTGTATGCAGGGGAGGTGGCAGCCGAAAGCCACTTGCTCTGGAGCCGCAGTTCTCTTGGCACTGGCCGTGAGCAGAGGGCTCATCATTGTCTTGGGGCAACTGCACTTGGACTGGGGTCGCAGAACAATGGGCCAGAATGTTGTATTTGCCAAATGTTGCCAGTCTTGCCGTGGGGAAGGAAGTTAGACAACTGTTCTAGGGTGTGTTGTTTGCCTCCTCTACGGGGTCTATGACTTGTCCGGCTAAACATGCATGAATCCGATCTTTAATCCACTGTGACCTTTGCCAGGGTTCCTGTCTAGATTTCTACTGGGCAGCTGTGAACTTATCTCTCTGGTATCAGGGGTCTTGTCCCTGCCACATCCGAAGCATTAACTGACAACTCAAAACCCAGAACATATGGCTCACAGTGACGTATTTTAAAAACAGAAAGTGTCAAGGGTTTAGGGTACACTGAACTGAGAGATGTGGGGTACTGAGTGAAAACAAAAAACAACCATTTCATTTGCTTGAAGACCTGAGTCTGTCTGTCCCTCTCTTCCCATTGGCTCTGCCACCTGGCTGCCAAGTAAAAGTCACTTGCAGTCTTTGGGGTTTCAGGTGCCCCGGCACTTTTTACTTGGCTTGGTTGAATTGATGGTCTTTGTTGCTGTGGTCAAGATGCTGCCTTGCCGGGTTAGCTGCAGAAAAATATAGGGCTATGACCCTCTCTTTTTATTGACGGGGGCCTGACTCTAGAGGGTAAGTACGTAACAGAGCAAAAAGGCAGAGAGTCAAGGCTACCCCTCACTTAGAGGCACAGGAGGTGAAAGAAACCTACAGAAAGATAGACATTATTGTAAACTAGCCATTTGATCACACAAACAAAGTGGAAACAAACTTTATTATCATTAAAGAAGCATAAAAGCAAAAATATTCGTCAAAAACTGAGCGTAAAATGTACAATTCTGTACACGGCGAGGTTAGTAGCACTATGGGTGATATTTCATGTACTGTCAAACATTATCAGTACATTTCTACTGTCGACACAAAAATAGGATTTTCTGGTTCAGAAGCGGGTTTGCATCAAGTGCTCTGAGTGGTACAAAATCAGTAATGCTCCGAACTGTCTTCAGGACACTGTGGAATGTTATTAGTGTGAGACATGTAGAAGCCGAAGTGTCTATGCATCTACAGATGTTTGATGGCGTCTTGAGATAGGGTTGGTGGATGGCTGTCTCATGTACAGGCACATTTTCATTTGGGTCTCGAATGGTTACTGGTTTGTTCTGCAGTGTCCGTCAAAGAGTCGAATACATTGTTTCGAAATACAATAGTTTCGAAACAGAAGGACCGAAAAAACAAAGTTAAATGCCTTTTTTTAAATGTATTTTTTTTGGCTTTAGTATAGGAAAAAAATGTTTTTTACACAAAAAACTGAGGTCTGTGGGGGGAACCCCCCCAAAAAAAATGTAAATTCGACTTTTTTTGGGGTCCTTTTGGTTCGAAACTATTGCATTTGAACCAATTGCATTCGACCCTTTCACCTATAACCTTGTTCTGCAGTGACGCAAATAAGTATTTCTGATCGTGTCTTGAGTGGACCCAGTAGGGCACTTGATGACGAAAGTCCTTATATAATCGTGCTGCCAGAATGTATTTAGGTTCTCAAATGGTGGCTGGTTTGTTCCACAGTGATGGGTATTAATGTTTCTGATGGCGTTGTGAACCCATGAGTTAAACCAAATGGGCAGCTGAAGGCAAAAGTCCTTCCTGGGTAGTGCGTGCAGCACGCAAGTAGTAAGGTCCGGGGATCAGCGCACTCTGAGCCACTGATCTCCAGACCTTACTACTTGCGGGATGCACGCACTACCCAGGAAGGACTAATTAGTTCCCGCCCGCTTTGACCTCTGGTGTAATATAGCCTCAGTCCACTCAGCCGCAGTTTCCGTAAGCACTGGACTGCTTACGGAAACTGCACTGGAGTGACGGTCGGCACTTTTTTCTTCTCAAGAGCGCTTTTGTTCTTTCCCCTCTCCTCTGATTTCCTCTCTGCACTTTCCTCTCTGCACTTTCCTCTTTGACACCCAGCAACAGTCAGGCCCTCTCAGCTTCCTGCCTTTTTATGTCTTCCTACTACATCATCAGCTGGTTACTTTCTCCTACCGTTTTTTTTCCTTTTTTTTTTTTTACCTCTACCTTGTTTCTCAATTCTTGTTTAGCTCATGCTTTCACTGTTCTCATCTCTTTATCCTCATCCTGCTCCAGCAACTGTTCACCAACCTCCTCTGCTCTAATTAGCTATTTTCTCTCTCCCTCCTCCTGTCTCTACGTCAGCATCTCTTTTCCATCCTCCTCCCTTCTTACCTTCTCCCGCCAAACTCCTGCTTCCCTTTCTTGTATGCTCTCCAGATCTTTCAAACCGCCTCTATGTCCTCTCTGCTGACCTTATCTCCCTCTTCCTCACTGAGCTCTCGCTAGATCTTTCCAACCCCTCCTTGTTCTCCATCTCTTTCTCCTACACTGCTCCAGCAGCTCCTCAACTTCTCTTCTCCTCCTGGCTCTCCACTATTGACTCCGAATCGCTGCCACCTCACCTATCCTACTCTATCTACCAACACCCTCCTCCAGCATGATATGATATGATAGGTTATTTATAATGCACTTAATACCCAGAGGTTATCGAACCCATGTTTTTCCATGTCGTCTTGCTTCCAAGGCGAGCGCCTTGCCGCTGAGCTATCCTCCCAGCTGCAGCATAATCCACTGGTACGTTTTAATGAGCTCGTAGATCTGCCGACTTTGCCTGACATTGCCGGACCGCGCTCTGCTCTGGTTTCCTTCCTGGTGAGCGTGGAGGTCTGCTCTCCGGATTCAAATGCACTCAGTTGTTACTCCTCTGGATGCAAGGCAGTGCACCGAGCCACATACCGAGCTTTGCTATTAGCAGTCAGCCATCTTGCTTGCTTGTCACCCTTCCATTACTGTTGAGGCCAGCCGCGTATTTCAGTTTACCAGCGGACCCGCTAACGTCCACGAGCATCCACCCTCCAGCCTCCAGGCACAGGTAAATGTGGCTTGCAGAGCAGGCCCGGCTTCACTTAGCCTGGGAAGAAACCATTGGCCAATGTGAATAGATTGTGGTGTGCTTGATCCCGCGCTTGTTTTTCCCCAAGCAGGTCTTGCTCTGGCATTCTCCTGGTCCTTGTGCTTAACATTTGCTGACATGTTCCTGGGAAGTGTTCCTGGCGGAGGGGGCGGAGACTAGCCCCCGCAAGCAAAGGTAACACGTTTCCAGGCCCATAGTCATACAATTCACAATGATCACCCATACCAGAGTGCACGGATACCAGTCCTGCATGGCTAAATAGAGGATGCTTTGGTGATGGAGTTTGACATGGCGCTTGCTCTTCATGGAGGGGACTCTAATACTAAGGGTCAGGGAGTAAGCATGGGGATTCCCTCCCTCAAGGTTAGCCTCCCCTTTGTCTTTTCACACATATTCCCTCTTTGGAACCTCTGCGACACTCATTTTTACCCCTAGTGTCCCTTTTTCTGGGGCTCTTACCCCATGCCAGTCCCCGTCTTGCCTTATCTTGGGGTTCCCTAGTGTTCTGAGAGATCGTTCCTCTCTATAGGCCGCTGATGGTCTTGGGGACTGGAAGATCCTCTCTCTATCTCCTGAAGGCTTTACATCATGGAGCAGGTGTTCATGCCTGGCCCCCATGATCACCATGGTCCCATCGCCCAGCTTGCAGCATGGGAGTGTCTCACACTCCCTCCGTCCTAGAATTAAAATCTTCCCTTTTTATTATAGGGTGTAGTTCTGTCTGAGTTGTTGAATTTGTTAAATGTCCTGGTGCTCCACGGTTAATAATAGGGTCATGCATTGACTCCATCAGCCTCAAGGCCACCCTACTGTTTCAGCAAATCTTTCAAAGTTTACAAAAACTGCCCAACGGCCTACCCTGTTATGCACCTTTGCAGGATTGTATGGGGTGTTTGGGTAGATCAGGTCATGCTTATTGCAGCAGCTTTTATTAACTCCTGGGTGTTGGTCTGGCGTTTCTTTGTCTTAGTCTAGCTTCCCACTAATTGTTTCAGTAGATTTTCCGGATAATTCTTCTTGGTCCTTTGTGTGCAATGCTTCTTCCTGCCTGGGCGAAAGAACTCCCTGGATGATCTATAATATGCAGGTTTCCAACCCTTTTCTCTCCCTTGACTTTTGAGAGCGGGTAGTCAGACCTCAGGGCTGGAGGTTCTTATATATATGAACTTGCTGATATCTGGTAAAGTACTAGAAGATTCCAGGTTCCCTAGAAATGTTGTCTATTCCTTTCAATCTTTGTGTACCGGGTGCGCTGCTCCCAGGATATCAGACTTCCCTGAGCCGGTTCAGGACTTCTCCTCAGAGGAATCATAGCTCGACTCAGAATGATAAAAAGCCGAGAACTCAGGCTCCAGAATCTGCACAGATTCTAGATCTCCAACGGTTCTAGAAGTATACATTTTAAGTTTAGGACGAGGATTGGAATACAAAAAATAGCTGGGGTAATCCAGCTAGCCGAAACCCTTTCCCCTATAACAGGATAGTGCAGGTTACTCAATAAGAGATGCGGCCCGACTCGTTCACCGGGGATTTCCTCCGAATGGATGTGGTTTGAAACCGATATGGCAGGTCCTGCATGTCCCACTCTAACACCATATATGACGAAGAAGCGACAGAACATGAGGTAGAAATGCATCATTATTTTCACCTTTACTCACAATGAGCAGGATGGGTAGGGTTGAACAACAATAGAGCCCAGCGGTTTCCCAACTATAGCGTGAGGACAATCACGTTACTGAAGGTGTCAGGATGTGCTTGCTTAAGCTGGTGCAAGGGGCTATCTAAAGGACTACTGCCCTTTTTGGGATTACCTAATCAAATGCGCATGCTCACGATTGCCCCCGATCATTTCTTCACTTAACATACCTGGGAAATAGCGCCTAGCTCATTTCGTATTCATCTGTTATCAAGTATTTCTGCCCCATTGCTTTAGTCAGGTTTAGATATTCTCACCCTCTAGCAGAGGGCCACTCTCCTGGGCCACTAAGGATACCTTTGACACACCAATTTAAACATTTACACAACCACACTGCGCATGCAGTGTTGATATGAAGTAAGTCAATATTTAATGGAATTAACACAGCCGACACGTGTTTCGACCACAGGTCTTTTTTCCAGGCTTGTAGCCACATACCAAAATGCACCATAGTATAATACTCATGTCACATACATAAAATCCATTTACAATTGGTAGAACACCAGCTGCCATTTGGAAGTCAGGCAGAAATGCCTGATCAGCAGCTTGGCTCTGCCGCCTAACGCCTCTAGGAGGCATTATTAGGTCGCTCTATTTGAACGCTATCTGTGGTCTATGTTCAATCAGGTGAGGGTTTGTGCGCTGCTCTAGGGTATATGTGTGGCTCATGTGCGGAATGTGGAGTCGCTGCTTGTAGTTTTGTGCCCGCCCCGTTCCCATTGGTAAGTGTGTGTATGGCAACAAGGAGGGCAATGTGTTCTCCAGTGACTGAGATTGGAGCTGTTAAGACTTGGAGTACTGGGCGCAGGAAAACCCTTACCAGGTGGGACGGTGGGTGGGGTGAGGCCATTTCAGGATGATCCTGTCTTTCTGCCCTTCCCAGAATCCTCCAACCGCCAACAGGAAGCAGGATGATTTGGGGCATGTAGCGGGGCACTGGGCAATCCCCTGAATAACCCCTCCAGGTAGCCCCGCCCACAAATGGTGGCACACCCTGGACCACAGAGGCCCTCTATGTCCCAATGTTATGTGATGAGATTCTGGTACATCCTGATGGAGGGGGCCTGTCCCCCTGGTCTGCGCCTAGTCTGAAGTGAACAATTCATTCCTTCGTCTGTATTTGTTGCATGAAAACACAAACAACTGCAATGCACTGAATGGTCCTTGGTTTAGTGGCTATTTTCTTCTGCTTATATCCAACTAAAATGTACTGAAAAATGAAGAAAGTGAGGATGATCAGAAGAGTGGAATCCTGGAGGGAAACCCAGAAAACGTTTGATTCAAAGTTGCTTTCTAAAGCTGGGAACATTGGCACAGAAAAAGGGGGGTAAAATGTGGGAGGAGCTGTTAATGAGTTGCTGCGTTCTGAATTTTATGGATGACTGGTGCAAAATAAAAAAAAGGAAACATGTGTCAGGAGCTATGTCTTGCCCCCTTGATGGGGATGAAAAGGGAACACATTTTGTTTCCTCTCTTAGAACAGAAGGAGTCGAGGAAGGAAATCACTGTTGTGGACTGTCGCGAAGTGGACCGGATAAATAAAAGGTGAACACCGAAATACAGGTTTCAAACATACTGGTGTATAATGGATCATTACAAAAGGGGCCAACTAGTGCAAATACAACTCTTCACCTGAACGTGCAAACAATAAAGGGCCTGATTCATGGAATATTTGCCTGGTTCAAAGTGAATTTGCACTGCCGACACAAACCCTGATTCATGGAACCGTGCAAAGTCAGCACATAGTCATTTTTGCAGTTCAAAATGACTTCGCCCGGACTTTGCACAGCAAAAATACACTTTGCACAGTTCCATAAATCCGGGTCTGTGTCGGCAGTGCAAAGTAACTTTTCAGCAGTGCAAATTCACTTTGAACAGGGCAAATATTCCATGAATCGGGCTCAAAGTCTCTAGTGGTCATTTTCGTTAAAGGGTGAATTGCACATGGGTGACCAATTACATTTACTCACAAAAATGTGCCATGTGCACAATTTTCATCTTTCGCATTACAAAGTGCAAAAGGGAATGAAAACAAGCTAAATATCATGTACATATTCCTTTTGCACTTCATGGTACAAATAGCGTCATTGCTGCATGCCTTGTAGGCATGACAGGCAGCATTTACAATGGATTCCTATAGAATCAGTCTGCTTTTTAGCAGGTGTAAATAGTAGGTGGATACCCTAAGAATCTATTGATTTTAGGCGAGCATTAAAATAGCATGCTGGCATAATATCAAGTGGTATTTAGAGGCAGAGAGGAGCAGGGAGGAGGATGTAGTACGCCTGTACTGTGCCCCGCTATCTCCAAAAGCCGTGACAATAACCTGGAGCGTAACAAAAGGCATTAGAACAGGCAAAAAGGAGTTATGCCTGCTTGTACCACCTTGTTATGCTTTAAGGACTTAGAAAATGGTCGCCTTTGTGTTCAACAAAAGTCTCTGGCTTTCGCACTCCCCATTCGGGGGATCCCTTTCAGGGATACATTCTCCCACTCCCTTGTCATTCACTCTTAGGGAGTTTGCACCCTGTGAGAATGTCCTCTGCCCGACCGGCAGGCATGCAGATACCCACCCCCGCATGGGGGAACAATTCTTGATTCAAATGGATGGGAAGTCTCTCGGCCGCTTGCAATTCCAAGCAGTCCTTAAGAAAACAATACCTAAAGCCGGTTGGAACAGCACAGAATTTGGTACACTTTCTGAATAGGTGCGGCTACATCCGCTTGGAAAGGAGGCATAGGGCCTCAAGGAGTCAAACAAATAGGGGTTGGGTTTCACATTGCTACAAAAGATACATAAGGCCCGACCAAATTTGAACACGACACCTTCTACCAGATAAAGAAACCCATCTCAGGTCTGCATGGATCTTGGGGCACTCATTCGTGTTCAGAACAGGAAAATGGAGCGAAGAAACAGGAGAAAGGCCACCTATCAGGCACACCATTACATCTTGGTGGGGATCTAGAGGCATGAAATGAGACGATATACATAAAAAACTTTCAGAGCTAGTGGGTTTCTAGGGATCCTCCCGAATACTTAGTAATACACCGGAGGGGGGCGGGATGGGGGACAACGATCTAGTTCAACTAGGCAGAAGACAATTGCTTTTCGACATCTGTACTTCCCCCACAGGAATTGTTAACTACTGGAAAGAGACGGAAATACTGCCTGGACAGCAATGGTGGGGGGCCGCCTCTAATGAAGCCATAGACATTGCAAGGAAAAAACTTAACAAAGGGTTTGAAAAATGTTGGATCAATAGGGGCCTCAATTTTATCAGACATAGCCCCATATCCCTGGCGGATCCAGATCCGTTTCACAGAGATGGGGTTCACCGTTCTGAAAAGGGCATGGATCTTTTTCACACAGGCATCCTCCACGCTTTAGCAACAAAGGGGTGCCAATAGAGATAAGCACTTTTGGGGGCAACCTGAGAGGCCGGTAACCCACTAAGGTGTGGTGGCATTGGCCAAGAGAGAAGCTGCCTACAGCCAAGGGAATGCTACACCAGCCAAACTGCAGGTCCCGATGCCACGGATCTGGGACCACGATGGTGGCATTCTGTGGCCCAAGAAGACAAGACAATTCTTTCCCCCTGGCCCATTTGCCCAATGGTCCAGGAGCGATGCAGTCTTACACCTGTCGTTCTTTCTCCAAAACTATACAGTCATGTTTATTTGTTATAATTTTTATATAAAAATCCACAGCATTTTATTGCCAACACAAAGCAAAGTGTCAGTGATTTTTACACTCTGCATAACACTAGACAACATAAAAAATGCCCCGATGCCCGGCAAACATCACTGTCCCAAAGCTCATGGACTCAGCTTTCTGCCTTTACAGGGGCTGCCCTTTGAAGTAGAATTCCTGTGGCAGCTCTCTCCTCATGAGGTGTCTCCGGCGATGACTGAGCTGACAGGGTGGTCTTTCATAAGCAAAAATGTTGGGTAAAAGGTAAGCAGTTTGGAGAAAAGCAAGACATGATGAAAACCAGCGCTTTGGTGCCAGCCTTCAGATCCTGTGCGTCTGATGTAGTCTTCTGTCTGCAGACACATAGATTCCCGCAGGTTGCAGACTTCCGGTCTTAGGTATAGCCACCGTTCGCAAAATGAGTCTGGGGCAGTTTCTCAGCAGAGCCTTCCATGGAGGTCACATTTTCTGGAAGCTTGAGCAGAAGCCTTGCAAGCCACCTGAAAAGAGAAGTAACGGGCATAATGAAAGAAAAGGCCAAATTCCCTGACTACTCGATAGTGGCCATGAAAATTCATACAGTACAAACATTTATCACAAAGTTCATGTCAAATGCCCCAGGCCGCGGGCCGCATGAAATGCGGGCCGATGGAGGGCCTGGGAGTTTAGGCGCAGGGTGGGGGGAAATGGCGCGAAAGCAGTAGGGAGGGGCGTCCGAATGGTGCCACAAGTAACAAAAGCCCAGGAAAGGGCAGGAAACAGCACCTGGGAAAGGTGCGAAATAGAACAGCAGGGGGCCGGGGGAAAACCCGGCCCCCAGGAAGGAACAAAAGGTCTGGGGGGTATAAGTAAGCCAGGAAAGGAGAGGCGGTACAAACCAGGTAAAGAGCTCACCTCTCTCGGGTAAGCTCTTAGTGCCTGGACAAGGGGAAGGAAAAACGTTTGCCACCCAACCCACCCTACAAGGATAACGGAAGAAGAAGGAAGCAGACAGGAGCCGGAACGCCGAGTACTCTCTTCGGTAACCGGTCCAAAGCAAGTCGTAGGCGGCATGTGCCCAGGAATGAAGGCCCAGGGGTAACAAGGACTCGGGAGGAGCCTTGGGAAACTTCAAAACTGGACACAAGGGGCCTCATTCCGAGTATGGCGGTAAGGGATAGCGGCCACCGGTAACGAGACCGGTGGCAGTGATCCCTTACCGCCATACTCTGAGTTCCCTTTGCGCCCTCGCCCTTAACGCCTGCTTTGAGCAGGTGTTAAAGTCGAGGGCGCAAAGGGGCCTCCAAGCCAATAACGGTGACCGTAATGAACGGTCACCGTTATTTGCATCTTCCCCATTCCCATTGAGCCCTATGGGGGCTCATTTGGGAATGGGGAAGAGCCTTGGTGAATGGGGAATTACCGCCCCGCCAACCTTGGAATGGGGCGGTAATTCCGCCATCCACCAAGGCGCTGCCGGTCCGGGTACGGCGTCAACCAAGGCGTTAATAGCGCCATTGGTTAGCGCCGTACTCGGAATGAGGCCCAAGGTGCCCAAAAGCATATGGCAGTGTATTGATTTTTGTTGTTATGTATTTTCTGTAAGAATTTTTCCATAAACATAATTGGTCTGTGATGTTATTATTTAGGTAGGGATCTGGTAATAAGAGCAAAGCGAGCCCACACTACTCAGCCTAACAATCATGACTGTTTTGGTATGAACTTTGTGATAAATGTTTGTACGGTTTGAATTTGCAAATATTTTACCGGCACTTAAATCTATATGCTCTGTAGATAGGGATTTGTGCAATATACGAGAAATAACCTAAACATGCGAATGAATAGAAAGAGTTGAATTGCGCTTTTGCACTTTATATCTTTTTCTGTACCTTCGACAGATTTTTAAATGCTAGATACATTTGATAAGATCGTTTAGATTGTTTTGATTTATCACATATGTATTATTAAATGATGATGTTTATGAAATAATAAAATATGCTATTTTCGCAGAGCTTTCTGAACTGTTCTTTCTACCCCAGTCTAAGTCCTTCTTTATAAAATGAACTATTTGAAGTGATCATTCTGTGAGACACCATGCTTGTAGTTTTCATTGTGACAATTCGCCAGGTGTCTACGAGGCAAGGGGATCACCACACGTAGTTGAAACTACTCAATAGTGGGGCCTCACATCTATTTAGGACATCAGGAGGGCAAAGAGTATACACTGAATTGCATCTCACTTCTTAAATAACAGGGAGTACAAAGTTGGCGACCTTGAAACTGCATAACATGGGTTCAAATCCTGGCTTCAGCATTTGATCAAAATGTGTGAGATTTGCAGGGTAATTCATAGAATTTCACAGAAAAGTGTCGCAAGCGGCTGGCGCAGAGTGTCCGCGTGCGATTGACTGCGCCAGGCACGTGCGCTAAAACCGATTTCCGCGCACAGCGTATTCATGGATTTCATGCTCCCAAACCAGCCGTGGCGCAGAGTATCGCAGCGACCCTGCAGCAGCGCCAGTAACGCCCCCAAGAACGCCCTCGCGCAAGGAAAAGCCATCAAAATCGCTAAATCATCGCAAAGGGCTGCGCTAACCCTGGACCAGTTTACAGGGCTGCCAAACAAGGAACGCAAAGCGGGTAACGTGCATATCAGGGGTACGCGTGAAGTTATACACGCGATTAGCCAGGGTACGTGTATTACAGGGGTACGCGGGAAGTTTAACACGCGATTGGCCAGGGTACGTGTATTACAGGGGTACGCGGGAAGTTTAACACGCGATTAGCCAGGGTACGTGTATTACAGGGGTACGCGGGAAGTTTAACACGCGATTGGCCAGGGTACGTGTATTACAGGGGTACGCGGGAAGTTTAACACGCGATTAGCCAGGGTACGTGTATTACAGGGGTACGCGGGAAGTTTAACATGCGATTGGCCAGGGTACGTGTATTACAGGGGTATGCGGGAAGTTTAACACGCGATTGGCCAGGGTACGTGTATTACAGGGGTACGCGGGAAGTTTAACACGCGATTGGCCAGGGTACGTGTATTACAGGGGTATTCGGGAAGTTTAACACGCGATTGGCTAGGGTACGTGTATTACAGGGGTACGCGGGAAGTTTAACACGCGATTAGCCAGGGTAAGTGTATTACAGGGGTACGCGGGAAGTTTAACACGCGATTAGCCAGGGTACGTGTATTACAGGGGTACGCGGGAAGTTTAACACGCGATTGGCCAGGGTACGTGTATTACAGGGCTATGCGGGAAGTTTAACACGCGATTCGGCTGAGTACGTGTATTACAGGGATGCGATTTGGCCAGGTACGTGTATTACAGGGGTGCGCAGGAATTATCACACGCGATTTGGCTGGGTACGTGTATTACAGGGGTGCGTGGGAATCATCACACGCGATTAGGCTGGGTGGGTCCTCACAGGTGTTCCCTGTACACCCTCCACGGCCCCTGCAGGCAGCCTACAAAACAGGGGACTACCCTGCACACCTGCTCATGTCCCCCTGCACCCCCACCCCCCAGCAGTGCAGGGGCAGCCTCCACCAGGCCCCCACTCATGTCTCCCACCACCCCCACCCTCCCGCCACCAGGGGCAGCCTCCACCAGGCCCCCACTCATGTCCCCCTGCACCCCCACCCCCCAGCAGTGCATGGGCACCCTCCACCAGGCCCCCACCCATGTCTCCCACCACCCCCACCCCCCCGCCACCAGGGGCACTCTCCACCAAGCCCCCACCCATGTCTCCCACCACCCCCACCAGTGCAGGGGCACCCTCCACCAGGCCCCCACCCATGTCTCCCAACACCCCCACCCACCAGCACTGTGGGGCACGTGGCCAGCAGGCAGTCAGGCAGCAGCAGATGGCAGGTGGGAGCGTGCTCAGGGCTCTGGGGGGCAGTAATTTGGCCTCCTGGCCAGGAGCGTGGTCTCTCGTGTGTGAACGCGTGGACAGCCTGATAGGGAGTGAAATCCCACACGTCAGCAAAGGCCCTTAGCGCGTAAACCCGTCAACAGCATATGCGCACCTATAGTCACCTGCACGTGCAGGAAATTGTTGCGTGACACGTCCCAGTGTCAAAGCGTGTGATTGGTGAAAATGGATCTACACGCAGAAGTGACAAAGCGTGTGATTGGTGAAAATGGATCTACACGCAGAAGTGACAAAGCGTGTGAATGGTGAAAATGGATCTACACGCAGAAGTGACAAAGCGTGTGATTGGTGAAAATGGATCTACACGCAGGAGTGACAAAGCGTGTGATTGGTGAACGTACACGCCGCGTAAGTGACGCTGTACGTGTGGGCCTGTATATAAGGTACATGTAGAACACCATTTCCTTGTACGTGCTTTTCGTGGAGAGCGAGTGGGTGAATTCTGTTCTTCTTGTCGTTTCACACGCGATTTACTTCACGGCGTTTCCAGTTCGTATTCCCTGTTACCTCTGACAGCTTTTTCTCTTTTTTCTCTTTTACTGGTTTACCTGGGCCTGTTCCCTCAAACAGTGTCCCCTTCTACTGTTGTCCTGTCTTCTCAGACAGCGTACACATCTTCTTTTGGCGGGGGTTTAGCCAGCCAAACGCGCTCATTCTTCACGCTCTTTTACCTGGCAGACGGTGAGTCACGCACGTATCCAACTTCTGTGCTTGCCCCGTGTGTAGCCTACCCCTTCAGAGGTCATTCTAGGCTGCGTGTGACACGCATACGTTCATTCTTGTGTTACTGGGTGCCACAGCGTAGTGCAGGTTTTTCATTCTGCACACGTGGTCTAGGAGGGGTTGCGTGCACGTCATCTCCCTTTTTTGGGCCTCCTGTGCGTTGCGTGACCCGTCATCTTTCCCCAGGGGTTACAATCAGCCGTGCTAGAGCACTAGGGTACAATTACCATCTGGTACCCAACCCCTTTGACCCCCAATTGCCCAGGACAATTGTCTACAGCCACTCCCATACGCACATTAATATCAGTGCCATGGCTGGGAGGCGAGGATTCCGTAAGGGTGGCAAAGGTGGAAGAGCCACAAGTGGTGGCCGTGGTGGATCCGGTAGGGGACGTGGTCGTAACTTGCAGGGTGAGCCTGTCCCCCCATGTGTGGAGGACCAGTCAAGGGCACCCATCATCCCCCCCCCCTCCCCCCCTCCCGTTGAGGCTGAAGTGGCTGACACCATCCATGCTCAGCCCTTGTTGGACCAGCCCATTGTGGCACCAGACCTGGCTGACTCCATGGCTGACTTCCAGGTCAGCAGGGCTACGACACGTGCGCTGGTGCACGTTGATGCCATCATGCCACGTGGATCTGGGGCAGCAAGGTCATCTGCTGCACCAAGTAGGCAGGGCGGAGTGGCTGCAGGGGCAGCTGCGGCTCCATCCACCCCAGCCCTCACACACCCAGCCAGGACAGTGTCGGTCCTAGTCCATGCTGCTGACATTCCCCCTGACACCATCACACTAGAGCCAATGCCTGCACCAACTCCCATGCTGAGTGTGCAATCCCACACTCCTGATACAGAGTCCACCAGGGCTCCTGCCCCTAGTGTCCAGAGCGGCGCAGGACACTCAGGATCACCACCACCTTCCAAGCGGAAGAGGAAGAGTGCTCGTCCGGCACAGGCTGATGCCCCAGACACGGCTACACAGTCCGGCCCGTCCAGGAAGCCCAGCTTCACGGATGACGAACTGAATGCACTTGTCGAGTATGTGTCCGGACATGACAACGAGATGGTCATTGTTGCAGGATCCAAGACCACACCTGCACAACGCCAGGCACACTGGCAGACCGTTGCGGACATCGTAAGTGCCCTTGGAATCGTGAGGCGCACAGCCAATGATTGCTATAAGCGCTGGAATGACCTAAAGCGCAGGGCAAAGAGTAAGCTGGCCTCAAGTCATGCCGCAACTCTAGTGACTGGAGGTGGGTCTCCAGTAGTAGACATGGAACTCACTCCACATGAGTCAGTCGCTGGGACCTACGTCACGGAGGAACAGATCCAAGGCGTGGGAGATCTGGCTGATTACGAGGCATTGTCCGGTGAGTGCACATGCATGTGTGTGTCATCCATGTGCATGGTGTGTGTGTGAGGGCTTCTGTTTGGGTGCCAGGTGAGAGTGTGTGCGCCTCAGTCGTATGGGTCAGCCATGTGCTTCATGCAATACTTCCTGCGCAGCTGCATTTGGCCATAGCAGTATCCCTTCTGCCAACAGTAGACATCTAGCACAACTGCACGCCAGTTGCCCTTGAAGTGTCACCTTGACACAACATATTTGCTTATTTTTCACTGTTCATTCAGTCAGTTTGTTTGCATTCCACCACTTTCACTAGGCATGTCGCTGTCCACTAGTCACATGTCTGACATGGGTATGGTAAAGTGGAGTGACTTTGTTACCTGGATATCATTTGTACACACATGTCCCTGTGCAATTTGACCATTTCAGACTGGCAGCTCCAGGTGAAAAATCTGACCTGTTAGAATCAGAAAAGCTATTACATGCGGGAACTGGACTGAATGAATAGGTGCTGCCCTCCTCTCCATCTTCACTCAATAGCAATGGTACATGCCATCTGTGTGATGGCATGTGTGTTTCACCTGCCAATCACAGGTCAATGTGTGATGCCACTGCCAGGCAGCATGCAGAAAATTTGTTCATCTTCCATCTTGGTGTCATCAGTGTGTGCCATTTGCCTGCACTTCATACGCAGTGAGGGTGCATGCATGGGAGGGTTTTAGTCATGTGGGACATGTGTCAATCAAGTACTGGTTCTCTTGCTTCTCAGCCCTCAATGTGTGCCATGGTGCTAATGCCTGTTTCCATTACTTTGTTTTCATGTCTTTGCAGGGGAAGACGCACCTGATACTGCTGGGGTTGTGGAGATGGTGCAGACCCAGGAGGTGTCCCAGGGCCGACCAACCACCAGTGAGGGACGTGGTGTGGTGGTGGGGGAGAACCCACAAGTGCTGCAGGTCGTGCTCTCAAGGGGTGTCTCTGGCTGCACCTCCCCCGAGCTGTACTCAGGTGTTGATTCGGATGAGACCTACGTGCCGTCGCAGGTGAGTGTTCCAGGGAGGGATTCTGTTCTGTCTCACCCACCTGCACCAGGGTCAGTACCCTCCATGGGGATGTCAGTGTTGGCAGCTACGCCTTCGGTGGTTACGGATGCAGGGTCACACTCCGCGACATCTGATCCTGTTCCTGGGCCAGCAGATCAGAGGGGGAATGCAGTCCTGCAGCCTCAGGCAGTGCCGGCACAGCAAGGCGCAGTTCGCCTTGCCCCAGACAGGTGTGGTGCCCGCCGACGTGGTGGCCGTACGCCACCCGGCAATACCGCATGGGAGCAATCCATTTACGGTATGGCTACCCAACAGGCTGCATCATCCGAGATGATGGCTCAGGCCATGGATAGGGTGGCCACTTCCATTGTCCCCCCAGAAAGGCTGATGGAGCGACTAGAGCAGGCAACCGACTCCATCTGCCAGTCACACAGGGAGGACATGTTGGGGTCCAACAGGGACAGGCGGGCGGCACTGGCGACTCTGCAGGAGGCCATCTCCATTGAGTCCCAGGGCCACAGGGAAGCCCTGAGGCAGGAGCTCCTACACCTCAGGACGACTCTTGTTGAGCTTGAGGCTTCAACACACCAAAGGACAGAACAGCAGCTGGAGCGTCTCACCCGTACACTCTCAGCTGAGATGCAGGCAACGAGGGCGGAGGTCCGGGCATCCCGTGAGTTGTTGCATGGGGACCTCCGCACACTCATCCTCCAGAACCAGACCTACCACACCCGCATGCTTGCAGCCATGGAGGAGCAGACTAGGGCCTTGCGTGGGCTGCCTCCCATAGTGCAACCACCTCCGGATGCAGCTGCACAGGGTGATAATAGCGACAGCAGTGATACTCCCACAATAGGGTAGCCGTGTGGGCCATGAGCCCATGGAGGTGTTTTATCTTCCCAGGATCCACGCAGGTGGGTTCTGGTGTGCATCCTGTCCTCGGACCTCCTGGGTGGCCTCGCCAACCCCCCCGGGCCCATCAATGGCCATTTTTGATTGTTTCTTATTTTTATTTTTATTTTGATTTCTTTTATTCCCAATTTTTTTGGGACGATCTGTTGGCTTCGATCTGTTGGCTTCGATCTGTTGGCTTCGATGTGTTGGCTTCGATCTGTTGGCTTCGATGTGTTGGCTTCGATCTGTTGGCTTCGATGTGTTGGCTTCGATCTGTTGGCTTCGATCTGTTGGCTTCCGTGGTTCCTGTGGGCATACGCTGCATTGTGGCTGGGCACATGCAGGCTTGTAATGTATTTGGTTCAGATGCTTGGGTTTGAGTCACACACACCCCTCCTGCTTCCCGTTTCCATGGGCTTGCAAAGGGTGTGCCCAAGTGACAGTGAATTACACAGTGACGTTGGACTCCCATGAGCTGTGTGGCCAGTCTGTAGTCAATACTGTGTATACATTCATAGTGCATATTGCTGTTGTGTTGTACACTGCATGTTGCATTGATGTGTAACTCTTCTTCTGTGTCTACCTCCCAATTTGCAGGTCCCTTCCTCAAGTCCACACAAGGACCTCTAGTCTGGCGATGGGGACCATGTTGGCAGCAGTGCACCTACAACTCTACATGGCGCCAACACTGCACAGTTGGTAGTGGTGGGAGTGCAGGCATTTCCAGGTGGTGAGACTACTAATATGTAACATTTTTGATGTCATGTTAATGGTACTACGTGCTCAAGTATGTTGTTGGTCCGGCATTGCTGTGAGCATTTCAGGTGTTGCAGGTTTCTAATAGTGCCACTGTACATAGTGAGAGTGATGTCATGTTGTGGGGATTACTTTGTTTACCTGCAATTAGCATGACATGGCACGGTGTGTCGTGTGGCAGTGCTGGGGTTGGGTTGGCTGACATGGCACTGTCCTCTTGTTGCATTTTGCAAGTGGGTATTCATTTTAGCTGCTTCAATGTGTAACTTCACAAAACTGCATTGGTGGTGTCTGTGTGGGTAGGGATGCACACATTGTGACACTTCCAGGTGAACAATCTCAGGCTGACATGGAATTCCCGGTTCATTCTCCAGACATTCAGGATCAGTGTCAGGTTGAGTCATCATTGATTGTCAGATGGAATGTGCCAGGGCAGTGTGCACTCCACAGGGGTGTGATTTCTATGTGAAGTAATTAGCCACTAGCTGTGTACGGGCTGCCTCCCCCCGTGCCCTTTCCCCTCCCATGCGCAGCGGCTGTGCATGTGGTTGGGGATGTGGGGCCACCACCATGTCCACGGCCAGGCCCCGGCGTGTTGCAACGTTGTGCAGGACACATGCTGCCACTATGATCCTGCACACTACTGGGGGAGCGTATAACAGCTGCCCGCCAGAACGGTCAAGGGAGCGAAAGCGTGACTTTAGCACTCCGAATGTGCGCTCCACTATGCCCCTGGTTGTAATGTGGGCTGTGTTAAATCTTACCTGGGGTGGCGTGGTGGGGTTCCGAATTGGCGTCATCATGTGGGGGCTGAGAGGGTAGGCACTGTCCCCTGTGGAGGTGGGGATTGGTATCATTGGTGAGGTTGTGACCTTGCTCAGTATCCAACATGCATGCATGTGCAGTGGCATACATACTCACCAAGCAGCCATGTATCGCCATGCCGCCCAGCTTCTAGGTCCCGGCTTAGGGTGGACATTCGGTAAATGAAGCTGTCGTGGGTGGAGCCGGGATAGTTGGCATATACTGAGGTGATGATTCCCTTGGCATTACATGCTACCTGCACGTTGATGGAATGCCAGTGCTTGCGGTTCCTATAGATGTGCTCAGATGCCCTGGGGGGACGTAGAGCCACATGGGTGCAGTCGATGGCACCTAGCACTTTGGGGAATCGTGCCACTGCGTAAAAATCCAGGGCGGCAGCATGCCTTTCTGCAGGTGTTCTGGGCAGGTATATGTGCCTGCGGACTGATGGGCGTGCAGTCATGATGTTCAAGACCTGGTGTAGGCAGCGTGACTGGGTGGCCTGTGACACCCCACCCACTATGGCACTTGTCCGCTGAAATGATCCAGTGGCTAAGAAGTGCAGTACATTGAGGACCTTCTCCAGGGGGCTGAGTGCTTGGGAGCACAGGGTGGGTGATGTGAGGTCATCCTCCCACTCACTCACCAGGTCCAGTATGATGTGTGGTGGAAACCTGTACCTCCCATACACCTGGTCATCAGGCATCCCGAAAAGGCTGGTTCTGGGTGTGAATATTCTGGCCCTGACTATCCTCCTCCTCCTCCTTTGGTAGCCCACTGCCACTGCTGCTAGGAACGGTATGTTCATCCTGGCGTCTGAGCTTGTTATTGTTAAAGTCCGCAATTTATGCTTAGCGCGTGTTCTAGGCGAGCGTGTGACCCGCGCACCCCTGGAATCCAGTTCCCAGTCCAATAGCGTGTGGAAATTCACACGCACCACGGGATACAGCGTGTGACCCGCGCACCCCTGGAATCCAGTTCCCAGTCCAATAGCGTGTGGAAATTCACACGCACCATGGGATACAGCGTGTGACCCGCGCACCCCTGGAATCCAGTTCCCAGTCCAATAGCGTGTGGAAATTCACGCACCACGGGATACAGCGTGTGACCCGCGCACCCCTGGAATCCAGTTCCCAGTCCAATAGCGTGCGGAAATTCACACGCACCACGGGATACAGGTTCGCTGACGTACTTGCGTGTGTAAGTGGCCGCGCACCCATTAAATACACGTACATAGGCCAATCGCGTGTACGCGCACTTTTGTCCAATTACACGCGATGACACTCTGACGTGCAGTATCTCCACGTGTGCCCCGTCATCACGTGCTGAGTGGGGAACACCCGTGCGGGTCACGTCACAGACGCGCTTACGCGCTGAGGGACTCTGGTCCAATAGAATCTCGTATGCGTGCTGACGCGCTTACGCGCTAAGGGCCTTTCCTCGGATTTCACGCTGACGTGCAGGATTTTCACGTGCCAAATCACTCCGTATCAAGCTGGCCACGCGAAAACACATGGAAGCCCACGCTCCTGCCCAGAAGGCCGAGTTACTGCCCCCCAGTGCCCCGAGCAGCCTCCCACGTGCCATCTGCTGCTGCCTGCCTGCCTGCTGCCACCGTGCCCTGCCATTTGGTGCCTGCACATCAGCCATCTGCAGGGGTCCAGTTGCTGTGTCCACCCCTGCTGGAACTGAAGACTCCCGACTGGTATTACATCGCTCCACAGCCCAGCCCCAGGACCCAGTTGCCCACCCACACCTGCCTCTGGGGTTGCCATGTCGGGCACTTCCACATCTGGCACCAGTGGCAACCCCAGGCCAGAGGGGCAGAGGGGCACCAGCTTCACTGTCACCGAAGTTGGTGTCCTGGTGGAGCATGTCCTGGGGCAGTATGATGCCCTCTTTGGATCGTCCCGCGCCAGCAAGGAAGGACGGCAGAGGATCTGGGCCGACTGTGTGGTTGCCATCAACGCGAGATCAAGAAGCGCTGGGAGGACTTGAGGTCCAGGACCCTTGTGAAGGCCCGGCGCCTCGTGGAGGGGGGCCGGGGCCGCATGAGTTCCATCCAGATGAGGGTCCTGGAACGCGTACGCCCAGCACTCCACGCCCAGATCCTTGAGAGGGAGGCCCGTCTGGAGTTGAGCGGTAAGTGTCTATGCATTACTGTGTGAGACAGGGCATGTTGCGGTGTGCTGGTTCTATGATACTTGCCTGTATGTGTGCCATAGGCCATGTATGCATGTATGTGTGCAGGGACATCATGGTAATGCATGTGCGACCAGTGATGTGTGATGCACATGGTTGTTGCATGTGTTGAAATGCCGCATGGGGAGCCCTATTCAGATTTTGAACATGAGAGCATGCCAGTCTCTGTACCTGGACATGGGTGGGGGTGAGGGATGGGTGCTGATGCCAGGTACATATATGGTAGCCATGTCTGTGTGCCTGACCTGCGTGTCTGTGACTTGTGCATGCCATGGATGCATGACACATGTGTGTGACAATGCAGAGATTCAGTAAAGCAGCCAAATTACCCTTGTATCCGCTGTGTTTGGTGTGTTTGGGGCCAGATGGATGTGACTGAGGTGAAGTGTGTGCATGTGGTGGGCGTGAGGCATGATGCATGTGAGTTACATATCATTGAATGTTTCAAGAGTCCATTGGACATGCATGGAAATGTCCATGGCATGCACCATGCCTGTTACTGTGTGTGTTTTGCCTGGACTGACCCATGTGTTGTGGAGGGACATGATGGAAGTGTACTTTGACAGTGGTGCTCATCTGCTATTGCTTCCTGTCTAGGGGACCATTGTACAGTGCCCTGATGCTTGTGTTCTTTGTCTCCCTCTACGCAGCGGCTAGTGAAGAAGAGGGCGGAGACGGCGCTGTGGAGCAAGGTGGCGGGGATGCCCCCACGGCTGCAGCGGAAGGGGTGGGTGAGCCCCCACAGGGGCCTGCTACGGTGGGAGACGGTGAGGAGCCATCCAGGTTGGTGGTTTGCACAGAGGAGGAGGAGGCCGCCACTGGGGCACACATGGGGCCTGGTGGGGGCATCCCTGCTGGTGCAAGTGGTGCAGTCCAGGGCCAGGGGCAGGAGGCAGCACAGGTCACCGTGGAGGGGCCTGTGCATGTCGCTGTCCCTGACCCTGTGAGTGCACCACCATGCACCAGCAGGGATGCCCCTTCCCAGGCCTGTCCGCAGGTAGAGGGGATGTCCATGTCACCTGACTCCCCTCCACCTGCGGACGTGGGAACCCCTGGCCATGCGGAGAAGGTCCTGATTGGGGTCGCGATGCGCACGGCTGTAATTCGTGATGCCGTGCGTGCTTCCCGGGAGGAGCACGCACGTCATCACGAAGTGCACCGTGCTGACGTGGCCCAATTGGGATCGGCCATGTTCGGGGGTTTCCTGCATGTGTTGGCCAATGTGGCGGCCCTCTCCTCCTCTGTGCAGGCTATCCACCAGTCGTTCTCCTTGCCGTCTTCCAGCCCAGATGCCACCAGGGCCCCCTGTGGACCTGCCCCAACCAATGCAGCCAGCTCGGTGGGGATCCCATCCCTGCCACAGTCGGGAGTCAGAGATCCAGCAGGGGTGGACACCAGAGCAACTGGACCCCAGCAGATGGAGGATGTGACGGCATCATCGGGCAGGGCACGTGCACGACGGCGTCGGTGGTTTCCATCAGCCTGGATGCCGTCGTGCTGGCACAGGCAGTTGCGTCGGAGGCAGCAGCAGGCTCAACGTGGGAGGCATCATGGCTCGGGGCCATCAACATCAGGGGTGCAGGCATCGGCCGGAGGGCAGGAGAACCCTGGAATGGGAGTGGCTTCCGTGTGGGAGAGGTTGTGCCAGCGGATAGGTGCGGAGCGGCAGCGGGCAGAGGAGGAACGGCTCACGATGGTCAGGGCGGAGGACTCCATGCGGAGGGCGCTGAGGCGGGCTGAGTGCCTCGAGGGTCTTCGCAGGGAGTTTGAGCTTGACACTGCGTTATCCCTGCGGGACCTCGGGGCCAGGGAACATGCCCGCCTCCAAGCCATTGACCAGGAGTTCGATGATGCCCTGGCCCATGACAACAACCAGTGAGCCGTCCAAATAGCCCGCTGCCTTTGTATATAGTTGTATAGTTAGGGTTAGGTTTCCTTTGTTTTTTTGATTTTTTTTTGGTTGCGATTGGACAATGCACCACCTTTTTGTATATAGTTCACTTTTTAGTTAGTAGTCAGTTAGGTTTAATTTGGTAGGGCTCATGGACCCAGGATGATCTTCTTCATTGGCTTATTTTAATTTTTCAGATTTTTTTCTTGGACATTCATCTTGTTTTGTTTGATTTGCTTTGTGTTTTTTCTTATTTCATTTCCATTCTACTTGCAGTTAAATACATATTATTTTTTTAATCTTCAATGTGTCGTATCATCTCATTGCTTTCAGGCATGTCATGTTGGGTGTTTTGCCATTCACTTGCAGCCATTGTGTGTGACAGACATGTGTTAAATTGCATTATTTAAATTGGGGGTGTAACATGTAATTGCCTTTGATATGTGGGTGGGTGTGATAGTTGGTTGGGCCTTTTGGCAGGGGAGGATGGGCATTACGGACATGATTGGGGAATGTTGGGACCCAGGTGCAGGGGGGCATGGATTGGACATGGGTGGGGGCCTGCTGGCGTGTGCCCCACAGTGCTAGGGGGGTGGGGGGGATGGGAGACATGAGTGGGGGCCTGGTGGAGGGTGACCCTGCACTGCTGGGGGGTGGGGGTGGTGGGTGACATGAGTGGGGGCCTGGTGGAGGGTGACCCTGCACTGCTGGGGTGTGGGGGTGGTGGGTGACATGAGTGGGGGCCTGGTGGAGGGTGACCCTGCACTGCTGGGGTGTGGGGGTGGTGGGTGACATGAGTGGGGGCCTGGTGGAGGGTGCCCCTGGTGGCTGGGGGGTGGGGGTGGTGGTAGACATGAGTGGGGGCCTGGTGGAGGGTGACCCTGCACTGCTGGGGTGTGGGGGTGGTGGGTGACATGAGTGGGGGCCTGGTGGAGGGTGACCCTGCCCTGCTGGGGTGTGGGGGTAGTGGGTGACATGAGTGGGGGCCTGGTGGAGGGTGCCCCTGGTGGCTGGGGGGTGGGGGTGGTGGTAGACATGAGTGGGGGCCTGGTGGAGGGTGACCCTGCACTGCTGGGGTGTGGGGGTGGTGGGTGACATGAGTGGGGGCCTGGTGGAGGGTGACCCTGCACTGCTGGGGTGTGGGGGGTGTGGGTGACATGAGTGGGGGCCTGGTGGAGGGTGACCCTGCACTGCTGGGGTGTGGGGGTGGTGGGTGACATGAGTGGGGGCCTGGTGGAGGGTGCCCCTGGTGGCTGGGGTTTGGGGGTGGTGGGAGACATGAGTGGGGGCCTGGTGGAGGGTGACCCTGCACTGCTGGGGTGTGGGGGTGGTGGGAGACATGAGTGGGGGCCTGGTGGAGGCTGACCCTGGTGGCTGGGGGGTGGGGGTGGTGGGAGACATGAGTTGGGCATGGGTGGGGGCCTGCTGGCAGGTGCCCCACAGTGCTGGGGGGTGGGGGGGTGGGGGACATGAGTTGGACATGGGTGGGGGCCTGCTGGCAGGTGCCCCACAGTGCTGGGGGGTGGGGGGGGTGGGGGACATGAGTTGGACATGGGTGGGGGCCTGCTGGCAGGTGCCCCACAGTGCTGGGGGGTGGGGGTGCAAGGGGACATGAGTTGGTGTTCATTAGTTCAAGGAGACATGTGCTTTGCTGGGGGGCATGCCCATGGTGGGTGGGCTGCCTGCGGGACATGACCAGGGATGCAGGGTAGTCCCCTGTGGTGTGGGCTGCCTACAGGGGCCATGGAGGGTGTACAGGGTACACCTGGGAGGACCCACACTGTCAAATCACATGTGGAACTTCACGCACCCCTGATATACACGCGCCCAGGCTATTCGCGTGTGGAACTTCCCCCGCACCCCTGGAATGCACGCGCCCAGGCTGTTCGCGTGTGGTACTTCCCCCGCACCCCTGAAATACACGCGCCCAGGCTGTTCGCGTGTGGAACTTCCCGCGCACCCCTGAAATACACGCGCCCAGGCTATTCGCGTGTGGAACTTCCCGCGCACCCCTGAAATACACGCGCCCAGGCTATTCGCGTGTGGAACTTCCCGCGCACCCCTGAAATACACGCGCCCAGGCTGTTCGCGTGTGGTACTTCCCCCGCACCCCTGAAATACACGCGCCCAGGCTATTCGCGTGTGGAACTTCCCGCGCACCCCTGAAATACACGCGCCCAGGCTGTTCGCGTGTGGAACTTCACGCGAACCCCTGATATACACGTAGCCCGCTCCCCCAGACCCGATCGCGTGTGAAACTTCACGCGAACCCCTGTGATGCACGTACCCTGCTGAAATCGCGTGTTAGACTTCCCGCGCACCCCGGTATACACGCACACGTATTTTTTGTCAGCGGGTGTCCGTGTTTGTGGGTACCCCTTTGCACGTCATTTTTCCTGGAGGGCCACAGTATGGGACATTCATGATGGCAGTATATAGGTGCGATTTGTTGGCGCACCTTTTGGCGCACATTTCTTACAGCCGCAGAGACGCTACCGCCTGCTTTCTTGTGGCAGTCGTGTTTGTGCCGGTGCGCTGGTTTGAGCGTGCGCTTTTTTCCCCTATTCTATTCCATGAATACGTGTTGTAGGCGAGCGTGTGGGCGTTCCGCGCACTTGTGCCCTGTACTTCCCCCGTGACGCCCACGTTTTGGCAAGTTGTTCCCCATTCCGAGTGTTACGCCCGTGTTCCGCCTACTTTTGTTGCGTGCGCCGCGCTATGTGCGATTTTCGCTGTGGCCTGTGCGATTTTCGCAGTGACCTGGCGCACGCTGTTAGATGGCCTGTGCGCCAACGTGCGCCGCGCACTTTTTATCGCACATCCGCTGGTTTTCTCGCGCACGGCCTTCCATGAATCGACGTGCGCTGCTTTTCGTGCGATTTTCGCAATTGCACTGCGATTTTCGCTATTCCACTGCGATTCGCACGTTTTTGCCCACTTGCGCCGCGCTAATTATTCCATGAATCGGCCTCTTAGTGTTCATGTGTCTCAAATTGAAAAACTGTAATCCAGTCTTGCAGCGTTCTGCTCAACACTAAAATGTACCCATCCCTCTCATTCCCACCCTAGTCTCCTTCATGCGGTCACACTTGCACCTCATCCACGAGTGCTGTTATATGTAAAGCAGCTCATGTTTCAGGTGCCCCTTCTGCGGTATGCAGTGATAAAATCGTGGCAAAAATGTCACCTGTACAAATAATTGCGGCAACAATGCTGTGGTTTGACCCATTAAAGGTGTACCCCATTACACCATTTAAGGGGAGCGGGGATTGCGGGGGTTGCGGGGGTGTCCCCCGGTCCCCTTCAATGGTATAATGGGTCTGGGGTTGCGAGGGTGTCCCCTGCATCCTTTACATGGATTGCGGTGGCAAAACCACAGCCTTTTTGTTGCAATATTTTGTGTCCATAGCCATTTTTGCCGCGATTTTAACTCATGGAACCCCTTCTGCAATGTATGCAATTCTCTCACCCCCTCTTTGCTGCAGAGTCAGTGCTATTCTAAATAGCACGAAAAGCTGTATGTTTGGTGTTATGTTACTGCTTTCATACCACACACCGCCGCCATTTGCATGGTCTTCAGGCGCTCTGGCGGATCGGAAAGAGTGGGATGTGGTGCTTAGGTTAGTGGACGAGGAGGGAAAATGCAAGATATTCCAACCCCTAATAGTTGTGGCTGTTTAAAAAGTATATTTAATACTGTTCTCTTTGGGTAAAAGGGTCACCATACCCTACACACTTGTGGCATACTGAAACATTCCATTCAGCCACTTGAAGTTCTAGTAATCTTGGGAATTGTTTTTTAGCATACTGCAAGTTAGTGGCATTCTCAGTTTTTAGAACATAAACGGATCATAGAGAAATACAGCAGCTCTAACCAATGTCCAGTAAAAAATGCCATGCCTCCCCCATGAGCCCCCCCCCCAGGGCCAATTGCAAGCTCTTTGGTTTTTTACCCAATTTATTTTTAAGTGTGCTCTAAAACGCAACATTGTAACCCATTATTTAAAAAACTTCCCAGGGATGAGTCCTCCCGACAACACCCTCCCGCCGCCCCAAGCCCTCATTGATCGGTTCGAGTTCCCTCGCTGTGCTCGGTCGCTATGGCATATCTGGGGGAAATATTTATACCCTCCAATTAAAAAAATCAGCAGCCACCACTGGCACTGAGACTGTGCTGGGAGCGGGGTGCTGGAGCCCGGGGATTGTGGTGGCAGCAGGATGGGTGGGAGACATAGGTTCATGGTGGGAGCAGGGTTGGGAGGGCCCATGGACTGTAGTGCGGTGGGGTGGGGAGAGCCCAGGGACTGGGCTAGGGGTGCGATGAGGGGGTCCAGACACTGTGATGGGACCAGGTGGGGAGCCCTGGGACTATACTGGGAGAAGGGTGGGGTGATGGTATGTGATAGTTCATAGCCATTTGGACTTACTGTCCATTTGGCATTGTTGGGGGGGGCGGCCTGCCCACATTTTGCGCAGGGGCAACCCAGGCCAAAAACGTCTGCAGGCGTCAATTGCCTGTTGAATTGCCCTAAATACAGTCCAGAATCCTGAGCCATCATACCAGCTACATACAGAGACAAGCAATGCAATACATTTAATGTGCATTAAGCAAGCATAATTAACACTTTCCATGTTTTTTCTTTCTCTTATTTTATTGAACTTTATCTGGACTCTAGAAAAATCTGAGTAATTTCACACAGAGTGATAATGCAGGAAGACCCGTAGGACTAGGGTGTGCTAAGTCATTGGGCCTCAACACGAGTTGGGCGGTATCCACAGTGGTACTACCGCTGGAGCTATTAGCGTTACTGCCAAACCCCCCTGTATTATTAGCGCTGGATCACAGGTTTGGCGGAACGGTAAGTCCCCATTCCCCATTGGGCCCAATGGGGAATTTTAGACGCTACTACCGCCAGCGGTATTAGCATGGCGGTAATCGCACCGAAAATCAACAATAATGTGGCTGATTTGCCCCCAGCTCAGAGCTAGGGGTAAATGCTGCCAAACCTGTGATTTGACAGACCCTTAAATGCGGGAGTAATAGCATTACCGCCGCATTTAAGGGTTACAGCCAAACTCGTGATGAGGCCCATAGTATTATTTTGCGAACTTGTGTATTTAAGACAAAAAAAAACTGCGTGCAGTAATTACCATTACAGCTGAGTTTCAAATGTCTTCGTCAAATTATGAATTTACCAATGTCATTGTGGTAACTGGAATTGAGGCATTCATACAAATTAAAATGTGTTTCCTGCAGTAATGGAAAAAGTTGTTACCACTGGGGAAATCCTTTTATTGCATGTACCTGAGACAGGAAGTGGTGCAGCGACCGTTTTTAAAAACACAACCCATTTTGAATTGCACCATTCCAGCTGCCATATATCAGACATGTGTGACGAAGTTGGCGCCGTTTTTGAACGTCAAGCTGGAGGTGCTGCCAGAGGGGCTTGCAAATGAGGAAACTTGGATTGTTTGGCCACCTCCTGTCCAAAACGCCTACCTAATAAAGACCCTGTGCTCTGGGAAGCCATCAATGGCAAATGTGTGGCATTCTCTACCCACCCCAGTACCAATGACAAGGTGAAAAGGCAGTTTAATTATCTGACGCACCAACTGCGGCTTCTTGTGACCGAACATCTCAAGTAGTTACTGTGGTGTCTGTGCCACCCCTTTAAGAAAATGTGAGTCCCTGCCAGGGCTCGTGCGAATGTCACGTGTCTGTGACCAGCACAATAAAAGGGATGAGCGGGAAAACGCTCAGTCAGAATCACTAGACTGCTGCCTGATGTGTCGTTATTTGCAGCGCTGTGCTGGCGCTGCGTTTCCAGGCCAAGGGCCTGCCCTGCAAGGCCCTCCACCATGACAGTGCCCCTGCGAGGCAACGCTGTCCCTGTACTGTCCCTGTCCATCTGCGCTTAGCAGAGCCCCTGCTGGCCAAGTCCAGCTGTGGAATGCTGCGTTGGCCGGGGTGCCCCCAGGTCACAATAAGACCTTGTGCTGATGGTCTCATAGGGTGCTCCCTGTAACTGGGTATGTCGGCTGGGTGCACAATATTGGCCTGCACCCTGTGCCCTGGCTCCAGGGACAGCAATGGTGACGAGGAGTAGATGCCCCTGCGTTGTGGTTGGTCGTCCACTGGGGGAGAGGAGAGGTGAAGCGCACCAGAGATGTAGCCAGGATTGTGTGATAAGTATGGCCTGCACGTAATGTAGTTGGGCCCAACGCAGCGACACTAACATCTGTAATTGCCCACGTAGCGCTGCTGAGTGGGCATTTACAGATTTTGGGTGGGGCTTGCCCACGGAGACCCTACCCTAACTACGCCTCTGCCGGCATCCGCCGCCTGAAAGAAGGAAGATTGGAAGACCCTCGGCGGGGCTCTGCCGCATTGTGAAGGGCGAGCACGATGCAGCGGTGCTGGCGGCGCTGCACACAACAATCGCTGGAGGGGCACAGCTTTGCCGCTATGCCTTCATTCATCAGAGAAAAGGACCTCTGGTTTCCTGGATATGGCAGGCATTTACGGGGCTGTGAGACAGGATGTGGGGAGTTGGAATACCCACAGCTAACGAAATAACAGGGCGACACGTTCTGAAATTCATGGTAAAATGCTGTTGAAAAACCTGAGTTCGGGGCATGGTAATTCTCGGCTAACAAAGTCACTTACTTTCGACATGTAAGCTGTGCTGGGAGAAACTCAACAGTGAATTGATTTCTCCAGCCACTAATTATTCCCAGTGGTCAAAGTGAGCGGGAGTGGTCGGGAGCGGTGCTCCTCTACTTTTTTAAATGACCTTTTACAGCTCCTATACTTTTATTTTAAAAAGAATCCGCTCCGGAGTGGTTTCGTTTAAAAATATAAGTGCAGGAAGAAGTTGAAACTTGCACTTTCAGTGCACTGCACTGAACGTTCCCTTAAACAGCAGGTGCAAGTGTTTGGGAGTTTGTATTGTGTCTGGGAGGGGGCATGGTGATGGGGTTGGTGAGGAGTGGGTGCAGGCCAGCAGGGAACATAGTTCCACGACTTCTTTTCGTACACTTCCACCACTGATTATTCCACTGAGCTCTTTTGCTCTGCAGCCCCCGAACAATGGCCACTTTCCTCTTATGCATGCACAAATGTGACACATCAATTGTCATGGGAAGCGAGAACCACAAATGAATAACTTTGTTGAGGACAAAGTGCTGATTCCCACAACAAAGGCGAGGCATGCTGTGGCACGGTAACTGATGGACATGGTTTCTGTTGCACATTGACTGGTTGTTTATTTTGCATTTTTTTGTGCAGTTTTTTTTGGTTTCTGGTTGGCAGACATATCTGCATAGTAACTGGTGGTGGCCTCTTGCAGTGCAGCAAGAGAGACGGGCATTCTGGGGACTGATGGGCATGCCCTATGTGGCACAGACGCTAGGGTTAGACATGCTGTGGCAGAGTTACACAGGCACACGGCCTTTGTGGCCATGCGACTGATGGGCAGGCAGAGCGACGTCCACATTTCCCTATTTGGACGTTCTTATGACGTAAGGAGCAGTAAAGCAAGACATTGCGTGGGCATCTGGCACAGGAATTCGGACTGGCATATTTTTCGGGTACGTTGAATCGGATGCACACGTATTCTTTGCACTTATCTTGAGTTCCAGATTGACCCATTATCCAGCAGCATCAGCTGTCTCCCCAGATCTCAGACCCGACGGCCTCAGCAATGACAAGGCTGCACCGAGTCCCCAGCTTCACTGAGGGAAGTTTGGGGACTCTGATCTAATCTGCTCTGTTCTCCTTTCTCCAGCCATCACTCGTGTGTTTGCAGGTATCATTTGCTTAGCCTGTTTTTTTTCTTCTGGCCTGAAAGGGACACCTCAGAAATAAATGGGCCATGACTATCACTGGGGCGGGGACCACCACTGTTAAAAGCAGGCCTTCTAAATGCTGGGCACACTATTGTTTTTCAAATGTGCATCTTACACTTTAATAGGAGGAAAAAAAAAGTAATTTCCAAACTCAAAAATGCTGCTTAAACTTGCATTCACTAGTTTTCTTTGAAATGTGTTTCTTTTATTTGTCGAACTACCACACAAAAACCCTAAATCTTTGTACCCCTTCCTTTGTGTTTTATTACGGGTTATGTTTATAAAGATGTTAAATGCTCGTCACTCTGCTTAATCACAAATAGATCCTTCTGTTGTGCTGACAGCAGTTATTAGGAAATTAACCTGTGGTTTCATGGGTGCCAACTTTTGATTTTCACTACAGGGGCAGAAATACCCCCACCTCAGCCCTGAATATAAGCAAGCGACCAGGCTAACCCAAGCCCTGGCCAAACACATTTTATAGCACTTGTTTTTAATAAGGAATTGCAAAAAGTCCTATGATTAACAACCAATGTTTAATATATAATATCTCTACAATGGTCTCTCAACCTGCTGAACTACCCTGTTAGCCTTCTACCATAGAGCGTGTCTATAGATTCCTTAATGTACCAATAATCACTGCATTACCAACAGTATTTTGGGTGCACCAGTGCCATGAAAGTGATTTTAAGTAGAATTGTTGTACAGTGTGGCGCTTGGAAAGAAGCAGCATGAAAGAAATTGCACCATTTCAAAACTATTATTTTGAACATTTCCTTTGAGCGGAATTCAAATGCCAGCTCCACCCCGTCGGAACTCTGCCCCTCCTCCAAACTCCGTCCCCACCCGGCCCTTGTGTGGGTGACCAGATTTGGAAAGTTAAAAACCGGCACAGGCCAAAAGCATAAAGGTAGGACTAGTACCCAAAGCCCATTCAAAGTCCTCCCCAACTCCGTCGCACCCCCCCTCCCCTCCCCATGGGATTACACATCAAAATAAATATTTCTCTTATTAATAAACTGCAGGGTTACAAAAGTATACGTCACTAGAGCGCTTTTGCTTTGATTGTTGCTACAGGCTTTCCCATGCGTTATATGGCATTCTCTGTGGCGAAATTAGTAAATACATAAGGGTATGAGCAAAGGGTTGGAGGTTCGAGGCTGCACTGGGGTGTCTGACAAAGTACTAATGGGAATTTGGCTGGAAAACGGGTAAACTGTTTATTATGAACAAAAATGTCAACTTGAATTGTTACATGCATCCCCAAAACCGGGATGTGTTTTTTAAATTGAAAAAACCTCTCGCGACAGGGGAACAGAGGCCTGTATTTCGGGACAATCCTGGCAAAATCGGTAGTTCTGGTCACCCTTCCCTTGTGGGATCCCCCTTTACAGGTTTTTCAATTCCACCACTGCCTCTGTAACATGATTTTCGTTCACATGGACAGGGATTTGCACTTGCTTCCTGTATTTGTGTGTGGGTGTGCGGCACTCTATGAGTAATCTAATCAAATCCTTCATTAGGATTCAGCGGGTTGCATCTAATGGCCACACCATGCCACTTTCTGCTGCGGTGGCATACAGCAGTAACAGGCCTTAATAAGGTGGTGAATTGCACATAGAGCTGAACTTCAGAGCCGTCTCTAACACCAATGGCTTTGCAGTTGATGGAGTTGGAAAAATATGCTAGTTTTGTCCCTCTGGCCCCATCTACCTCCCTGACCTCTGACATAGGCTGAGGAGCCAGGGGGATAATCGTGTTATGACATTCCTGGCCTCCCTGCCCATCTGCAGAGTGGCAGGTGCCAGGTGGACAAGGTGACAGAGGGAGTGCAGTTGCCCTTTATGCAGGGGGAGGAAGGATAGCTCAGGGGCAACACATTTATCTTGAATGCAAGACAATGCAGTGCAACACAGATTTGAATCTCTGTACCGTGCTTAGAAACCACTTGTTGGTATTAAGAGTGTTATAAAAGAACAATTATAATTAAAATGCTGCTGTCAGGCCTCTGTCAATTT
This sequence comes from Ambystoma mexicanum, assembly GCF_040938575.1. Classification (NCBI taxonomy): domain Eukaryota; kingdom Metazoa; phylum Chordata; class Amphibia; order Caudata; family Ambystomatidae; genus Ambystoma; species Ambystoma mexicanum. The sequence goes on from NC_090925.1 coordinate 755,179,408, forward strand.
CTGGTTTATAATACCGTGAGTGGGCAGAGGACAGAATGTGTGCGCCTGGCTCTCCTGTGACTAGTGGCTGCCCTGGTACGCCCTGTGTCTTGCTGTGAATTGGCAGCTTCTTTTTTCTTCTTGCTGATAGATTTTATCCATCAGCTGTGATTATTGGCTACCGAGGCTGGAGCCTCATTACTCCATCCTCTCGGGTTGAGGGTGGATTGGGTTTCTTCTTGGTCTGTGTGGACTTGTCACAGTAAGGTTGGTTTCACAGGGTCTTCGCCGTGGTGGGCCGCAGGTAGTGGCCAAAAGGGTTTGCAGTGGTGGCAGTGAGTCTCCTGATCAGAGGCTTCACGTTCTGATCCAGTCCTTGGCATAAGTTCTTGCTCAGGTTCGCTAGATGTGCGTCCAACATCTCGTTGTGACATTGGCGGGAAACATGGTATACAGCCAGTGGGATTGTGCGGGATGAAACTGGAAAAAGTGTCTCCACGGATTCTGAATCCAAGGGAACAAAAAACCCATGCATGAGCCGCCGCACCCACATTGATCAGCTGGTCCCAGTGCTCAGGGACAATATTCCAAGCCTGACATTTAAGCACATTCAAGTATAATTAACGTGAAATGCTGCAGACGAAGCAGCGAGTGAGTGATTACTGTCGCTGAAGATGAGCAAATGGTGGGTGATTACAAATCTGGTTATCGTAATGCATTGTTTTCCACTGTGTTTCAGTCTGTATAGTACAATTAAGCTATTTTTTTCATTTTACATGCTGATAATTGTAGGCTTCCCTTCCATAGGATGTGGAAAATAAAGTTACTATAGTACTCTGCTCAACGTGTTAGACAGGTTGATTTATAATTGACTCCAGCTATCGCTATAAACCATGGTGTTATGTTATTTTACCTCTGTATTTTTTTACATTAGACTGCCATGGATCTGGCCCATACCCCACTCCATCTCTTTCCCCTACTTCCAGGGGTAATTTCAAAAGTACTGTTTCTATTTCCATCGCTGCATACAGAGGCTTCCCAGGAAAGGGGCTTGCTGTAATTTCTGCTTTCCATAAAATCATCAAAAGAGAAGACAGACTACAACCTGGTCTCCTTTGAAATCAACAACAAGAATGATGGTGGTCTATAGTTTCTGCTAGAATGTCAATGGTTGTGGAACGCAGTGAATAACACAAAATAACCAAGGTGGGGTTGCCTGGTGCACCCCACAGCCCTTTCTCCTAATCTATTCATCCAAACTTAAGGGTTGATGATGTTTTCAAGAAAGTGGGAGGATGCTTCTAGTTTGGGACCAGTTTATGCGGTTCACTCATCGGACCCTTTGAGTGAGGGATTGTAAACGCTATTGGAGGCAGATTATTCTACTTGGTTTAAAACGATGGCGATGCAACAATCATTTCTTTTAGATAAAGACTTGGATGGTTCGCAAGCTGCAGCCATGACAGCAGGGTCATCCATTGACTCACACAGGCATCACTGGATGAGGGATGGTAAAGCAGATTGTGTCTCCATTAGTACCTGAGTCCCAGGGACAGTGTCAGGGCCTTTCAATTTTTTCAGTTGAAATGGGCCTCTGTGTTGGTAACATACTCTTTAAACTTGGGACATTAAACAAGTGCAGCTCTCACAATACAGGCTGCCTTTGCGCACCCTCAGACCTGCAACCTCCATCTTGCGGTATCCAGAAGTTCTGATCACCATGTTGCCTTTTCATTCAGATTTTCCTGAAATTAGCACTCTACTGTCAAAGAGGGATTAATAGCTTTTCAGCTGACATTTGGTGCTTCAGCCCCTGGCTGGCTAACTGATACCATATGACTTTTAACCCCCTGGCTGCATGCTTTTGACTTCATCATAATTTAAATATCCCACAGGCACCTCTGACTGTTTTTCCCAGATGTAAGGCAAGAGGGTCCCCCAACCTCATGTTGAAATGGGCACCCTCTAGTCCTGACACCTCTTCATTCAGCACTGCTGAGTCATGACAGAAAAAAATAATGAAAGCCAAACCTGACCCAAAAAAACAACAGTAAAAACCAAATAATAGGTTAAAGAATGCAATTATAGCTCAGAGAAAATTAAGAGAAAGGCGGAATACGAAAAAAGACCACAAGAGGTACATATTTTCCAAAACATTACATGTATGACGTGACATATTAGTACAAATAATACTTTTAAAAAATGAAAAGGGAGAGGGTGGTTAAAAGGGGGTTTCCTTTTCTCAGGTCGGAACAAAGAAAAAGCTACAGACCCCAAGAAATAAACAAGCATTGGCAATGCCAACTGTTTGGGCTTTTGTGAAGAATTGGAAAGGCACTTGCCAGGGACTGCTGTAGTGTTATTAACTTACCATTAATGGTAGCAGGTGAGGAAAAGGTGTGAGTACCTGGGCATTGAATAGCAGTGCCTGGCAAATGGCTAATACACACAAGCCAAAACTGTGGGCTTTTCCAATTCTTGTTTTTAATAGGACTTTAGTGAAGGACACACGTACAACCTCCTTAGAATTTTGGTGGTATCCCGCCAATTAATTCGGCAGGATGCCAACAAAACGGTAATACCGTTTCCGCCACTTGTATTTCCGGAATTACCGGCATATTCCAAGTGGCAGAAATGCCAGTAAATCCCCACTCCGTGGAGTTCCAGAGGAGTCCATGGAGGGGATTGCCGGAATTACCAGCACCAGAATTACCGGTGCCAGTAATTCCAGCATTTTTCTGCCGGTGGGGGGCAAGCTTTACCTTCAGCTCTGGGCTGGAGGTAAATCAGTGCCCCCACTGGCAAACTTGTGTTTTGCCAGTGAAGTAAAAGTGCTGGTGCCGGAATTACCAGCAGTTTTACAACACTGGCAAACCTGTAATGAGGCCCATAGTGTTTATAAATCGAGTGGCTGAAGGCAGACTTGGTCAAGATATTTTTATTACACCTGTAGCGTGTTTACAGCTCCAAATTACCTCACAAAAGACTGCTTTGAGAAAACACTGACAGGCACTTCGAGTTAATTAAAGCAAGCTCAAAGATGTCCCATGAATATGGAGAATAGCCACATGGATTAGCATGGCCATGGGTGGTCAATGGGTGGGAAAATAGCCAAACAACACCTACAAGCTTGCTGCACCTACTCATAAGCCAATTCTCCCTATCTGTACTCTAATTAAATACTTTTGGCTTATAGGTGGTGCAGGTGCCACCTAATAGCCAAACTAAAAAGGAGGAAGCAACCAAGTACTTAAGTGAGAACACAAAAAAGGCTTTGAACAACAGATACACATGAAGGATTGACAGTGTTAAGGGGAAATAGGCTTTCTTCCAGAAAATGTTATAATCCTTATTACCATTCACTCATGCAAATTCGTAAAAATCTTTGATTCGAAGGCACATGCTTGGTAAGGAAGCATTCTTTCTGATTACTCAGGAGTGTCGAGAAAAATGTTGTGGTTTGCCTTCCTGTTCAGAGAACCGTATGCCCTCCAATTACAAAATCTGCTGCACGAAGATTTCGAAGAGGGAAGGAAAGAACGCTTTGCTGGTCACCATAGTTCTAATGGGAAGCAAAATCTTTTAGTGCAACCTAGATGCAAAACTGCAAAAGCCGAAAATTGAGCTTTCTTCTTAAAAGCTCCTCATCTGTGGAATAAACTGCCGGAATATATGCGCAGCCATAACTCCCTTCAAGCTTTCAAGAAAGACCTGAAAACGTTACTGTTTTTTAAGATCTTGACTAACCTGAGCTTTCTACCGTAACCATAACAGCCTCTTCAGCTAAGCTCCTCTGTGTTCCTGATTCACATGTCTACATCTGAATGTCCCTTTATGTTTTTTATGTACAACTTGTCTGCGTCTTCATGTCTGCGGGTCTATAGCGTGCACTATAAATGCAATGTAATGTAATATACCTCTGAGACTGGTGTTGTAACTGACATTAGGTCGATCTCATGTCAGAGCGCAGAATGTGCAAGGAATATCTGCACATGGCAAATAAAATGGCGGGACAGCCACAGTGCGGTAGTTGCATCTAAAACAAATGGCACCAATGCAGTCTCTGTGGGGGTCTTTTTCCATGAGCCATAACATAAACGTATGGCGTAAATGCCTTGCGAAAGGCTTCACCGACATGCATTAACGTCATGGCTCATTTTCATTCCTTTGTTTGGCGGAGAGGAGGGTTGGAACGCAACTTGCGCTTCTGCCACCTCCTTGCTGTCCACCATACAAATGCTCCAGCATATGCGCCGACATGGATTTTGATGCCAATGCAAATGCTGGGGTTCCCTATGGATCTTGGATCTCACCAGAGAGGAGTTGTCTGACCGACTGCCGCTCTCTCTACCTTCAACGTTGTGCTTTCTTGGCATCGTTGTATCTCCAAGATGTGTCCTTTGTATCAATCCACCTGCTCATTAGATATGTTGTTGTGAAGGATGTCGTTCACAGAGCAGCCATTTTGACTTATCTGCTCTGAGGCTCTTTGCCGAGGTTTAGCTCAGTGAACTACCCTCCCCCTTTTCTGGTGCATGGCTGATCTTCAGGATCATGGCAGATTCTTGGGTAGAGGTTTAGGGATTGCATTTGCTATAATGTTTTTTGGGTGGCCTGTTCTTCCCCTTCTTTTTTTGAATATATGATTATTGGGGCTTTTTTCCTCAATTCTTTCCTTCCAAAATAAAATCATAAAATCAGAACTGAGGACAGAAATGCACAATGTAAATAAACATAACATAACTAGGGATAAAATGTGATCGTTACATATTATTCAGTGTAATCTAAACAGTACTTTCTCATTTGAAGAAGCCTTGCATGACCACAATAACCTGCACATTCTGTTCAAAGCAAGATTGCAAATACACCTCCTAGGGAAACACACACATATATGAATGGGCCTATGTTCAATACGTGCCCCTTCTTCCCTTTCTTATTGAATGAGCCCTTTGCAAGTGGAGAGTGAAACAAAATAAGTGCTCAGTTAGTGCCAAAGGCTTTTTCTGCTGCACTAGCTGAATAGATTTAGATGATTTTCGATGTGAGATAAAAGCACAAGCGGGTGCAGCATAGGATGGTTGCTTATTCACTAAATTCTAAGCTGGTGGTATTGCTTGCAGTATTGGCTGGGACCGGAGGAGAGGGGTGAGAAGGTAATGGCAGATAACGTGCCTGCAATTCTTATGACATCCACTCATCTCTACCATATGCCAGTTCTGGCATGCCCTCCCTGCCTGCCTTTTGCCCCCATTTGCCCCCCAGTTGGCCCATCTTATTTAAACCCTGATGAAGTTGTTGCTTAGGCAGGAGGCACAGGAGCCATACTAGATAGGTGCTCCTTTCATGCACCTCCTATAGAAGGGTAGGAGGTATGATATGATAGGTTATTTATAACGCGCTTAATACCCAGAGGTTTCTAAGCGCGGACCCGGGGATCAAACCCGTGTTGCTCTGTGTCGTTTTGCTTCCAAGGCGAGCACGTTACCGCTGAGCTATCCTCCAGAGAGTTGGATCATGTTTAACAACAGGGTGTTACAAAGGCAATAGATCTATCTTTTAAAATATACACAGCATTATTATTATGATTTGGACTTACAGAGACAGACTATCCTTAGTTTTCCTTACGCAGGAGAATGCCCTACCTTATTTATACGGCAAGTTAGGCCTCACACCATGCTGACATTTTAATAAAGTCCTTTGAAGCTTGAGTTCTGTTGTCTGTGTCATCTCTCTTGATACCATGCCTATCTCACATATGGTATGAGAAGTGGGATGCAGCACAACCAAAACAGATTGAGAATCCCTTATGTTACTGACAGTGTTACCACCGTCTGTTGAGGACCAAGATAAAGTGCTGGTTCTCAAACAAGCCATTTATGTAAAATCACATATTCCCATCAAGGATCAGGAATTGTTCTTCCAATCACAACTTCTTCTTGATACTCTTCTTCTTTCTACATATCACTTAAAAGACAGGGACCATAGTTCATTATAAATTTGAAAATCACAAATGTTCTAGTGTCTCAGGAACATTTCTTGCATGAAAGGGACTCTCTTCCATTGATCTTCCATTTTCCTCAGCCCACCATCACAAACCACCACTAACCAATCCATCACTGCCAAAGGTACTAGAGAACAGGAGCTTGAAAATGATTCCAAAATTATTTCTGATTCCGGATCAGAAGGGGAAGCAGATAAAACCATAATTCATAACATCAAAATGACGAAGCCTTGGCCTGCCTAGCAGATCACCAGATACAGGCTCAGGTGAGACATAACACTCCTCAGGGGGTTCTACAACTCTACAAGGAAGGAGATGATTTAGGAACTCTTTTTTTACATTTTGAAAGATTGGCCACCCAATTCGATTGGGGACACAAACTAAAACTGTTATCTGGGTCCTTTACTGAAAGGGGAACTCCAAACCTCATATCAACTGGTAAATCTCCCAGGACCAGCTACTTCCACCAAGCTCAAAGAGGGTCTCCTACAAAGGGTTGGGCAAACCAGTAGTTTTTATAGACAAAAAATCAAGAACATCAAATTAATCCCTGGGACAAACTCTGGTGGAATTTGTAGAACGAATAAAGAATACTATAGCCTTGTGGTTAGCAAAGAAAGCATTGCCCAAAGTACTTGGCATGTTAACCATCGAGCGGTTTGTTCATTCCTTACCTCCTTTCTTAAAAATTAAAATAAACCTTCACTGGCCTTGGCTATTGAAACCACCCCACAAATGTGTAGACACTAATCATCATTTCCATTCCTTGCATAGGGGTGCAGAAAAGAAAGAGAACCAAGGTCTCTCTCATCTCATCTATTCCCAACAGGAACAAACAGGAGTTCCCTTCAGGTGTTGGTGTCCCTTGTGGAGTTGTATACTATCCTGGGCAGCAGCAGTGCCCTCTGCCATCTGCTCTCTGAATTTGCCCTCGTCTGACCTGATTTGTCCCTGCCTCAGATGCGTGTAGCACCAGCTCTGTGGGATCATTTAATTTGTCAGCATGGCCGCCCTTTTCCTCAGCACTGGAGTGACTCAGAGGGTAACCATGCCAATCAAAATGTAGGTGTACTGTCCATCTGTGCAGCCTTTTCATTGTGTGTGCTTTAGAGTCCTTTCTGCATAATATGAATTTAGGTATGCTTACAAAGTTCTCTTTGGCGTACAAATCAGTGCACCTGCAACGCAGCTACCGTTTACAGTCTGCTTGGCCGCCTGGTGCAATTCTATCATTGCATAGTGACTTCGACACTCTCCCAGCTACCCTCTGCCCCCCATTTTGTTCTCTTCCCCCCATGGTGCTCTCTGCCGCCCCTATTTTTTCTAACTGCCTCTCCATCTCCTACCCTCCCTCTCTCACAGGAGGAAGGAAAAGAATCTAAAAAGGGCACTCCTAAGATCAAACCCTGGTCTGCTCATCGCATACACCTACATCAATGCTTGCTCCAGACAGACTATCACTGACATCCTAATTGCTCTTCCTTTAATTAACCATTGGACCTCCCATATAGTCTCTGTCCGCCCCCCCTCTCTCCTCCTCACCCATTGCTGGTGGCACTAAATGGGAAGTGCTCTTGGCCCATTTTGCATCTTCCAAATGCACCATTAATGCCTATCACAAGGGCACTATCATGGCCCAGGACTCTCAGCCCAACTTCTTTCTGCTGGGCAGGTATCTTCCTTCATTTCTTAAACTTCCGAACCTCTCCTTCCACCCCTCCCTCCCCCATTCCCCCAAGGGTTGCACTGCACCCTTGTACCCCTCCCTGCAAATCTTTTAAAGGAGGGCACCAGCTTCATTTGGCTACCCTCAATTCTCGCTCTGCTAGTAAACACTCCTCTGACATCTGGCATCTCCAGGAAGACCTTGACCTTGACATTCTCACCCTCACTGAGAAATGGTTCAAGGCCAGCTCCGTCACTGCTTTTGACACACTTCTTCTTGATGTTTACAAGATCATATCCAATCCCAGACCCTCCCGATCTGGCGGTGGAGAGGCTCTGATCTTCCATGAGTGGGTAACTACCTCCATCATCCCCATTCAATCCTACTCTTCCTTTGAAAGCCTAGTCTACAGGCTGTCTGCCTCCCCTTCTTTCTCTGTGACTCTTGCTATCATCTACAGACCCCCTTGGTCCTCCTCCCTCTTCCTCTCTGAATGGGCCGACCTCTCCTCCTCTCTTCTTGCCTCCTCCTACAAACGTATTTCCTTGGGGACTTCAACATCCATCTCGACTACCCTGATGTGGCTACCATTTTCTTCTGTGACCTCTGCAACACTTTCTCCCTCACTATCCTCTCCTCTGGCCCAACTCACACTGCAGGGCACACCCTGGATGCCCTCATCTTAACAGACATCCCTCTTTCCAACCCCCTTGATGCCCCTCTCTCCTGGTCCGACCACTCTCTACTCTCCTCCTTCCTGGACCTCCCCTGTCCCCAGTCTCCTTCCCCCGCACTGTCAGTCTCCTTCTCCGTCATTCGACCGATGAAGCATGTGTCAGTTGCTGCCTTTGCTTCCTCCTTCATCCCTCCCCCTGCCCCCGTCTTTGGGCTCCCCTTCTGATTCTGTCCTAACTGACCTCCATCTCTCTACCAATAACACCCTGGACATCCTTGCCCCTGTCATGAGGATCCGCATGAAGCCTTCCTCCAAAGGCAAGTCTTGGTATTACTCTGACTTAGCTGCTTTGAAACTAAAGTGCAAAGTGGCAGAGTGGAAGTGGCAGACATTGAGCTCATCCCCTGATAAACTGGCATGCCGTCTTCTCCAAAGGCAATACCGTCTTTCAATCTGCTCCCCAAGAAAAGAGCTCATGTCCAAAGTCACATCTCTGGAACCACAAATAACATGGCTGAACTCTTTCAAATCTGCATGGAACTAGACACTCTTACCCCAGTTTCCTCTTCATCTCCACCCTCTCAGACCTTATGCTCTGCATGAGCCTTCTGTTATTCCTCCAAAACCCTCGACATCCTGTCCTCTCTATCTTCTGCTCCCCCACCTCCCTACTCCTTTCACCTCTTCTTACCCACCCATACTCTCCATCGTCTCTCCCATTGCACCAGATGAGATCTCTAGAGTTGTCTGCTCCATGAAAGTCTCCTCTAAACAGGTGGTACCCTGCTCCTCCAGAACCATCAAGGACAACATCGACACCCTTGGTTGGGGCAAGGGTGTCGACAACCTCTGCAACCGCTCTTTTGCCACTGGCTCGTTCCCACAACCCCTCAAGCACTCTCTTGCACACCGTCTCCTACAAAAGCTGTCTGCTGACCCCTCTTGCCTGGCTAATTATCGACCTATCTCTATCAACCCTTTCTTGGGCAAACTCATGGAGATGCTGGTCATCACTCAACTAACCCTCCAAACCGAAATGGCTGGCTGCCTCCATGACTACCAAGTCTAGTTTCACGGCCAGAGGCACTGAATACCTGAGAAGACCTACTCTCTAATCTGGACTCTAACACTCCTTCCGTTCTTATCCTCCTCGATCTTTCGTCTGCATTTGGCACTGTCAACCACGCCATCCTCGTAAACCGTCTCCATGACACCCTAGGCATCACGGACAGGGCACTGGTATGGCTTACCTCTTTCCTCTCTGGCAAATCCTCCAAAGTCCAAATGGGCCATTTTCTCTCCTCCACCTCATTCGCTACATGTAGCATCTCTCATGGATCTATCCTATCGTCATGGCTCTTAAACATCTACATGGCCCTTTTGGCCCACCTGATCTCCACCTATTCCCCTCATGTGCATTGTTAGGCAGACGACACAGAGCTCTCTTTCCGGCTGCCTTCCCCTACTTCCCCCTCTTCCTACCTTACACCTGACTGCCTGATGGCTATTCAGGCATGGTGCTCTGCCAATGATCTCTGCCTGAATGCCAGCAAGACAGAGATCCTCCTCATTGGGACGCCTGCTCCTAGTTTCCCCCTCACTCTCTAGCCAGAATCCTTGGGTCCACTCCCCCCACACCCACTTGTGAGGCAAAGAACCTTGGGATCTTCTTTGACTCCCCTCTCTCCTTCTCTCCTCACATCACATAACTTGCCAAGAAGTCCAATTTTCAGCTTCATCTCCTCAGGGGCATTCTACCTTTCCTGACCTTCTCCCAGAAGCTCAATTTATTTTCCAAAGCCCTGGTTCTCTCTAGGCTTGACTACTGCACTAGCCTCTTCCTCAACCTTCCTCTCTCTCTTCCCTTCACCTGCTTCAACTAATACAGAATAGGACTGCAAGACTTATCCTTGCCCTCAAGCCCAGGGACCGCATTTCTGCAGCCCTACAATCTCTCCAGTAGCTCTCGGCGACTGCAAGGATCAAATTCAAAACCATTTGCATCATCCACAAGGCTGTCTGGGACCCCTCTGCATCCAGCTTTCTCTCCCAAAATACCTCAGAGCCAGAATCCTTCGGTCTTCTGGCTCCAACTCTCTGCAGGTCAAACGTTTCTCCAAGCAGAGAGTGGGAGGTAGATCCCTCTCCACGCCTGGTGCCTCCCTTTGGAACAGCTTCCCTCCCCACCTCAGACTTGAGCTGAATCTTCTTAAATTCCAGAAACATCTCAAGACCTTCCTTTTTTCCTCTTCCTTCCCTCCCCCCCCATGCTAAATCCTACACCTGTCGATGCGCCTGGGCCAGGTCCCTTCAGAGTCATACAGAGACCATACCACCCAACCCCCCCACCAGTCCCTCTCAGCATCCTGCCAGCACTTGCCCTCGGGCTCCAGTTCCCAGACTATCCCCACCTGTTTCTCCTGTCCACTGCACTCCCCCTGTACCCCCTCTTTTCCCTGGCACTTGCCACCGTGGCCTGTGAGGGCAACGCTCTCCTGCACTTCTCCCTCTACTCCCTCCCCGTAGCACTTATCACCTTATCAAGCACTTGCACGGTAAGATTGTCACAAGGTCAAAATAACTGTTTCTTTGCTCTTTGTTGTATTATTATGATTCCCGTGTCCCCTTCTTCCCCCTCTTACCTTATGGTGCCTGGAAATACTGGTGTATATGCGCCATACAAATGTCCAATAGAATAAACAAATACAAATAAAAGTAAACCAAGGTAACCAATAAACTGAGAAAAAGAAAGAGTAGACAGAAAAAAAGAATTTGAGGGCAGAGAGGACATGAAAAGAGAAGAAATTAAATCCACTAAACCCATAACCCTTATATGCTTTTCTTGTAAATAACTAGGGCACTTAGCAAGAAATTGCCCACAGAATAAAAAAGAAGAACCAATTGAGATTGGGTATTTACTAGAAGAAGAAGAGTGGGGGGTCCATATGAAGAGATTGAAATTCGAAGCACTTGTTTTTGTGGGAAACCATCCAAATCCATTCATGAACCGGCCTTAGTGAATGGGATACCTGTACAAGCATTGATAGACACCGGGAGTAAACAGACGGCCATACGAGTTGACCTCATTCCTCTATAAAACCTTGAGAATGCGACCTTGGTGAGGGCGACCTTTGTCCTTGAAGACCAGGAGATGTATCCAGAATTACTGATTCCCATTCAAATAAGAAGCACCCATAATACTGTTCCAAGTTTTCTTCTCTAATAAAAGAAGTTCACCCAAGATCCCCGGTGTTCTCTCCATACAAAAATTGGCAAGAAGACATGTTTTCACCAACATTAACCATCTGGAATTGGCCCACTTCCATAGAGGGGTCTGGCAAAGTTCCAAATCCAAACTCTCCATCCTCTAACCTTTGGACGGGAAGCTGCAGTCATAGGGGAAGGGTATGTGAGAAACCTGAGAGTGCTCTCACCTCTATTACCCAGGGATCCTTTGCTCGTTTGGCCATGGAAAGGCCATCGCTTTTGGATCCTAACCCTGGGGGGGTGGACAAGTGAAGGAGGATCACCTGAGTGGAGGGTCCTTGGCGATTGTGGGGAGGATGCTCTTAGGTGGGGCACGGTATTTCCTAGGTCATGGTGATGACCTACCCCACCTTCCCTCTAAATCTACGGGATATTGTCAACCTTATGCCATCCTCCCTCCTCCGGGGTTACAAAAGGGTAAGTCCAGAGCAGAACAACAGGAAGCACTATCTGCTCCCTATCTCAGCAACTACTTCGGGAATAAGAGAAAAGAGAGGCAATCACACCGGACACAGACTTCCAGTCGGAGAATCTAATTCACTAGTTCACATCTACTCCCACAAAATTCGAAGAAAGTGAAGACAACATATAATGGCGAGACTTGGTATCCCCCCTTTCCTAATATAGACTCACCTTTCCTTCCCTCAGACTTCATGGGCTATGTCCACTCATGCCCTATCTTTCCCTAGAAATGTCCACCAAGTACTGAGAAGAGGAAGAGGCAACTAGGAGCAATGTACACTTCCTATTACAAATACCACTCCAATACTGAGACGAAGAAGAGAGGTGTCAGAACATGCAGTACTGAAGGTCAGGCATGCCCCATTAATCGGGCTCATTATAGCCAGACAAATCAAATCAACAACTCACACACCTGAAGTCCCTTAATGGGGCTCAGTTGTATAAAGGAAGGAGAGGCAACCATGTGCAGGGAGAAGGAGAACCACTTTGTTGGAGCAAGACTAGAAAGTCTGAAGACTGGCAGCAATCCCAGAGGAACTGCAGGACCCGGCAGAAGGGGTCAAATGGCATTTGCAGGACTGGGAGCCCTCAATGTGGAAGTCAGGCAGGTGGTGCTGCCAACAGCTAAGCTGCTGAAAGGAGCTGAAAGCATAGAGAATACAGTCCACATTCTTTGCAAGCAACTGGGAGGCCAGTGTGGGCGAGGACATGCCCGGCGTGTGAGCAGATGCGGTCTGCTTCCTGACTTCGGAAGAGGTGAGCGGGAGCAGCAGGAACCACAGCTGGGGAGGCGCAAAGAGCCGGTGAGTGTCAGAGGATACGGGCGGACTGGAGCACTCCGCATGGGACCTCAGGCAAAGAACGGTCCATAAGCACAAGTGAATGCGAACAATATTGAATGCTGAACTGAAAGGAAATTGTTGAGTGAAAGCACATTGTATTGAATACCGAACTGAATGGAAATTGCTATTTAATTAAGAACAACTGATATTGAATACCAAACAAACATTTGGAAGCTAAACCGACATAGTTAATGTCAAATTGTATATCAGCAACATTGTGACTTGTGGCAAAGTAAAGACTGATGCACAAAAGGTTTGCACTAGCCAAAAGGAAAGACAAGTGTGGAAAACCTGAAGCCCAAAGCAGAAGAGACTGTGAGGGGCTATACAAACCTAAGGGGAAGACTTATGGTTGTACAACCTGTAATGGGTGGACCGTGCAGTCTCATAACTGCACCTAGAACAAAGAGCTCTCTACTGTGAAGATCACAGACCTCCTGAATCAAGCCAAGTAGAAGCAAAGGGTTCCTGGTTGCATGGCCTGTGATGGGTGGACCATGTAGTCTGATAACTGCGCCCAGACCAAGGAGCCCTAAATGATGACCAGTTAAGGACATTGTGAGTAAGCCACCGAGAACTGTGAACTAACCGGTAAAACAAGCCAGAAGGCGTAGAAAGTGAACCTGTTGTTTTCTGATATTGAACATTGAGCAAATGATCTTAGAACAAGCACTACTTTGAAATCTTGGGGAAGGGAACCCTGAGAATCGAAGGAACTGAGAAGTCTTGTCTTGGATAAAGGGAACCTCAAGATCTCCTTTTTGTGTGAACTGTGCCATAGTGAATTTACAGAAGGAAACCTCAAGTCCTGCTTGAACATTGAAGAGACAAACAGCTTTTGGAACAGTATTGAGCCTGAAATAGAAAGCCCAAGACCGACTTAAGCTGAGAGCAGCTGAGACTTTACCTTTGAACACAATTTCTTTTTTTAAGAAGAAACCCCACACCATGTTTATTTCTACATATGAGGGCAAGCATAGGTTTTGACACAGACATACTTTTTGATTTGGACTTACAGACACAAACTTCCCTTCGTTTTCTTTAGGCAGGAGAAATCTCTACCTTAATTGTATAGGGCAATGTAGGCCTTACACCATCCTGACATTTTAATAAAGTCCTTTGAAGCTTGAGTTCTGTTGTCTGTGTCGTCTCTCTTGATATCATGCCCGCCTCACAATGTTCAATAAATACTTATATAATAATAGTTTGTAATTGTCCTTTGTGTGCCTGTTCTGTGAGTTTGTGTGAAATGTGTTTGTGGGAGAGGTGTGGGTGTATGTATAATCATTCAGAGTGCATTGTTTGTTTGTGTGCACATTCCAAGGTCACTGGGCCTCATTACACGGACGACGGTAAGGGTTTACCGGTAAGGGCAACGGTAAACCCTTACCGCCTTACTACGAGGTCCCTTTGCGGGTTGGTACTTTAACGCCTGCTGTTTAGCAGGCGTTAAAAACCAACCCGCAAAGGGACCAGGGTGCTAATTACGGTACCGCAATTTGCGCCACCGTAATTAGTGCCTTCCCCATTCCCATAGAGCCCTATGGGGCAAAAATGGGACTGGGGAAGGGCAATGGGCCTCATTAGGACCCAGGCGGACTTCGCGGTGCTAAATGCACCGCGAAGCATGGCGGAAAGCCGCCGATAGCGCCATGGGGGTTGGCGGATTTACCGCCCCATTCCGACCTCGGCGGAGCGGTAAATCCCCAATCCCCATTCTGCCCTTCCCCATTCCCATTTTTGCCCCATAGGGTATAATGGGAGTGGGGAAGGAGTTAATTACGCCACCGTAAAATACGGTGGCGTAATTAACAACGAGGTCCCGTAGCGCCATGGTTTTCTCCGCCTGGTAAAACCAGGCGGAAAAGGCCGCCATGGCGCTACGGGAACTCGTAGTATGGCGGAGAGGTACGCCATGCACTACGCTGGCGTAACACCCTCTCCGCCAGGGTCCTAATGAGGCCCAATGGGTGAAAGGGGAATTACCGCCCACCAACCTTGGAATAGGGCGGTAATTCTCCTTTCCTCCAAGGCGGTGCCGGTATTTTACCTGCATGGACCAAGGTGCCAATAGCACCTTGGTCCTCCGCCTACCGTGTAATGAGGCCCACTGTCTGTTCTTACTTGCATTTGGTGTGTGTATTCCTGAGAGTTTTTGTGTATGGATGTGTTTGTTTCCCATTGTTTATAGGTAGGTAGAATGTGTATCTCCCACTGAGATGTTACCCTTTTAACAGGATTGGCAAGCCCACCATTTGCAATGGGAGGTGATTAGTGAGGTTAACAGGTTACAATGCATGAACATTTGTCCCTAAAGTTCCTAAATGTCGGACTTGTGATAGCCAGTAAGTCCTCCCGCCCTACCCTGCCTACCCAGGGCCCTCTGTGAAGCTTGCCTACGGGGACCTTTGCCGATAGTGTGCAGTATAAATGATCATTAACATTAACATTAACCTTGAATCTGCCACTGGACACACGCCGAATGGTTTGGTTGTACGCTGTAGTCTGTTTTATGAGCACCTTTTCACTCGCATCATCCAAAGAGCAGAGGTGCTTTTCTTGCCGTAGTTTTTTGGCTGCAGAGAGGACACTCGATGACAGCTTTGGCTTAACCACAAGGAAGTGGTTGACTTCTTGAGAAGTGCACGTGCCCACAGCACCGGATCGTGGGTGGCATAAGTAGAATGAACCCGGAAGCCATATTGCAAGAAACAAGACAATAGTGCTTCACCCCACGGCAAGGGCGTGGGGTGAAGCCTGTTGCAACCTCCTGCAGAGGCAGCCTGTAACGGGGCGTTCTACAGTAGAGGGCGGGACTCTCACTCTCCTGATTTGTTTAATGCAGGATGTTTTTTATTTATTTAACCCTTTAAGTGCCAAGGAAGAGTATACTCGTCCTTTTGACATAGACTTCAATAATGGCCTGGCACTCTTTCTGTATGCATTCAGATCCGATTTTACCTTGTTTTGCAATCAGTGCTAGAAATGGAAAAACAATACCTCGGCGGTAACCCTTAAATCCGGCAGTAGCGCTATTACCGCCGGATTTAAGGGTCCGCCAAATCAGGGCCTCGGTGGATTTCAACCCAGCTCTGAGCTGGTGTGAAATCCGCCGGCAGTATGAGCGCGAAATTTCCCCATTGAGCCCAATGGGGAATGGGGCATTCCCGAATGGGCTCAATGGGAATGGGGACTTCCAAGTCCGCCCAATTCGTGATCCCGCGCTATTAGCGCCGGGGGCTATGGTGGTCGCGCTAATAGCCCCCGTGCTAATACCGCAGGCGTTACCGCCGAGGTCGTGATGAGGCCCTCTGGGAGCTCAACTTCTTTGGGGGGCCTGGGAAAGGAGTCAGTCATGTTTGGCAAGTCATAGGCTTGCAAAAAGTGTAAACACTGCACAGTGAAATGAACACTCCATTTGTATAGCAAGGCTTAAAATTTGCAAAAACGACACAATAAACCAGCCTGACGATCTATATATGTATGTGCCATAGTAACATTTTTAGAAAAAAGTTTGACAGCACCTTCATTTTGCCAATCCTGAATGGAACCCTGCAGTTTCCAGCATGCAAAAGTACGTGAATCTAAAAGAAAAACAACTCTCTTCTGAATTGTACAACTGCACTATGAAGACGTAAGGAAACAGTGAAAAAAACACCTGATACAGTCACCTGCTTGTTGTCATTCTTGTACACAGGAGGCAGCTTTAAGAACCCCTCTATTTTCTAATGACACTAATAACATTTGCATATCTTAAGGGTTGATGGTGTCGCCGAATTACCCACTCACTTCTGGGTCTACAGCCGTCTCCTGATAATGTCTTCCTATTTTAAAGGTTCTGCTGAAATAAAAAGAAGTGTTTCAGGAAATGTGACATAAGTCGGTGCGAGTGAGCCGCCTGTTGCACCCTCTCTTTTTTGTGCTCTAATGCAAATGAAAAAAGTAAAGCAAACCAGAAGAGAGCTCTTTTGAGCTTGGAAATGAATCCATGAATGCAAGGATCAACTGATCAAATGGCCAGGACGGGCCTCAACCTTGCTCACTCACCCGCAGGTGCACTGTTGTATGGCAGCATGCACGTGGGCGTTTGGTTTCCACTGAAGCAGGGCAAGGGGTTGCATTTTATGGCAGATTTATGTTCTGGAGAAATCTGGTACTGTTCCTGCACTGCTTACACCTATGACCTGCTGTGTGTGCGCGGTACGATTCCTTGTTTATTCTCCAGTTGGCGAGAGTACTTGTGATTCACTGCTTTCTCAGTGGGTGGAAACTGGCAGGGAATATCCATTCTGTGTGAGAGTTGGTGAGAGTAGCTGTGATTCCCTGTTTTCTCTGTTTTTCTCTGTGGTTGGAAACTGGCAAGGAATATCCATTCTGTGTGAGTAGCTGTGAGTCCCTGTTTTCTCTGTGGTTGGAAACTGGCAAGGAATATCCATTCTGTGTGGAGAGTTGACGAGAGTAGTTGTGACTCCCTGCTTTCTCTGTGGTTGGAAATTAGCAAGGAATATCCATTCTGTGCGCAGAGTTGGCGAGAGTAGCTGTGATTCCCTGCTTTCTCTGTGGTTGGAAACTGTCATGGAATATCCATTCTGTGTGGCAAGTTGGCGAGAGTAGCTGTGACTCCCTGCTTTCTCTGTGGTTGGAAATTAGCAAGGAATATCCATTCTGTGTGGAGAGTTGGCGAGAGTAGCTGTGATTCCCTGCTTTCTCTGTGGTTGGAAATTAGCAAGGAATATCCATTCTGTGTGGAGAGTTGGCAAGAGTAGCTGTGATTCCCTGTTTTTTCTGTGGTTGGAAACTGTCATGGAATATCCATTCTGTGTGGAGAGTTGGCGAGAGTAGCTGTGATTCCCTGCTTTCTCTGTGGTTGGAAATTAATATCCATTCTGTGTGGAGAGTTGGCGAGAGTAGCTGTGATTCCCTGCTTTCTCTGTGGTTGGAAATTAGCAAGGAATATCCATTCTGTGTGGAGAGTTGGCGAGAGTAGCTGTGATTCCCTGCTTTCTCTGTGGTTGGAAATTAATATCCATTCTGTGTGGAGAGTTGGCAGTATCCTACAGGTCAGCCTTTTTGAGTTTTTGAGTTTGTACAATATCCCACCCAACTATGAGTTTGGCAGAAAGTTGGAGGTAAATCCACCATCTCTCCGCTACAGCTTATCAGAATTACCGCTGGTGGAATTACCACCATGGTAATTCAGTCAAAATCCTCCATTGCATCCTATGGACTCCAATTAAATGGGGACTAACACTGCCACCACCACTTCTAATCTGGTGGTACTACTGCCAGACCATGTGACGGTAATGGTATTACAGTTTGGTGGTATCTCAGTAGATTTACCACAGCTATACCACCAAACTCGTAATGAGCCCCAATGTTTGGTGAGAGGAGAGGGTCAGTCAGAACGGGTCTCTGAAAGACAACATTAGATGAATGATATGCAGCATCCTGTCCCCGGGTTAGAAGCATTTCTACCCAATGCACAATGCAAATGTGGCTGGGAGGCTTTGTAAGTTTCCTTGACATGACAATTCTTAATGTGTCAAATTATTGTAAGTGCAGGTGCAGACTTTGGGATCAGGAGAGTGGATTTCCCTGCAGTACCAAAATTGTGTTATCCTGGGCATGTCACCTTCTCTCTTTGTGCCTCAATCCACGTTAAGTGTCAACTTTGGGGGTGCCTTAAGAAGCGCATGCAACTAAACAAGCATTGGAAATACTTTGGTATAGACATTGCAAAGCGTCTGTAAGGAGTGAGGTCATTGGGGTGGTGAGGAGTGGGGGAAGAGGGGTGGTAAGGGAAATAAGTGTGAGTGTGGATAAGGGAGTATTTAGCAAGGTGAAGTGTGGAGATTGCAGGACGCTGCCTGCAGATGAATGGGCAGAAGGCTGGAGTGTGGTGAAGATCGCATTAAGGGACGACAATCACCACTAACCTGTCTTCATAGCAGTTCAGGAGATATACAGACCCCAAATGTCAGAACCTGGATCCATTACAAACTATTCGATAACAGGAAAGTAGATTGTCCAACAGGAGACCTTAGGCCTCATTACAACCCAGCCGTAAAAGGTGTCAGCGCCGTTAAACCTTTAACGCCTGATTACGAGGTCCCTTTGCGGTCCCTGCTTTTAGTAGGCGTTAAAAAACCAACCCGCAAAGCGACCTAGGAGCTAATTACGGCACCGTAATTTACGATGCCGTAATTAGCGCCTTCCCCATTGCCATTGAGCCCTATGGGCCAGAAATGGGAATGGGGAAGGGGCCATGGTGAATGGGGAATTACCGCCCCGCCAACCTTGGAATGGGGCGGTAATTAATGGCGGACCCCAGCATGGACCATGGTGCTAAAAGCACCATGGTTTAGCGCCGGGGTCGTAATGAGGCCCCTTGTCTTGAAGTTAAAAAAAGACATTGCTTCTACTAAATCCAGTTGTAAAATATATGTTTTAATAATGGGATTCCCCCAATAACCTGAAATTACTGCTGGGCCTTTCTTGATAGAAATTCAGGAGTTGTACAGGCACCCATATGTGAGCAGCTGGATCCAGTAGAAGCCATCTGGAAATAGTGAACTGGAATGTATATCAGGGCCCTGTGCCTTGAGGTGAAAAGCATGACCCAGCAAAGGCTAATTACAGCAATTCTGTGGTATCTCAATTGGCTTCTACTGGATCCAGTTACTGGCATACACTTTGTTTTAAAATCAGGTAGACTATTCAAATAGCAGAAAATACATGATCACCCCTTTTATACACCATCATTAAACACAGGGCACACATATAGTCAGATCCTTAAACATGCTGCCACACTAAAAGCTTTGCTGCTGGTAGACTTTATATTAATCCATTTTGATTCTACCCACCTACAAAAATGCATTTTTATCAAATACATTACATTTCACCTACAAGTAATTTATGAATATATTTGCAGATTTGTTGCTGCTTGAATAAATGTTTTGGCTTGTGGTCTTTGCCTTTTGTAGGTTTTGTGTATAAAATGCAGGACAGGATAGCAAGGGTAGACAACTCATAGATTGTCATGTTGCTAATAAGTGTGGCATACAGATAACGGGTGTGGGGATTTTCAATGGGGGTTGGGGATCCACATTTTGTTTCACCCAGGGTGCTGTCCCGGCAAAGGCCGGCCCAGCCCTACAGCTCCAAGCCCATTGAGGGGCAGAGAAAATTTGCTGCATAAGGCGTAAGGCATATAGACAATTGTGCAGGTAAGGGGTTCTCTGGACTGTGGGGTACGGTAGGTTTCCTCAGTGTGGACGAGGAAGGGTCTGGGGTGTGAGGAACAGAGACCGCTCTCACACCCCGTAATGTGAAAGTGGGTGTGCTCTGTGGTGGAAAGGGGTATGGAAAGCCACCTCCAACGTGGGGCAGAGGATTCTCTGATGTGTTTGGCAAAGGCATATTGCACGCTTCTTAAATGCTAGAATGCCTTCAGGATCATGTGGCATGTGGCGTTTTATAGGTAAGAAAAACCCATCTGCATCCATCAACCAATACATTACTAAACAGTAGTCATTGTGCCCGTGCATTCGTCAGCCCCAGGACCTGCTCACATATGAATCTTGGTGTGGCTTGCACTCAGCCCTAATGTCCACCTATGGCATGTCTAATAGCGTGACTTGCCTCCAGTGCCCGTGTTCTCCTACCACATCTTGCATGGCTTTCAGACAGCGGTCTGTCCCTTGGTTTGGCTTGCAGTCAGTCCTTGTGTTCTCCTATCATGTCCTGTGCTGTAGCTTGTACTCAACCCCTATGTTCATCTACCACATGTCCCTTGGCGTTGCTTGCACTCAATGCCAGTGCTTTTCTCTGGCGTCCCGTGCGGTGGTCAGAGCTTGCTTTGGCATCCTTTTATCATGTGCACCATGAGCTGGGCAGCTTTCTGTGCCATGATCTCTTGCCTTGGTTTCTGTGGTGTGGTCAGCTCTCGTCTCCTGGACTTCTGGGCTGTGTCCTCCTATTCTGCGCTCTATGGTGTGGTTAGCAGTCAGTCTCCAGGATTTTCCATCATGTATCCAATGTGGTGCTTAGCATGGCCATCGATGTCTCGCCGCTCATGGAGCGCATCATGCTAACCCTGGTCAGCTGTTCTCGGTAGCCCTCCCTTAGCCAGCAGGCCCGTCCAACCAGTCCACAAAAGGCCCTGCGGAACTCACGCAGGCGGAATGCATAAATGACTGGGTTAAGCACTGAGTTGGCATGGGAGAACGCGATGGCCAGGTCCAGGAGCCAAATGGGTGGCCTGCGACAGTCAGGGCAGAAGATGGGCAAACAGTTCAAGATGTGTATAGGTAGCCAACACAGAGCGAATAATCCCACGATGATGGCCAGTGACTTTGCCACATGGATCTCCTTGAGGAGGAAAGCTTGGGTCTTGCCACCTCTAACGTTAGCTGCCCCCTTGGGCAGCATCTGGCGGAGCTGTCGGCAGGCTACATTATAGATGTGGATGTAGAGGAACAGCATGCATAACAGCGGCAGCAGGATGCAGCCAAAAAAGTTGAAGTAGACCATGTAGTTCATATCTACAACCACCTCAAAGTAGCAGGCAACCAAGCGGCAGGGTGGCCGAGTCTCATTTGCTGGCGAGGGAGCAACGCTTTCTGGGGCGACATTGCTTTCTTGGTTACTGCATTGACGTTCAACGGCATGGAGGTTGTTCCATCCAAAGAGTGGGATCATCCCCAGGAATACAGCCAACGCCCAGAGAAGGGCCATCACCTTCTTAGCCTGGGCACCATTTACCAGGGCCCCGTACCTGAAATGAAAAAAACAGAAGGGTTATAAGTCGTCTTCTTGTCACATATTGTGTTGTCAAGTTAACATGAAGTTTCCTGACTGACTTTTCTCCCTCACCACATAGGATTGCTGGAATTCTTTTCTGCTCGTTTATGAGTGTACCTTCCTCTCTGCTACCAAGAGCTGTGCCACTAAGAGTTCCCTAGTCTGACCTTTAACATTTCCAGGTGCAGAACCTCTAAATGACTGTCAAAGGGGGGAGATGATCTGGCAATTACATGCAAGCCACATGCAGCCCCTCAAAATACCTGCCTCACACACCTTATTAAAGAAAACCTTCCTTTACAACTGATTTGAGCCAAAGGCGATACTACACACAATTCCACAGATCAGTAGAAAAAAACGTTGTAATATGTATACAGGAGCTTCAATCGGTCGCCTACATCAATTTGTCAAAGGCCCACACCTCACACCCGGAAGCACCACTGAACAGCTAGTCCAGCAGAATTTACAATTCAGGAAAATGTATGCAAAGTTCCTGCCCTGGACTCACAACTAAGATGTCTGCTTTCAAAAATATACTCTCAAACCCTCAATGACAAACAATACCAGAGACACAACCATCATGCTGGGGAAGAGCTCTAAAGAAACCTCCACTCTCTAACTCTTCTAAATGACATCAGAGCCCTCCCCCACATCCCTTGAAACAGAGTCGTAGTGCGTGCTCTAAATGCAGACATCCCACTAATCCCCGACACACAGTCATCCATGTGTTAAAGTCCCAACTGCAAGAAAAACAATGTATGCTGCAGCAACACCTTCAAGGAACAGAATCAGTCTATAAAACATATATAAACAGAATATAACAAAACCTTTACAGCAAAGAACGAAACATTCAACAGTGATTTTCCACAGAACTGCCCAGCTCCATTCACTCAACTACCCCAAACTGAAGCTAAAAGAGCAATGAAGGATCCCTGACTTCTACCACCAATTTCACTCAAAAAAACTTTGTTGATGGTACATTACCAAGTATGACAAAGTTCCATATTGGAAGCTGGGAGAGGGGTTGGGGTGGCCCGGGCCATGCACCGCCATGCCCTCTTTGATATTGGGACAGATGGAGGTCCACAGGAATCAAATAGTTTCACCTATCAATCACCAGCATGAGGATGGATGCCAAACACATCCTTCTAAAACTATTGCCATCTTTCCAAGACGCCAGAGTCCAAATAGAGCCACCTACCAGAGAACTGTGTATAGGGCATTTTCGCTTGCTGCTGCAACCCGCTACCCTTGCAGGGCTTACAGGCTCTCTCCCGTCACCTTGCAGACCTTGGGCTTTGAAGCAGCCATTGGGTCATAGACCCAGTCTCACATCCCCCCTCCAAATGCATAGACATCTATGAGAGAACTGTGTATAGGACATTTTTCTTGCTGCTGCAGCCCGCTTGCCTCACAGGGCCTACAGCATCTCACCCGTCACCTTGCACACCTTGGGCTTTGTAGCAGCCATCGGTCATAGACGCAGCCTCACCTCCCCCCCCTCACTGCGCACCCTTGCCACCTCTGATTAGTGCTCCAGGTCCTAAGACCCAGAAAACCAAAAAGACATGGTGAAGGTGGACTGTAAAGCTCCCCTGTTGCTTGCCGCTGCAGCCAGTTGCCCTTGCACAGCCTGCAGCCTCTGTCCAGGGACCTTACCCACCTTTAGTGTTGAATATTTATTTTCAAGCACTGTAGCGCTCCCTGAAGTGGCCCTCGGGTCGTAGACCCAGGTTCAACTCCTCCCTTCCACTGCCACCCTTGCCACCTCTTATTGGTCCTCTGGATTACGAGACCCGGAACACCCATTTGCGTTTTACAACCCAGGGCAGCCTTGCCCAGGCAGCCAACTAAGGGCTCAGGCAATGGGCACTTGTTTAGTCACCTTCCATCTCGTGTTTGCCTGTTCACCATAGATGACCCAGCCCCTGCCAGTCCTCGACCCCTATCTGCAGTAACAATCAGGTAGGAGACAATGTTTTAAGATTTTAGTACTGTTGTAGGCTTCCATTCTGACAAAAACATTGGGGCACTGAATTTCAAGTGTAAAGGGTAATGCCCTAACTTGTCAGTAGTTTAACACAACACAGGTGAAGAACACATCAGTATATAGTTCTTCCTCTAGAGTACAGATATTTTCTCTGTCTCAAACTGGCCTAAGAGGACAAGGCTGTCGGAAAGGACAGAAGGATAGATCGATTTTCTTATTAATACTGTCTAATAAGTGCCTAATACTAGATTGCGCTGGTGTACTGCTTATCTAATAGGGACAGTATAAGGAAATAAAGGGATGTTTTATCAATGATTAAATATTAACTCATTCAACCTTGTCCATCCTAGACCACACTATTCCATGCATATTAATGCGTAGAGAGAAAAAAAAGTGTTAAAAAAGAACACCTAAGGCATATGATCAGTAGTCTATTGTGGGTACATAATGATTTAATACCCCATCGATTATCTGAATAACCCTAGGAGTACTTGGGTTAAAAAACACACAAGAAAAAGAACCCAATCACAAAGGTGTGTCTAGAGAGAGGCAGCACCTATTGGGAAAAGGCAGAAGACAAACAACAAGTCATCACTCTCTGTTGTTTAGTAATTTATCTTAACAAGGAGTGTGGAAAGGTAAAAGGTTGCTCAAAATCTGGATAGGCAAACTTTGGCTTCCTGAATGTAGCAACCCGGGGTGACTTCTCCGGTAGGCAATGATTTGCATACACAGGAAACTGTTTTAGAGGCGGTAAAGCCACTCCATATCCTGTCCAAAGGGGATCTCTCACAATCACCTATGATGTTTTCCCTGACAGCAGCCAATTCCTCGGCATTATCTTTATCATTTTTGCAGCCTACTCATTGGCGAAAATATAATACAGCTTCAAATTCTATGATTCCAAAAATGCGTCCTCACACAGTAGGAGTAGAAATAGCCTTGGAATCTATGAATACAGCCCTTTTTTCCTTGACTAAATTATATGAAACCTTAGATGCAAAATTAAATATGCAACACTCTCTATTGGCAAAAATTGTGTGTCGGGAAGAAAGGGCATGTATTCATTGTTCGAGTTGTGAAAAGAGATCTAACTCATCCGGATTGTTGTTACCAGATTCTACTAGACCCCCAGTTACCACCCCAAATGGTGACAACATTTTGTTAATTGATTGCTCTACGAGTCACCAGTCGAATTTTACCCAATTGCAGACTTTGGAGCAATCAATAAGACCTGTGTCCCCATTAATCGCAGGTTTACCGCCATTGAAGACGGGACACTGCAAGCCTCCAGCTGGGTTAAAAGTAGGTAACCTGGAGATTGAGGTGTGCTCAGAGATCCATTCTTGCCCAAAAAAGGAAAAAACTAAAGTAAGAACATTTAGCTTCCAAGTACTGGGTGTATATTGTTGGAGCCAGCAGAGGGCTCTTCTAAGGAGAAGGAGGGGGCAGATGCGATTGCGCAAAATTATAATATTTTTGCAACTAAGACGAAAAAAGGCATTTGTTAAGCAACATGAAAATAAATCTAAAAATGTTAAATCTTGGGCAAATAATAAATCCACTGGTGCACAAAGATTTATTGTAAAATGATCCTTGCCTAAATCAGCAGCTTCAATGGCGCGTACTGCCATTGCTAATACATTTTGTAATAAGTCCTTCCAGAGAACAGTACCCCTTCCACAACCCCAGTCCTTTCCCTCTATACATGAACCATTGGACGAATTGGTATGGCTTGGTCAACACTAAAATGAGGCAGAACCAAGTCGTATTTGTCCTGTAATTAAACCTTGCAACTCGCTTGTTTCTGTCAATCTGTGGGTGACACCAACAGTTGCGGATAGAGATAAGACTGGGGGGGTTACTTGGTTCGACTAATTTTGTGCCTGACAAGCAATTGACACTAGAAGGTTGAAGGGAGGAACTGGATAACTCATTGAAGCGTTTTCTTTCATTGCCAAGCTCCCAAGATGATCTTGGCATTAAGAATAATCCTAATGTAGCAGTGAGTGCGGTTCCACCTGTTATTTATAACGAACCGTTACCAGCCGCTTTAACTACCAATGGCATGAGTAAGCATCCAGCTCATCCTCAACCACAGGAATCTAATGATTTAGCACCTATAAAGCAGAAACTGGCTCATTTATTTCTCCAATGCTGTTCACATCCGGATCCTAAATATGATCTTAATAGACAGTCAGTAATGAACATTTTGTTGGAAGTTCCAGAATTGGAAGATATTGCTTCTTGCGATATTGAACAAATTGAATTTGTGCATGACTGTGACCTCTCAGTAGTGAAATTGTGGTTTAAAATCGGCTTTGTGAGGAATGCCTTGTGGCAGGCTAGTTCAGAACTATGTAATAGGGGTTTCTTATTAATCATCTCCTCCTCTTTCGACTATCAGCACATACCAACCTGGGGGAAACAATTACCACTACTGACAGAGGCTGATTGTAGTCACCCTTATAAGCAGACATGGGTGCAGAACCAACATTAGCTAGGAATCAGTCTGAACTTGTAGGCTGGCTTCATGGAACACCCATGGGTTTAAACACTTGATTGATCCTGAAAATAACCTCCTACGAGATTATGGCATTGTAACATTGCAGGAGGATGGCTGGTCTTATGGTGGCGGTCAAATATTCTTCGAATTTAATTCTTGAACCATGGCTGTCTCCTAATAGCTACTTACAAATGGTTAAGATCAAATCAGCAACATGTGTATTTGCAATTATCAACGTCTATTGGAATCATGTTGGCATTACTGACGTAGCCTTTATGACTGCACTTGAAGATCTGTTTGACCTCATTATATTGGACCATAGCTGCCAACATGAATGGTAGGAGATTTTAATATCTCTTGCATCGTACAGCCACCTAAATTTCAGGCCAGCATTACTGCTAGTTCGAATTCCCTTGTGAAAGGCAGCACTTATATATGCTTAATGGAAGTATACCTGGTGATGTGCTCCCGGCATATACTTGGCATAGAGGCAGCCAAGCTGCCCGGCTCGAGTATATGTGTATATATGTGGGCGGTGGTTTGTTCAACTCTATAACGAAATTTCAAGTTATTACCCAAGATTCTAGTGATCACAATATTTTGGTCGCAACGTGATTTTGGTCCAACTCAGTGAAAGTTTAAAATCCATCCCTAGCTACGGGGATGACATTAAGTAAAGCTAACAATAGGTTTCATTGGACGCCTGCTGCTCTGGAGTCATTCAATAGTCAATTAATGCAATCTTATGAAGCTTCTACGCAGAAGAACATAGATCTTGGGCATTCGTATGTAGATGTCATGTCAATCTTTAAGACTGGTAAGAAATACCCTAATCAGGTTAAAAGTAACCTCCATGTTTACGATGCCGAGTTGGCAGCTAGAAAAGTGACTTTCCGGTCTGAGAAAAGAGTGACTTGTATGATTGGTGGCCCTGACATGGTTTCATGACTAAGATCTTTAAAATGCCAGTGTAAGAACTAGCTAAGATCGAGGAAGGCATTCATTTATCAACAAGATGCAGAATCTATGCTACGAGCTTTGGCCACCAAAAATTCTGCTAGAATATGGAGCCTACTTAATCCGACCAATGGGGGCTCTCAGTTGGCAGCCCAGGTTAATGTAGTGTCAGAAGAGGTCTGGATTAGCTATTACAGGAGCCTTTATGCGGTTACTCCTTTAAGGAGGTCTTTTAAAGTGGGGGACAGACCTAAGATAGACCTTCTTAAGTTCGACTTGGGTGATAATTTACACTTTATCTCTAAGCTCTCGGCATCAAGAGCCCCTGGCCCTGACGGGCTATCAAACTTTATGATCAAAAAATATCCTACGGCTTGGGCAGAGATTTTATTGAACATCTCTGTGCACACATTTAGAACTGGAGTGCTGCCCCCTTCTTGGAGGAAATCAATTGTCATTCTGATCTACATGAAGGGGGAACGGTCCAAACCTTTGAATTATAGACCAATAACACTCCTGGATATTCCAGGTAAGCTTTTTGCAAAATTTCTGTTCAGGGATTTAAACCATTGGCTGGATCTTGCTAGATTTACGGACCACAACCAGACTGGTTTTATGCCCGGCCTGGGCACTACTATAAATGTGCACGTCTTGCAGGTAATTAAATCTCAGGAAATGCATAAAAGGCAGGGATCTACTGGTGAACAAATTATGTTCTGCTGCCTGTCCTGCACATTTGCTTTACTGGATTAACAAACTTCATAGCCAGACCTCCATCCAGATTAGGTGATCATTGGACGGAAACTTATCGGATCCCATTAAGACCTATAGGGGTCTTAAGCAGGGCTGCCTTTTGGCCTGTATGTTTTTGAATTTCTTTGTTTCTGACATGCCAGGGGATTTTGCGAATGTCATCTCAGATTCACCAAAGCTGGGAGGGTGCGCAATCCCCTGGCTATTCTACGCCGACGACCTGGTGTTGCTGGCCAAGACTGTGGGAGGTCTATGTGCCCTCCTTAGCAAACTGGGCAATTATGTTGAGGCGAATGATCTGAAGATTAACCAATCTAAATGCAAGATTACGGTTTGGGTTCCCAAACAAAGAAGGACTCGAGGAGCTATTCCTTGGCTCTTGCAGGGAAATAAACTTGAAGAAATTGAGGAGTATAAGTACTTGGGCCTTATTATCAGTACCCATTATAATGAACATCTTCATTCCTGGGACCTGGACTCTAAGTTAAAGACATGCGTAGCGCAGCCACATATTATCCAGGGTAAATACGGCAAATTTTCATTCTTGCCAGCGATAACTTTTTTTAGACAAAAAGTAACCCCCATCCTCACTTATGGGTCTGAGACAAGATGTTGCCTTCTCGGGTCCTTCTGGCTGAAACTGGAAGTCCATTTCTGGCAGGCCGTCCAAGGTTTGCCACAGATGGTATCTATGTGCCTAATACGGCACGAATTATGAATGGTCTCATTATATGCTGTACACTGTTGGAAGGTCATCTCGCTCTATAGAAAGTATTTGTTGGTGACTGACCCTATAACTACTGTGAAAATGTTGGCCAAATATGTCTTGACATCTAAACACTCTAAGGTCAAGGCTTGGAGAAATAGTGCTTTGGACATCCTGGACTCTATTGGGGTAACAGAAACTACTTTGCTTAATAACCCAAATCGAGCGAAAGCTAAATTATGGATGTTTGATTGAATCCAAACTAGAAACAGATGCTTGCAACTCAGACTCTTTCAAACCCAGCCTTATGTCTCAAAGAAACTGTTTACACCTGAACAGTATATTCTGAAATGTCCTGATACGAAACACAGATCTCAATATCTGCAGTTAAGATTGAACCTTTGGTATACAAAGGAGGTGCTCTTTAGGTGGAAATTAGCAGATAACATTTGTCGATTCTGTGTCGATGCTGCCAAGGTAGAACTCCTTAGGCACCTGTTAGTTGAATGCCCAATATTACTACCCTTGAGAGTGCGAGTGTTTAAGCATTTGTTTCTGGGGTTGTTAATAGCGGATCCTGATACATTTTGGGAAATTTTGTATAATAGCCAGAAATCGAGCCTGAATATAGCGATGGTAACCTTTATGCAGGCTTTGAACTTGTTGAAACAGCTATGAGATATAGATATTGCTGTATAAAGGCTGCTTTGAGATTAAAAGAAGGTATTTAATTTCACATGTTCTGGCTAAATTCCGAGGAACACTGTAGAGATGTGTTTATTGGCCTATTAACCTGACATAGTTGGTGCATTGTATACCTGATTATTGTCCACACTGAATTTGAAAACTGAAATTTTGGTGATAAAGGGGAATTATTCTATTGTGACCTCTGTAATTAAATCATGACGGTTAATAATGTAAATAGGTGTTCTCTTTTTTTTAACACTTTTTGTCTCTCCATGCATTAATACGCATGGAAGAGTGTGGTCTAGTATGGACAAGGTTGAATGAGTTAATATTTAATAATTGATGTAGGGATAGTGTTGTAAGCTTGTTTTTTTAATGTCACTGTTGTATTGTGACAATGCTCTGCCTCTTTTTCCATAGGGGTGGCGTTGTATGCTTCCATTTTGAGTCTCGATGTTTTCTGCCACTGCCCTTCATCTTTTTCCACAGGGATAGTGATTCTTGGGTAAGTATAGCACTTCATCTCAATGGAACATAGCCATATCCCTCCCAGGGCACAGCCACCCACCAGCAAACATTAGGAACAATTCACTACTCGACTTCATATCACACATTACCTCTGCCATTAGAATGCAGATGAGTCCCACGAAAATAGAATTCGGTCCTGCTGGCCACATAATCAGTCTCCTTGACTCGCCTACTCTCCTGACAGTCCATCACAGCACCCAACCATTAACCAGACCTCCATGGGTCGCTAGAAGGGAGTTAGCCAACCCTCCCTACCTTCGTGTTGTCTAAAATGTAGAGACGCATTCTAAATATCATCCTTTTAATTCTCATACCTCAGACAGACTTCCGTCACCACACAGCCCTTTGTGCTATAGAAATGCCATACAACATAACATAGAAAGACTACATAGCTTAGCTGGGTCCCAGGCAAATAAAAAAAGAGACAGAGTCCCTCAAAACCCTCAAATGAAGCATGCCTTAGTATTATTCACAAATTTACCCCACCCCACTTACAGACACTACCATAATGTGACTAGGGAGGCCATAATAGTAAAGAGAAATACCTGTCTGATTATCTTGAACAGGAACCCATAAGGATATCTATGAGAGTGGCAGATGGTGGGAATTAAGAAACTACTTTTCTAATAGCCACGGGTAGTGGTGTAAACCTGTCTGTGGACAGCATGCATGATCTCCTTGGACCCAACCATTTGAAAAAAGTACTTTGTTTTTACTAGGAACTGTCTGCATTTACTGCACTCTCCCATGTATTGGCTCCTCATGGATGTGTGCGAGACGTTGTAGGAAGAAGTCAGGAGCGACCACAGCCCTTGAGGTACTTGTTCTGGAGAGAAGGCGAGGAACCAAAGAGGCACTAACAGATATTGAGATGGAGCAGGAATGAAAGTAAGACTGCTGTCCTCACTTTGAGACCGTAGGTTGTGGAGTCACGTTCACACTTGCCAGAGAATGCAAACCAGGTGAAGGTTTCATAGTTCAAGCTCAGAGTAACCAATTGCAGCACTCTGACCATGTGAAACCTCAGCTGGAAGGTACCACAAAAATCAGAAGGTGGCTCTGGCCATGGGTTTTAAGATCCAGTTTTTGGGAAAGACTTTGGCAGAATCTCAGAGCAGCAAACCCATAGCTATGATAGCTGTTGCCCTGGACATTTGGGGTTGTGGCAAAGGTACACCAAATCTAACCTTGGGCCTGAGTGCTGACAGTGTTGGGCACCAACATAGGTGGCAACAACTTCCCATTGTGGAGATGACATCCTCATAAGTGCGACAAAAGCCAGCAAGCTTTTCCAAGTGCAAAAAAAGGTTTTTGAACACTTGAAACCCCTCAAATAACTGAGTGACTATTTTTAACACCGGTGGGCAGAGCCCAATGGAGAGTGGAAGGACTGATGGACTAAAATCCTCCAAAAAACATAGGGCCTCATTCCGAGGTGGGCGGTAAGGGGTTAACAGCGCCGGTAAGGGTGCTGGTGCCATTAACCCTTTACTGTCGCATTACGAGGTCCTTTAGCGGGTCCCTGGTTGCTCAAATGGGAATGGGGATGGGTTCCCTGAATGGGGCAATACCGGGTCCTCCAAGGTTGGAATGGCCCAGTAATTCCCCATTCCGGGAACCCGGACCCGGTATGCGGTAAGGGGGTAGCCATGGCGCTAATAGCGCCATGGCAACCTCCAACCTCGGAATGAGGCCCATAGTATTACTTAATGGCATGCCCCATTTTGCTCAGTCCTATGGAATTCCTTAGAATTCTTTTGTTTTGTAATAAAGACTCTTGAACCGTTGGCTTTGTGTTGTCTGTTGATCCCTTGTCCCTGACATATGGTGTTAGCTGTGGGATCACAGACTTTGATCAAGTGAATGTCAGCCAGCACCTTTCAAAGAATATACACTGGCTGATTGGCTGCGGTCCTGCACATTAACATGCAGTCCAGTGGAAGGAGGTGGGAGTTGAAGGGAAAGTCTTAAGGGTCCACTCCAGTCGGCCAGACATCCTGCCCAGAGCCAGGGCCCAGCTGAAGAGCCTGGCATGATGTCTCTGGAACATATCCTCAGCAAGCTAGTATAAGGACAGCTGCAGGGAATTGAAGAACTGAAAGATGTAGTGACCCAGTCCCCACAATCACCCTACCCACCTCCAGTGGACCTGTAAATATACTCTTCATTAGAAGGCCTGTTAATTGTATTTACAAATTTCAAAAGGCTCACTAAGATGGCAAGATGTGAGTAAGGACATTTCGGAACATTTGTAGCACTACTACTCACAAGAAAACTTTAAGTGTTGAATACTGATGGTCAAACTGAAAATATTGCATTAAAGAAGGGAGTTCTGAAAAGTAGGGGATGGACCCAGAGTACCACAGACACTGACTTCAGGATCTTCATTTAGAACCCACCAAATCTTCAAGACAACTATCCTATTGTACTCAAAGTACACTAGAGAAGTAGCTAACTACCCAGAACCTGGATGAGGACAAACATCTATTGATAATGGAACATTTCTGAAATTCCCTATTACCTCACTCCAGGGACCAGCCTAACAACTCCACAAGCAAACATTTGAGATAGCCGTACAGGTGGCTGGAAGCTGTAAACTAGTCTATTAGGCCGACCCACCTTGCCTGAACTCTCGTTAAGGAAAAGCAGCACTGCTTCTCAAAATAAGATCCAGATTAGATTCCTGTTTCACAGAACTCGTTAGGGGAGTCAAGAGGAAACCTTGAGTTGCTCCTCAGTCCTTGTACCAGATTTGAGGAAAAATGTCCCCACACAAGCCCACAATAGGAGCTACAGAAAGTGTGTGCATCAAGTGTTATGCTAGCGGGAAGGTAGGGCACATAGACCCAGGCTGCCTGGAAAACATTACTGAGGAGGCATGGGCACCAGTTATTTTAACCCAGTAGTGTCAGACGAAGATTCGGAAGAAGACATGAAATGGTGAATGACAGCCAAGAGAAACGAGAGTTGCTCGCTCAGGGGCAGCGAGAAGGAGTAATACATCTCCTTAGAGTCAAAGGACAAAGAGTCGTTGCATTTCTTTATTGTGCAGGCTGTCAAACGACCCTTCAAGCGCAACCTAGGCACCCAGAAAAACTCAGTGAAAAATCAGTCTCCATCAATTGTGTGTATGGGGATCAAGAAGTCTACCTGAAGGCTCTTGTGAAGGATGAGGTTGAGGTGGCCAAGTGCTGGTGGAGGCAGTAGTCATGCGAGAGCTCCCAGATCCAATTATCTTGGAAACTAAAGTTCCCAACTTTCCACGATGGATGGACAAGGTGCATCAGAAAAATGCTATCACGGGGGCGCTGTGGAGCAGCCACGCACAATGACAGCTTGGCTGTGACGCACCGAGCCATGGTAGCTGATTCGTACAAGGTTCATCTGTTTGGAGTATGTGAAGCCTGAAATAAACTGTGGCTTGTGGCATTGCACGATCCGCTGAGCATGGCAGTGTAACTTGTTTCTCCGGCCTGGATCGTGGTACAGAGATCCATGCACTTCAGGGATGCGGCCTCTATGGAGTATACAGATGGGCTGTGCCTCGGACTGCAATGGCCGCTGGTGTCTCTACATTGCAGGGAGGACGCACAAGTTCTGATATAGTGCTGCAGCGGAGGTGTCTCCTGTGGATCAGGCACTGTCACCCGCCCGAGATACTGTAACGTGGCAGTAATCACAGCAGAGAGATGGTGAGAGATCAGGAGGCCGCTGCACTAATCATTAACCCCCAAGCTTGTGATGCAGGGCCCTGTTGGCGGTGCGATCAGCTATGTTGCTGCTCGTGGTGGGGGAACTGTGTGCCCTAGGACAGGTGGAATTGCAACACTTCGCCGTGACAAAGGGTGCAGGAGGTGGGGGGAAAAAGACTGCCAGTATGGACAAATTCACTAGAGCCAC
Source organism: Ambystoma mexicanum (assembly GCF_040938575.1). NCBI lineage: Eukaryota > Metazoa > Chordata > Amphibia > Caudata > Ambystomatidae > Ambystoma > Ambystoma mexicanum. The sequence continues at coordinate 755,213,130 of NC_090925.1, forward strand.
CTATAACCATTCTGGGGATGGGCCGCAGCAGCCTGAGGCCTCGCCAGTATTGCCTGCTGTACAGGCCCCAGTAGATTTGCAGCAGATGCTCGATACAATGCAAAGAAGCTTTGATGCGTTCCATGAGCTGGAGGACATCACAATAAACGTGACCAAAATGTGGGCGCAGCTCGCCCAGGAGGTCCTGCGTACATATGAGACAGAGGAGTAAATTGGCACTACAGAAGACAGGGTGAGCAACCTGCAAACAATGGTTGACACACTAGTGAAAGAAATGAAATACGTGAAGTCCAAATGCAATGACCTAGAGTCATGTTAATGCAGGAACAGTGTCTGTATTGTGGGAGTTCCGGAGGATGCACTAAAGGGCAACAGGGAACAGGCAGTGGAGACGCTGCTCTGTCAGTTACTGGGAAATTTGACCTTGTCCCCCATATTTGCAGTTGAACTTGCATATGGGGCGCTTGCTCAGAAACCAAAGCCAGGGGACTTTTCTCAACCTATTATTGCGAAGATCTTGAGCTACAGGGACGGGGACCTCCTGCTGCAGCTAGCCTGTGAGAAGCAAGAACTGCGACTGGATTCACAAGTAATCCATATCTTCCCTGACTTTTCTGTAGCTGTGCAGCAGGAGAGGAGGCCATTTATAGGGGTGAAGAAGCTGCTGCATGACCGCAATGTGCAATATGCCATGCTATACCCGCCAAGGCTACAATTTCAGTTTAATGGGATGCTGCTTTTTTTTTTACAGTTCCCGGATGAAGCAGTGAAATGTATAGAGTCCAAAAACCCTCTGCCAGAACCGGCCACCGGGCCTGGCTTCACTGATATGTAAATGAGTCACTTTGCTGTTTAATATGTGGTTTGTCTGGCGTCTTGGTAAATCGTAACTGAAGTTAATATGTTTATGTGTAATTGATGATTCTAAACAGTAACTGTGTTCATGATTGCTGCCTTGGCCGGAGACAACTTGTCCCGTTGCTGATGCAATTGTTCTTATGGTTGGGGTGTGTGGGGGGTTGACACTGCTAGTTGCAGGGTTGGGGGTAGCAGAAGGGGGTGAAAAGTTTCCCAAAAATGTCTTGGCAGGCAGAGGTGCTTGATAATATGGAACAGTTTGCGTGGTCTTAGATGTATGGGGCTGCGGGCCTTTGGCACTCGGGGGGGGGGGGGGGGTGATGTGGTTACATGGAAGTACGGTGACTGTTAATGTGATGAACTGGAACATCTGGAGTGTGAGTAATTATTCTAAGATGAGAGAAATTATGGTGTATGTTTATAGGCACAAGATCAATGTCCTCTTCCTCCAGAAAATGCATGCCACAGCTGGGGTCAGTGGGAATATAGTGGCATTGTGGGGAAAAACAGGTACTTCGCCTCCTATTTGACCCAGTCCTGTGGGGTTGTAACTCTCATTCACAAATCACTGAAATTTACTGGTAGAGGTTGACATATTGATCCCGAAGGCTGGTATGTGATTGTTTGTAGCGTCCTTGAAGGCACGCAGTTACTCCTAGTTAACACATACAGGCCGAACATAGATTTCCCTGACTTCTATACTAACATTGCGAGTATTATATCGGCATATCCAATGATACCTATCCTGTGGTGAGGAGACATGAATCTCATTCTAGACCAGAGCATGGACAGGACCAGTCCCGCCCCTAGGCCCCATCTAGAGCTGCGCGTAGCCCGCTGTGCCAGATGGATGTGTTAGCTATCTGGGGTGTATGGCACCTGCTGCACCTGCAGACACCTTTTATTCCTCAGTACATGATGTGGCTTCACATATCGATGTCTTTCTGCTCTCACAATCGATCGTAGGGAAAGTAGTATCTGCAGATATTTTCCCACGTACATTGTCAGACCATTCTCCCACAGTGATGCGCCTGGCGGTGGGTAGGAAGGCTGCCCAGTGCAGGGTGTGGAGATTCAAATCGGAAGCGCTAAAGGATATAGTGTTTAAGGCCGACATTAAAGCCAATATAAAGACCTTATTCCTCTGCAATACTCTAGACTCCACATCCTACGGCATTAGATGGCAGGTGTTTAAGGTGTTTATAAGAGGGGTGGCAATCTCTAGAGAATGTGGGTTCCTTAAGACTATTTGGCACGACTTACAAACAGGCCAAGATAAGCTCAAGTCGTTAGAGCATGTGTTCACCGCTGCACCTATCACAGAGCTGCTGGCACATATTCGCACCACCTTGGAACAATTCTGAGGCCATGCACAGACGGAAACTAGGCATTTTTCACAGCAAATAGCTGCTAGGAAATATGGAGCAGGGGACCAGCCGGAGAGGACACTGGCCTGAATAGTGCGCTGGAAGAGAGGACCCACCCAAGTTGATTGTGTCCTGGATGCACAGGAGTATAGTAAATGAACTGATCAGGACATCCTTGGGGTTTTTCAGAGCTTTTATGAGACATTAAATGGGGCTAGTCAGCAATTTGAGGAGTGGGCTATCCACTCCCTGCTTCAAGATATGCCTCTTTCCCGCCTGTCCGAAAGTGCCAGGGATCAAATAAATATGCCACTTACTTTATTTATTTAGTTTAGAAAATAATGGCCATTATTTGAGATCTTCCGAAGTGCAAGGCCCCAGGCTCGGATGGACTGACAGCCAAGTTTTATGTAGAGCATGGCACGGTATTGGCCCCTCATCTCTTAAAAGTCTCGGTGGAATCTCTGGAGAACTCGCTTCTCCCGGAGTCACTGCAGGAAGACACAATAACAGTATTGCTCAAACCAGATTAACCTACCAATCACTGTGGGTCATATAGACCCCTGTCACTCATGAATGTTGATACTAAGATCTATGCGAAGGCACTGGGGAACTGCTTGCTCCCATTGATGTTGTACGTGGTCCATATGGGACAGGAGGGCTTCATTCCCGGTAGATCAACAACCCTTAATATCCGTCGTCTGTTTAACTTTATGGTGAGGCTGGCTTGTGAGGCATCTGCGGCAGCAGTGACGCTAGATGCACAGAAGGAGTTTGATATGGAGTAACTATTACTATATTTGGGAAGATGGGGCTTGGCTCCAACATGATTAGCTATATCAAACTTCTGTATACTCGACCAGTGACCAGAGTATTGGTGACCCCTATCTCCATTGTTGTTTGCCCTGGCCATTGAGCCGATGGCGGATTTTGTTAGAGAACGCCATGGGAAGTGATGGATACAGTTGAAGGGCCCCCCCAGAGAAAATCACATTGTACGTAGATGACGTATTACTGTATGTCAGAGATCTGCAAGTTAATCTGGATCTGATTATGGAGGATATTACACGCAACAGTGAGTACTCAGGCTTTGTAGTAAATTATACTAAATCAGAGATTTTTCTGCTTTCAGCCGCCACAAACGAACCTCACAGGGACTTCCCCCTGCGATGGGTGATTGACCGGATAAAATATTTGGGGGTTATTGTATCAAGGGAAAAGGGCACACTCCTCCAGGACAACTATGCTGCCCAGGAACGATATGTGGTGGAGCAAGTTACAACATGGAAACCGGCTCCCATTTCACTAGTGGTTAGATTGGCCCTTGTCAAAATTATATTATTACACAAACTGCTGGATATTTTGCCAGTGTTCCCCTTTGGCCAGGTAAATCTTTCTTTGCGAGGATTCATGGATCTCGCTCACCGTTTCTATGAAATGCCGGTGCCGTATGGAAGAAATGGTCAGAAAAGACACTATCATATGATGGAGATGGTTTTTCAGTGCCGCATTTTGAAATGTACTGGCTTGCGGCCCAAGCACAGTTCCCCACATATTGGTATGGAAATGGGCATGCCCCGCCGCATGTTAAATTGGAGAGGTTAGCAGCAGACACATCAGCGATAGGACATTAATACTCGACGCAAAGTATACAGACGATTGCCCATACAAACCAGTTCTTAGCACAGTGACGGCATGGCAGGCTATTTACGCAAAAATAGGACTGGCTCATCCTTTCTATAAGTGGCTTCCATTGTGAAGGCTCCCTGGCCTTGACCCTACATGGAATACATCACCTGTTACATACTGGGAGAGAAAAGGGGTATAGGGCCTTGGGTGACCTGTTGCAGGAAGGGAAGTTTCTCACACCACAAACGTGGAAGAAGGAACACAGGGGTACGGCTGTGGAAATGGTACAATATTATCGGCTGCGTGCAGCGGTCTCTCAATGGTGGGAGGGCTACCCTGTTGAACTCCCTGAAGATGACTTCTTCGTGTATATCACCAACTCTTGGGGTGGGTGCAGGCTACTGGCCACACTGTATAAAATGATAGACTGCATATAGGGACGAGCCGGAGCATTATGAATGTATTAAAGGAGGGATTGAACCCGTAAATGAATTCACGTACGGACCTGGATATTAGTTTATGATTTAGAATGACTACATTGACCCCATTTGGAAGCTTGAAACTAATAGCCCTGATTTGATAAAGGCGCCAAGATGCCGAAACATGTGTCATCCTAAAGGGCAATTTTTGTTGTAAATTGATCAATAAAAACTTTATTGAGTCAAATATTTACTATGTGGCGCATTTGAATATATGGAAAATACAGTCTCTATTTTTGCACTACGGAGTAGAGGAATTGTTTTCTCTGTTTTATTTCCATATCCATGCGACACTTTGTTGTAGAACAACAAATTAAATCCAGGCGCTGAGGCACATATGTTGGTCTCCAACGAAAAATTCCTCGTACCCTTACTGTATAAAATGATAATGAGCAAAATAGAGGTACTCAACCCCAGGGTTAGGCTCAAATGAGCTGAAGATATGGGTATTGACCTGGCAGTTGACCAATTGAAGCAGATGTGCTCACTCACCAAACGGTGTCCCTGAATTCCAGATTCAAACTAGTGCAATGCAAGATTCTAAACAGACTGTACTATGTTGGTTGACAGTGAATGCTCGAGAGGTTCCTTTGATAAAACTGACAGCACCAAGCACATGCTTTGGAGTTGCGATCACCTGGGTGAATTTTGGAAGTTTGTACTTAATACACTGTCTGAGTTGGTGGGGTTGCATGTTACACACTCACCCATGGGAGCACTCTTTGGCCTGTGGTCGGATATTCCTGTAAAATGGATGAGACCTTTTATATAATATGAGGTGCATAGGGGCCAAACGGTGTATTTTACGGAAGTGGAAGGACAAAGGCCTACCACAGACGCAGGAGTGGTTAACAGATCGGACTTGTGCTGAAAATTGTGAGGAGGCTTATATTGGGGGCATTACCAAATACATCCAGGCCCAAGGACATTTGGGGGGAATTCAACACATACGTTGCTAATCGATCCCCGGACTGAGGCCAATGATGTAAACACTGAATGGGCAACTGGGAGGGGAGGGCTTAAAAGGCTCCGGGGGTGGAGATCAGGCACGAGCAGACTATGGCTCTGGGATGGGGGGGGTCACCCGGGTATGTATGTTTGCTACTCTGTGTATCATTATTGCAAAAGTGATCTGTTGATTTCTCCTTTACAGGATTCTGTACTCTGTAGCTGCCAAGCCTAAATAAAGTTTGGGAAAAAAAATAATGCTATCACAGACACAAAAGTAAGAATCTCTTCCGACAGCTCAAAAGGAAAACCCTGAACTTGGTGTGATTGTCCAGTGGAAGGCGAACTGAGCACCTGGGAATGGCCCCATGACTTTGTAGAAGAAACCTCAATGACTTTGTAGAAGAAACCTCAAAATAGTCTCTGTTCACTGGGCCCCATTCAAACAGAGGCTTCATGGAAGGGGGGGGGGGAGACGTGACAAAATTAAGGGATGTTTAAAATTAATGTTTCAAACAAGGAAAGGGGGTGTTTTAAAAAAAACGGAGACGAGCACGGGTACAACTTTATACTGAAAGTGCTGCCACCAGTAGAACTGCAGGTTTCTCTCCATTCTTGGGTGTGTCAATCAAGGCCGCTTCTTAAACTAGGAAACTGAATAACTGGTCAATGGTTTCTCCTCGTAGAATGTTCTTCAACCAACTTTTAGGATTGAGAAGAAAAACATTAGATTCAGGAAATTACTGACAAAAACATCTTCTTTTAAAATGACTCTAGAGTTGGCCTTAAAGAGGTATCCTGTCCTCACACTCTGAAAGTTGTCCTTTCAGCCCTTCCCATGCGCCCTGTCTGTCTCCCCGCTCACGGTTACCTGAGCGGGATCCTGATGGCCAGGTAGCGGTCTACAGCTATGGCAAGGAGGCTGAAGACGGAGATCTGCGTGACCACCAGCACCAGGCAGGCCAGGAAGAGGCATCCGTGGAAGTCCATGTGGAAGCCCACGCTGATAGTGATGGCGAAGGGTATGACCAGCACACCCACAGCCACGTCGGCCACAGCCAACGACACAATGAAGTAGTTGGTGATACTCTTGAGCCGTGGGTTGGAGGCGACAGCCCAGATGACTAGCAGATTGCCGGCCACAGCTAAGAGGGCCAGCAGAACCTCTGTCGTGATGTAGGTGGCGAGCACTGCACGAGCCGGTGTGTCCATGGTGGCCTTCACTCGGGTGGGCATCCACTTTGTCGTGCATCAATCAGGGGTTCTGGAACAGAGAGAACATACATGTGTTAGAGATTAAAAACAGACAGACTTGTGTATAGTTGGTAGAGCCCAAGTGAACACGGACAGCTATACCTAAGGTCAAAGGTCAACAGCATGCACCATTTACCTGTTTAAGGCAAAAGGGGACCCATCTCCCCATACATGGGGTGAAAGGTCGAAGTACACACACTCTCTCTCTCTCTCTCTCTCTCTCTCTCTCTGTGTCTCTCTCTGTGTCTCTCTCTGTGTCTCTCTCTGTGTCTCTCTCTGTGTCTCTCTCTGTGTCTCTCTCGGTCTCTCTCGGTCTCTGTCTCCGTCTGTCTCTCTCTCTCTCTCCACACTAGTACATTAGCTTAGACTTCAAAGAGGATGCTGTACCCTATTTGGGGGTAAAACCCAAAAAACGACACACCCCTGGAATGAGAAGGTGAAGAGAAACCAGCCCCTTACCCTGGGCTATATGCCAAAGAAGTCAGGGCCCCCCTATTCAGTTAAATTGACTAGGCGTACAGCAAACATAATGGATCCCCCCAGTATCTGTGAGTAAGGGGTGGGCATCAGCCTTCTCCTTTCCTCAGTCTGATAAAGATCCCACACATGCTAACATTAACCATTCCATTCGGCAGATGCGTCTTCAGTCCTAGTTTTAACTTTTCATTCTGGAACTTGTAGTCCTGGAGTGCCCCATTATAAATCCAGGACTACAAGTCTCAGAATGCAAAGTTAAAACCTGGACTGGAGTAGTGTCTCCCGAATGGAATGAATAATGTTATGTCTGAGATCCACAGAGATGTCCTACTGTGTGGAGAGGCGCCCCAGAACGGTATGGTTTTGGGCAACAGTGCCCCCGAAATGTGCAGCCCCACCAAAACAGCTTCCTCCTTCCTTGCACGGCTCACAAGGACCAAAAGCCGTTCACTGACTGAACATTAATCAGCTGTCAGAAATGATGAATACTAGATTTATTTACAAAGCTTGGAGTCCATCTGGGGGAGATAAAGGACAGCTATTGCAATCTAATCTACACAGTCACAAACACGGGAGAAGGTTTAATTGCCTTGTAAACTAAGTTTTAGAAAAGGCTTCATGTGTGGTGTGAGGACGGGTGAAAAGTCCAAGAGAGGCTAAAATGCACTGTTGGGATGGAGGCGAAGGAGGAGGAGCAGCACATCACTTTGGATGATATGTAGGGGCTGGCTAACACCGGTAATCTTCATTAGTCTCAGTCATCCTCTTCCTCGTCACACTACTTAGTTTTGAGGTCACTGCCTCATGGACATGTGTTTCTCCTTCTTCATGATCACCCCCCTCCCAACTGGCAGGGCATGAATAATGACCCCTCCCCCATCACGTCAGTTAATAGCAACCAGTGATATCGTGGGTCACTTTCTGATTGCTTACAGGGAAAGAAGTGCTCTAAGTACTGTGACGAGGACGAGGAGGACTAGGAGTAATGAAGATTAGCAACAAGTAATCCAGACATTGGGCCTCATTACAAGTTTGCCGGTCCGGGAAATATGGTACCGCCAAGCTTTCCGGTACCGTAGTTCCCAGACCGGTAAACTACGAGTTCTGTCGGCAGGCACCCTCCTACCGCCAGGTCTGACCTGGCAGGTGGAACGGGACCCGTTCACAGACCATGTCGGATGCACCTGCACCACTAAAAATAGTGCCGGTGCATCCGACCTCCCCATTCCCATTGAGCCCTATGGGGCTCAAATGGGAATGTGGAGCATTTTTTTCCAGTGCCCGCGAAAGGGCAATTATCGGGTCCGGTGCGGCAATAACGACCCGATAATTGCCCATTCCCGAGTGCTGGAAAAAAAAATTATACCGGCATGGCTACCGCCAGGGTCATAGTGACCCCCATTACCCCCAAAGCACGGCATAAAATAAGCAGTATCACACCAGAACTTTCTATGTAATTCTGTAGATTTGCTAATTACTTTGACATTTCTATAATGGCAGCTGGCAATTTACATTACACTGTCCAGCGAAAAAGCACCTCTCTTGCACCTAGGGCTCCCCTGACCCCCCTTTCTTTGTTCACAGAAAGTGTATCGAAAGCTTACAGCCGGAACTATATTTAATTGTGGAGATGAAGGTGAATCATATTTGACAAACACTGGGGACACTTTTGAAAACGTTCACCATCCCAAAGCCCAAGGGAAATCCAAGTTCTTTAATATATCTGTGCAACTGGTGCTCGACCTATGAGCTGATCCTTGACCTTCTACCCTGAAAGTGGCGGATGTTTGTAAACCACAGTTTTCCGCCAAGTTTGTCCTTTTATGTGCCTGCTAGAACCCCATCCACTCTGCTAAGTCTCTAGCTCTGTCTCTTCTCTTACAGAATGAATACACAAAACTAACCAGATGTTCATGCAAAGTAACCATCAATCAGGGGCGTTGCTGGGGGGGGGGGGGGCTAAGGGGGCTATAGCCCCTGATCTTTTGGCTGTAGCCCCGGATAGAATCTCAGGAGCTACAGCCAAAAGACTAGCTAGCCCCCAGTCCCAACAGTTCTGACATCAGCTTAGCCCCAGGTCTTTTCCAGACCTAGCAACTCCCCTGCCATCAATAGTTCCCCTGAGTGTGTACATCACAGACCTGCTGAAAACCCATGCATTATAGTCTCGAGATCCCTCTTCCCCCTTTGACTGTGGCTGTATCATATACTCGCACCTAGGGAGAGGCGCTGGCTAATCGGGTAGCAGGCAACACAGGCAGAACCTGCAAGTAACTGCGTGTGTTCCATTCCAGCGCCCTGCACTCCTCCTCCGTGACCATATAAAGATTTTCCAAATTAAGTCTGTTACTGGAGCTATTTCATAGATGGAGGAATCGGAGGAAAGAAAACTGTGTCCATCAGAATGAACATACGGCCGCCATCTTGGTGCCCGCTCTCCAGGTCGAGTCTCAACTGGCATCACATGGACCAGCAACTGGAGTCACCCAGGCCAAAGACCCTGCCGCACTCACCTGCGCACCTCCAGGACTATCGCCGGGCGATGAAAAAAAGGATATATGTGTTTGTAGTTTGTAAGAGAAGCAGGCATGCGTAAATTGGGCAAGGCCATTAAAAATGAGAACAATGAGCACAAAATAACACTTTTGAAATTTGGCAGGACTGACGCAGGGCCCGGACCTACCTGGCTCAGGCTGGATGACAATTACCAGTGCTGCCTGCCCCTGAAAGTGGCATTCATCACTATATTGAAATCTGCTGTATCAATAAAAGGTTAGGAGCAATCTTAGTCATCTGAAGTTGACAATTATCCTGCCTCAAGAGCATATTCTGTACTTGGTCTCAGCTCTGACTTTCCTCTAAGATTATGAACTTTTCAATGATTAACATTTCTAACCTTCTTCTTTCACAGCACACAATAAGGTAAACATAAAATGTATTCGGGGACACTGTCCTGCACAACACCGACTGCACCCAGCTTAACAGAGCCTTGCACTAAAAACAGTTTTCGGAGCCTGTTTTATTGGTTTGTTGTGTCTTTTCATACAGGTAAGCATTTAAAGACCTTCATCACACTAATGTCCTATTTCAGAAACACAAAAATGCTGTATTGTTGCTCTTTTAATCTGTTGGGTACAAATAACATCTGGTTATATTACAAATATGAGTACGCAAATGCTAATCAAATGAGTTTGTTCGCAAAAAGAACTGTTGAACTGTTCAAGAAAATCTTAATTAGCAAATTGTGCTAATCAAATTTCGAAAACTAATTCAAGCCTTGACCTCCACCTTCCTTTTCCCAGTACTTACATTTGAGAAATAACAAAGCTGCAAGGGAAACACACAGACCAATAAAATACTGCAAACCACCTATTACCTTTTGTTGCTCCCCTCAGGGCAACCAGGCTTTAACGAGTGCCCACGCTCAGAACATTCGTGCCATAGTGCAAGATGCCCCCACCCCCACATTCAATCTAAAGCGTCTGATGAAAGTTTTGGGATAAGCCCATGTGGCTGCCCTACACATGTCCGCCTTCGCAACACCCTGGGCATGTGCCCAGGAAGCTGCCATGCCTCTTGTAGATCTGCCTTGAATCGGAGCAGGGTGCAGAATCTCTGCCCCAGTATATACCATGCTGAACAAATTCCGCTACTGATCGAGGCAATTGAAGCCTGCTACCCCGCTCCGAAAGTCACAAAGAGGCTATTTGACCTACCCATGAGAACCGTTTTTTCCAGATATGCCGGCACAGCCCTACCACATCCAATTTGTGCCACAGTTGCCCCTCTGGGCTTCGATGAGAAAGCTGGCAGCACCCCATCCTGGGAGCAATAAAACTTCAACACCACCTAAGGAAACAAAGAGGGGTCTCACTCTAGGACAATAACGTCAGCATATGCCCTCAACAAAGGGGGGATAGCTAGTAGCGCTCGTACCTTTTCCAGGCTTCCAGCGGATGTGCTTGCCATGGGTGTAATTTTAGGGGGTGACGTGGGTGTTTGTCCCCCCCCAACTTTCATGGCACACTATTTTGTCCCCATTCATTTGAATGGGGCACCTTTTCTTCAAAGGTCATGTCCCCGCCCCACCATTTTTAGCAAAGTTTCTCCACTGGTGCTTGCTGCCAAAAAGCCTGTTTAATGGGTAAGTGGTTTAAGGTCCAGCTCCTGCAATTAATCAAAAGGAGGAACCTGAAGTGCCTTCATGACTAGAGGCAGATTCCAGGTGGGATCACTGGCCGGAGAGATCAGACTTTCCAGAAGGAACGCTGGCTGGAGAGACCAGTCTATCCAGAAGGAACGCTGGCCGGAGAGACCAGTCTATCCAGAAGGAACGCTGGCCGGAGAGACCAGTCTATCCAGAAGGAACGCTGGCCGGAGAGACCAGTCTATCCAGAAGAAATGCTGGCCGGAGAGACCAGTCTATCCAGAAGGAACGCTGGCTGGAGAGACCAGTCTATCCAGAAGGAACGCTGGCTGGAGAGACCAGTTTATCCAGAAGGAAGCTCTTATGCAGCTGGAAAACCAGAGCTTCCCATTGTTCAAGATCTAGCCAGGAATCCCAAAAGGCCCAACTAGCTCACCATTGATCCCTCAGAGAAGAAACTCCCAAAAGGGCACATCAATGAAGATGCCTTTTGAAGGTTTCTTTTTGTTCAGGGACATGCGGAAAGATAAAGGTACATCAGGTGTGACGCAATGACAAACAAGTGGATACGCTACGTCGATACGACAAACGATTAAGCCTGGTACCTCGAAGCGAAATGCCAGCAGACATAAGAGGCTTTTTTAAATCATCAAACTCCTTCAAGAGGAAACCACAAAACAGAGTTGCACAGAGACTTTGCCATCCCAGGGGAAAAGAACTTCTCGGAGTAATATGAGGAAGCCCTGGCAACAACAGAAAGCAGGTATGTGCTCAGCTGCTGTGTTTTTCAGAAGAGTGGGCACAGGTGCCACCGGGTTCGAGTGATCAGATGGAGTTACAAATTAGAATTTCAGACCACACCATCCCGCTTCTGAAGAGGTATGTATCTCTGTGCCCAGGGGGCAAGGAGAAAAGGACGCATCCAGGGGCTGCACCTAAGATCTTCTATAGAAGTAGGTCATCAGACCAGTTCCAGCACGAGTTTCTCACCACCTAAAAACCAAAATCCAGGGATCAGATACTTTGGTATGGAGACTGTGGCTTTCTGCAAAATCAGCGATTAAAAACATCAAGACAAAATAATAAAAAGGTATAAAAAAAGAAAGTCAAGGACTGCTCATTTTTCAGGCAGTCGCGAAAATGGGAACTTCACATTTCGGACATAAAACCAGGCTATCATTCCTTGATGGACAGTCTGGTAAACCTATATTGTACTCTTTAGAAATACCCCAATGAGAAGGGAGAAGGGGACACATAGTGAGGGTTCCAGCCTGCTTTTCAAGAAATTAAAGAACATGTTGGGAACACAAGAATGACTACTAGGGTGCTTTGAAACACAATTTACTTGATGTATAAGCGCCTTACAAATGCACAATAAAATAAATAAAAAATAAAGACTGATTTTACATTTGACCGATATGTCTGTGATAAGAGTTCTATGCTTGAATCACTGAGAATGTTATGTACAGTGGGCGTGGTGCTCATTTAATCGGTTGTAGTACTCACCCTAACATTAAAATGTTTGTAACATTGAAGTATACACACTCATTTTCGACAGCAACAGGATTTGAAATTGAGGATACAATGAGAGTAAGGATAGCTGTGCAATGATGCTCGCACTGGAAAAATACTTTTTCTGGCATATTTCTTGTGAGAAAATTGAGTTATTCAACGACAAACAGATTCTATTTTATTTTTGAAAACACTGGAAGAACACTTCTGGAATTCATGTCTCGCAACAATCCCTGGAAACAGGCAACTGACGCTGTATATGACTCCACTGAAACTACGTCTTGGAGCGTCCGACTACATGTGAACCAATGAGACACAAGGATTCTATTTTGCTTGATTGGCTGTGCAGCCGTGATCTCTTGGTTCCCAGGACACTCAGGTCACCCTTATGATCACCAAGCTCTTTGTGGTCACTAGAGACTAGTCCCGACATGCCACTTACGGCTAAATCACTGGACTTGGTGATATAGCCTCTGGAAGGTTTCTGGCGTTTTCTGCCAGCATAGGGTTTGGAGCTGCACTATTGCTCTGTACAAGGGGCACTCATAGCTCACTTTTTGAGGGACAGAGGATAGTGAGTGTCTCCAGGTTGACTCCTTCTCCCTCTAAGTCTCTCCTTGAAGTCAGTTTTCCCTCAAACCTCTGCTTCTCCGCTCCGCAATAAGGGGAGAGAGATAGGATGCTCTGTATGCAGGAGTTTGAGGCATCGTCCCGGGAGGATAGCTCAGGAGCAATGTGCTCGGCTTGGTAGCAAGACGACACGGAGCACCACAGGTTCGATCCCCGGGTCCGCGCTTAGAAACCTCTCGGTATTAAGCACGTTCTAAATACCTAATCATATTATATCTCAATCTTTTTTAGGGAATGAGAGGAAATTGCAGAAAAGAGGAGAAAAAGATAAGGAGAAGGGCTCAAAGAAGTAGAATAGGGCATATGATCTAGGCAACGCTCGCCCTATTCCTCTTTCTTTTTCTTCGACCCACACCACGAGACACTTAACTAAGCCTACCCAGAGCTACAAAACCAAGCAACCATTGGAATTCTCAACTCCTTCCACTTGTAATGTTGTCCAAAGACTCATATCCTCCAATGCTGGGCTGCAAAACTCAGTCGCACAGTGGGACAGTTTGGATTCTATGTCCCACTTATAAGTCACAATGTTGGGCCTGTGAAAATAAACAGGATAAAACAGAGTGGCAGCGGGTGGATTTTCATATTTTATTGAATTTTAAACTTTTATGCAAAGATTGTAGCGTTCAATATGGCAATTTTCTTCGTACATCCTGAGTATCCTGGAATCGACTGACATCTTTTCTTTCTGCCAGCCATAACATAAAGGATAGGGATCCGTACAAAAAAATAAACGACTGGGTGACGACCTAATTTCAGCAGTACGAAATTTATGTATGGCCGAAAATGTAAAACAAGTCCCCCATTCGGTAGCATTACAGTGCACAAGGACAGCGGGGGCTACGGGCGTGTCCCCTGTAACTTTGTTCACTTAAATGTCAGCAGGGGTTGCAGGTGTGTCCCCCACAAACGTTGGAATAAAGTTAACAAAAAAGAAAAGAGGACCCTGCAGAGCCTGTTCCCATCCACGCAAGTGAAGGGAACCGGCGTTGCAAAGGGATGCAGGACACGGCGGCACACAAGAAGGCGTGCCACCCACAGGAAAGGCTTTACCAACGATGCCCAATACAAAATTCCATACCACAATACGAAATGACTGAACTGGCTGCATTGAAATCCCAGTCTAGCTACATAATAATAAGTATGCTTGTTTTACCAAAAGGTGCTTAACACAAAATGTCATGCCACAGTAAAAATAATACCACTGATCCTACTTGCTTTATCAAAGATGCCGAATACAAAATGTCATGCCTCAGTAAGAAATGGCTAGACTAGTAGCATAGAAAATGCCAGTCTTGCTTCATAATAATACTTATTTTTGTATTTATGTTTTATTTAATAGTGTGCGGTTTATTGCAGACCTTTACTAAAATAAAAAGAAATTCCATTTCAATGGGATAAAATAAGCTAATAAAAGAAAAACACAAAATTAAAAGAAAATTACATTTACATGAGGGCAAGTAAAATGTGTCCCGAAGGTAATCTTTCCCAGAATAATGGTGTGCCTAACCACCAGTCATTATCCACAAATCTTGCAAACGCCTTTGCTCTCATTTTACCTATGCCGTCACAGACTAGCATTAAATATCTCAGTGTTTGCGGGCTGATTTTCTCACACAACGTGCATAGATAGTCCTCATACTGATCTTTGTGTCTACTGAAGAGAATCTCCCTTGTTGGCAAGAGGTTCAGGTGAAATCTGAGGAAGTCAGATCTATACCTGGCATTAGGAAAGCATTTTAGATATCTTGGCATTTGACCTGTTGGTTTATCATAGGGGGAAAGTGACTGGTGGAGCAATCCAGTCAGGTTTATTCAAACGCCCTTTGACATAGATCGGATTCTCAATCAAATCTTTTTCAAGACAATCGCAGTCAGTGAATATTTCTGAAACATAAGTTCTAAATTCCCTCAAGAAATTATTTGAGCCGTCCTCCAACAATGCTTTCATATCTCCATATAGTGAATTTTATTTGGGGACGATTATCTGCCTATAGAGGGAAAGTATCCTCCATTCGACATGAGAGTGCATGGACTGTAGACCTAATTCGTATCTTAAGCATGCCACAGGCTGGCATTGTGGAAGGCTTAGCACATTTTTCCATAATGTTCCTTCGACAACCCCAGTTCATACCTTTTATGGCTGCATATATTTCCACACTGTATATTAAAACGGGGATTATCTTGCCAATATAAAACTTAATCAGAAGTTCTAACGTGAACTTACAATAGACCTGGTTAAGTTTTTTCATCCGGCAGCCGAGTTGTACTGGCTTGCCTTCTAAGCCTGTCCTTACGGGGCCCAGGGATGGGAAAGATCTTATATTGAAGCCTAGATATGTGACTTCCTTTTCCACCGGTATGTTAAGCCCCACTAATGACCAGTTGTAAGAGGTTGTTTTTGTCTGTGGTCATTTGAATACGACTATTATAGATTTTTGCCGAATTGATCTTTAGATCTTTTAATCATGCATACTCCTCAAGAGCTCTCAATAGGTCCTGAAGACCTACCAGAGTGTGGTCAAACAAGACGAGATCATACACGTAGGCTACCCAACTTAATTTTCCTGGTCCATTCTTTGAGCTCAGCAGGCCACGCTGATTTAAATGACCTACCAAATCTATCATATAAAGGTTAAATATGCAGGAGGCAGCTCTGCAACCCTGCCTTACCCGCCTACCGGTGGGAATAGGCGCAGATAAATGACCTTGAAGGTTCAACCTCACTCTTAAGTGAGAACGATTGTTAAGATCAACTATAATGGCCAGGAGTTGAGGCAGTAGACCCCATTGTCTGTGTTTCTGCAACAGGCGAGCTTTAATTATTTACAGTGTCAAAAGCCTGCAACAGATCGATCCATGCACCAAACAAAGGAGGCCCCGTTTCACAAAAGATCTGCTCGAGGTTGAACTCACAATTAAACCGTTGAGTGAGGTTGACAAGCCTCGCCTAAATCCCGTTTGGTATTTAGATAAGATTCTCTCCTTTTCTGCCCATAATTCTAATTCCCTCAATATTATCCCAGCAAAGATTTTACTATATAAATCTAGAAGGGAGATTGGTCAATAATTTTATGGATCTGTCCGATCCCCCTTCTTGTAGATTTTGATGACTATTGCCCTTCGCCATGCCTCTGGGATGATGATAAAATTAATTACCTTGTTGAAAAGATTGAACAGTATTTTCGACCACAACCCCAAATTTGATTTCAGGATCCGATTTGTAAGCCTGTTCAGACCTGCCACACTAGATACAGAGGACTTTTTTATTAGGTTCTCTATGTGGTCCTGATCGCAATTCAATTCCTAGTTTGTTTTATCTGGGAGAAAATCCAGGGCTTTCCTTAGTGGGGCATAACAAGATGTGAAATGTGCCTGCCAGGAGTCCTCGTCCATTATGTTACTCTGTAGACTATTTTGAGGCTAGCCCTGAGAGTTAATACGAGACCAGAAATTCCTGGAATTGGCCTTGCGCACTGCTTGGAGAAGTTGCTCTTGGTCCTGCTGTAATCGCTGATATTTATGTAGTTTTGACCAGTTCCTGTATTTCAACCGTGCTTTTTTAAAATTTTGCTCTGAAATCATCTTTGCAAAGATCTTCCTTTTTCAGCATTCTTATGTCCCTTCTTAGCTCTCTCTTCCTGAGGCTCGTAGCCTCATCAAACAAATGAGTATATTTTACTTTTACTGAATTCCCCCGTTTTCAGCGGGTTGATAGACCATAAGAGATCAACAAATGTGAGGGGATTGAAAATAGAATTAGATTCTGATATAGAAGTATTCCCTAGTAGCCTTGAAAAACCCTCCTTCATCTTAGCCCCACCCCTCCAAAGCGGGCCAATCTATTGCAACTGATGTTTACTAGGACAGATCCGGGGTGGGCCTTCGTGGTCACTGGCCTTTAGTTATGAAAACCCCCATAAGCATATCATGATCACTTGAATTATTTGGTTTTATGGAAAAATGGCTACGATTATCAAACATGTCTTTAGATAAGTACACAGTCAATTGTTAGGCCCTGGTCCCCTCTTGACCAAGTCAGGTGGGGAGGGACATCTCCTATTATATTCCCATGTGTCATATAAAGATTCCACTCCAATAGAAAAGAATGCCAGCGTTTTCCATTTGGTGTGGTCTCTCTTATTGTGGCATTGATCAGGTGTGATTTAACGCATTGTGAGTTCAGGTCTCCTGTCAGTATTATGCTTATATTACCATACTTCATTTTAGCCTGAACCAAAACAGCTGCCAACTGTTCCAAAAAGATAGAGTTCTTATCATGCTTGCTTTACCAAAGATGTCCAGTACAAAATGTCATACCACAATAAAAAATGACTGGACTGGCTGCATTGGAATGCCAGTCTAGCTACATAATAACACTTATGCTTAATTTACCAAAGATGCTTAATACAAAATGTCATGCCACATTAAGAATAATACCTCTGAGCCGGCTTGCTTTATCAAAGCTGCCCATTACAAAATGTCATGCCTCAGTAAGAAACGGCTAGACTGGTTGCATAAATAATGCCATTCTTGCTTCATAATAACACTTATCATGCTTGCTTTACCGAAGAGGCCCACTACAAAATGTCATGCCGCAATACGAAACGGCTAGGTAGACTGCATTAAAATGCAAGTCTAGCTACATAATAACACTTATCATGCTTGTTTATCAACCATGCGCAATAAAACACGTGATGCCTGCTCCATGGTGTGCTAGCACCTTACAGGCAGACATAATCACAATAATGATGAATGAGATCATGTGTGATTGCGAGGGGCTGCGGGGCACTGGGGGAAGGCATGCTTTTTTTACTGGCAATCTGTCATAGATGCCCAGTAAAAAATGACACGCCTGTCCTCTGTCCGGGGATCATCACACATGAGCACAATCAATGTGGTTATGTGTGTATGCCAGGCACTAGAGGATCAGGGGGCGGGATGGTATTTTTTACTGGACATCTATTATAGATATCCAGTAAATAAATACCATGCTTGTCCCCTGGGCCTCACAGCGCCAAACACTACGGGCACCACCCCCAAAGATTTCTCAAAGAGATTTGTTGGTTAAGCACAGTGTGTACCAAGAACCACCCTCCTGCCCATGCACTCTGTTTGAGAAGTCACCATTCCTTGTCCAGTGGATAAATATAATGTGGGTCTTGTTGTGAAGGGAGATGACCTTCCTAAACCTTCATGCGTCAAGCAACTTTTTTATTGCGCTCCTCCCCGAAAAAGCATTCAGAAAGCGTTCCTGCTTCGCCTTATCTGTGGTCGAATCTGCGGTGTCTGACGGGTGCTCGAGTTCCTCCAGCAACTAGGGGATTTCTTTGACATTGACCAATTAATAGGAAGACCCCTTATACTCGAAAGAGATAACGAAGGGGAACCCCCGCCTGCAGCGTATGTCTCTTTCATTTAGGCACGCAATGAGAGGCTTGCAAGCTTTCCTCCTCGACAGGGTGTCAGTAGTCAAGTCTTGAAATGTATTCATATTTGGCCCACCAAGCACCACTTCCATTTTCTTCAGAGCTAGAGCAAGGATTTTCATCTCATCTCTGTGGTAGTGACATATGGCTATCACCAATCTGGGTGCCCCAGGAGGACCTCCCCCTCTGTGCAAGCGGTTGAACATCACCTCCCCGTCTTCATCTCCTTCCAAAAGGCCTCTCAAAATGTTTTTGACCTTCCTTTCTAACTCAATTACTGTCTTGCAGTTTCTGTCTGCCGCGCCCCACAAGCAAAGTTTGTTATGTTGTTCTCGGTCTTCCAAGTCAGCCATCTTAGAGTGAAGCTTCTTGTCTTTCTGTTGTAGAGCCTTAAGTCTTGACTCTTATGTCAGCTGGTAGTTTAAGGGTTTTAGCCCAATCCTCCATCTTTTCCATTCCCCCTTTTAGTTCAGACCTGGATGAATGTAGGTCTGTGTCTATAGCTTTTAACTTCTGGAGGATATTCATGATATCCAACTAACTGGCCACCTCCAGAGTAGGGTGGTGATCCAGGCAGGGCTTTGCACGCTGCTGGGTCATTCTGGCTCCCTACTGTCCCAGAGCCTGTAGTCAGCTTCTTCCCTTTGAGGCACACTCAGGATCCCCTTTTGTGGGTTCTATCAAACCTGCTCTGTCCAGGTATCCACCTGTAGGTGAACCAGCCTTTTTGTTCTTTCCTTTTTCCTCCACTTTTTTCCTTTTTTGTTTTTCCCAGTCCTGCCACTCATTTCCTTCTATGGGTCTTTCAACAGCCTTCCCCAGTAGCCGAGGTCAGCCACGCCATGCACCAACCTCGGCGAGTCAACTAGCCCTCAACTTGTGGTCCAGAGCACATTCGCTCCACTCCCTGTGTGGGGCTACTTTCAGTGCCACCCCTCCACTGCGGCCCCCACCCATCACCCAGGGGGAAGCACCTGCCCATCACCACCACCCAGGGGCTGGCAGGTTTTCCCCCTCCCTGTGTGGCAAGCTGCGGGCGCCGACTCCAGGAATGGGCCTTGCTCGTGCAAGGAATCTACCTTTGCCGTGCTGTCCAGGCCTGATCACCCACACTCTTTGTTTTCTAGATGCCAGCACCTCCTGGGAGCACCTCTTTTAGGTGGGGACGAGGTCTTCAGGGACTGTCGCATCAACCGGCAGGATGGCCCACTGCCTGAACATCCAAGGGTGTCCTGTTTCGCAAGGGGCGGACAAAGCCGAGCATTCAGTTGACCATCTTGCCCATACCGCCAGCAGTCTCCAGCCAATGTTGGGTAAAAGTTTATTGAAAAACCTACCCGAACTGTTTCGTTTTCAGCAGCAGCTGCTGCAGATAGTCAGGATTACCATGGACATGGAAGGCGGGGCTCTGCTTTAAGCCCCTCTTCCATTTCCATGGCTTGAACAGAAAGCCAACCAGATAGTGGTACTGGGCTCAGAGCCCTTTTCAGGCAAGGAGAATTGGAACTGGTGAAGGGCGGTGTTGAAGGGATGGATTTGGGGGCGGGAGGCAGAGGAGGAGGGAAAACAGCAGCGCCAGGTGGAGGGCGGGTGCGCAGAGCACTCTGGTTGATCCAAACTCCGGTTTGCATCATTAGATCCAGCCTGGGTTTCGAGCAACCTAATTGGCTACCTCACCCACCCGGCAAGGATGTTAATAAACATTCCAATACATTAGATACCAGATCACCAACAGTACACAGGACCTTTTCAATTCAGCAACTCATGTATGTTCCCATCAGAACATTGTGTGCCCCATGGAAACTATGGATGCCAGTAAACAGATCAATATTTCTGCCACACCACCACGTAAGCAAGACCTTATACAGTTGCCACGGGCACACTAGGAAAAATGGCAATTAGTGAAGTGCATGCCAGTGGAAATAACAACAGTTTAAAATATCAATGGGTTTGGATGATTTTGCATTTCAGGCTGCATTTCTTTTTCTTTTCTTTTTTTTTTAAACATTTGTTTGGGTACACATTTCCAATTTCAAAATAACATTTAATCACCAAATCATCCCCCCCTTCTCCACCCAATATCCAGTCACCTCCTCCCACCAACCTTGCTTTGTGCTGTCTATGAAGTCAGTAACACATATCATTTGATATTTTGTTGTGTAGCCTCTGTTTCTGTATGTGAGCTCTTTTTCAGAGTTTCGAAAGAGGGATTGCCTTACTGCCACAGGTTCTACAGGCTAAATATAATGGAACAACAAAAATGAACCTGGGCAAAATGAGATCAGAGCATCTGTACACATTTAAACAATACCAAGTCTTGTCAAAAAAATATATATTTATTTATAAGCAATTTACACAAATATTTATTGTTCTCAACATCCACATTTAAACACCACCATTCATTCCATCAATCATTCACAATCTCACTATACATGTCAATATTCCACACTTGTGGTACTCAGACCACCTAGAACCAATATATTAACATAAATTTCAACACCTCTTGGTGATTACAGTAAGTGTTAATACAAAAACAAATAGCATATTGCTTATTTGCTGTACCTCAACATATGTTTCGGTCGTCACAATAGGCCCCTAATTAAAGGCGGCAAATATAAGCGACCTTCTTCAGGAGACGGATGGTTCTGTTGCAACCACTCCGAAATGTCAAAAGGTGGAGGATGTCATCAAACCTCAATCTCCACGTGAATTAATGGAGACGCGTGTCAACGATGGACTAAATCCTGCAGTGGTGCTAGATAACTCTGCGCCTATACTGATCAAAAATTCAGGTATGGGGGTGTCTTGCATCTTTAGTCAATAAATCCAAAGAGGAAAAATCCCTGTTCTCGCCTCATGTGGCCGAGTCCAAATTTGGTGTGTGTGCAGGACAAGAGAGAAGGAACCCAGGGAACATTGAACTATAACCACCGCGCAGTGAGAAAAAACTGGGGTACCAGAATAAGAACATATCTGGACTCGGCCACATGAGGCGAGAACAGGGATTGATCAGCTGTAAGGGGGACCCCTATTCCGCTGTTATTATCAAAACTTGTCCCTCTACCCTGCTTGATGCCATACTCCATTTCGTAAATGCATCCTTCAAAGAGGATATCGTGCCTGATGATCTGAAACAGTTGTGGGTGACCGTGCTGCTAAAAAAACAGATCTACCCAAAGAAGACCCATTGAACTACAGGCCCATCAGAGTTGCTTATAAACTGGTAGCCCCTCATCTCACAAATGTCCCCATACTTAACTGCTGACAATCAGGCTTCAAAGCCGGGCACAGTACCGAGGCGGCACTGCTGGAACTTAAACCCAGGCTGCTGTCTTGCATTGACAAAGGCTTGGCCTCTATGCTCATGCTCTTGGACTGGTCCCCTGCCTTCAACCTGGTAGACCACACTTTGTTGGTCTACAGGCTCAAAGAAGTGGCTTTCTTCTCTCCAGCAGCTTCCCGTTGGATAGCTTCTTTTCTCCACAACAGGGCAAGTTGTGTTTGCACTGAAACCGCTGAAGCGGCTGTGATGCCTATCGAATACGGAGTCCCACAGGGAGATAGTCTCTCCCCATGTTTTTATAACATTTTTACTGCCCCGTTCCTTGCCAAACTAGAACTAGAAGGGATTTGTTTCACTAACTTCGTGGATGATACTCAGTGTATCATCCCGTTGACAGGCTCCCACACACATGATGAAGCTAGGATTAATAAAGTCTATACATTTATAGACAACTGGATGGTTATGAACGGATTGGCCCTGAATAGATCCAAGACTGAGTTCATGATCGTGGGGTCTCCCAGCACACTCTCCAAGTTGGATACTGCATATGGGAGTTTTCAACTTGGCGATGTGAAGATCGATACACTGAAGAAAGTGAAACCTCTTGGGGTTATCCTAGACCAGCATCTTTCCATGAAGGCCCATGTGGGGAGAGTGGTCTCCGGGGCAGCCTATTACCTAAGACTCCTTGCTCACTTGCGGCTCCTAATTTCTCAGGCCAATGCAGAAACCCTAGCCAGAGCCATAGTAGGCGCCAAAATGAACTATTGCTGCAGTCTCCTGACAGGCATCAGCAAAACTGCGATCAACCGCCTCCAGGCGGTGCCGAGAGGGTGGTTATGGGCTTAGCGAGACCGATCACGTCTTGGCAGTCAGAAGAGGCCTGCACTGGCTCCATGTGGAGGCGAGAATCTGTTATCACTTCCAAATGATCACCTTTAAATGTCTACTGGGAAGCATGCCCTGCTACCTGAAAGAACTCATTACGATCAAGACCTCTTCCAGAACACTGAAATGTAAAGAGTCTAAAATGCTTGTCATCCCTCAAAGTAGATCTAGAAAGGCAGAAAAGGGAGCCTTTACAGCGGCAGCCCTTGCTGCGTGGAAAAGGCTTCCTCTGGACCTCAGGCTTGAATTGAAACGTGAGCCCTTCAAGAAAAAGTGAAAAACCTGGCTGTTTGGCTAAATTCTGTGCATTGATTTGCTTTCCGAGCTGCCTTAGGCCTCGACTCTTTGCTTATGTGTTAATGCGTTTGTATTTATGTTATGTCAGCGCCATCATGCCTCCGGGTCCATTGCTGCACCATACAAATATATTAAAGTAAAGTAAAGAAGGCCTTGGCGATACAGACGCCTGCAGACTATGCACACTGCAGAAAGAAACATGAATGCATCTTGTACTCTGTAACCCTAAGCTAAGAGAAAGCAGCACCACGTTTTGGGCCCTTTTGCGAATGAGCTATGAATCCTGGATGCTGCAGCCTGGTGGGCGTCACTATGTCGAGGCGAGAACCTCAGAATGACTCTTGTACTCTTTGTACAGGAACTGCTCAAAACAGTCCTAGTAAAGAAACGTGAAGGTCTTTAGATCTCAACAAAAGACAATTAACAACAGATCTAGCCTTTTACTTTGCATCTTGCCTTTAATTCTTAATCACTTGTAATGTTTCATTGTAACGAATTTTCAAAGTGTTTATGAATTGGGAAAGGTTTGTAATAAACCATAAGCCAAATAAAAAATATGAAAACATTTAAAAATAGAAGACTTTACTAAAACAGGAGACTTTTTGTGCAGAAAAATGTATTTGCACAAACACAGCAAAACTTTAAAGCGGCAAGCTTCAGTAAAGGCGTCCCTCGCCTCTCTGCCTAACAGAAATCAAATGGACACATCAGCCCCCTCCCCAAAGATGTGTGCGAACATTATATGTTCTTTCACATCTGAGGGGAAGGGGCTGATGTGCACACTTGCTTTTTGTTTGGCAGAGACGTGAGGAAAGCCTTTTTTCTGAAACTAGCAGTGCATATTAGCTTATTGTGTATGTATGTATGCATGTGTGCAAGGAGTGTGTATGCAATGTATGTGTGAATGTGTGTATGATGTTGTGGGGGCTGGGCGTGCATGTAAATGAGCGAGTCTATGGTAAATGGGATGTTTAAATAAGTTGGTATATAATGCTCGGCTGCTACCATTTGATACTTGGGCCCCATGTCAGACAACTCTTGGGGTAGAACAAGAACAGAGGGGGTAGAGCCTCCATTTTGCCACGCCCATTTTCTAAATTGGTCCCTCCCCAACACCAGTTAGCCCCCGCCGAAATGTACTTTTCATTGAGCCTCTGATGATGTGGCGGTCCTTCATCGGGGTCCTGGGTCAGGCGAACCCCTTGCGTGTGCTTTAAGTGTTCCCTTGTCCACCTTCCTGTTCCCGGCTCCACAACAGTCTCCAGATCTATCGGTTCGCCAATGACTGTAGTCGCCCCTCCTCGGAGCCGCGCCGCAGCCCGTTCTGGTTGCTTACTAATGCAACCACCATTTCACCAGCTTGCCCTTCTGCACCACCTTCCTTTCTTTCTTTGCCCCGTATCCTCTGTCAGAGCAGATTCCTCTGCAATATGCGCGGTGTGTCAAGGTCCTGAGGAACAGGTCCAGGGACCTGTTCCAGGCCAAGGGCCTTACGTTTCACGAGGGGTGGACTGGCCTCTAGGGAACTCTGGAGATTTCCCGGCAGGCCTCTGCATCGTGAGCCTCTTTTGTGTGGTTTTCTATTATATTTCCACATATTCTCATAGAAAAGGGCTGGGCCTTCTGAAAATGTGCAATGGTGGTTCACTTTCCAAAATTATTTCCAGGGCATCTTTTGGTTCCCAGTCCACCCCTGTGTTTGACAGACTTCCTCTAATGACGCCAGTAGTGCTTTTGAGCGTCCTCGGCCCATTCGGCACTTTGCAATCTGGCACTTCTAGCATTTTGCTTCTAATCCAGATCTGAACCCATCATGCCTCTACTACAACAAGAAAAGCTGTCCTCCTCCCCATAATTCTACTGTTCTCCCTTCGCATCATATATCCTGCTACCAAATGTGTACTCACATCTCCAATGAGGTCAAGTTGGCCATTGTCAGGTGCGACTAGTTGTTTATAGTGAAAAGGTTGAATGAAAAAAAGTCAAATTGTTTTTTATTTGAAATGGGGGGTTCCCCCCCACCCAACCCTCTTTTTTTTTCTTTCATTTTCTTTATTCCCGGACCCCAAAATAAATATATAATTAAAAAAGAGGGAATTCGACTTTTTTTTTTCGAGATTTCTTTTTCGAGATTATTGTCATTCGACTTTTTTCTCGAGATTTTGACTGACCACCGTGACTAGTATATGACATCTCAATTACTTTGCTTTCTGGCACTTGCAGCAATACAGCTAGCCGAATTCAAGATGAGTGCCAGGACTCTGACTGCATAAACTACTCATGCATGATATAGGGCATATTAACACTACTGAATGCCTTCGTAGGAGAGGACTTATGTGTCCCCCCTTACCCCATGAAGACCCTTCTATAAATCTAACCACCTCAATCCAATAAGTTAACATACCTGCACAGGTAACAGGACCTTGTGCCGTATGACCTTCTCCCTCCACGAATTCCGTGGAATGTATCAGGCTGGAGATGCCAGGGCCAGCGAAGGGTTTCTCAGTTACTGTGCCAATGCATGGTGGGACCTGCATGGTTTTAGTAATAAAAAAGGAAAGACTGCAATTCCCATGATGCACTGGGACATGAAGTGAGCACACCAGCTAATGCAGGTAACTATAGCAATATTCAACCTAGGGAATTGTCTTTTGGAGCTTCAGGAAAAGGTGCTGTCGCTGCCCAATTTAAGGGTCCTTTAATAGTGACATTGGAAGGCTGAAAGCATCAGTTGGTCCTCACAGAATGTAAACCTATCCCCCACAGGTTTCTCACAGTCCTCTTTGGCAGGCCCATTACCCAGTAGCTCTTTCTGGATTTGGTATTTAAATGCTGTCTGCTCTATTAGTTCTATCCCTGTCACTGCCCTTAGGAGAGGTCTATATATCCTCCTTCCCATAGGTCGCATTGAAGTTCCTGCAAGGAAAGGGGGGGTATATATATGGGCACCCTTGTGATGGAGGGCAGATGAACACTTAAGCAATAGAACCCGAGGAGGGGGGGGCATTATCCGACCAGTAAGAGCCCCCCTCCGAGGGTTCTATTGTTATTAATACCCCAGCGTGTCGTACCGGGTACTAATAGCAATTTTTTCGTGACTCAAGAAAAAAAGGCAACATAAATGGACACCAGAGATGGCGGAGAAGGGACTACAAGTAGTCCCTTCTCTCTTTCCATGGCATCCATTAAAACAAATGGAAAGAAAAGTAAACAAACAAAATGGCCACCATGGAACAGGAAGAAGGGACTACATGTAATTCATTTTCCCTTTCCATGGGGCCAGACGGAAGAAAAAAAACGTCCCTCTTCAAGTAAGTGTGTCGCCCGGGTAAGGACCCAGCGAGGGCCAATCAGATTGTAACAATCTTCTTGATCCTTGCCGGGTACTAATGCAGTTTCTTATTATCCTCAGCTGCTCTGGTGCAGGGTTTCACAAATCTGCCATGCCGCATATGAAATAAGTGAATACACAAATTCTATGTTAAAATGTATTGATTGACCAATTGTGTCTTACAATACACCACGCCACAGCAGAGAGACATACACCCCTTCCCCCAGCTCAGTTAAGATATTGATGCCACTAAAGCTTGCATCAGAACAATGGAAATATAAGTACCCCCTTACACTTTAGCATTGCGAACACTCGAGGGAAAGTGGAAAACACGTGTCAACCCCACATTTCTTAACCACCCACATTCAAGAGCTATTTGCTTGTGATTCCAATGTCAGTCATTGCAGTTCATTGAAAAACAATGCCAACCAAGAGAAAAAGATAAAAATAAATGATATTCTCTGAACTACTACCGGCCTCATTACAAGTTTGGCGGTAGTCCGGTGGTAAATCCGCTGGAATACTGCCAAATGCAATTACTGTTACCGCCACTTGGTCCAGCAAATTTACTGCTGGATTACAAGTGGTGGTAGATGGTGTAAGTCCCCATTTTTTGAGTCCATGGGACTCAATGGGGATTTCTGCGGAATTACCACCTGCGTTAATTTCTGCAGAATTTTTTAGCAGTAAGGCAGCAGATTTTCCTCCAACCTTTTGCTGGAGTAAAATCCTCCACCTCACCACCAAGCCTATAGTATGGCCGTCAGGTAATGCAACAGTAATGGAATTACCACCACGTTACTGCCATGTTTTACTACACCACCACACTTGTAATGAGGCCCAATGTCTTTTTGCATTACTGGGACTGAGGCATGAAGCTAAACCTCTCTACGCTATATCAAAAATCTTCCTTCAGGTCATGGAAGGGTGATTTGTTGCAATACAACAGCAACACAGCCCCCGCATCGCCACCAACAAGAGCGCAGATGCGGCCTTTCAGCCACTACCTTTAAATGCTTATAAACAACAGACCACATTGGGCTGGGAAGATAGCACTGGGGCAACACACTCCGCTGGGGAGCAAAATGACGCTGTGCAACATGGGTTTGAACCCCAGTTAACGCGCTTGGAAGCTGAAAGAGTTTGACATTAAGCACAACACTCACCAATAAATAAATTGCATGCAGTAATAGATAAGAAAGAATAACACACAGCTGTACACGTATTACAATTTCGAAAGAATAGGTGAAACAGGATAGAATAATATGAAGACGTGTCCTGTTTCCTGGAACATCGCTCGGCGGATATCGCTGTAGAACGGAGGTCCGCTGTTCCCACGGGCGGGCATTGGATGTTTTTGATGGCTACGAACACTGATCGCTTGCTGCTCCCAACGGTTACCGACTCTGGTGAGGTAGCATCCGGTGACGTTTGTGATGCAGCTGGCTTGCTCTGGCCTAGCCTGTTATTACAGGCAAACTACACCGCTCTTCAAGTAAACCTGATTTTTTTGTGCTTTTTTTCTTCTGAGACTTTAATGCTTTCCTTGCACATTTTTAGTGTGCACATTTTCACAAGGAGATAATATTCACTTGGAAGCAAACCTGAAATTGAAAGGCTACGTTTTCCCCTCAAGTTGGCATTCTATGGCTATGTTGTGTTTTGCTCTCTGAATCTCTACTACTGCCCTGTGCTGTATGTGGTGCACATACATCTATATGAAAGCCACAGGTGTCTTGCATCCTATCCGAAATACTTAGTCTTGGCTGTCTTAAGTCAGGCAATTTGTGGACACTTTTGCAGCTGCTCTTTGACATTCTAGAATTCAAATGTTGCCCCGTGCATTTCTGCTGCTCTCTTTTCTCTACCTTGGCTACCTACCTCAGACTGACTGCTATTATGGCCAAAAAAATGCCATCTATCACTAAGGAGTCAACCCCTTCCTATCTTACAGGAAATCAGAGCATTCAAACCTTTTATTGATACTACTAATCAAAAATTGCAACAACTGGATGATAGGTGGAAGGGGTTTGAAAATAGAATGGATGAAATGGAGAAAAGGGTTGGCCATGTTGAAGATGTTTCTCCAAGGGTGATGCTACTAGAAAAAACTGTTAAGGATCTCCAAAGCCATAATGAGGAGTTGGAGTATCGGAGTAGGTGCAATAATCTGGGTGTCTCTGGTTTACCAGAGCAGTGCGAAGGAGCTGACCCCATTGCGTTTCTACAGAAGATGTTGCCAGCCCTGCTGCACCTACCACTGGATACTTCTTTCAATAGTCAGCGTGCCCATTGCATTTGGCCTGTGAGAAATTCTACATCCTCTCACCACCCTCCTCATATGCTCATATTTTATTTACTTGAATTCACACAGCTTCAACTCATAATTTCTAAAGTCAAAGAGAAAAACTCCCTCAGTTGGCATGGAAGCAGAGTACATATTTCGCAAGATGTGGCGAAGATTACAGCTCAGCACAGAAAATAATTTCTGTCTTTTCGCCCTGCTTTGAAACAGCTTAATGTGAGATATGGCCTATGCCATCCTTGCTCCTTCAAAGTTACTCATGATGGCCGCACTGCTATTTTCGACGATCCTGCTGACATGAAGTCCTTCATTCGCTCCATCAAAACTGAAGGCATGGATACGTCGCTTCCCTTGAATCCTCCCTCCTCTTCGGGATCTTGAGGCATCTTTAACATTTGGCAGTTTATTTACATGCATTCTATGGTTTTCTGTGACTTATCTTTGTACTATAATTCTGGTGGGTCAGGCGCCAATGGGGCTTCCTTCTCCTGTTGTGGGCTGTCTTTTATTTTGTCTGACGTCTCTGTAGGTTTGCTATTTTTCCTTCCCCCCACCCCCCCGCCCCACATCCCAGCCTGATCCTGTATTGTGTCATAGGCTTTGATGAATTTTTCTGTCTGGCTTAGGGTTTTTTTTCCTGATTTTTGTTATAGTTTGTTGTTTTGGGTCAGGTTTCCCTTCCCTTTCCCTTCATCCTTGTGTACCTTCCTTTTGTGTTTTGCCTCTATTAGTGGGCCATTCCTTTTATGTTTGCATGCCATTGATTCAGGATCTTTGAGCAGGATGTATATCATTCTGGTTTGTTCATATACATCGCTGCTTAATGGTCCATATGTTATTGTTACCTTTATGAATGCACTGCTCTGGTCTTTAAACGTGTAATAATCCAATTAAAAGACACAAGATCATTGCCCACCTCAATAAACTTATGCCATCAGTGGCATGTTTACAGGAGAGCCATCTCTCACTTGTAGAAGCCATGAAATGCAAATCCTTTTGAGTCAAAGAAGTTGTTGCCAGCCCTGCAGTGGGCAAGAAAAATGGGGTTGCTATACTCTTCAACAAAAAACTATAATTAAATATTTGAGGTCAAGATGTGGACACTAATGGCTGATGGGTCAAACTTCTAATTGGCTCTGACTATGTTTCCATAATGAACATTTATGGTCCCACCCTACCTGACCCGTATTTCTGGGCCTCCATGAAGCAAATCATTCTTAACGCCGGTCTTACTAATTTTATTATGTGTGGCAATGTCAATCAGGTGCTGGATCCCTTCTTGGATAGGAAATCCCAGTGCAAGTTTAAAAGCTCCAAGTCCCATAAAGCCTTTGTGCACTGTCTCGCTGAAACTGGCCTTATCGACACATGGAAACTCTCATCCGACTCAGCTAGAATACACTTTTTACTCACCTCCCCATGACACACTTTCACACCTAGACTATATATTCTCATCCACATCTCTTACTGAAACTATCAGTGATTCGACTATCTGTAACATTATCATCTCTGATCACGCCCGAGTTAGTACCTCCTTTAATTTTGCTGACATCAAAAAGCCATCCTGTAGATTGAGATTCAACAATTGTTTACTACAAGACCAGCAGTTTATCCAATCCTTTCAAACTTTCCAACAACAGTACTTTACTGAAAATCTTGATGGTGAAACTTCAGTGGTTACTAATTGGGATGCCTTCAAAGCTGTGCATAGGGGTCGTAGTATTACTTACTCTAGCAGGAAGAAGAAACAACACAAAAAACATCTTGACAATGTATACCTTCAACTTTCCAATGCTGAAAAACAGTTCTATCAAGCCTCCTCTGATAAAGCGCCCCTCAGTCTTTGCCTTGCGCTTTTCAAATTAATAATGAACTCACCGAATTGGCTTCCGAGCCGTTATTAAAATACAAAACCAAGATTTACCAGACTTCCAACAAAGCTGGCAAATCACTTGCCTCATACCTCCTTAAGACCAAAAAAGGGGGGGAAAACCTTTATCTCAAATATTAAAGACAAATATGATACCACTCTTACACATCCTGATGACATCCTGAATTGCTTAAAGCAATTCTATTCTGACTTATACACCCCTAAAACCAGTGTCCCTTCTGCTAATATTGACTCCTTTCTCAGTAATAGCAGTAGACTTTCATATCCCCAGACTGATCTTTCTCATTTGGATGGTGATATTACACTTCTTGAGATTAATCGTGCCAAAACGGGGTTGGGTAAAGGGAAGGTTCCCGGTCCTGATGGATTCTCTATTGAATGCTTCAATAATTTTGCCTTTTCTCTCTCTCCTAGGCTTAAATCATGATAGCCCTACTTTATTTCCGGAAAATGCCTCTTTTGGTCCCTTCTATGGAGCTCTACTCATCCTATTCCCCAAAGTTGACAAAGATCCCACCCTTCCCCACAATCGTAGACCAATTTCCCTTATCAATGCTGAAAGCAAGATCTTTGCTAAGGTTCTTGCTAACAGAATTGAATCTTCACTTCCCGCTTTGGTGAAACCAGACCAAGTTGGCTAGGTCAAGGGCATAAACATATCAGCAAATGCTAGAGTGCTGCTTGATTCTCTCCATATTGTTTCAAAAGGACAAAAAAGATAAACGGGGCTATGCAGCCATTGCACTTGATTCTGAGAAAGCCTTCAACTGGGATTTTATGTTTCAATCACTTCGATGGCATGGTTGCGGCGAAAACTTTATTTCTCTTATTTAGCTTCTTTATTCATGCCCCAAATCTTCTATTTGTATAAACGGCCAATAATCCACCTTCTTCCCTTTACAGAGGGGAACTAGGAAGGGCTATCCCCTGTCTCCTATTCTTTACATTCTATCTCTAGAGCCTCTACTCCTCTACTGGAACACATTAGATCTGATGTGAACATTCCTGGAATCTCCTCTGGGAAATCCAGCATTAAAATAGCAGCGTATGCAGATGATATTCTCGTTCTTGTTAAGAATCCCAAACTTCATCTCATTTATCTATTGAATAGACTATCAGTTCTCCTTGGTATCGGGATATAAGCTTAACAAGGAAAAATCAGAAATATTACCCCTTAATTCCTTCTGTGTCAAACACGATCTGGATGCATTTGGGTTTAAGTGGTGTCATGACTCAATTAAATACTTAGGCCTGCGTTTTGCTTCTTCTGTTTATGATACCATTGAACTCAATGCAGAGTTATTGATCAATAGACTCAAAGATCTAAATTTAACATGGTCACCTCTCTATCTTTCCTGGTGGGTTCGTCTTGAGACTATTAAAATGATGCTGTACCCCATTGTTCTATATCATTTGCAATTGCTCCCAGTTCCTTTACCGCGCTCCTTTTTCCAGTGCATTAACTCAATCCTCCTGAATTTCCTAGGGCTATCTAGGAACTGTAAGAGAATTGACGTTAGCCAGCTGAAATCCCCATATGATCAAGGAGCTGTTAAGTACCAAGAATGTAAGTTGCATCACTCTGCCTTTTTTCTCAAACAGTCCTGCTGTTGGTTTGCCCCTACCGAATCCTCTGACACTCCCTCCTGGTGTATACTGGAAAAACAATTAGCACTTCCTTGTAACATTGTTGCCCTAATCTACATATTTAGCCACTCTCTGTAGCATTCTCGGACCCCATCAAGGCTTATACCTCTTCTCTTAGAATGTTTCTATTCTCCCACAGCAAAACCCCATCTACGAAACTTTCTCTGTTTCTTTGGCACAACAAATCTAGTATCAATAATAGAGCTCTATATCGCAAATCCTGGTTAAGCAAAGGCATCAGATTTATTCATCAGATCATTCATGGCTGTTCCCTTCTTTCATTCCCACAGCTCATAGATCTGTTTTCCCTATTTCAGATTTCAACTTTTATAATAATTTGGTCAATGCGTATTGACTACTGTGGACACTAGATGGTTGGTGTGCTCAAAATGGGAAAATGGCCTTGGCTGCGTCCTCGATGGTCATACTTGGTCTCTATTGTATACTAGAATCAAGGGTGTCTCTACCTCCTCCAACATTATACAAAATCTGTACTTCTTCATTCACAGAGCCTTTACTACCCCCCCTGAAATTATTTAAATCTAAGGCTGGTGCAGACAGTAGGTGTTGGACATGTGGCGGTGCCCCTGCTTCCTATGAACATATGTTTTTTGATTGTCCCTTTGTATTCAAGTTTTGGCAAGAGGTGTGGGGATTTCTTAAGTCAATCTTTATTAGTAATGTCCCTTTCTCGCTTATGAATGGTTTACTAGGTAGCCTTGCTGTTAAGGATGTCAATTTGCATACATCTACCAAGCTTTGCGATCTATTCATTGTGTTAGCTCTAAAGCTCATCACTGCTAATTGGAATAACTTGCAAAATATCTCCATTAAAGGATGGTGGAACAACATCTGTCACGTGAAAAGAATGGGATTTACGTCGATGCTATACCCAAGTATAATGCCAAATGGGCTCATTTCATTGGTTATCTAGTTAATTTCAGCATGTCTACTCATGGTTCCTGAGCTGCTTGTATTGTACCTGCCACAGTTTTCAGTGCATTTACTTCTACTTTATACTCGATTATCAGATTTCTCAGTTTTGTGAATATATGATTCCAGGAATTATATTGGTGTGCGTCCTCTACCCCCCTCCTCCTGCCCACTGTTTTCTTGTCTGTCCCCCTGTTTGTTCCCCTGTCTGTCCATTATTCATGATTTTTGTCTCGGCTTGCAGATTTGGTAGTATATGAACTATCTCTAATTAACTCCATGGCATCACTCATTTGTTTTTCAGACCATTGATGGGTTTATCTTGTTACCTTCGTTCATATTCTGATCATTACTGTTATAATTGTCATCTGGATTGTTACTATTATTGTGTTCTTACCCTTTTATAATCTTAATAAAGATTAGCAAACTAAAAAAAAAATGAATAATATGAAGGCATTGCTCTGGGCAACTCTCTAGACCACTGTTCTTCACCTGCCAAGCCATTACAGAAAGGGGAAAGACCACATGCAAACCAGGCTTGGTCTCACTCCAAAAGGGGCAGTCCAAGCAGAACTGCTTAGTCACTTTCCTTCTGCACGAGACCACAAGCAACCAAAGGCATGTTTCGGCCTCATTTGGCATCATCAGTGAGGGGTAGCTTGGGTCTCTAGGTCCAGCAGGCACTGGACTAACATCTGGGCATTACTGCCCCGCTTGGGGTGACTACAGCAAAACAAAAGGAGGTGATGGCTGGAAGGTTTAGAATTACTCTTAACCTTAGCTATTGATGTAGGCAGTTGGTCCCGAGCCGGCTGGGCCTAGAGACCCAAGCTAAGCTACACCTCACAGATCTTAATAGGAAGTGATAAGTTGCTTTATAGCATAGACGGGTAGCCTTCTTTCAACACCAGTAGATGGTGGTTGGTCTACCTTCTCTATGAAGATATATGACTCAATATAAGTATTCTGCTGATATATGTATCTTTGTCTATTCAGAAAATGTACTGCACTTATTGATTTGGAAGTCAAATTCCAGGAGGTGGCTTTGTGGTAGTAGGAGTGGGATAAGCCTATTGTACGCTGCTCGCAATGGCCCTTAGGTTTATTCAATGCCGCAAAGCAGTGCTCCCTTCCCGACATTGCACCGCCACCAGTGATCATGTGGACCACCATGTCAGATAGGCTTCACTCAAAGGAAAGCTGGAAGTGCCACTCAAGCCTACCCAATCCCAAAAGGTCCTCAAAGGCAGATTTAGCCGGATCCAACGTCCAGCTGAATGGGTGGTAGCCATGATCGTGCTGACTAGTACTACATCCCCATATATTTACATATTTGAACTCGTTCAAGGGCTTCATTATTGAAGCAGCAGTTAGACTTACTGCACCTGTTTGTACATGGCTCACTTTTAGTTGTCTCAGTACAGCCCTACTTGGCGTGCAACACACCCTTAGGCATCAATTTACCTGCAAGGGATATGTCGGGTCAGATCTATTACTACACTATCATTTACACGCCTCAGAAACCGAAAAGGAATTTGGACACTTGTAAGAGGGAAACAGCACACTTGCTCAAATACTCCCAAACTTTGTTTTGCATTTTTTTTTCCTTCTGCCATGGTTGGTTTATCTCACTTTTAGCGGGCGGCATGGGACTGGCATGTGATGGACAGCATGTGTGCTAGCCATAATTGCACAAAATAGCGGCGACGAGGCCCTTGAAGAGGAGCCATTACTCCAGGTGTGGCATCCAGAATAGGACACACGACTCTACAGATGGCCATAATATATGGCACAGTAACCCAGGTGTGGCCTACATAACTGGACACAATGTGGGTGTTATTGGGCCGGGCCTGAGTTACAGGCCTGAGCAGAGTGAGGGCCTTTAAAGAGGGTCCCTGGCGTGATAATACCCGACCTGGCACTCCAGAGAGGGCTTTGAGACCATTAGTACCTTGGGTTACCAAAGCGGTAACCCGTGGTGCTAAAAACAACAAAAAAAAAAAAAAAGGATTTAATTAATTGAACGGGTCGCACGTGGCATCTCTTTCAATGAATGAAATCCTTTTCCAAGATGGCTGTCATGGAAAGGGATGGCGGGGCCCTTTGGAGCCCCTCTTCCCTTTGCATGGTGGCTGGAGAAGCGGGGAAGCAGTTGCGGGGTGGCCTGCGCCGCTACAAAAAACAGGTAAGTGTGGGGTGGCAAGGGGTAAAAATAAAAAATAAAGAACTGGCTCCAAAGGCCAGATGAAGGTACAGAAAAAGACACAATACACCAGATGCGTCTTCTAGAACTGGATGCAACACTTGAGAGGACTTTAAACAATATGGCACAATGTCCTAGATTCAGCCTCTAGAATCAGAATCGGAAATCCTACTCCATACGAGACCTCGACGGATAATCTATCACGCTGTAGGAGGCACCAGAATAGGACACGATATAACAAGTGTGGCAACACAACTGGACCCAATATTCCAGATAAGGCCATGGAAGAGAATAGAATACGCCATATAAGGCCACAGATGTCTTTTCCACAAATGAACACAACACTCCAGGTGATAGAAATGAACACAATACCCCGGATCTAGCCCCCAGAACCTAAAATAATACTTATTATGAGCCTCTGTGAGATATTATACCACAGGAGGCTCGAAAACAGGCCACAATGCTCCATGCAAGGCCACAGGGTTCAAACATGTACTCCAGGTGTGGTTTCCAGACCTGAACACAATCCACCAGATACAGCATCAATACGTGAACACAGTACATTTACATTGTAGGAGATAGTTTTAATGCAGTTCTCTGCTAGCCTCTAGACACAAGAAACCTACTTTCAATTAGCATTGTAAAAACCAGTGGGTATGGTTTTGAAAAGTGACTTTACCGATGCATGTTGTTTAAAATGGGTATAGCATTATTGAGCAACTATGACTTTGAGGGCTCCCTTCAGCTAAAGGGTGTTTGCGAATAGATCAGGCCCTATGGCACCCCACTGCTGGGAATTTGATTTGAATACAGCATAACTCTGATCTGTACCAGGGTCCCTCTATTTTAAGCTTATATATGTCCTCCCTCACATTCTCAAGTGATATTGAAGCAGGGGTGTAGGGAGCAGACAGGATGCGGTGGGGCTATCCCCCACTTTCCAGATTGATGGGGGCTAGACAAGGGCGTATCCCCCTGGCGTTTCTGAGCAGAGGATGCAGGGTAGGAAGCCTCACATGGTTTTCAATAACCAACTGGAGTCAGAAAGACAAGGGCACAGCAGAAGAGTTGACAGTGACGACTGCAGTCACTGCATTGCAAAGTCTGTCCACAGGCTTGCATGCCAATTAGCAGATATCCAATTACCAGTGAGAAGGACACTGAAGGGGTCTTTGGAGTTGGCAAACGGACACGCCCACAATTCCCCTCTAAGTTTCTGTTTTCAAATTAAGCAGGTAAGAATCGAACTATAATCAACCACCTGCTGCTGGATTTCTGCACAGGTGTGGATGGTGGCAAATATCCATAATGTGTTATGGCAGCCTACAGTATGAACTGCTGTTATGAATAAAAGAAAAAACACCAGCTGGAAAGAAACATTTTTATTTTAAATTATCACTACAGATTGCATAATATGAATAAACGGGAATTCAGAGAGTCATTGGGCCTCATTACGAGTGTGCCGGTCCGGTAACAACGGTGCCGGGAAGCCTATCAGTACCGGCACTATTGTTACCTGACCGGTACACTCCGAGTTCTGTGAGCGAATGCCGTCCTGCCCGCCAGGTCATACCTGGCTTGTGGGATGGCAGCCACTCACAGACTTTGACGGAAGCACTGGCACCGTTGCACACAGTGCCGGTGCTTCAGTCCTCCCCATTCCCATTGAGTCAAATGGGAAGGGGGAGTAACATTTTCCGGCGCCTGACTTCACGCACCGCCGGGGCTGTAATGCCCTGGTGATTCCGTGAAGTCAGGCGCCAGAAAAAATGACAACTCCGGCGTCAGCCTGCCGGTTTTACCAGTACGGCTACTGCCGGAGTTGTAATGAGGCCCATTAGGTTTGTAACACTGGCATGTTTTGTTTTACCCCCAATAAATATACTAATACACCCAGGTCTTGGCATACTGCAGTTTGGTTTGGATTAAAATGGAATGCGTTAGTGACAATTTCACTGGCCCAGCCCCCCAACCAGAATTGTTGTATCTTCTTAACTCCTGCTTTGTGGCTGCCACTGTCTCTGGGAGACATGTGTACAGCAACAGAAGTGCTGGCCACATGTGTACAAGAACACAAGTGTTTAATTAGTTCACGTTTGTGTTCCAGTGTATACATGTGTGTGTGGAAACCACTGCATGTGCAGAAAACCTTTGGCACCACACCAGATGAGTGCATAGCAACAAACAGGTGAATTGTGTATACAGGAGAAGGTACACATGTAGGAACATGTGTGTGGTTGTGTTTTCGAAATCTGTTCTTATACAGCAACACAAAGTGAACATTAAGTCTACAAATTAAACATTAGTACAAAACTGCCCACAGGCCAGTGCAAAAGCCTGTAAGAAATAGGGAATCACAGATTCACAACCCCATGTGTCACTTCGTCAAACGTAACAGAGCACACGATCAGTTTGACTGCACTCCCAATGCAGATTGCAAAGCCCCAGCTGTTAGCAGCTCGGGCTAGTGCATTCCCATCAACTCAATGCTGGGCCCAAGTTCACAATGCTGCCCGCTCAAGGTCTGCAGCAGTGGACTAGCTCAGCCAGTGCAAAGACGGGGACATTTAATGGAGACACTCTCATAGCCCTATTTTTCCCCGGACTTAAGTGCCAAACGGGTAGCTTGTCTGCAAGTACATTTCCTGGGTGAGAATGCACAGCGTCACCTGTTAAGCACATAGGGTACACCACTGAGGTAGGCATGGATTAGTGCCAGATTGCATAGCCACCACCATTTAATAGGCTACGGTATTCAACCCTTGTACATCCAGGCTTGGCGCCCAACTGCACAACGCTGCATATTAAAGCCTGTGAAAGAGGCCAATTGCAGGTGCCTGGCTGCACAGAACTACACGATGCTGTGGCACAGAGATTAAAATGATGGCTTACACATCCAATGAGCCCCCTCACCAAACATTTGCCAGTATCTAGCTGTGCATCATGGAATGCCCTACTACCTTTAGAAAATGATTAATAGAATAAATATGACTGTAGCACATAGGTGGAAATGCACTGCAAAGGCCTGTGGAAAAAGAAGCACAGATTCATAAGACCTCTTCACGGGTTGGGCGGTATCCCTGCGGTATTACTGTCGGTATACTGCCTGGGCAAAAAGCACTACTGCCAACCAGTCCGGCGATAGCGGTAACTCCCCATTCACCATTGGGTCCGTTGGACCCAGTGGGGCATTTCCGATGCAATTACTGCACGCTAATACCGCCAGCGGTAATTGCACCAGAAATGGGCATTTTTTCAGCATAATGCCACCAGACTCGGGATAGGGCCAGCCCTTGAATGCAGCGGTAATACCGTTACTGCCGCATTTAAGGGCTACCTCCCAACTCGTAATGAAGCCCTTAGTCCTGTGTTTCATGTGGACAAAAGTGACACACGGGGTGTATGGCTCCAATCAAATAACTTTCACCAGGATGCATAAAGCCACATATTAACCATGTGTGGTAATGAACTGATGTAGGCAGCTGGTGCAAGATGGCAATGCGCCACCAATTACCAGCCTACGGTAGGCATCCTTGTACAATCAGTGTTTAAAGCCCAGGAGAGTGCACTGCTGTGCACCAAGTGCTGCTGCCTGGCTCCCAAGTATTGCCTGGTGCTTTGGTACATAGATGAAACGATGATGCACCCACACACAGCAGACTTGTCCCCATGCTAAAAATGTCTCTATGTTTGGCCACGCATCATGGAACAGCCTTCACAAAACGGTAAGAGTGCAAAGGAGTGCAGCCCTTAAGCGCAGAAGACATGAATCCACTAGGCATGGTGGACTAAAGGAGCTCCTCCAAGCAGCATTCTGCCACCCTGGCCCCGGATTACACAGTGCTTTGCTCCTCTTTCAGGGAGATTACCGGTATCTTCCCTGGGTTTTTTTAGGTCTCGCTCTTTATCACTATGATATGATATGGCATTTATAACGCGCCTATACTCAAGTGTTTCAAGGCGCGACGAGGCAAGGGTTGGGTAAACAGAGGAAAGATAGAGACAACGATCTTACTAGGCCAAATGACATTGAGATTGCGCAAGTGCAATGGGAGGGGGGAAAGGGAAATTGCGGGGGGCAAGGGCGAGGGGGCAGTGCAGTACATAGCATCAACAGTGATAAATAAGTAGAATAAATAAAACAATAGGTAAAAAGTGCGGCCAGCTGGTGACAAGTGCAGGGGGTAAGTGCAGACATCAAGTGTCAAGAGCTGGTGGGGGCTGTAGGGATACAGAAACAGCCCCCAAGTGCAGGGGTTGCCCGGGAGGCAATGCAGGTGTGCAGCCGTCAGGAGAGGGGACCTGGGCCCAAGTTCAGAGGGTGGCCAGGTGACCGGTGCAGTTTCAGTCAGAAGTTCAGCAGGGGAGAGGAGGAGAGAAATCAGAAGCAAAGAGGAAGGTCTTCCAGAACCGGAAATTGGTTCTCCTCAGGTTTCAGGGAGACAGGGGGGCTGTTCCAGAGGGAGCTGTTGTATCCTGCAATGGATGAAGGGTAAAGTTGCCTCATTTTTGTGGTATATTTGTCAACGTTTAACCGTGCATCGTGGAGTAGATTGTTCCCTTTACAAACAACACATATCAATGCACTAAGGGTAGACTAAATGGCTCTTACAAGCAACATTCAAAACCTCTATCCCCAGCAGCAGCCCTAGATTCTACAACAGGGGCAACATTGGTCTTTATCAGCTGTGTTGGCATGGGGCAGAGGAAGGGCAATGCTGCATCCTTGTTATGGTCACATACAACAGGTGTCAGTTTTAAGCCATGCATCACTTGTGCCAGACTGCAAAGTGCCTCTTATTAATAACATGTGGCACTGGACTGTGAAAGCAGCAAAGAAACAAAAAATGCACTCGAAAGCATGATGCTACAAATCTGAATCCATCCTCAGTGTAGGCAGCTATATTAGCAGGAAATCAAATCACTGGAACAGGCAGCATGAAAAGAAACATAGAACCCTTTAAAGCAATATTCAACAAAAATCCACTGGCCCTTGCAAAATGGCTGCTGCTGTGACAGAGCGTTGGGCAGGATGCACTGGCCGCCCAATTACCAAGTAGCTGATTGAGGGCAGAGCCACTCTCTCTCTCTCTATGTAACTTCGTTAGCGCACTCTCATGGCGAGCAAAACTAAAACGTGTGTACTAGATTACAAAAGTCATCTCTTATGCGTGATTGCTGCTGTAGGAAATTCACTGATGAAGCAGACTGCAAACTGATTTGTGCATTACAAATTATATCGATTACCTTTGGAGAGTGTTTAGGCAAATTGGGCTTCACTTTGAGGTTGACAGAATTTGCTGGGCTAATTTCCCCAAAATGGAATACTTTTACCGCCTTTTAACTGGCGATACATCCCAGTGTCCCATAGCAGGGGATTGAATGAACTACCGCTGGTGGTTAAATCCAGTGGTGGTAATTCCTAATTTTTTTCTGGAGGAAATACCTTTAGCCAAACACTCAGGGTATTTCCTCCAGTTTACCTCCATACTCGGGGTGGGGAAGAGCAGTACACATGTCAGCACTTCTGTTATTGCTATGTCTTACCACTACCGCCATGCGCAGAATGAGGTCCATTGCCACCTACCACAAAAGAGACTAGGGGGCTCATTATAAACCAGGCAGGACGGGGTTAACGGCGCCGGTAAAGGTGCCGGCGCCGTCAACCGCGCCCCGCCCGATTACGAGGTCCCCTCGCGGGACCCGGACGCGATTTCGGCGGCAGCCAATAGCGGCATGGCTACCGCCGAGGTCGTAATGAGGCCCTAGGCGTAATATTGCTCAGTTACCACAACACAACGAATAGCCATCAGGTGACAGGCAACCAGCCACCTTGTCATCTGTGAGCTTTTTTATTTTGAATCATCGACTGACAACTCGTGGTAAACCTTGAACCACTTTGAGGCTGGACTGCCTGTAAGCATATTTATGCACATTGTGCACACGTTCACACAGCATATCGCTGTGTAGCTGAGCCGAGAGTGGGGAAATGCTGCCTGTGCGGCTGCTGAGCCTTGGATGCTACTCCTAGGAATTCTGGTTGAGGGCAAGTCTCAGGATCTCACGGGGGAGCAGCATTGTATTTCTCTGCCCCCCCCCCCCCCCCCCCCCCCCCCCCACACACACACCCCAGCCACCCCTGAGTCTCATGGACGGATAGGGCGAGGCCACTGCTGCGGATGATGCCAACCTCCAGCGCCCTCAAGCCATCTCCACGGAAGGAGCTCTCCTTGCAGGCACTCTGCCACCATAGCCCCAGATCACACAGTAGCGCAGCTTCCACAAGCTAAGTGTCCCGTAAGGGGGGGTTACACAGCTGCGTCCCGCCGTCCATGCAGAGCGCCAATGTGCCTCCATTCCCACATCTCGACCTATGCACCCACCTTCTGCCCCCCCCCCTCCCCTGCCGCTGTCTCTGCCTCATAGCGCTTCCATTCCTCAGGGTAGCTGCACAGCACTAAATCCATCTATGGACCTGGGCAGCATTGGGCAGTGCGCATTGTGTCCACATCGCTCCGTCACACAGCATCTCAAATGTTACCTGGGAGGGCTTCCCATGTTGGGGGTATCTCGTGCGTTCAGCGTTCTCGGCTGGGTTGCTGCAAAGCTCCCACGCTGCGGTTCTCAGAGTTTGCGCTTCTGAAGTAGGACTTCCAGGTTGACTTTCCTGTGTTAACTCAGGCTACACCCTGAAATGGTTCCTGCTTTTCTCACTTCCCTCTCTTGCTTCACCGAGTGTGCTTCCTTCACGTGTTGCAAGAGAAACTTCCTGCGGTCGCGTGGAAGGTGCTGTGGGTAGAACAGCTGTGACTGTTAGCAAAACACTTCGGGTTGCTCTTACACATATGAACAGAATACTCCAGATGTAACAATAATAGTAATAATAATAATATCACTT
Source organism: Ambystoma mexicanum (assembly GCF_040938575.1). NCBI lineage: Eukaryota > Metazoa > Chordata > Amphibia > Caudata > Ambystomatidae > Ambystoma > Ambystoma mexicanum. The sequence continues at coordinate 755,255,536 of NC_090925.1, forward strand.
GTTAGATAGTGCTTCTTGACAGATTTCTACTGCTTCTAAGCACTTTAACAATAGAAGCTATTACTATCCACTTCACTAGTGGTCAGTTTATCAGCCTGGAATGATGAAGGGTGTGCAGATAGCCATGTTGCGAACTTGCAAAGTGCAGGCTGGCCACGGGTTAGAGGGGAGCGCTTCACTCACTCATCTGTCCACCCGCCTTTCAGAACAAGACAGAGTACTCCATACGAAACCTCCATTTTATTGTCTAGAAACAAATACTTCAGATTTGACATCTAGCAATGTTCCATGATGCTCTAGATGCAAACCCAGAACTAGACAATTCTCCAATAGTGGCGTTAAAGCTGGCCACGATGCTCCAGATGCAAACTCAGAACTAGACAATATCCCACTGGCCATGATGTCCGACTGCAAACCCAGAACTAGACAATAGTCCAGCAATGGCATCTAAACTGACCATGATCTTCCAGATGCAAACCCAGAAGTAGACAACACTCCAGCAGTGGCTGCTAAACTGGCCATGATGCTCCAGATGCAAACCCAGAACTAGACAATACTCCACCGTGACAGCTAAACTGGCCATGATGCTTCGGATGCAAACCCAGAACTAGAAAACACTCCAACAGTGGCATCTAAAGTGGTGGTGATCCCTCAATTAAAAACAATACTCCAGGTGTGGCATCTAGAAATAGCCTTCAAGCAATGGATGGTGCACCCAAAAGTGGCCATTATGTGCTGGCTCTGACCCCGAGAATTTGTTACAATACTCCAGGGGTGCTCCAGATGTGGTGTCTAGATAGACCTATGCACCAAAGGTTACCTTCAGAACTAAACACAAGACCACAGATGTGACCTTGAGAACGGGGCACAATAAGTCAAATGTAAATGTCTGGAATAGATTAAAAAATCCCGAAATTCTCCACAACAGTACAGAATTCTTCAAAGCAAAGCCTCCGGAACTAGGAAGAAGGCTACACATGTGGCACCCACGACTGTACTCAGTTGTCAAGATGTGACCACCAAAGCTGAACTCAACTGAAGGGGTCACGCTAGTATGTGCAGTGGTGATATAACCACCTTTTGCTTTCTACCATACCTAGCTCTCCTCATGCCATTGTGACTTTTTTCCCACTTAGTGGTCTTTGGATCTGATAGCCAACCCCCCCAATCCCCAATCTAGTTAATGTGGGCGAGAACACAACCAACTTGGAAGATTTGTGGTTGCCAGGCCAGTGTGAGGGAGAGTTTTAAGTGCAGTTGTGTGTGTGCGTCTCTCTGTGTTCGTGCGTGCGTGTGGATATGTGTGAGATTGAAAGATCCATTTTCATAAATCAAAAGTAATATCCAGATCCAGCAATTCTAACACAAGAGCAGAGAAAATATCAATAACGTTCAAACACTCATAGGACAAAAAAGGACAGAGGTGGGGGTGGATTGGGACAGAGGAAGAGTGGAGGCACATGGTAGCACGGAAGCTGGGGGTTTGAGTGAGGTGCTAGAGTGGGGTCTAGAGGTGGTGTGGTGGGGTGTAGGCTAGTGTGGTGGGTGGAGTGATGTGGGATGGAGTGGAGTAATGGGAGTGAGACAGTGAAGAGGCGAAGGGGTGGTAGTGTGGAGAGGTGGTGTGCAGGCGTGGCATGGAGTGGTGGAGTAGAGTGTTGCCTTGGTGTGGAGTGATCTGGAGTGGTGTTGTGGTGTACTGATGTAGAGTGTGGGTGTGGTGGTGTGAGGTGATGGAGTGATCCAGAGATATGGCATGGTGGTGTGGTGTGGAATTTGGGTGTGAAGTGGTGATATGGAGTGAGGGAATGGTAGTGTGGCAGTTTGGTGGTGTGGATTGCCACTGTGGCGGAGTGGGACTGTGGTGGACGGGATGTATGGTGGAATGGTGGTGTGGTGGTGTGGTCGTATGGAGGCGTGATGGTGTGGAGTGGTATGGGGTGTGAAGTGATAGAACTGAAGTAGGGGTGTTGATTTGAGGTATGGAGTCATTGTGGGATGCAGTGTAGAGTGGCACGGTGTTGTGGGGTGGTGGATTGGGGTGGTGGTGGCATGTGCTCGTGTGGCGTGTTGGCTTGGTGTGAGGAGTGCAATGGGTGTGCGGAGTGGTGCTATGGAGTGGGGTAGTCGAACGTCATTAGAGTGAGAAGTGTGGTAAGGTGAGGGGTATGGAGTGGTTTTGTGTTTTGGAGTGTTGTGGTGGGCTGTGGTGGCTCTGAGAAGTGGTGATTTGGGGGTATGGAGTGGGGCTGTGAAGTGGGGCTTTAGAGTGGTGGTCTGGAGTGGGAAGGTGTGAAGAGGTTTGGTGGTAGTGAGCAGTGGTAGCATGGCATGGTGGTATATAGTGCTGTGTTGATGTGAAGCGGAGTGGTGTGGTGAATTGGAGATGTGGAGTGATGTGTTGGTGTGAAGTGGTGTGGAGGTATACAGTGGTAGTGTGAAAAGGGGGGGTGGAGTTGGTTTGTGGTGTTGTAGAGGTGTGACGTGGTGGGTGGTGTGGACTGGAGATGTGAAGTGGACATGTGGAGTGGATTAGAGGAGTGGTGGTGGGGTGTGTTGTGCTGAGTGGTGGTGGAATATTGAAGGGTGGTGGTGTGGATTACGGGTGGGGTGTGTTGGTGTGGAGTGTTGGGATGCCATGGAGATGTAGAGTGGTGTGGAGTGAAAGGGTGGAGTGGAGGTTGGTGTGCGGAACAGGAATATGAGGTGGGTATGTGGTGGTATGCAGTGGATGAGTGGTGGAGTGATGGAGCACAGTGGTGTGCTGGAGAAGGAGTGGGGGTGGTGTGGTGAAGTAGCAGTGGTGACACATGGTGCTGTGGAGGTATGGAGAAGGGAGTAAGGGTGGGGAGTAGGAATGTAGGGGTGAGGATTGGAGTTTTAAAGGTTTAGAATGGTGTGGCAGTGGTATGGAGTGGTAGTGGAGTGTGGAGGAGTGAAGTGGGGGTGTGGAGAAGAAGTACTGTGTTGTGGGGATATGGCGTGTGGTATGGAGGTCTTGTACTGTGTTGTGGGGGTATGGCGTGTGGTATGGAGGTCTTGAGTAGAAGTGTGGAGGTGAGCAATGATGGTAGCATGTGGTGGAGTGATGTTGTGTGGGGTGGTGGTGTGGAATAGTACTGAACACAGGTTCAATATAAATGATGACTGGTGCCAGAACATACTGGACAGTTTCTGTCAGAAGACCCCATTAGAGAAAAGATTGAATCTCAATGTCTAACCGGAGTACCAACCCCCCCTCCTTTGGAGTTGCCAGAGCAAGTGATAAAACCTTTTTCATTCACGAGAATGACAGAGGAAGAGGTTTTGGTGATTATGGAAGGACTCAAACCCACATCATGTAAGGGGGATATCTTCCCCACTACACTTTTTAAAGAATTTGCAAATACCCTTACACCGTGGGTCACAGAATTTATCAACCGCTCCTTCGAGGAGGCGGTAGTGTCCCCTATCGGCATAAAGGAGGCATGGATTACCCCACTGTTAAAGAAGGATAATCTCGACCCCCTGATGCCTGAAAACTAACATCCCATCCCTAACGTCCCTTCTATACTTAAAATCTTGGACAAGATAGCCTATATAGAGCTACAAAACTTTGTTGAAACCAATAACATCTTGGCTAAGGAGCAGTCCGGTTTCAGAGCCACCCATGGAACCGAGACAGCTCTTTTAGATCTGAAGGCCGGTATAACAGAAATCATCGAGGAAAGGAAGCTCTGCTCTCTTGCTCCTGTTGGACCTTTCCTCTGCGTTCGACTTGGTCGATCACAATCTTTTAGCAGAGAGACTTCAGAAAATAAGCCTATGTTCCCCAGAAGCAGTGCTATGGCTTAAATCATTTCTTGGCCCCAGGAGTGCCTGTGTTGCAAAGGGATCCTCAAAGTCTTTCAAAATTCCCATCACATGCGGTGCCCCTCAGGGTTCATGTCTGCCTCGCTTACTTTTCAACATATTTATTAAATGTCTATGTGACCTGTTAAAATCTATGGGCATACAATTTGCCAACTATGCCTGATGACAGTTGTTAAACTATCTGGGGTCTATAAAGATGATCTGGCTACCATAAATTAGATTTATGAAGAAGTCCAGAAGTGGATGGCCCTTAACTCTTTTGCCCATAATGATAAAAAAACGGAGTTGCTGGTCATTAGTACACCTCATAGGCTAAAAAACATGGACACATGCTAGAAGGCCTTTGAAATAGGTGGCAATAACATCTTAGTATCTGAATATGTGAAGACCCTGGGAGTGTTCTTCGATGTCTATCTGACATTTCAGAAACATGTGTCCTACCTCAAATCGTAATGTAGCTTCTTCACTCACCTTCTATGGCAAATATGTCCTTATCTATCAGAAGCTAATAGAGCAACTATTGTAGCAGCTAAAGTCAACACAAAGTTAGACTACTGCAATAGCCTTCTGATAGGAACCTCTAAAGGTAACATCAGGAGTCTTCAAACCATTCAGAATGGAGCTATACGGGCTGTTTGTGGACTGAGTCGTCCATTTCATATTACAGAACACCGAAAAAAACTATACTGTCGTTCTATTGAGCAGCAGCTGAAATTTAAAGGGCTAGTAATAGTCTTTAAATGTCTCTCAGGTAGTGCTCCAGAATACTTGAAATCTAGGATCCAAATAGCCACACCTAAGCACATATTGCGTTCTAATAGCCAGATACTACTGGCCTAACCACGCATCTCCTTGAAGAAACTATGCAAAGCAAGTTTTGCCGTTTTGGCTCCGAAAAGTTGGAATATGATTCCACTCTACCTAAAACAATGAACAACACTACAACAGTTTAGAAAACGCCTTAAGACGTTTCTCTTTGATGCTTAAAGTCACGCACAAGCATACGAAAAACTGGCAATTTTTTTAAGGACTTTGCTAGTCGCCATTCCAAGCAACGTTTTCTCTTATCCCTTGAGCTGATCTGTTTTTTGTTGTCTGTTTTTGTGAGTGCCTTGAGACCTTTTAGGTGAGTGTTGCGCTATACAAAAATGTATTTAGTTAGTTATTTAGTTAGTAGTGTGGAGTGGTGGTGGAGTATTCCATTGGTGTTGAGATGTGGAGTTGTGTGGCGTGGAGGTGGATTGGGTGCATGGAGTGGAGCTATGGAATGGGGTGAGCAGTGGTTGAGGTTTGAGTGTTATAGTGGTATGGAGTTGGGTGTGACATGTAGAGTGGTGGTGTGGAGTGTTGTGGTGAATTGGAGTGGTGGTTTTGAGAAGTGGTAGAGTGGATTTATGGAGGGTTGTGTGGAGTGGAGGTGTGGAGTGAGGGTGTAGAATGGGGGTGTGGAGTGGTGTGGTTGTGTGGAATGGGGATGTGTGGTTTGGGATCATGGTGTGGAGTGGTGGCATGGTGTAGAGAGAGGTGAGATACAGTTGCTGTCATCAAGCTTTGCAATTTTGGCCAATATTGCATGGCCCCTTTGACCCTGAATGAGACCCCTTGCATCTTAGAGGGGCCTCCTCCGGATGTATATTTTTATTCACTGATAAGTCTGTGGGGAAAATTCTCTCCAAGGTGTGGCCCCTGAAGAAACAAATATATGCTATGCGTTTTGTATCCACTAGGGGCAAGAGGCAGTATATCAGCATCAGCAAGCATCAGCAGGCTCGGTCAGGATCTCTTGTGCCTTGCGGTTTCTACGTTACTGCATTTGGCTAATGACAAAATAATAAAAGCAATGACAGTATGTATCTGTATCTGTCCTCTAACTATAGAACTGTGCATTCATTTTCTTCATGTATTAGAGTGTGTGTTTATGTGGTGCAGTGCGGACTGCACGGGTGCTTCATGTCTAATGCTGCTACATCGTGGTGTCACTAGTGACGTCAGTATCATGGATTCTTGGTGCTTAGTCCAGGCCATCCACTTAGGTGTCTCTGACCATCGTCTTCACCTCTTCACTCACTCATGGATAGATTTGTACTGCACCTGGTCTGTATGCCTGGCTGAGAGGGTACCTATCAGTGTATTTGTCGATCATTTTCATCCGAAATAGAATGGGTGGTTGCAGGCTTTTCTGGCCTTCAGTCTTGTCATGAACTTGATGGGGGGTGTTTGGGGGGGTGGGGGGGGAGGGGTGGTCCCAGGATCCCGACTCCCTCTTCAGAAAAAATACCAGAGCTGGAAGCTGGAGCTCAGAACTTTATGTTTGGAACACTATTTGAGATATGGTTGATGTCCCTACACATATGTTTGTATTAGTTGTGAGGGCAAGTGTAGGATTCTGACACAGACAAATTTTTATGTTGAACTTACTGAACCTGACGTTCCTTAGTTTCTTTAGGTAGGGAAATCGCACATTTTTATAGGGAAAGTTAGGCCTCAATCCAGCCTAACTTTTATTTAATAAAACATTGTTCAACTTTGAATCTGTTGTCTGTGTCTCCTTCCATGATGCCAACCTCACAGTACCCATATAGTTTCCTACATGGGTACCAAGATGGTATATTTTGTTTTAAAGGAGCCTACCTTGCTGCACAGTGCTGTGCAGTGGTTCCCCCGAGTCAATTTTCAATGTTGATGACATCACAATTATCAACATGGGCGTAATAATAGGGGGGGTAGGGGGTTTTGTCCCCCCAACTTCTATGGCATGCCTTTTTGTCCCCACCATCTTTTGGGGGGAGGGCAGGGAGGCCGCAATCATCAGTGATGTAGTTGGACAGCGCAAACCCAGCTGGGGTGCCCAGCAAGGCTTGCACTGTCTCATTACATAATGCTGAGATGCCTGGCAGCCGCGCTACAACACATTCAGGGCTGGGATGCCCTGCATTGCTCAGTCCCTCACCATGGCTGGCCTGACTCAAAGTCAGCAGTGAGGGGGCTGTACTTGGTGTTGCAGGGCCTGGCGCCCGTGCCGTCACGCTAGCAGCAGCACTTCCAGGGGTCGCAGTGCAGAGAAACGCTTTCCAGCTTTGTCAGGAACTGGGAAGCTCATTCAGCTTGCTGGTTTCTGTGAGGAGGTGCATGAGTGCGAAGAGGTTAGGTCAGTGTGACATGAGACGTGGCCCAGGAGGCATTTGAAAGTAGAGCAGAGGTACTATTTAAAAAAGAAAATGTTTTGATTAGGTTTGTATATGTTTGCTGGGGGGCTGGGCTGGCTGTGGGCTGGACGTGTGCCACATTTGGACAATGTGAGCAGAGCTCACAGTACAGATTAAGGCCCCAGGTATGAAGACACACTAACAATAACAAATGGTACATTCTCTGTGGCAAGCCACAGCTCTGCAACGCCTCTAAAATTAGTCTTGGCACTTTTCAGATGCTACTAAAGCACCACAATCCTAATTTCAAAACGAAGTTGGGGGAAGGTGCGCCCTCCCCAAGTAGAGTGGAAAGAGTAAAGCTGAGAAAACCCATGACCCAAAACTGTCGTACTCTGTGCATTCTGTGAAATGAATTTGAGTGCTATACGTCTTTCAAACGTGGTGAACTTTTGTTAAGCAGTTTTTGCTTTAGGTACGCAGAAGGATCCGTATGGGATTTTGTGTTAAAAGCACACTTTTAGGAGCCCTGTATAACTCTTCCCCCTGCTGCCAAAAATAATCTTCACCAAACTGGCAAAAAGTATTTCCGGTTTCACAGACACTTCTTCAGGACGGTTTGGTGAAAATTAGTAAATAGGTGTCATGGTTCAGGTTACAGGCTACCAAAAACTGCTTCACTTAAGAAACTAAGAAGGGGAGTATCCAGCAATTTAAGAGTGGATAGGGGAGTGGGGGGGCGGGGGGAAGTGAGCAACAAAATGAAGTGTGTGGAATTCCACATGGTCTCATTGGCGCCCCCAAACCACCCACCCCTGCCTAAATCAACTTTTTTGGTAACATTAGTGGAAGATGGCATTTTAACACACAACAAAAAAAGAATAAAAAACTGCAGGATCATCCCAGATGCTGGAAGCTCACCTATTAGAGCTCTGTCCACGCCCTCTGACGCAAAATACATGCAAACTTCCTAATTATTATATGGATTGCACCAACAGAAGTGACTTCACAGAAAAGGACATTGCAAGGCTCATCATGAGTCTTTGATACTTGAAGGCACAATGGAAGTGACTTTAGAATAAGTTGCCATAAAAAGGCCAAGTGACAAATAACTTTGTGGTGCAAAATACCTAAATTGCACTATTGTTATATGTGGATCAACTCTATAGTCATTAAGCTTTTCCATTATAATACCATGATCCATTAATATAAGCTTTGAAGTGAATCAGAGTCACTTGCAGAGCTGCTGATAAGGCACGTTGTGATTAAATGATTTGCTCAGGATCACACACTTGGTTAAATGGTGAAACTGGGATGTGGACAATTTAAGCGACCGCACACATCTTTCCAAGTTTAGTTGATATAGATATTTATTAAGATTTTGCTTTACATTTCACGTGCTTAAATAATTATTTATAGCAATGCTTTGGAAACAAACCACATTACATAATAAACTAGCCTTTCATAGTAAACTAACCATACACTATATACATTGTCATAGAAATATGTTGAGCAATGGGAGTATGGCTTTAGTTTTATTCTCCCCATTCTGCATGCAAGGTCACAATTGCAACATATAGATTAATGTGGGCCTAACAAATCCCCCTTGGGTTTTAAAGCCATAGTCATTATTTCATAAAGCATGAAACATTATGCACCCTTCTCACTTCTGATCACTCCCTCCCATTCACATTTCTAAAGGGACAAAAAGGTCCCAGCTAATAGTACTCCCCTCCCTCCCATCAGTGCCTAATGGCTCACATTGTAATGTACTGTTGATACAGAGCAACATGAGGACCCTCTGCTGCCCGGAACACCTTGGGACATTGTCCTGGCAGCGGGAAGTGTCCACAGCATATGTTTGAACGTAGTTGCACTTTATTTGCTACTTACATTTTTTGTTGAAAGTAAAACGGGGTATTTAATGTCATTACAGATAGTACTTCGACTTTAGCAGTGGTGGAAGTGTACGAAAAGAAGTAGTGGAACTATGTTCCCTACTTGCCTGCACCGCTCACCACAGACCCCATTGCTGCGCCCGCTCCCACCCACAATAAAAAACCCCAAAAACATGTGCCTGCTATTTAAGGAAACGTCCTGTGCAGTGCACTGAAAGTGCAAATTTCAACTTCTTCTTACACTAATATTTTAAAACAAAACCGTTCCGGAACGGTTTCTTTTTCAAATAAAAAGTATAGAAATGGTAAGACTTAAATTAAAATAAGTATAGGAGCACTGCTCCCGACCGCTCCTGCCCACTTCGACCACTGGACTTTAGAAATGCCTATGCAGGTGACAACATTTTGAGCTGTCAGCCTTTGAATACACTGATATTTGGATTCTAACCTATGGCTTGCACGCTTTTGAGAGCCTTAGTACTTTGGAGATCCCTCAGGTACTGAGTTTTTTTTAGATATACATGTATGAGTCAAGGATTGGCTTCTAGATTGTGTTACGTTTGTGTGTTCCACGGTCTTAAATTCCTTTGGCGACACATGCACCAATCAGACCAATACTACCAGGATTAAAGAGGTTAGGCGAATTTATCAATCAATAGATAGCATTGTATGAAGTAGCAATTAATGGCTCATCTTCTGAAATTAATTTTTGGTTCAAGGGTGAATTGTTAGATGCTTGATCTTTTCTGTCTTGGTGACTGTTGGTGGCTCCTTCACACATTTGTTTTTTTTTTCTTTTCCAATTGGTGAAGGTAGTAACTTGTGTACTTATTGGTACCTCTGGGAACTTAAGGTTTGCCGTTTCTTTGCTTTACAGGTTTTTACGACATCCATTGGTGGATGTTCTTAGGACCCCTACCGCACGATGGTGAAGGAATTTTAAAGAATAAGAGTTTCCCCTGAAGAAAGTTCAGCCACTCAAGGGCTTAGAGAACTGAAACATGTTACATGTTGGGAATATGTGGTTTTGTGACACATTTGTTTTGTGATGTTGTAGGATGTTGCCATTTTGTGTCTATGTATTGATTTAATTTTGGAAATTTTATGAAAACATAGTGATTTATATGTATTAGACATAATCAACTTTTGTGTGAGTTTAGGGTCTGTAAAAAGTTATTTACAAAAATGTATTAGTATTAATAAATCATATCTTTGGATTAACTTTGTTATGTATTGTACTATATCTATTTTATCAAGCTAAAAGTACCGGAACATCACCTGAAGAGGTATAACTGTTCCTAGAGGATACCACGATTTGTTCTTTTATTTATTTACCTATCTCTTTTAGAGTTGATGCAAATTAATTTCCCCTGATGGTAGAGATAGGAGATTCTTTGGAAATAGTGGGCTTTTTTTCAAAGCTATAAAAAATCACTGTTTTACGAGCCTCTGTGAGGTCTCGAAGGTATATAATTGTTTGGGAATTTTTGTATACGTGGATCTAGATGACCTAACATTTCAGAAGCACAATCTGAAGCTACGACAAGATGGCCACATCTTCAGAGAAATGCCTTGCCTATAGTGAGGATTATGTAAAAAAACTATTAGATTCTCTTTCCGTGTTATCTACTATAGAAGGTAGCGTAAACACTACCAGTAGTGACCAATGGGATGAGTCAGTACAATTAAGAAAACGCCTAATCCGCACAGAGCTGCATGGAGCTATAATGCTGGAAAATCTCAAGACACAGTCGCTCCCCCAGGGCTTAATAGTTAGGAACGAACCATGGCTCTTCCTAGATAATAAGGAATTCCAAATCAAGTGGAGTTATATCTCCAATAAATGTGGACAAGATTGGCTAGTGTTAATTATTGATACAACCAATGAGATATCCAAAACAATCGAGATAGATATCAACAAAGTGCAGGAAGAACTTAAAAGGATATGGATCTTTAAGGCCAAATTGGAACAACACCTTAAGGGATTAATTGACTTCAAGAATAATACCACACTGGAATGGGTGAAAAGGATGAGGAAGGACTTATCCAACTACAGTCATGAAAAAGCTTTCCCATATGTAGTTGAGGGCCACAAATTTGGTATCTATACCAGAATCAAAGTAATACCAGAAGAGTGAGGTTCCGGGACACTTCCTACAGTTCGAGCGATGAGGGCAGCACGGGTACTGATGGTATGGATAACCAATGGAATACTAGTAGAGGCAGAGGCAAAGGACAAAGAGGTTCCAATCGACAAAGACGACAGATGCCTTTTTTAGGGCAAGGTCTGAATCGGGGCAATTGGGACAACCAGGTTCGGACAAGGAGCATGTCAAGGAATCAATGGTAATTAATCTACCTCATTATATTTTGAGTTCTGAAGAAGAGGAAATTCTGAACAAAGGGTTAAATTATGTAATAACCAAAATTCACGACCCAATCAAATTCAGAACGGAATTCCATGCTTTTGTGCGAAAAGTCAGACTCAATGAATTTTTCAAGGAGGGTAATGATTATACAAACAATAACCTTAGTAGTTTATGTAATTTGTCTACATTCTGTGCTCCAATCAACTCTTTTAGTCCTGAATCCATAGTATTTGAGAAAAAAGTATTGAAAGAGATCCAAAAATGGGAGAGTAGGGAGAGATCCCATAACTCTAATTTTAGTAATGTTCAACGTTCAATCATCACCAGATTAGCTAAGGATAAAAGTGTTATCATCAGACAGGCAGATAAGGGCGGAGCAATTGTGCTGTTAAACCATGTGGACTACGTCAGTGAATGTGAAAGATTGCTGGCTGATGAAAATAGTTATGCACGCTTACAGTGTGATCCTACTCCCGAACTGATTCAAGTATTAAAAGAGAAGGTTTTGAGAGCTTTTGAATCTGAGATGATATGCAAACAAGAATGTGATTTTCTGATCAGAGAACATGGAAGAGTTCCTGTATTTTACATACTTCCAAAAGTACATAAACATCTCACCAATCCCCCGGCAGACCAATCGTATCAGGGGTGAGTTCCATTTTAGAACCACTCTCCAAGCTTGCAGATTTATACCTCAGACCCTTTGTTCTCAAGATGACAAGCTATCTCAGAGACACCACGGACGCTATAAACAAAATAGAAAATCTGTTGGAAATCGAATCTCTATATACAATGATTCCCCAGCGAGCCACCTTAGAAGTGGTGGAAGAAATACTGCTTAACAGAGAGGATGGCCACCCAGTAAGCAATGGATTTATCCAATGGTGCACAGAATTGGCTCCAACGAAGATTTTTTTCCAATTTCATGGTACCTTCTATCAACACATAGAAGGCACCGCTATGGGTGTAACCATGGCACCTAACCTGGCGAATTTATATGTGGAATTTCCTGAGAAAAGTGTGATCTACTCAACAAACAATCCATATAAGCAATTTTTGAGAAAATGGCTAAAGTACATAGATGATGTCCCTATAATATGGGACGGATCTATAGAACTGGCCAATGACTTTGTTAATTGGTTGAACCAACAGAATAGGTTTCTCAATTTCACTCGGTGATAGAAGAACAACAAATTAACTTTTTGGACATCACTATATTTCATCATTTGGGTGTCCTGAAAGTGAAACCCTTCAATAAGAACACCGACAAGAATGCTTTGTTACACTTTAATAGTCATTATGCTAACCATCTGAAATCCAATTTACCCTTTGGACAGTTCCCAAGTTTAAAACGAAACAGCAGTTTAAAAGAAGATTTCAGTGTCAAAGTGTGAATATTCTTTCTCACAGACTGTTAGCCAAGGGCTATCCTTCCAAGCTGGTAAAAACCTCTTTAAAAAAGGGCCTACAACAACAACAGGGAGGCATTACTTGAAAAAACAGACAAAGAACAGAGGGAAGTGGGGACAGTTTTTGTTAACACTTTTTCCAATCTGTCGTATAAAATCAAGACCATTGTTAGTAAAACATGGAAGAAAGTGTATAACAATAAGGATATACTACATCCTTTGGTGGCCTATAAGAAGAGTCAGAATATTCTTATCAGGAACGATGTAGCCATAAAACCAAGTGTACCTGTGAAACAAACTACCTTGTGGGGCTTACCTTCGGTTATAGGACATTTTCCTTGCGGCCAATGTGTCATGTGTGAATTCACAAATGCAACCAAGTCGGTACAGATCAGTCCTGATGTGTTTTGGAAAATGAGTGGAATGACCAACTGCAATACACAGAATGTTGTCTATATGATTAAATGCCTATGTGGGCTACATTATATTGGAAAAACCAACAGAAAATGTCTGACCCGATTGATTGAACATCGGAGCTGTATTGAAAACAAGGTTCTTGCAGCTCCTATGGTCAAACATTTTATAGATAAGGAACATGATCATACGAATCTGAGGTGGGTTACTTTGAAAAGAATTGAAGGTAACAGTAAAAGTGAAATTGACCAGAAACTGTTACATTTTTAACAGAAATTGATCTTTAAATTACAAAGTCATATTGTCGGCCTGAACGAAGGTGTGGACTGGCACCAAGTTCATCTTTGAAATTACTTATCTACATTTACCTCTCAAACTAGTATGTGAATTCTATAAAGAGAGAGGGGATTTATGTGAATGGCTTTGACATATTGTCAGAGGTCAGACCATATCACTTTTGTATTTGTTTGGAATTTTGCCATTTGTCACTCTTCATTTCTGTATCAAATAATTCAACATATTAATGAATGGATAAGGCATATATTGAATATTTGCCCAGGTGAATCTTGCAATTTGCCGTGTACTGTGAAATGAAAAAATATTTTGAAAAGACTCGGATAGAAGAATTTGATTGTGCCACTTTGGCATATTTAGTATTTCCAATAGATGCTGGCAAGATTCCTTCAATACCGAGCATCCGTAGGATTCCACATTTGTGTGTAGTGTAATTTTACACTCCTGCTTGTTACATTGCCGCCGTTGTTTCACTCAATATGGCGCTGTACCTGAATTGAGGTTCTAGTCCATTTTCTAAGAGTTTGCAGTCCTCTTTCTATGCCGCCGGTCACTGTTAAACCCAGAAGTACTAGGTTTTCTCCATAGCCCACGGTTGCGTCTAGTTTTAATCGATGTAGCAGCCGGTGAATAACTATACTTATGGTAAGTGCCCGTATGCTTTTTGAACCTCTACTGGATAATGTTAATAGATTTGTGTAAGACACTTTGTGTTTATGCAGTGTCCCTGCGGCATATGTGTGCACGCAATATTAGCTTTGGAGTAAGAGTCCCGACGGTTCAGTACTGTGTTTACATTAACGCCAATGCCGTATTTGAAGTAATAGCCTAAGTCTGAGAATCTACACTGCATTATAAAGAGCCATCTCTTGCTCTTACACAATGCCAACAGACATGTTTTGAGGTATATTACATTGTGCAGTCTATGTGAAGAGTTGATGAGAAGTGTCCACGGCATATTTTTTTACGTAGTTGCACTTTTCATACTTTATTGTCCTAATGTCTTGAAACTGTGTAACGCCTGCGAGTGTAGTACTACTTACATTTTTTGTTGAAAGTAAAACAGGGTATTTAATGTCGTTAGAGATAGTACTTCGACTTTAGGAGTGCCTATGCAGGTGACGGAATTTTGAGCTGTCACCCTTTGAATACAATGATTGTTGGATTCTAACCTACGGCTTGCAGCAGGTATTTCTTGCATTTGAACTAAAGTGAGCCATGCAAAAGGATGCTCCCTCTTATATGGTTTACTAATGGTGTGCCTATTGTTCCCCACAGATCACTGTATCACGGACTTATGTCTGGGTGGAGAGGAATAATCACAAAAAATGTAATGGCTCTTCTTCTGGAATTGATTTTTGGTTCAAGGGTGAATTGTTAGACGCTTTATCTTTTCTGTCTTGGTGACGGTTGGTGGCTCCTTCACACTGCTTTGGTTTTTTCCTTTCCAGTTGGTGGAGGTAGTAACTTGTGTACTTATTGGTACCTCTGGGAACTTAATGTATGTCGTTTCTTTGCTTTACAGGTTTTTACAACATCCGTTGGTGGATGTTCTTAGGACTCCTACCGCACGATGTTGAAGGAATTTTAAAGAATAATAATTGTTTCCCCTGAAGAAAGTTCAGCCACTCAAGGGCTTAGAGAACTGGAACATGTAACATGTCAGGAATATTTGGTTTTGTGACACATTTGTTTTGTGAGGTTGTAATATGTTGCCATTTTGTGCTATGTATTGATTTAATTTTAGAAATTTTATGAAAACATAGTGATTTATATGTATTAGACATAATCAACTTGTGTGTGAGTTTAGGGTCTGTAAAAATGTATTTACAAAAATGTATTAGTATATATAAATCATATATTTTTTGATTAACTTTGATATGTATTGTACTATATCTATTCTTTAAAGATAAAAGTACCGGAACATCACCTAGAGAGGTATAACTGTTCCTCGATGATGCCAGGATTTGTTCTTTTATTTATTTACCTATCTCTTTTAGAGTTGATACAAATTAATTTCCCCTGATGGTAGAGATAGGAGATTTTTTGGAAATAGGGGACTTTTTAAAAATCACAGTGGGACACCTCTACCATTCGGAACGGGTAAGGTGTCCTGCTGCCAGGACAATTAGCGTGCTGAGCAGGAATAGCTCAGCACACATTGTCCAGCGGGACACCTTTGCCGTTGGGCGCCATCTTTTATGTGCCACATGAAAGAGGTGTCCCATTGACAAAGGTCCCGGTCTGGCTCGTAAAAGAGCCAGACCCCCCCCCTGCCTCTCCCAGCTTGGTACTCCACTGTTTGGAGCCATTTGAACACAGGAAAACATACCTTAATTGTAATCAGTCCAAATCTTGTAGAACACATCTATCAGCATATACACATATAAGGTGCTGCGCAGAACCCAAGTTTGGAGATATATGGCATTAAAAAATTGATACCAAGCATGCTTGGTTATCCACTGCACTGCATTAACCGGTGGCTTCTGCCTTTGAATGAAAGGAAAAATAAAGGCAATTACTGACATTCCAGTGAATCTGTTCCTTTCAGCCATGGCTTTATTGTTCAGCTAGGTCAGGGCAACATAGCCCAAAATTTCAGGGATCAGGGGGTGATAAAGTCTGGTCTGCTCAATGGACACTGCACCACTGTTTCCATGTGTTATTGTATATGTACATATAAATTGTGTGCACATAGTGTATGTCAATGGAGGTGCTGGGTGTATTTGTGGGTGAGTGGTAGTGTATGCAAGCATATGTGTGTTGACCTTTGTGTCTGAATGAATGATAAATAATGCATTGTTTTTATGTTTTATTGGAATTAAGTATGTGAATGTTATGTTGTGTCAATGGGTGCATGGCAGGCTGGCTGAAGATGGTGGGGGCCCAATTGAATTTTAAAGATAGGCCACCAGTCTTATGAAAGTTATAACAGAGCGTCAGCAATGGACTCTTGTGGTGTAGTATTCTAGTGTTATCCCTCAGGGATTTAGGTTGTTTGACCAAGGTACACAATCACGACGAAATTGACTGTAGTCATTTTACGCTGTGAATACTTTTTTACCTCGGTACAAAAAAACAAACCCAAGCCCCCCCCAAACCGCCAGTACACCCATAAACCTCCCCCTACTTACCTTTTCTCCATCCACCGTCTCTCCTGTACCCTGCAGCATCAGATCCATCCAACGTGGGTCAGATCTGACGCTGCAGGGTCCCTTTTTCTTCTTTTTTTGTTGGGTCCCCTGCCACCAATGCTGAGGAAGCGGGGAGCCACCCCTGCAACTGCCAAAGCCAAAAATACTGAACATGGGGGGTGGGGGACACCCCCACACAAGCCCTGCTCTTCATGTTCAGTATCTTTGGCTTCAAACTAATGGTGGTGACCGAATTCAGTCAAATCTACCATTCGACCAAATTCTTTCGAACTATTTGGTGGAAACAATCCCTAAGACACATCCTCCCACCCCCCCAACATTTTCAGCAAAGTTACTCCACTGATCATCAACATTAAAAACAGACTTGGGACCCACAGCGCACCGCCGGGCTGTGCAGCAAGGTACGTCTCGTACTTTCATTTTTGTTAAATACACACCATAAGCACCCGTGTAGGGAACTACACGGGGGCCTATCACGATATAACTATCAGAGGCGGCCTGACCTTATCAGTAACGACACCACGGCCCAAGTTAAGGGCCCGAGCAAAGCGAGGGTCCCTTAAACGCTGATGCAGTACCATTACCGACAGGACCGGTCCACCCACGAGGCTCATATTGCCCCATTATGAAATACCTGAACAATCACTTGTATTCGATATATGTCCTGATATATGTTTTGATAGTCTGCCAGTTTTGATGTTCTTGTATTTGTACTTAATATTTGAAATGTGAACACTAGCCCATGAGGCCTGTCTTGGACTTTATAAAACTCCAAAAATAAATAAATATATCACTGCCACAACAAGCGCTTCTCCTAGCGTGGGACACATTGGCAAGCGTGAAACACTTTGAGAAGATCAGGTGTCAACTGCGTTCTAAGGGCTATACAGTCTTTTGATCACATTTTGTCATCCCAGGGTGTTGCGTTAAGGAAACATGGGGTGAGCGATAGGCGAGAGTTGGTGTGGGAGAGGATGGGATCTGGTCTCCCCACATTTAGAGGTTAAAGGTCAGTAAAAAATCAGTGGGAAAAAATGCGAGACGAAAAAAGGTGCGATAAAAATTAAGGGAGCCCTTTAGAGGCTGGCGGCACTGTTGAGGAGGTCAAATTGAATGCACGTGGGAGTGGTGGCTTCTGGATCAGACAAAGGGCAAAAGGCCAATACAGTGGGGGAACATAAATTGATCTCTGGTACATTCACTGTAGTTTTGATTTTGGAATGGGTACAGGGATACATGCATTACAGTATCAATTAAAATGCTGTGGGAAGTTAGAACTACCACCATACAGCACAATTACTTTACAGCAAACTGCCTTAACAAACATACCGTTCCGAAAGCGCAATGTTCAGTTTATAGTATCTCCCCTCTTTTATGGGGACCAGGCCCAACCGGCCAAATCCTGTCTCCAACACAGAGGTAAGCATGCTGACTACATGTACATACTCGACACACTTCACAGTAGTGGGCCCCTAGGACGCTGTGTCCCACTATCAGAATTATCCATAGAAATATAGAACTATAAAATAAAAGTGACTCATGGGGGGCATGGAGGACTGCGACCAACTGATCTGGCCCACTCAATTTATGAAGCACTCACCCAATTGCTTGTGGAGCAGCAGCCTCGAACCCTTCCGCCCAAATCTATTGTAGGAAGCAAGGGGTCAGTTACTCAAAGCCAGAGCCACATCATAGCACAGAGCGCCAGGGCAGTTTCTAGCCAACTTGGTGCCCAGGGCGAAACACCAGAATGTGCCCCCCAACACCCCTGACTGGCACACGTCACTACCAAACTACATCTATGTGTCGTGCGACAAAACCCCTCCTCAATATGAATAAATAATTGCTATATAAATTAAGGTGATTTCATTACATTGTAATGCAAGTACTTTACAGAATAATTCTAATGTGAAAACACAACTGTTGCTGTCCAAGTAAATTATTTTCTGTCACCTGCTCTTAGGGAAGACCTTGCCCGAATGTAGTTTCAAACTGTCCATATTGGAAAACTGTGGTGTGACCAGCCTACCGGGGTCTGAGGGCCCACTGACCACTGGCCCTGTGTTGCAGGTGTTCTGTTCGTACCACCTCACTTGTATTTCATAAGGGGCAATACTAGACTAACCACATGAATTATTTTGGTTATCATTCCAAGATGGACCGTCTGGTACACGCTTATTCTACTCTTTCAAAATACCTCTATTAGAGTGGGAACGGGGACAAATAGCACCAGTGAGGGTTCCTGTATGCTTTGCATTAAATCATAGAGCGTTTCAAGCCTATAACAGTGATCAGAGATCTCAATATTTGATAAACAAGTCTTTTATAAAAGCATTGTATGTGTGAATCTCTAAATTTATAACAGATGCATGGCTCGGTGCCCACATCACTGTTCATAGCACTCACCCCAACATTAAAATGTTTGTAACCATAAACCATACATACTCATTGGGACAGCTTACATTTTTGGATACAAGTATAAAATGGCTGGAACACGAGACACTCAAAAGGGGTACAAGGGCTCTTTTGCTTCTTGTTTCTGAAGAATTTTAGATGAGGAAGTGCTGGGTCTCACTGTGGGCATGCCCAACCCCCAATACAGAAATATCTTTTGGGAATTATATCTATAGACAGGGATGGATACCGTAGAAGAGAGACCCAATAAACAATGCACAGAAAGGCTACACAGAAAGGATTGTACCTCTTATAATCTTTAGCCTTACCAGTGATAAGTTGATGAAGTGTTTTAAACAAAATTGGCTTCTGATGCACGGTAAAAGGTCCACAGTTCCTCAGTCACTACCGCCGCACTATTACGCAGGTCTCAGGTGTTATTTCTGCAAAGACTACCAGGCCCATGCTTTATCTAACAGAGCTGGCATTAGCATCTCTCATTAGTGCTGGCCTGCAGCTAGTGAAAATCATGGTATGGCAATGTAGAAAGGGCGTTTGGCCTAGTGGATGTCCAATTTGAGGCCACTTCTTTGATTGCTTTATGTGTTTAAGTGTGGGCACAGTATGGCATGCTCGTCAGAGCTACATACATAAAATGTTTGGGTATGCTATTGTATGAACATTGGACACATCAGATATAAAAAGGCATATGTGCTGTTACAGACAGGAGTGCCACGTAGACGCCATTAACCAACAGGGTGGTGGCTTGTGCAGCGCACAAAACATTGCTGCAGACATATCACTGTACTGATTTGCCATGGATTACTGTTTGCATGGTGACACACAATGAACTCTACTTTCCTAATCAAGGTGCCAAGTCACATTGAAGAGCCATCTGGTGTGCGCGCTAGGCAGTGGTTGGCTTGTTTAGACAATTAAAAGACCTTTGATATTGAGCAGATGCATTTAGTCCATGTCCCAAAGCAGCCACTAGAATACTTAAGCAGGAAAATGAAAGAGATGCGCCATATGTAACTAAAAAGTAAAATACAACAACAAAACGTTTTGGTTTGTCAAATAAACATAGTAACTTGTGTGATTAAGTGCACTAAATTGATCCTAAGTGCACTGCATTGGTTGACACTTTTGTCTTTCCAGCTAGGAGGTCAACTGACATTGTTTCCAGTTTGTTCCCTCCTCCAAGCTTTCTTCGGGACACTAGAATCAATAAGAGACAGATGTATGTCTAAGTATCAACACTTATAATCACAATATTTCATTTGTTTTCAATACAGACCTGGCAGCATTGTCTAATTTTCCTTGGAGTCTAGAAATAGATTGCATCGCATTAAGCTCTAGCGTCCTGAAGAAAGCTTGGAGGGAACAATGCGAAATGCAAGCTGGAAACAATGTCAGTTGACCTCCTAGCTGGAAACACAAAAGTGTCGACCAATGCAGTGTACTTAGGACCAACATAGTGCACTTAATCACACTAGTTACTAATCACACTATTTTTGTGCTGTATTTATGATAGATTCTGTGAGAATTACTCTAAACATATGAGCTGCGCTATAGCATGAATCACTATGTGTTTCTTTAATGCTTGTTTTGTAATATTAATGGTGAATACATTTAGTTTTATTAATTGATGATTGCTTTCTGATCAAAAAGACAGGGGGATCTGTACCCCCATCTGGCTGTTGGTTACTTTCCATACCATACTGTGTGGAAGGGTGGGGTAGCCTGTATTCAATTGTATGCACATATTTGATTAGTCCCTCATGAGTCGGGCCACCCTATAACAAAAAAGAGGGCCATACCCACATTTGTGTTTGACGTGTCAAATAAAGAGACATGAAAAAAAAATAGTTTAAAACCTTTTCTGTGTGGCATTTTAATTCTCTTGGAAGAATGCATGGGTTTGGTCAGCTAACTGATACTTATGCTGGCCTGGTGAATAAAATGCCGCATGTTCAGTTCTTAACACTGAAATGTTAAGCACATACTGTGTAAAAACAATGGCTTGTGAGCCATTACTTATAAATTGCCCCACTTGAACGGCGGTCAACACAAAAAATGAGGGGCACGGGGTGTGTGACTCAAGAGCATCTCACACGCAGCATTTGGAATACATATTCCTTTGTTTGCATATTCCGAACATATCACAGTCATCCACAAGTTGGCAGAGAGCAGCCAGCGAACATCTGAGAGGAGCACCCACCGGCACAGCAGGCTGCTTAATCTTTTGTGCGCCAGGTCAGAGTCAGCTTTCTCGGTGGGCCCCTTACTACGCACCCTCCTGAGCTGTTTAGCTCTGCTCCCCCGGGCCGCCGCCCGCTCCGCCTGGGTCAAGAAACGGGGCTGCAGAGTGCTAGGTGTCTGAATGACTATGAGCTTCAGTAGATGCATATGCCTCACTCTCCTCCTATGTGCAATGCTCGTGTTGCCAGCCCATGAAGTAATGGTGCTCAAGCACCATTCAATGGCAAGGACAGTGGCAGCCGCTTACAAAGGGCAGGGGGGCGTGCCCCCCCCCCAGGGAGCACGCCAGTGTGCAGACAACAGAGCGTTCAGGTTCAGTTCGTCCACATGCATCATTTTTTAGCAGCACTGCCGGCAAATCAAATGACTAAATAATGAATGAATGCCGCTCCACCAGAGGCTCTCTGCTGTTCATGGCTGGTCAGGTTGTTGCAGAGGGGCGCGTCCCCTTTTTACGCAGCTTTTTTCAGTGTAAAGTGCGTGGAGCTCATAGCTCCACGCACTCTACGTAACCCACGTGGCAGTGTAAAGGCTGGTGGGGTGCTAGAGGGGTGGCCCTGCCAGTAATAATGTGTGCTCAAACAGCGCACCTGCCGAGGACCTCGACATAGCAATAAATCACTGAATGCCATTGGCTGTTTGCGAGCCATTGACATTAATGTGATTGGGCGCACGCGGCATGTGGAAGGGAATCCGGTTCCACCTTCTCACTTCTTCGTGTGTGCAGTGGACTCGGGAGTATGAAGAAAAGTGAAGACGAGTCATGACACACGAGAAGCTGCCTGAGAACAGCAGAGTCAATTGAGCTGCAGAGGGTCCACACAGCCGTATATCCGGTAAGTGCGTGTGTGATTTTAAGAGAATTTTACTTGGTGCTGCCGGAGCCCGCCCAGGCTGGCCTTCATTCCCCAGGGACAGTGCTCGCACACAGGGCTAGACTGCCCCACCGTGACACCGGGACAGTAGGCCTCTTGCCGTAGGGCCACTTTGGAGTGGAAGGACACACATACACATGATGATGCATGAGTCTGCCTCCGCCTGGGTGGCTTTCCTTGAATTGGCTGCCTGCAGTGCCGGCTGCCACCACCGACCGAGGCAGGTATGCTGCACATTTTATGTTTCTTCCCAGCAGGGCTGGGCCCGCAGCTGCGCACGTTGGCCTTCTGGGCTGGGCACCGGCATCCCGCATGCCCTGCACAGTGCACAGCGCAGGTCAGGCTGCAGCCGTAACGGGCTGCGTGAGAGCTTGGCAAGATCGATGTCACTAAGGTAAGTAAGACGCTGAACAACGATATTACGATGAAGGAACTTTTGATATAGCAATTAATGAGTTCCTACTGGAAGGAGACCTGGGTGCTGCAAAGGCTGCATGAAGACTTCCACGCACCCCACAGGCTGCCAAGCAAACGCACTGGGAGACCATACTTGCCAGGACAACCGGCAAATTCTGTCAGTGATTTTCAATGCCACCTTTGTACTGACTGATACACGTGCGTTCTGACACTTCGATACACCATCTACCTCAGGTTTCAGAAGGGACGCTCCCCATCACGTGCCGAGCCATCCTGAGGTTACATCACTGGTACATTAATGTGCACAGATTGTGGACAGACACAAGGCATAAATATATAATCCATTTCAGACACGCAGCGATATTTCCCTCTTAACGGATTACTTAAGGAACACCCTAATGTTACCTCGCTGGGTGCCTTCGCCATGGCAGAGCTTAAAACTCCCCTCCCCTTACTGCTTTAGCATTCCCCTGCAGTTCTTGCACCGTCCTGTGACTCACCTCATAGAGGTGACTGAAGTGTTCCCCACTACCCTAACCCACTTCACTCTCCCTCCCTCTGCAATCCACCATCATATGTTACCATTCTCACCCAGCACCTGGTCACTAAACAACAACATTCACGGTCCCATCATATTGTCCTTTTATATGAATGTATTAGTTCAGAGCTCTGGCACCTGGTCCGGCATAGTTTGCACTATGTATGAAAGCCCAAATAAATAAGAAAAAGAAATAAGAGCACAAGCAGCCCTGGCCCATTTTTATCTCCATGGACGTTGACACTAACATCTATGGTGTTAGCAGTGTTCAGACACTGCGGTCCGTGAGCCCCCCACCTCCCGTGACACAGAGACACGGAGACAGAGATGTTTCTCGTGTGGGCTCCCCGATGATTGTGTTGTCACCGGGCACGCCCCGTTTATTTAACAGGGCACGCAACGGAGTGAACGTCACCGCGTCGCGTGCGCGCGCGCCCTTAAAGGGCCAGCGTCACATATGGTAGGAGAATGCAAGCGATCCACGTGTGAACATATTTCCTTTTTAAATTGGGGATAAAGCGCCTGTGAATGTGTGCAGAGTTGGCGTGGTGTTAATTATTTTCAGTAATGCTTAAATGGTGAAACGCCACTTCAGGAGCGATGTGTTACCTTAAGCATTTCAATTGTGGGTTCCACATATTTTATTGACAGTTCTGTGATGTGTTAACTGGCCTTCCAAGCTTGCCACTGTGGCAGCGGGGACGCACCCGAGTGCAAGGGTGAGGGAGTGACCGTATGAAGTGTGGACATGGAGAGTGCAACCGATTGCATTCCTGGACTTACAGAAGTCCCTGCTGGGCCCTGAGAACCTCATCCCCTATGCCACACCTCCAGAACTCCTGGATGTCCCTCCTAGGAACCTAGGGTCCAAAACCTCAAAATCCATGGGTGCCTCAACTGCTGCCTGAGGAACCTCCGTCTCAGACATACCTGCCCTCTCACATGTGGCATCTGCAGCCTCGAGACCCCAGCCTCCACATCATCACAGCCTGATTGTCTCGCATATTTCATGAAAGCTTCAGCCCCTGTGGCATCATCCATTTGCAGAACCACTGTGTCTCTCAGATGCTCCCCGGGGACCTCAACACTTACAGCGCCAATAGAGCTCTGTTGTCACTGCTGTTCCTTGTCCCAAATATCTAAGGTATCATCTCATTGTGTCCAATCAGCAGCAGGAACACCCAACCCCCTAGTAAGTCTTATCTGTCCAGCAGCGCACTGATGAGCCGCACCCCTTCTAGATCATGTCACCACAGCTGTTCCTTGCCACTCGTCGCCCACATCCCCAGTGGCATTCGTTGATCAACCTGCACGATAAGCACACAAACACATGCCCACTAGCGCCCCGAGAAGCATTGTGTGTAGAGTCCTACTTCCACGGCTGTTCTTGCTCCTCTTTGCCCAAATCCTTAGTGTTACTATGCTTCCAGTAACCTGCACAACACCCCTAGAGCCCCATTTCCACAACTGTTCCTGCTCCTCATTGCCCAAATCTGCCATTAACATGAGCACCCATAAACCTTCAGCAACAACTTCCTCAGAAGCCTTGTGTCTCCAACCAGCTCCATGAGAAGCCCATCCCCTACACAACACCCTAGAGCTCCATTTTAACAGTTGTTCTTGCTCCTCATTGCCCAAACCCTTGATGTTACAATGTTCCATGCAGCAGCAGGAGGAGGAGCATCCAAACCCCTGGTCACTGCCTTCTTCCTCAGAAGCCTTGTGTGTTTAGACATCTTCATAAGGACCCAGACAGATATTCCCAAATATAAAGCCCATATGCACCAGTTGATCCTCGAGTAAATCAGCCCGGTGTCCCTAAGGCCCTCATGTCCCACCAACAAGTTGAAATCCTTGTCCCCTGGCCGCCACAGTCCCAAAGGCACCATACCGCTAAACATGTCTCTCGAGCAAATTGGAAAAGAGCAGCAATTGCAATTTAGCTTCAGCATATTTAGTTCAATTCCACCTGGGCAAACCTAAATTATCATGGATTTGTTGATAATTATTTACAGCCACACACATTTATTTTTTTTCTTCAAGTTTAGCTCAGTCCTCGCTTGGTGAAAAAATGTTATGGGTATGGCACAGAAGGATAAACTGATTTTCCCAGGATCACGCACTTAAGTGGTGAAGCCGGGATTTGAAACTAGTCTGCAACTTGAGCCCCTATTTTCTCAAGTCTAGTTAGTAGAAATGTGATTTAAAGAGATTACTTGAAAAGTGCACATATAATAATTCTTCCAGCCATTATTCTTTTGGGCAAGTGCAGCAGGCTGTGACAATTGGTTGATTACCCAGCCTCCCATTTAAGCTCACCCTGCCAGCATGCTGCATGCCGGGAACAGATTTTCTCTACCTCTGTTTGAATGTTTGAAGCTGTGCGATATTGAGGTGTAGGGCATTGCGTCAAGAGACACACAACTCATTAAATGGCTACCGACTAGATAGCTCAGTGTGTTGAATGCCCCTCCCTGGTAAATTCAGGGCACCGATTCGAATTCGGGATCGAAGCGTGCTTATTTTAATTCCCCCAACAAACCGTTTTTTTTTCGTCCAGTCGGAGAGGCAAAGTTGTCATGGGTCAGAATCGAAAACGTGGAGGTTCGGGCCGGTCCAGGAGCTTAGGCAGCTCTGCATAGGGACCTGCCCTAGGAGAGGTGCATAGTGATTGCCCAGAAGCCACACCCAAAAGAAAGGGGCCCTGGGACCTTCAACATATTAATAGGCCTCATTACGAGTATTGGGGTATGGGAAATCCTCCACCATATCGCCAGAAAATTGCCAGTTCTGCCGAAATCCCCATGGAGTCCTATGGACCCCAAAAGATGGGGGCTTACATTGCCTGCCACCTCTTGTAATCTTGCAGTAAATCCGTGTGGCCAAGTGGCAGTAACAGAAATTCCGTTTGGTGGTATTTCAGCAGATTTACCACCGAAATATCGCCAAACTTGTAATGAGGCCCATCTCCATGGATGGTGGTTTGAAGGGACGGTATAGGCTTTAGTTCCATGACTTCCCTTTGGCCCACTACTCAATACATCACAGAGCTTGCATTTAAAAATACCAAGAAAACACAGGACAACTGTATATGTCTTACCTTTTAATATTTAAATAAACCAAAATGGACCCCAAGACATAATAGTAGAAAAGGCAAAAAATGGCCACACACAATAAAGACTGCGCCACACTTGATCCTTATGTTTGTTTGGTTTTAGTTATTTGTAAGTTTTAACATAACATAACATAATCCAAAGAAAAAGTGCCCATTTGATAACACGTGTTTCAACACAAAAAGTGCCTTTTCAAATCTGGGAGAATAAGGTCTATGGTCCAAATAAAGGTTCAAATCTGGTGTGCCAAAGAGTCATGGGTTAAATCCCCCTGAAAAGTACATCTCGTCCTGAGAGGATTGCCGACGTTTGGAAGGGACGAGATGTACTTTTAAAAGTACAGAAATAGAAAGTATAAAAGTAGAAAACACGGCCTATCTAATCCAAAGTGGCCTGAGGGACCCCCCAGTTCATCTCGGGAAATGTCTCTGTAATACTGACGATGCTGCAATTAGAGGGAGGCCCGGGATGCAACTTTCCTCACCTACTCATCCCCATCTCAGCACCCTGTGTGTTTCGACCACCGGCACCCCAAATGTTAATCCAACGCTGTGCTTCCTCAGTCACAATATTGAGTTCATGTCAGGGGATTCCCATCCTGTAACATCAACGATAAAAAAGATAGGTTCATGTTCGTCATTCTCATGCCCCCCCCCTCTCCCCTCCACCCTCCCAGGATTACTGTGGGCCCCTTGTTGGCCCGTGACCTATGGAACCCGATGGAATTCTGAAGGGGGTGGTTGTAGTCTGACTGGGTACAATAGCTTCATCCAGTATCACAAATGCTTTCATTTTTAGTATAGGCTGATTCTGGATTTGTGATCCGGTCACCAGTTGCCAACTTTTTCTTTCTTTTCTTTAGTACATTTATATAACGCGGCCATGAACCCGAAGGCGTGAGGGCACTACAAAACGCCAACAATGAGTAACAAATAGAAGAGTCCGAGAAGCAGAGCCGCTACGGAGAGGAGAAGTTAAAGCGGTCTATGAACTGTATTCATGAACAAAGTTGAGGGCTGAGGAGATCGACTGGAGAAAGTACTGTGTTCTTCTGCACCCAAAGTAGTGTGTTGCCAGCGGATACCAGGGGTGGGCTGGCCCATAGGGAACTCTGGAGATTTCCCAATAGGCCTCTGCACCCTGGTCCTCTTTTGTATTTTCTTTCCAAATTTTCTCGTAGGAAAATGGTTGGGCTTGCTGAAAATGTGTAATAAGGGGCCACCTTGAACGTTATTTCCAGGGCCTCTTTTGGTTCCCAGTCTACCCCTGCTCCCACACGCCCATCCTGGTCTTGGAGCCCTGCCCTGGGGAATGCAGGGTAGGCCTAGTTGTTTTTGAATCGATGTGTCTAGGTCTAGGAAAGATCATTACATGACGAGCAGCATCAAACTAGACAAACCGTGTTAACACAAATACGGTTTGTGTAGTTTGATGCTGCTCGACTAGACCAGCAACTACCCGGGTGGTCACAGCCAAACACTGCATATAGAGGTGCCGCCAGGCGTGCCAATGTTCATTTCAACTGTGTGAAAGGGGAACGTGAATTTGCTAATTCCATGGGGCCAGCTAAAGTTATGAAGGAAATGGCGAAAAGCTGTTGTCGCATTTAGAGTGGGCAGCCAGTGTGACCCCTACCACTCCCCTGCCAGAAAAAAAACTGTAGAACTTTAAAGGAGATGTCACCGTTATTTTGCTACCGATTAAAAATGTGGACTATAAAGCCGAACTTTCCCATTCCCGACCCAATCGCAGCCTTTCTTTCCTCTGCGGCAGAAATGGTGTGAATGGAAGTCCGTTTTACATGAACCGGGGCATGCCTTATTTCGCAGTTTGGAAGAAAATGGCACATGCGATTTATGCACCAGCCCAGCTTATGCTTCTATCACAGTTATTCGCACAGATTAGTACCCGTACTGTCTCCACCACTCAAGGCCCAGGGACACACACACTATTGAATTCCAGACAGTACATCCAACTTATTGAATGCATGCAATGTTTCGCCGTCTACTGGTAGCCAGCCACTCAAGCATATATATGTCTTGTTGATTTATACCTTCACCGATACGCTCTGTATAGTACATCTATAGTATATGTATGCATGAGTGTGCATGAGTGTGCATATACTTTCCTATCAGTTTTTCTCTCTGCCTCTAGCTTTAGGCGCTCTCTCATTCCCTCCCTTTCGCCACCGTTCTTTGCATGTCATCTCCATTTCCTTCTTCCTCCCTTCCTCTCCCTGTATCTTTTCTCTCTTTTTTCAGCAACCCACCCCCTTTTCCCGTTCGCTACACAGCGTTTCTGTCTCTGCCCCTCACTGTCATTCTTTCCACTTTTATCTGTGTTCCCTCTCTCTTTCTCCATCTCCCATTCTCTCTCCCATGCAGGTAAAAGCATTTGCCTCGACAAATAGCGCCATTTGCAAATACGCTAGCAACAGGTGACAATAGTGCATTGACAGAGCATGAGTCACTCATCCAGCCTATTTTTCCCACTGCTCAATTTGAACATTTTATTTGGCTTGTCACATTTTCTTTCTTTCTTTCTTTTTTTAACGTATTTCTTTATTGAACTTGTAAGAGACAAAACTTACAAAAGAACATAAGTTGAGAGGTTAACACCCCCCAACACTTGCTATGAGCAGGAACAATAGTAAGCCGGACCATCCAGGTCCTGCAATGTTTACTGGGGAAATGTTCACCTGTGGCGGGAACCATGCATTTGACAAACCCAGCGCAAGATCAAAAGCTGCCAGGCTCTGCAGCAATACGGCCACAGTCGGCAGCGCGCCACTTCACACCTATGTGGTCTTGGGTTGGTTTCTCTTTGTCTATTCCATCCCCCACTCTGAAGTGGGGGGGGAGATGGCCAGGTGGTCTCCCCTCCAGTGGCTACCACCATTGGGTCTTTGTCGCCACCCGAGGCCCAGCCCCTCTGTAGTTTGCCCTAATAGGCAGAGGCGAAGGAAGGAGGGTGCCTGTCTGTCGCCCCTTATCTTCCTTCCCCTTCCTGTTCTTACACTTGCTCCCTTCCTCAGCTTAAGGACCTGTGCCCTTAAGCTGCATGTGAAGCCAGGGGGACAGTTTCAGTTAGTGTTATTTTGAATAAAAACTCTCAAGCACATAGAAATCAATGTGATGCTGCATGTATATGGTGCATAGTAATCTTGTTCTTTCTTCAGTGAGCTCAGACGGTCTCATGGGATGTGTTTGTGTTGCATATTCAACGGCAGCCTTCTCTGACCTCTGGGGATGAAAATGTTCTTTTTGTGAGGCAGTGGTAGCCGTGTAGATATTGTCATCACCAGAGAAATGCTTGTGTACCTCGCACACAGCCTGTGTTAGCAGCATCAGCCCCAACGTCAGAGTTGTAGAGAAGGAGCCCAGTACCCCCTCTCCAACTGCCCTGCCCTTATTACCTATAGAGTGGGAACCAAAGTATGTGACGTATGCAGAACAATTGAACCAGAAAAGAGCAGAGAGTGGACTCTGTGCAGTACCCATAAGAGTACCAGTACCTAAGAGAATCTGGGAGGCAAGGTACCCACTGAGAAAACCGTACCTGGGTGCAAGATAATATGATGGCTATTTGAACGAGATTCCTGAAGAAGCAGAGCAGATGAAAGGCAAGGATGAATGGTGACGTCACACAGAAAGAGATGACGCACTCAGAAGAGATGCAGGGAGCAGTGAATATACATTATATTCTATAAGGCATCAAGAAAGCACCAAGGATAAGTGACATCTTGGGATCAAGGTGAAGAAGCTTATGCCACAGACATAGATGAAGGCATTAAGCTAGTTTATACGTGTACAGATGCAATGGAAATGCAAGCGGTAAAGTAATCTTGAAAGCTAGCTTCAAGCTTTATAGTAAATAGATTGCGGCATATGGACAAATGAAAGATGGATGTTTCCCCTACACGTTATAAAGCAGTGCTGAACATGAACCAGAAGGCCTCACTTCAGTGTGTCGCAGTTAAAAGCAATTTTAATTAAAAATGAATCTCAAAAGAAGGAGTTTGATGAGCCAAGAAGCCAAAGTCTTATCAAACAGGAATTGGCTGACATTGGATACAAATTATGTGAAGGAACAAGAGGCTCCTGTTCAGAAGGCTTGAGCAAAACAAAAGACGTCAGAGGACCATTAAAAAATAATATCAAATACACGAAAAGGCTCAATTTCATGGTGTCCCATCACGTGGAAGGAAGAAATTGGACGATTGAGGTGGTTACACCTACGCACAAGGGCAGGTTGTGCCTTCACTCCTTAAAAATTCTCAGAGCACAGTACTAACTCAAGGCCAAACTTTAAAGCACTAATTGACACTGGACCATTGAGGTGATGATGGATTGATATATTAATTGGTGGGAAGCTAGTGTTTAGATGAGCTCACTAGCATCTGGATGTTAAGTCTGCGTGCTGCTAAACATAGGTGGAAAAATACTGACGGGGGTTAGAAGCCAACCAATTATAGAGGACCCTAGTTTGTCCTATAGTTTGTGTAGCCAATGGAACGTCATGTATTTAGTAACGTTCATAGTGGTCATTTTGAGGGGAGGGCTTAGTTGCCCCACCTGATGTTAAGTACCCTATCACTTTCCTTCATGGTTCTATACTGATATGCAAGTTAAACTTAGATATTCACTTAGAGCTCATCACTTTCCTCGATAGGTTTTGTAGTTTTCTACGTAGGTAAAGACGCAGGTCAACACGTCACTGATGATGATTTTATGCAATATAACCTCCGTTTCTACCAAAGTTAGTTGAGTAAGAGGACCGAACGAATGCTGATGTTCGTTGTACTCCCTGTTTTATATACTTGTTAATAAAACAGACTCCGCTTTTGCCAAACTACCTGAGTCGTTTCGATTATTGATGCATGAATAAAATCTGCATCCCCATCCATCTCCAATGTATTGCTACTCATCTTGAAGGGCTGGCAGCCCAGCTCATTTGGTAGCAGAGAGAGGATTGTTCTTTAAAAGTCCATCCACTGTCGACATAAGTAAACTTTAGAGTCTCAGTAATATCGCACGACCTTTGCCATTCGGCTGACAGGACGTGAAGCTCCCCATAGATAGTGGTTAGTGCAAATGACAAAAAATCCTTGCAAGGAGGGTGTGGCGGGTCCCCCATACGAAGAGCGGAATGGAAAAGAGTTTGAAGAGGCGGTAACAGAGGCGTACAATCCCGAGAGTCAGAAGAAGAAAAAATGCGAATGGTGAGTAGAAACTGAGGAGTGTGGCAAATTAATGCATGCGTAGTAAGATAAAGAAGAGTAAGAGTGTACGTACTATATATATATATATATATATATATATATATATATAATGAGATATTGACTTGAGTGTGGCCGAGCAATATAATAAGTAATATCAAAGAGGATACGCCCTATACTTAAGTTTTAAAGAACGTTAGAAGAAATCTTAATCTAAAATCCCGTTTGTGGATGATGTAGAAAATGGGTCTGATTTAAGACGGACCTAAACAGTTAGATTTAAGTTCTGTGAGGAGCATTTTTGGAGGGTCAGAAGAATCTTAAAGAAAAAGATCGTAGGAGATTTTTGTGACCGGTCAAGTTTGTCTGTTTTATGTGGTTTTGAAAGCATGATGACATCATAGCTAAAGAAACAATTTATGATAAATGAGAGAAGTGTGAAGTTGAAGAAAAGAAAGTGATTGTTTTAATTGTATTTGATGGTTGTTTTTTAGCAAGAGTAAAGTAAAACTGATTAAACGGGATTGTTGATTACGACGATTGGTGCTCGCTCATATGGTATTGTTTTCTTGAAACAAGCTTTAAATCTGTGATCAAAAGCAAACGAGCATTAAAAAAATTACGAATAGACAAATTGAGAATTTTACTCCACTAGTGCATCTGTGTAAGTAGTTGCCGCAACATGCACCTAAACTTAGACAGTACAGTGCAGAATGGGTTAAAGGGACCAGAGACAAAATGTTTATGCCGTGGCCACAAGGCAGATCACTATCGAAGACAGTCTTGCAGCATATGATGACATATTTGCATGCAGCGTATACTGGGAAGAAGCTAGACAAGCGCCTAGCGAGCTTAGAGCTTTGGAAAATGTATCAACAAGAGAAAGATGAGAAGCCTCCTTTCGATTGGATACTTAATTTATGCAAGGAGGGGAGTGAAGAGCCCTTTGCTCCACCCGTCCTGTGTCAAGTAGAAGATGAGAATAAGAAAGCCGATGGGTTATACCCGTTAAGGGAACTTAAAGCAGCGGCAGGGTATAGCAACCCAGTTTATGAGTCACCTATGCAAAGTAGTGACGAGGGTCCAGAGAAAAATATTGAGAAAGATGTAATCTCTAAAGTCCCGAGAGACAAGGAGAGAAGTGATCGAGCAAGCACATCTCTAGATAAAGGAAGAGAAATAAAGAGATGGAAGCGAGAAAGAGATAAAACTGATGAGATAGCGCTTTTACAGAACGAATGGATGGGAGGTCAGATTTTGCTTAAACTCGATGGTAAAGGCATTGAGGATGTAAGACAAAGGGGAGCTCAAGATGAGCAAAATAAAAAAGAAGACAGAGTGAGAGAGGAAGCTAGAAAGTGAAGACAATTTGACGATATGGAACGTAAAAGAAGGCAGAGAACACGCAATCCCGATTACATAGGAAAGGATGTAAGAGATACTGATCCAAAAGTAGCATGGGAGGATATAGAGGAATTCTTCCCAGAATACGAGTCATTACCAGGCCCGTCTAGAGCAAATCTAGAAGACGAGTTTGACTCGAGGAGCATTGGGGAAACTATTGCTAAAGTATACCATGAAATGAGAGCTCAGAAAGAGCCAAGGGGGAAGGGAAAAAATGACCGCCTTGAGAGCACTCAGTTGTATGACACGTGGGAAGCCTCATGTAGTGCGAGACATAAGGAGCTATCTTTAGACAGACTGACTCTGAATAGAGATGACGAGGAGAGAACAGTATACACCATGACCCCAAATGGACAAGTATAATTTAAGGTGTAAACTCCCGATTTTAACTTCTGCCGCTGGGAAATGGATACATGAATTAGAGAAAATGACGGGAGGAAACATGTTGGCTATAGGGGACATTAAGGGTCTTTTAATCGCCATACTTGGTGAGAGCTGATGAGGTGGGGAGAAGGACAGGATATGCTGGTGTTACTAGTCAACACTGCTCACAATGGAGCACTGTTCAATAATTGTAGGGCGGCAGTCGGAAAGCGGTTCGAGTACTGTATCCAGACACGTCCGATATGGGAGCTATAATGACGAAAAAGATTAAAGAAGGAGATGATCCGTTGGTTTACATTCAACATTTTCAGGAATCTTGGGCTTTGGTATCACGCAAATCTTGGGGAAAATCTATACCAGTGTTCTGTCGTATATTATGCCAAGGAATGCCAGAGCCAGTACAGAAGCAGCTCAAGAAGTTAGTGGGGATAGAGGCTAAACCGTGGTTGAAAATTCAGCTAACCATTGCGCATTAAAGAATTGCAAAAAAGACGATGCTCGCAAAGGCAAGGAGGCAAAGCTAGTGCAGAAAAAACTATCCAAATACGACATTGAAGGGGCAATGTTGACCAATGTAAACTGATCAAACTCACAGCAGACCATGAACATGCCGCAAGTGAATAATCAAAGGCAGTTTGATCAAAACAATAGTGGATATACTCCACGAGGAAGGGGATTTCGAGGATGGGTTGGCCAGGTTATCAAGGGAATTGTCATAGAGTAATCAGGGAAGCTTTCAGAATAACCAAGGTGGGTTTCAAAATATGCAGAATGGTAATCAGAGTATGCAAACTGGGCAGGTTGCGAGACCACCGCTTATATGTTGGACGTGTTGAAAGACAGGGCACTTTTTCTGCACGTGTAGAAGTCAAGGGATGGTGCAAAATGGCCTGTTTTCAAGAGTGGGATATCAAATCCACTTGCATATTCGCAGCAGAATAGAGATGGATTTGCACAGAATCAAACAACGCAGCAGCAAGTACCGAGAGTACAACAAGGCTTGCAACCACAGCAGGTATCAGTTAAACTGCCACAAGGACAGTCGCAGCAATCGCCTATGCAGCTTCAGCAAACCACGAACACAGGTCAGTTAATGACTCCTGGAATAAGGGATGTCACTGCCAATGGAGAGAACCCATTCACAAGTAATGGGATGAGGCTGTACCCACAATTGGACAGCTCACTGGGAGACATGATGTGTTCAATACTATCCGTGACACCAAACCCTCATGAGGAACCAAGGGTTGGTGTCAGTATAGGAGGCAAAGGTTTTTCGTTTCTAATAGACACGGGTGCAACGCACACAGGTATACGAGAGGGAAAGTTTTCAATGTCTGGCAATGCCATGAATACTCAGGGGTTCACAGGAGCTACAAGCAGAGTTTCTTTTACAGAAGAATTACCAGTTTCTATTGGAGAATGTGATATGAAGGTGCCGCTGCTGTTTTCGAGGCAAACACCCGTGAATATATTAGGACAAGATTTAATGACTAAGTTGAATATGACAATCTCGTTCACTGATGAAGGTATAGTGTGTTCGACACCAGGAATGCATTATGTAAACGTGTGTGAAATGATTATGGCATACGCAGGACAACTAGCTGTGAGAGCAATTCCACTAGAACCAGAGGTTTTTCAGTATGGGGTCCGCATCCTGTTGTCAGGGCTACCAGGCCTAGCAGGCAGACCAATGAGAACTCTGGATGAATTTTTGTTTAGACCAAGAATACCTATGCTCGTAGAAAAGGGATGAGTTTTTCCCTTAGAGATACAAGCAGCCATAGTGCGAGGGGAAATGTATTTGCTTGATGGACATGATGATGGAAAACAATGGCGTGCAGTAATCGCCATCGAGGAGGGTTACAGACTAACTGACGTCACTGATGAATTTCTGTTTGGAGATCATCTAGCTGATGACGATGTAATATTTGAAATGTGCATTACTTATTGGATAAGAGTAATTAAAAGAGAAGTTCCTCAGAAAATGATGATGGCACAAAAACGTCCTGAGTATTTTGATGAATTGCTCCTGGTTTCAATTTAATCTTCACTTCTCCAACCCCCTTTAGTAAGCCTATGTCCTAGGGGCCGGTGGTCCATAATGAAACTGGACTTGAGCAATATCGCTTTAGAAAGCGTTGTGTTGCAATGCGTAGACGACATTTTAGTTTGCAGCACCTCAGAGGAAGAATGCAGACGCGATTCTGTGCAGCTGATGATTATACTCTCTGACAAAGGATATAAGGTTGACAAAGAAAAGGTACAGTATTGTCAACAACAAGTGTTGTACATAGGTCAATTTATTTCGCATGAAGGGAAAAAGGTTACTCCTGAAAGAGCTGAGGCTATTTTAAAAACAGCCACGCCACACATGATAAAACACATGCAGAGACTTTTGGGATTATGTAACTATTTCAGAGCATGGGTCTTTGACTGCAGCTCATATATAAAGGCCCTTATTAGAGGCCCTAAAGAAAGCATAGGCAATGCAAGAAAAAATGGTGTGGACTGAGGCGATGGAAGAAGGGCTTGATGAATTGAAAAAAGCAATTTGCACGGCTCCAGTTTTAGGGATTCCGAATTATGCTGTAGAATTCTTCTTGTTTTCACATACAGATTGCACTGTTAAGACAGCAGTCCTTACACAGCGAACCATGTTGGGGTACAAGCCTCTTGCATATTACAGTGGAATCTTAGACCCAGTGATGAGAGGTCATTTTCCTTGCGAACAAAGTTTAGCAGCCACTGCGTTTGCCATAGAGAAGGCTGCAAGCATACTAATGGGATGTTCTATGACGTTATTTGTTGAGCACGCACTATTTGCCATTTTAGAAAAACCGAAAGGCACATTGACTTCTCAAAGGGCTTCTGCCTATGAGGTAGTCATAACAAATCCAGCGATTAAAGTAGTTTGACGTAATATAGTCAATCCTGCCATGTTTATTGCTGAGCCTATGACAGAGGGAGAAGCTGTACATGATTGCGCAAACTATGAAGAGTTCTGCGACAAGCTCCCCAGGATAAAGGAGAATGCATTAGCAGGAGGAGAGATTGTTTTTATTGACGGTTCGTCAAGGATCGATCAAAGTGATGGACAGAGATATACAGGTGGCGCTGTGGTAAAGCACACGGCTAATGGGTAATTTCGGGTGCTTATTAGTACTTGATGCCGTCTCATTATTCAGCACAGGCTACAGAATTATTGGCGTTGATACTCGCGATCGAGAGTCATGCAAACCAGGAAGTAACAATGTACAGCGACTCCGCCTATGTGACATCAACGGTGCATGCAGGGCTAACACGTTGGAAAAGGAGGGGCTACCTCAGAGCGGACGGCACGCAGTACAACATGCCGCCTTATTGGATAGGCTCATTAAGGCACTACAACTCCCAGTAGGCATTGCAGTCGTTAAATGCACTAAAGGGGCAGATTTAATCTCTGGAAATCAAGCAGCAGACGCTGAGGCCAAGCACGTAGTGATTGTAGATAAAGAGATGATGAATGTTGAAACCTTTGATGTGAATGAAAAAATGATTATTATGATGACAGTATCTGAAGGGTACAACCATTTGTCAAAAACGCAGTTGGTGGAGATCCAGGGGGAAGCACCTCAAGAGGAAAAGAATTTGTGGAGGCAAAGAGGGTGTTCTTTAAACCCCTCTGAAGCATTGTGGTGACAGGACAGCACTGTAAAACCGGTGATGCCTCTAGCCTTATGACGGGTGGCGCTGGAACAGCTACACTACCCTGCACATACAACTAGGGAGAATCTTGCTGTAACTATTGCTGAGAAATGGTTTGTGCCAAATTTAATGGAGCATGTTGCATTTTTTATAGTGAACTGTATTGTGTGTCAACAATTCACGGCTGGGCATACACTGCGCACAGTTAGGGGAGTCATTCCGAGACCTAATGACCCTTTTCAGCACTTGCATATCTGCTATGTCGACATGATACAAGTGTATAATGGATAAAGTTATCTGTTTGTTGTGGTGTGTCCTTTCTCAAGATGGGTAGAAGCAGGTCCATGTACACCCAGACTCCACCTGTGCAGCAAAATTCTTAGTGTGGGAAGTATTTCTTAGATGGGGAGTATGTAAAGTTATGAGGTCAGATAATGGTCCTCACTTTGTGAATCAGATATTTGAACAGATCAGCGTGTTGCTTGGTATAAGGCACAAGTTTTCTTTGGCTTATCATCTGCAATGAAATGGGATCTTTGAGAGGCTCAAGGGCTTGCTTAAAGAAATAATAGCCAAGTTGAAGCTTACCTTGAAGAAAGGATGGTTGCATTCCCTACCACTGGCATTATATGCATTGAGGAACCAACCAGGTTCTGACCACCATCTCAAACCCCACGAAATAGTGACAGGGAGACGAATGAGAACCCCCCTTCATGCCTCCATCCAGAGTTAGAAGTAATGCTCAGCCAACAGCAGAACTGTTAGGATTGGAATTATGTGATTATTTGAACTGTATGACTTCCAGTATCTCTGTCATTTCAGGACAGCTGCAGAGACGAGGGTGTAGAGCCATATAGAACACAGGAGATGCTTCAACAGACCAATTTAAGGAACTTTGTGTTCCCCAACTATTCCCAGGAGATGCGGTTTTAATCCGCAACCACGTAAGGAAAAAGTAGGATGAACCCCGTTTTCGTGGTCCGTTCATCATGGAAGACATCACGCCGTCTGCTGTCAAAGTGCAGGGCAGGCGTGCTTTGATCCTCTTGGGTGACGTTAAAATCTTTGCTGGAGAAACTCCTCTGCCTGCACCCCTACACGACGAGGCAAGTACAAGCATCGGGGGAAGAACCACAGCACATGCAGATGAGATCTTTGACGAGGAAGAAGGACGCAGAAGTGGACAAGTAGAAAGACAAGGAACTCATTGGACTGTGGTTTGATTCGGGAAACTCCTTTTAAGTAATTAATAAAAGGATCAAGCAAAACTGGTTTGAACAGTCTGTGCTGTCATGTCAGGATGAAAGAAGATCTTTAGTTCTTAAAGCCACAGTAGCTTATTGACTTTGGACTGAGGCAAGCTTAAGTCTTGATAAGAAGCAGAATATGCCAGATTTTGATTGTGGACACAGCAATCGGAAAATAGTGCAATACCCAGATTCGTTTGACACCGAGTTCTTATTTGGATTTACCTATGGTGTTACCCAGTGATGACCTTTCTAGGAACATTCTCACCTATTTTGAGTTGGTGCTAGGCGCTTACCCTTTGCTGGTGGGGAGAACCACTTGCATTCCAACTTTTTTTACAAAATCCTAAGAATGAAGACGTTATAAGAAGATTACTCATAATCATCACTGAACAATTCTTGCAGCTACCTGAGTACAGTGTGGAGAGTACAAATGCCCCTTTCATACGAAGCAGCTCCTAGACTAGTCAGTGTGGTGTTCTTTCGTCTGATTGAAGAGTATTCACACCTTGTTGGGAGGCACACTGATGTGCTCACCTTTCAAACGAATCTGAGAAACACTGCAAATCTGAACGTGATCCTGGAAAGTACATCATCCAAGTGAGCATCTATTCTGAGCTAAATCACCGGTCGGTGTAGAAACTTTCCTTCTAGGGACAGATCGAAAGGTTGCTGACAGAAAGACTTTTGGTTCCTGCTCAAAGAAATTCAACATGTCGTCTGGGCTGAGGCAGATTCGAAGGCATAGATTGGGAGATAATCTATGTCATTGAGCTTGTTTAGACTTACTGAGGTCGTTTTTCTTCATACTAAAGAGGAGTATATATTTCGACTGGCGAAAGACTGATTCCAGAGACACAGAGAAGGTTGTTTTTGTCATCCAGTGATCAGACAACTGATCAAAGATGAGTTGCTGAGTCAAGATAACAGCTTCAAGAAGCAGTTCACAATGCTGATGTATTAAAGTTTTACGTTTTTCCTTCCCTAGGTAGTCAAGATGGGAAACCTAAATAGTAATATCATTCTACCTCATGAAGAAAGGCGTTCACAATGTCCAAGAAGTAAATGTTGTAGGCTGACGTATCACTGTATCATCTACACTTGCATTATGTTCATAATCATACTGCTTTCATTGACTGTCCTAACAGCATTTTATATTGGTGCACATGGAGCTAACACTCCTGTGCATGTTTCTGAGCAAAGGGAAAATGTATGTGTGGCAACTACTAGGCAGCCTAGACCCTATGTAGTCATTCCTGTTCCAAAAAAGGATGGCAAACTGACTGAGTTTAAGATAGATGTCATTAGCAATGACACACATGCAAAACGTGTCTTAGAGACTGTTTCTGGACGCCAGTGACAGGCTCGGTGAAGCAGGCAAGGTAAAGTAATACATGCAAATACACCTGGTCCAGTGACAATAGACCCAAAAACTGTTTCAAAAAGAAGATCCCAAATAGAGATTATGCGAGACATTTTCATACCTAAAGAACTTGTTGTGAGAATAAGGTTTGCTGAACTTTTTCCTATACAGTGAACCTGGGCGGATGTTCCTGTGATTAATTCAGTAAAGCGAAGAAACCATCGCGAGAGCAATAATAGGGGCCAAGTTGGACTACTGCTGTAGCCTTCTGCTAGGTACCGGCAAGCAGGTTTTACAGACACTACAAGTGGTTCAGAACTGGGCAGGTAGAGTGGTAGTGGGGCTATCAAGGCGCGAACATGTATCAAAAGCCAGGCAAGTGCTTCATTGGCTTTCTGTGGAGTCAAGAATTAAGTTCAGAACTCTTGTGATAACCTTTAAATGTAGAACGCAAATGATGCCTCTGTATCTCCAGTGCAACATTAAAGATAAAGCAAATATCAGATTGCTAAGGTCTGGATATCAAAATCTTCTGGAGCAACCCAGACCAAGAACTTCCCAGCCAGAGAATGGGGCTTTTGTTTTTAAAGTGCCTAGTTTGTGGAACCAACTACCAGATCATCTGCGTAAACGCAAACTCCTGGCAATATTCAAGAAAGATCTTAAAACCTTTCTTTTCAACTGAGACTAGCCCTAGGGGTTAGCGCGAATGTAAGCGCTACAATCTTGTTTTAGCCAGATCTTTTGTTAGTCTTAAATTGGTCTTTTGAAGAGTAAGGTGTGTTACAGGTAGCTACATTAGTTGTGTGTCTTGTCCTTCTGTTAGCGCCTTCGTGCCTGCGGGCCCATAGTACGCTATACAAATACCATGTAATGTAAGTCAGAAGAAGCTATATTGGTATACTTCATGATATGATTATGGAAGCTCATATGAAACGAATGAGACCTAAAAGAAGCACACAGGAAGATAATTATGAATTAAATGATTACCTGGACAGCACGGCACACTTGGGAAATAACACCTGGTACAACACATGAAGGAAATTGGGAGAAGAACTTCAAAGTAGGAATGCTTTGTATGTGCACTCCTGCCATACAGCATGGGGAAATCGAAGATCTTCATAGCTATTGAAATAGACGTTCACATAGTACATTTTCTTTCACACATAGCACTTTGCAAGACCATAGGCCAGTTCATGGGAATCGATGCTTCTCTCAAATAGGCAACTGAGGGGATAGATCCAGATGAAGACGAGTATACTCAAGATATAAAGACAAGAAACAATGCAAAGACAAGGAGTCTTGTGATAAGATATGAAAAACCTGGAGTAAAAGGCACTGATATCAGAAGGGAAGTGAATACAAATTTGAAGACTGCAGGAAAATCTGCAGACGATAATCGAATTTGGAAGAACAGAGGTCAGATGCAGATCTGGGGATCAGTGTTATCACCAGATGGATGGGAAAAGGAGTGGTGATCTGCAGAGCCTGGATGGTAGCTCATCGTCCTGAATCCACTATTTTGAATGTACAAGAGGTGTGAAAACCGTTGTGGCCAAGATTTTCTAAACTACTGACATGAATCGAAGACAGAGGAGGACCCCTGCAAAAAGTGCCTTTGGAGAGCTCAAAGCTTTGTTTCAGAGGGAATGGTACAAGAAAAGTTGGAGAAAATGAAAAGTGATATTGTATCTTTGATACCTCAGGAATGGTGAATGGAACAGCAGTAATCATGGATCATTATTGGGCTCGTGGATCCAAGGCATACATAAGGCTACCTAAAGACTGGGGTGCAATATGCACATTGGTGAATGTCCATGTCCCAGCATTAGTGATTCCAAAGAGTGATCTGAATCTTTACAGTTTCCCAAAAGCAGATGCTCACCTGAGGAAGAAGAGATCTGTGGAGCTGATAAAGAGAGAAAACTACTTTTCAGCCAAATCAATAGAAGCCTTTGACTCTATCCCATATGAACACAGACAGTTCAGCCAAACTTCTTCAGTGTTCACGTTGATCTTTATGCCAAGAATCCAAGTTGGAGCAAATACCAACCGGCTTCAGATAGCCAGATGGGAATTGCTGCAGACAATTAATCTTACTGTAAAGGGATTTAATGCAATCAGAGAAGAGATGAGAGCCATAAGACTGATGACTCTCCAGAACAGATACGTCATGGGCATGATCACAGCTATGGATGAAGGTGTTTGTGCAAGAATTAGAAAATCATGTTGCACATTCATACCTTCTCATGATGACGAGAATGGAACCTTGACAGAGGCCATAGACATGCTGACGAAACTCCATGGCCAAATGATAGACGAAGTAGAAGACATTGCTGATGATAGCTGGCTTGGATCACTCTTCTTTTGAGTTCCACAATGGATGGCAGATATGTTCAAGTTTCTCGGAGCCCTGGTTGTGTTAGTATTGCTTGGATTCTGTGTGATCAAGATAATAATCTTGCAGTGCAAGAACACAGCAAAGAAAGCCAAAGGGATGAAGATTATGATCAATGTTGAACCAGGATGGAAGCCCAGAGATCTGACAGATGAAGAGATCAGAGACTTTGTGAAGGCCGGCCAATATCCATGCACCTGAGGGAACAAAGTTCCTGTACCCAAAGAACCATAAGAAATATGTGGGAAGATGGATCTATTACAGTCCTAGTGGACAGTGCATGCTCATGACATGGAACAAGGATGAGCATGTGAAATCAGCAGGATGCCTGAAAGGAGTCAAAGATATGGATCCCCAAGAAACATTTCTTCAGACCAGGAGGTCTAGAGGTTAAGGAGGATGAGAAAGTGGTTGATGAATCGCCCACAGGGGGGAGTGTAGAGAAAGAGCCAAATACCCCTCCAATTGCCCCGCCATTATTACCTATAGAGTGGGAACCAAAGTATGTGACGTATGCAGAACAATTGAACCAGCAAAGAGCAGAGCGTGGACTCTGCAGTACCCATAAGAGTACCAGTACCTAAGAGAATCTGGGAGGCAAGGTACCCATTGAGAAAATCGTACCTGCATGCAAGACAATATGATGGCCATTTGAATGAGATTCCTGAAGAAGCAGAGCAGATGAAAGGCAAGGATGAATGGTGATGTCACACACAAAGAGATGACGCACACAGAAGAGATGCAGAGGCAAGAGAATGCAGATAGTCTATAAGGCATCAAGAAAGTACCAAGGAAAAGTGACATCTTGGGATGAAGGTGAAGGAGCTTATGCCACAGACATAGATGAAGACATTGAGCTAGTTTATACATGTACAGATGCAACGGAAATGCAAGCAGCAAAGTAATCTTGAAAGCTACCTTCAAGAAGCTTTATAGTAAATAGATGGCGGCAAGCGCATATATGCATTTGGACAAATAAAAGATGGATGTTTCCACTACGCTTTATAAAGCAGTGCCGAACATGAACAAGAAGACCTCACTTCAGTGTGTCGCAGTTAAGAGGAATTTTAATTACAAATGAATCTCAGCAGAAGGGAGTTGGATGAGCCAAGAAGCCAAAGTCTTATCAAACAGGAATTGGCTGACATTGGATACAAATTATGTGAAGGAACAAGAGGCTCCTGTTCAGCAGGCTTGAGCAAAACAAAAGATGTCAGAGGACCATTAAAAAATAATATCAAATACACGAAAAGACTCGATTTCATGGTGTCCATTTATGTGGAAGGAAGAAATTGGACAATGGAGGTGGTCACACCTACGCACAAGGGCAGGCTGTGCCTTCACTCCTTCAAAATTCTCAGAGCACAGTACTAACTCAAGGCCAAACTTCAAAGCACTAATTGACACTGGACCTTTGAGGTGATGATGGATTGATATATTCATTGGTGGGAAGCTAGTGTTTAGATGAGCTCACTAGCATCTGGATGTTCAGTCAAGTGCTGCTAAACACAGGTGGAAAAGTACTGATGTGGGTTAGAAGCCAACCACTTATAGAGGACCGTGTAATTAAGGGTCCTATAGTTTGTGTAGCCAATGGAATGTCGTGTATTTAGTGACGTTCACAGTGGTCATTTTGAGGGGAGGGCATAGTTGCCACACCTGATGTTAAGTACCCTATCACTTTCCTTCACGGTTCTATACTGACATTGGAACTTATACTGAGATATTCACTTAGAGCCCGTCACTTTCCTCAATAGGTTTTGTAGTTTACCACGTAGGTAATGACACAGGTCAACACGTCACTGATGATGATTTTATAGAATATAACCTCAGTTTCTACCGAAGTAAGTTGAGTAAGAGGACCGAACGAATGCTGTTTGTTGTACTCCCTGTTTTATATACTTGTTAATACAACGGACTCGCCTTTTGCCAAACTACCTGAGTCGTCTTGATTATTGATGTATGAATAAAATCTGCATTCCCATCCATCTGCAGGGTATTGCTACTCATCTGAAAGGGC
The DNA here is from genome assembly GCF_040938575.1 of Ambystoma mexicanum. Taxonomy (NCBI): domain Eukaryota; kingdom Metazoa; phylum Chordata; class Amphibia; order Caudata; family Ambystomatidae; genus Ambystoma; species Ambystoma mexicanum. The sequence goes on from NC_090925.1 coordinate 755,299,390, forward strand.
TGGGCAACCCAGCTCATAGTCTTTCAGTATTTATTTTTAAATGGGCCTTCACGCCTTCGGAGTGGCTGGTATATTAATAAAACTAATGCTTTTTATGGCAAATTTCTGTGTATTTGGACAGTGCATTGCACATTTTGGAAGCCATTTTTCCAAAACTTTGCGTGGGGGAGAACCCCCATGGACCTCCCTTGATTTGGGATGGGCTCGCCCGCTGCACTCGCTCTAAAATTCACCCAGAGAAATGTACGCCCCACCTCCTTTCCACTGGGCAGGGGCCATCTTATGGTGAAATGAGACAGCCATCATGGCTGATATATTTGGGACCAAAACATCACTGAAAGGGGGGCCTGATGAGGCTTTTTCAGCAAATAAAACCAGCAAGATTTTAAGAACTCAATGAGATGTACTGTCGCTGACAGGGAGCCACCCCAAACCAATCAGAGCACGCCACCTGCCTCTGCAGCATGCCTAGGAAGAGGAGGGGGTGGGCTTGAGGTTTTGTAAGGACAAAACAATTTCACGCCAACAGAGCTGCAGGCTTGAGGGACCTTTACAGAATTGTGCAGTGGTAGTGCCGGGAGCTGTGATGGTGTGGAGTAGATTGATTTTGTGGACGGGAAGTAGTGTGGTATAGTGGTAATGTGGACTATGGTGTGGTCGGGTGGTGTACAGTGATGGTGTGCAGAGGTGGGCATATGGAGTGGGGTTGTGGAATAGTAATTTGGAGCTTTGTTTCGTCGGGAATGGTGGTGTGGAGGGGTAGAGTGGTGGTGTGGAGTGGGTGTATAGAGTGGGTGTGTGGAGTGGGTGTGTGGTGGTAGTGTGCACTGGTGGTGTGGAGTGGTGGCATGGAGTGGTGTTGTGTGGTAGAGGGTATAGTGGTGTGGGGGTGTGATGGCGTGGGGTGGTGGGGTGAAACAGTGGTGTGAGCTGGTGTTGTGCGTTGGATGGAGTGTGTTATAATGTAGTGCTGGATTGTGGGGGGTGATTTTGCTGGATGGTGCGTGGAGTTGTGTGGGATGAAGTGGGATAGCATAGCAGACAGGGAGAAAACAAAAAAAAAACAGAGCAGACCTTATTATTCTGCTGGCACCGGACCACACTGCAGCAAGCCTAGATCATGGTGGGGGGGGGGGGGGCAGGGGCGCTTGAGGTCTTGTCGGAACTCAGGGGGCAGAAAGCAAAATAAAATGGCGGGGGCCCAGCTTCGCACCTCAGTGCTGCTGGGGGGGGGAGGATAAGGGACCGTTTTAAAAAGTAAAATAAAAATAATTAAGCCATTCGTGTTTTTATGGGGCTGCTTTTGCACCACGCTGCAGACCTACTGCTGGGAGAGAGGTGGAGAGAGGCCAGAGAAATATTGGAGGTCCCTGCCGGTACCAGAGCTGGGGGAGCAGACGCCCATCTCTGCAAAGAAAGAGGAAGAAAGTACAATCACTGCAGAAGCCCCTCCTCGCATGAAAGCCCAAGCACACAGCTTGGGGTTTCAGAGCTCCTGAAGGGAAGAAATCAAGTTAAACAAGCTGTCACAAGTGCAATGTAACTGGAAATAACATTAAGTGAATTGGTCATTTCGTGCCAGTCCAGTGCCAGTTGACAAGTCAGCCAGACATTGCGCTTCTTAAAACCTCGTTTCTATCTTTCTTCTCTGTGGAATGGTTTCAGGGATATTTTGGTGGCCTAATTGCACCCAACATCGAAAAGACATTACAACATATATTCATAATTTCCCTGCGGTCAATGTTTTTAATGAATCTATCTAAAAGCATTTTCTTAAACACCTCTTTGCTCCTCTCTTCATTTTATGCATTCATTTTATTATATTTTTTTGAGGACCTTAGTTTGTTCACTTAAACAGAATTGTGTCCTTTACATAGAATGGGGTTGTTTCAATCTCTATTTTTGAGAAATTGAACACTAATGAGATCAACGAAAAAACGAGTACCTTTTCATTCACACTGAAAGGCTGTGTGGTGCTCTTATTTGTGTGAAGATTTGGGGAGCTGGTGGGCACCTCATGTTGTCCTGTGGTTTGACTCAATGTTGCCCAATGGTGGGGCATCTACCATTTGATCAATGTGGACCCTGATTGTCACACTTATTTGTCAATCTATGCTCATCATGTTGACCATACAAGCCAACCGAAATCCTAAAGCATGTGTGGAGCTCATTAGAAGAGTATGGTGTAGGTCAGGAGGAAACAGCACTCTAATGTTTGAAGATCTTGCTGCAATGCAGGCATTCGAGCGGCAAAATAAAGAGTGTCAATGGTGTGGCTGTAAAATATCACTTGACATATTTTCTTGTCTAAAATTGACGTTTACCCAGAGTTCTTTTTCTGGTTTTGCATAAGTAAAATGTCACTCTATGCTCTGCAGCGTTTTGGTTATATCTGTACTTGGAGTTTGGTCTGTCCTATTGTGGACCAATCCTATAGGTAAAGACTCCTATAGGTAAAGACTCCTATAGGTAAAGACTCCTATAGGTAAAGACTCCTATAGGTAAAGACTCCTATAGGTAAAGACTCGGCCAACATACGGACACTTTGCATAGCAAAATTAAGGTGTGCTGTTGGTGTCACTGACCCTTTCGCTTGAGTAAATGCTCTCCGCCTCAAATGACAATTGACACGTAACCAACTATAATTTCTAATGCACATACCAGCCAATAGTATTTTCAATCTGACATCACTGTTTCCCAAAGGCAAACCCTAAACCAGATCCACCGTGGCAAATCCAGCGACCAGTCTTCTCAACCATCTTTCCCTTGACCAAGGACACCAACCAACAAGAGCCTGAGCGCATCACACAGCAGGGCTCCAGGAAACAGCACCTGGCATGCGCCAATGTTCAACCTATCAGTCCCACAGAGGCACCCATGACTGCATTTCACACCAGCTACTTCAAGGAACGCTCAGCGGAGAAAGCATCTTACACGGTTCAAACTACAGCAAGTTATGCCAACAACAATTGAATCTAATAAAAGGAGAAAGAGGATGGTCAGACAACAAGGGTATTCCAGGCCAAGATGCCCACCGAGAAAATGGACGGAAATCCATCCATAACGTTGCTGGGCACAAACCCATCAAGGGATGTGGGAGAAGGAGGCAGGTGCAGCTGAAGCACGGGAGCCAGGGGTTTGGGCAGGAGAGCTACGGCACAGCACATAGTAGCAGGCAGGCAAGCCAGGATCCCTCAGAATCTTTATGGTGTGGTCTATATCAGTTGTTATAGATTGCATTCCATGCCTTCTGATTGGCTCTGCTGCGGTTTATAATTTCGGAAGTTTCCTAACACCTCATATGTACTGCAAGGGCCATCAGTATTTCCCATTCATATATCTCATGGGCCCTGACCCTAATGAGCCTCTGGGCTGCATTTTACACCACTGATCAGATTTGCCGTTCAACCACCTTTGACGGGTTGACATCCTCCATCTAAAATAATGCTGTCTAGCTCTAAATGGAGTTGCCTCTCTCAAGATCTTGGAACATCACCCTGTGGGATAACACAAGGTTCTTCTGCCGTTAACATCGGTTTTTAATGTGCGGGCAAATGTTATTGAAGGTCAGTTCAAGCTGGATCAGGGCTTTGCAGACCATCACAGAGTTGCAAATTGTCAGAGTCAAATTCCTCAATGAATTGCAGACAAACCGGCACTGGCCTAATAGGGACAAAATAGAAATCTTTCCCCCAGACCTAGTGGAACCCTTTTCTCTTATCTCCTGACCAGACACTGTGGACCCACCACCAAGATCTGTCCAAATATCCTGAAACTTGTGCATTTTCTTCAACAGATACCGATCATCCATCCCCGAGTAAACTCTTTTGCTAAAGTGGTTTCTACCAACTATGCCTTCTGGGATGAAGCTGAAGACAGGGGACCAAGTATGGCCCTCATGACCCCCACACAACTCTGGGCTCGAAGGCTGAGGCATGACAGATGCACCTCCCTCTTAGGCCATTCACTGCCATCGTCGATTCATTGCAGATGTGAGAAACGTTACTCCCTCAGAAAGCCACTCAGGCCATACCCAGTCGATAATTTCAAGGAAATGGAGATGCCATCAATCGAGCAGGTAGACGGACCACAAATCCAGAAATGAATGATGTCATAACTGACATCATGACATATCCGCACTTAGACATGAAGTATATAGCCATCCACTCATGAAGTTACGCAAATATGCACTAGTTTACTGCATATAGACACAAAACACATGCTTATGACTCACACAGGTAGATGACGGACACACATACATATCTCTATATATGGTAACATCCTTCGCCAAAGCTGGACCACAAGACACTAATTTATACGTGTACCAAGCTTGCACATGCTCGACTGCCACTAACATGGAAAAGCCATAAGGATAAATATGGGAGCTATAGGCCCACTCAAGTGAATGAGGAAGGAGAGGCAAGTTTCGAGTATATGAAGAGGCTGACATGATCGCTGCAGCCACAGGCACGCAGAGACGATGCACCCAGCCAAGGACAAGTGCAGATGGAAAGTTCCAGTTACCAAGACGATAAGCCACCTGTGAGAAATTCAGACTATAATCCTCATAATTACAGGCGAGAGAGCTCCAGTACGTGGTCCCAACACACATGACCCAGCAGAACAGGACAATGCCCATTCAATCGAGTTGGACGGGGAGAAGCTGTTCCCAACAACTCAGTAGTGGAAAGATACAAGTGTTGCTCACGGACTGCCAATTGAATGCACTCCCCCAGGCTTAGGTGATCAAAAGTGGCAACATTAAGGAACACGCAGCCCCTCCATGTTCATTCTCATTACCTTGAGAAGGTACACTCAGCCTGGTAACCATCCAGGGTCCCAGGGCTGGGAGGACCCACTCAAACCAATCCAGAGTCACCTTTCATGTGAAGATATAATATGTTGCAGGACCCAATGGTTTCCCTGCAATCCTGCAACATTGTAGATTGAAAAATGCAGAAGTGGCCCCAGGTGGTGCCACCAGATATGGTTATCCAATAGTAGAACTAACCCCTATAGGAGCTATACTTAGTTAGCTCAAGCTGACCAATGTGAATGCTCGATAGGTTTCGGGCTGGAGTTTGATTTTGTGACATCACACATGGATAAAACTGGGTGACACACGCATGGATGATGAGTGGAATGTCTGTTTTGAGTGCGATCCGTGTCATTTTGTTAAATAAAGACAGTAAACTTTGCCCATGGGCGAGTCTTCCATTCTGGTGGAGAGGCTTTGACGCACCCAAGAGTCTCTCTGCTGGTAATTGGGGTAACTACAGGGGAGTCCCATCCGCATTCCTTAACAAAATCCTCTGCCTGTGCCTAGTGATGGTGGAAGAGGTGGTCACTGGAGCCAGGTGCCACCAATCATGCCGCGACGCTGGGGAGGTACATGGCAGGCCCCCTAAGACCACTCCACTTCTTCCCAGAGCTGTGGCAGAGTATTGCCTCCCAAGACACGCACACCCTTTGTTGCCTTCCTCTTTGAGACGTCATACTTCCTGTGCAGAGGGACAAAGCTCTGCCATTGGCCAACCCATCCTCACTATACTGAGGATGCCTGAACTGGGAAAAGTAAGTGTAAGGTTAACTAAACCACTCTGAAAAATGTCAAATCCTGGTTGTCCTTAATCTATGTATGTCCACTTCTGTATTGTCCCCGGTGACTGTTCCATTTACTCCCCTCAACAACCTGGTCAGAATTCCCTCAAACTCACCCTATTGTACAAAGCTTATTGCTTACCATCAAATCTGATTTTGTATCTATTGTACGCTCTTTTGTGATCATAAAAGCATTGCTCCCACTGCATATAAATAAATAAATGAAGCTAATATAATATACATCAGCATGGCCAGGCTGGTGTCATTCTGTGCAGTACAGTTGCTGCGGAAGACTAGCAAGATACTGCGACGTGAAGGAGATCCACACGTCAGCTGCAGAGTCACAGGTATGGAAACAAAGGCTGCAGATGAACATAGAGAATGTTCCTTCCGTGGAGCCATGCAGCACATCACATTCTAAGTACACACAAGCAAAAGGATCCACCCATTCCCGGCGCAACCATTTGAAGGCCAAAATACTTATCATACACAGATGCAAACAAGTACTAGGAGGATGAGGAGGAGGAGCAAAGAGAAGCCGAGGAGTTGGGAAAAGGGGGAAACGCTAAGTGATGGTTTAGTGAAACTTAAGAGACCAGAGAAAAGGTCCATATAGAGAGAAATGTATGTCTCCTACACCTAAGAGTTACGCAGTACTGGCAGGAGGAGGTCTGAGCATGTGGAGAAACGTTGAGGAGGCGCAGGAGGAGGAAATGGGAAGCCAGTCCTGGGAGGAGCAACTCAGACAGGCCCTGTAGGTACAAGTACTCATTGGGGTTACGAGGAGGGAGGTCAGAGGGAGCACCTCCAACCCAGCCTCCCTCCTCGTACAATCAACTCTTTTTCCAGACATGATGGGATATGGCCTAGTGGATACGGACTTTAGTTTGTTTATTGAAATAGATGTTTTCTTTTTAAATAGAATGGGGTAGTTTAAATCTCTATTTTAAACATTTCCTACCATGTAAATGTTTTGCCTGGCATACATCCTCAAATGCTCTAGAAAATGGTTTGATAATTTGTTATTTATATAGCGCATTTGTCAAAGCGGTGTACATAGAACCGATGTACATGCAATTATCATCCCAACCGAAGTTGGTACTCATTTATCAACCTCGGAAGGATGAAAGGCTGAGCAGACCTTGCCGGGATTCAAAAACCTCTGACCAGGAGTTCACACATAGATTGAAGCAGCAGGCGCTCAACCCACTGAGCTATCTTACCTGCATAAAAATTGTCTGTTACCCTAAGAACAGCAATCAAAGTACTCCACTGTCCAAAGTTGATACCAATCAACAGGGAAGACTAGTACCAAAACCGTCACTTATCCCCTGAGAGCTCCTGATTACCCGTCATCACAGACTAACCATCCTTTCTACCATCACTTGAACCAGGAAAGCCACGACTGAGTGATACCGGGGAGAGCTCGGGTGAGACTTCAGAAATATTTTTGTTCAGGTGAACAAAAGAATGTTCTTTTTAAGACCCAAGGGAGTTTTGTGTTATATGTTTTGCATTTGCAGGGAAGAGACCCCCGATTGGGGGGGAGGCTTTAAAAAAAAGACTTATTTATTTTTACTAAACAGAAGGAGTACCATTCTGAAAATTCAATCAAAGGAGAATTTGGTCGAATCCTAACCCAACAAGTTTTTCTGACCGAATTTAGCGGCAAATATATGTGGGGGGTGACTAAGGGTAATAATGATGGCGGAGGGGCAATGGATGGGTTGCGGGGGGTCTAACACTCTCTTATATTTAGGGCCAAATGGATTAAAAGAAAAAAGAAATCGATTGATTTGGATTCAACCAAATATCCTCAGTGAAATCGCACAGAACCGTACAATTCTAACACTCCTAAGAACCAAAGGCTGGTTGTCCAAGAAACCGAGGGAAGAGATGCTTGGACTGTGGTCAAGGGGAGTCTGGGTGTAGCCGGCTCACAGCTGTTTTCTTAGGAGACCCAATATTGCATTTAAGTTGTGTTTTTCTTAAGCGATTTTCCATTGTGCACATTTTAACCCCTATTTGGGAATCACTTAAATAAAGATCAGTTGTAACCCTAGATATTGTGTCTCACAGCCCTGAGTATCCCTCTGTGCTTTGTAGCAGTGTGCAAACAGAACACATTCAATGTTAATGTTAATGATTCCATATGCCCTGCATGGCCACGAACGCGTGGAGAGGTAGAACTATTTGCAACATATGTGTATGAGCAACCGAGCATAGTGAGGAACCCACAATCCACCTAAAGCAATTCAAGGATTGAAGTTCTCTCCCCGAGACATGTTTTCAATAATGGGCTTAAATCATGCATCACATTTTTGACGAATTGGGTAAATTGTCATAAAATGTGCAAGCAGTTTTGTAGGGTAAGAAATAAAAAATACATTTGATGTCAGGTCACCAACAGTAGAGAAAGAGGCATGTATTGCTTCCTGCCAACCCTTACTGCACTCCCAGGGGAATTCAATCCCAAGTAGGTAAGTGTAGCAATTAGATGGAGCTCGGTGAGAACCCCACTGGCAGTGAAAGATCTGGGAGGCTAATAATTTCTTAGTTTCAGGAATTAGAGTACTAAGATTAGGGAGAGTCAAAATCAATGGCTAGCCCCAGGCTTAATGATAATTTCACCAAATGTTAGTGTGTATGAGCGTGAACCATTCAATTTCATTCAGAAGTCTGTAGTTTCATAGATCAACATTGTCAATGAGACCAGATTCATGACACAAGCTTTTACAAAAGTGAAAAGTACCCTCTGTGGGTTCTTTTAATCAATTAGATAGCACAATTCTTTGTGAGTGTTTTTTCAAACAAAAAGAAAAAAGTAAGACAGAGCGAGTTCACACCACGGGCTTTGTATCACAGGATTTCAATTATAAAGCTAAAACAACAGTTTTTGCTTAGAACATAACAGGTCACCAACAGTACAAAGGAACATGTTCATGATGTCTGCGGGGGGGTGGCTAAGAGTAATAATGATTGCTGGTCGCTAAAACACTTTCATGACAATTATGCCACTAATATGTGATATGCTTGTGTTGCTAGTACTGCAACTTAACATTTCCCCATAATCAAACAATCAGCCTTTGCACCAAGCACAGGGAATGGGCCTGTTGCACAACCTGTTCTCCAACAAGCCACCAGATCACTCAGTACTGGAGACTACATACAGAAACTTCCAAAGCCTCACATAGTTTTGAAGCTGTCCAAACGGGTATATATGTCCTGCAATGTACAGACAGCTCTTTATTAGGGTGAATATTGTGACCAATCAAAACAGAAGACTATTATTCGCTTAAAAGGTTTTCTTACTGAATCACTATAAGGCATGTTTAAGATTTAAAATTGTGGACATTACGATGGTCCCATAATGATTTTTGCTTTTATGGAAATCAGCAGGATTGGGTTCTACATAGATATTATGTTGCACAACCTGGCCAGGGCCACGCCCCTTTGCCCAGCCCCTCCTAAGAAGTGACTGTTCCCCCCACTGCTGGAACCCAAACATGCACTTACAAAGACACACAGATACAGATACACACACTCCCACCCATGCACATACTCTCAGACACCTGCACCTCTCACATGTGCACAAAAACGCACACTTACAGTCACCCGCCTCTCAACCTCACACACACACGCAGACGCGCGCATGCACCCACACAAACACACACACCAACACGCACACACAGACACACACGCACGCGCGCGCACACCCTCACACACACACACACACAAGCGCGCATGCACACACGCCTGCTTAGCTAGCTGCTCTCTGCCTCCAGGAAGCATCTCACATCCTGCCACCACGGAAACAATACGCTAGGAACCAGGAAGCGATTTGCAGCCCCAGGCATGCAGGCATTGCACATGGCAGCGCATTGGCACCTGACTGCCCACAGACTTTCCATTCACCTGCAAGGAGAGGAGGGTGCTTAGGGGCGCTTTCTCTTGCAGCAGTAGCGCAGTCAGCAGGGAAAATAGTCTATGCCTGCCAGGGAGAGCTGTAACCCCAGTCATAGTCTATGCCTGCCAGGGAGAGCTGTAACCCCAGTCATAGTCTATGTCTGGCAGGGAGAGCTGTAACCCCAGTCGGGCATGGCCCATTGGGCATGTACTGATTCTCTTGATTTCTGCAGCGAGATGGAGAAATCCTATGCACTGTGCTCGCTCTCTGTTTTCTTCTGAGCTGCTGCCTCCTCCATAAAGGGTGGGTGGGGGGCAGGTCACCACCCAGCTGCCCATTATGAATGAGCCGCCTCTGCCAGCATACCACTGTAGGGACATATTTTTATGTTGGTGGTTACCACAGTTCAAAACCAAGTAGTACTCACTGGCCAGTTATGACCCCATCTGGCTCTCAGTGCTGACTTCTACACCCCCCCCCCCCCCGCCCAAGTAGCTCTCAATTCCCAGTCCTGCCCGCGCCTTAGCCCCCATATTGTTCTCCGTGACCAGTTCTGCCCCTCTTGTGGCTCATAGTGCCGCAGCTCAGCCCCATGTGCCTCTCGCAGTGGCAGTGCTTCATGGTCTTCTTATAACGGGGCAGCGTTCACGCACAAATAGTCACCTTTTTCATAAGGTGTTTGCACAGATGCCCTTTTTACTTCTCTATATAAGTCCCGCGACTTTTGGGGAAAAGATGATGGAGTTGGGAGCGGATGGTCATAGACAGACTGCGCCATTGTGGGCAATGACGCATTCTGTTCTTTGTCAGTTTCAAGCACAGAAGGAACTGTCTGAACATGAAATGAAAGGTTCTGTCTGAGAAGAATAGACGTGCTCCGCCTCTGCTCAAAGATGGCGTCGCTCTTGGTGGCTGCATTGTGCTATCTTAATAAGGGCGCCGTATCCCACGGGATGTAAGTGTTTTCAATGAATTACTCTGACGTGGACTATTGCCTTGCTATAGTTTGCTCTTTGAAGGATTTGGGTTGTGTGAGTTATGGAGTGTAGGTGCAGCGCATTTTACATATGCGGGGAGTCTGCCATGTTCATGAGCGATGGCCTCCCGTGTCCCTTTAACGTTTGACATCTTGTGCTTGTTCTCTGGAGAGAGGACCCTAAGGGTTGCCTCTCCAGCTTCCACAGTGAGGGTGCTAGGCTTCTGAATGAGTGGCTCGGGTAATCTCACAGGAATGGGTAATTTCTGTGCAGTTTTTTGGGCCACCTCCACTAGTCTGAGTGGCTTTTCCTGGGGTGCGGTCACCCAAGCTCATGAACATGGCAGACCCTCGGGGCCCCCTTTTCTGATACGGAATAAAAGCATCATGTCATTCACCAGTCCAAGAAGGGGGTGCTTTATCTCATATAATGTCCTCTTTGAATTGTCAATCTCTACAGCAGACTCTGCTGACTCAGCATCCAGCAGGCGGTTAGTCACTAGTAAAGCTGCGCCCTTCAGCTTATTGGCCCCAATTGAATGCGTAGTTACGCTTGCGTTCATTTGCATATTTGGCCTTGTAGCTGATTTTCTTCTGTGTGGAGAGGACATAGTATTCTTTGGCGGCTGGCCCAGAGTACATAACAGTTTTTTTAAACAATGAATAATTAACATCATAGGAGCCGAACACGCGGGGGCGAGGGGCCCCTTGGGTCTTTAACAACTGGGACAGGAACCCCGCTCAGGGGATTTGCCAGCCCCTGCAGGGGGTGCTCGAGGGACATCCCACATAGCGTGGGCGCCCCTCTGGCAGCCCGCCCTCCCCTCGTGGCCAGGCAGGTCACTTCTCCTGCAGCTATGTCATGAGGGGGGGGGGGGGGCGTACCCAGGGCGGGCATTTCCGTCCAGCCCTGGGGACTGCCTACAAAAACAGAGGAGGACTGAAACACGGCCTCTTTCAGTCCTCCTACGTCGAATTACCCACCCACCCGCACCCAATGGTAGGTTGGGGAGCACAGTGTGGTTGAACTAGGGTGTGAGTATCTAGGTAGGAAAAGACAGTGAGGGTAGAATATAGGTTGAACGGAGGATCAAGGTGTAAGTGGCAGTGTTGTAAATAGCTTCAAGGTTTGGTTTGCTTTGTCGGGCAGTAATTGGTCAATTTTTAATCAGAGAGTGATGTGTCAATGGGGGTAAATGGAAAGGGTTTTAAATGATTGCTTACTTCAAAATCATATTAATTTTACATTTTCAGAATAGATCAAGGGCAATTAAGAGCGAAGGAAAGTAAGAGCGAAGGAAAGTAGGTTAAATTGCTTGCTTCATGCCGTACACATTTCAATTCTTCAGCAGAGTGTAGGGTGTGAATAGGGAAAAGGTTTAAAAGTATTTGCGGTCATCAATTTGTATTAATTTTTCGTTTGCAGCGGACAACAAGGTGTAAGTATGTGTTAAGGACAGTGTTTTAAGCTTGGGGTTTCATGGGGTATGTTGTTCCAATTTGTAGCATAGACAGGGGTGTGCGTCGGGGGGGTGGTGGAGATTTAAAAATGCTTGCATGTTTCAATTTGTATTAATTTTTACGTTTTCAGCGGAGATCGAGGTGTAAGTGGGTGTGAAGGGAATTGTGTGAAATTCCTGGCTTTAATTTTGTACTAATGGTTCCATTTCTGTCACAAGCAGAGTTAGGGGCAGTCCTAGCCGCGGAGGAGTTCGCCACGGCTTGAACCTTGGGCGGTTACCCGATGGCAGTACCCGAGCCAAAGTCGGAATGACGGGCATTGGATCCCTATGGACACTGGAGACTCCTCACCTTGTGCAGTGGCCCAAGGGAGAAGCACTCTGTGCACCAATCTGGCGCGTATGTCCGGTGCGACATGAATGGAAGTGGCAAGGGGACACCGGAACAGTCAGTTTTGCCCCACTTTTTTTGGGGCTAGGCGTTTTGTGGTATAGCTGGTCATGAACCATGGTGCTTTAGCGGCTGGGACTGCCCCCTATGTATTGTATGCTCCAATAAACTGATCTGTGTTTCCAAAAAGGTAAACTGTTGTCTGACTATTATTCACTGACTGCTCTGGTTTTGGTTACCAAGGTATGTCATCCTCACACGACAGTAGGGGGGCACCAATGGGGGCTGACAACGCTATATAACCCAGTGGAGATGTTCACTTTCCAAGTGCACGCTCTAAAAGACAGGCACGCAGCGTTAATGTTGCTGGATGTGAAACACTATACACCTGGCATGCAATGATGATAATGCAGCGATTTTGAGCTGCCTCAGTGATGCACATTCAATGGTGAATTCCATCTGAGCTGAATGACCCTTCCAAATGCAGAAAGCTTCAGAGGTCGGGCGCCAGGTCGCGTTACTGCAGTCACGTTGGGCACTTTCTGTAAATCACACAGCTACATTTCAGCTGCCTTTCAAAATGTGCTGTAAAATGAGCTGTGATGGGGCGGACTGCTTTTTTCAGTTTCCCACTCACATTTACGGGCATGGGTGGTCAGGCCTTGCATTAGGGTTGTCAACCTTTGCAACTGAAATGGCCCCCCACACTGTGGCGGTGCCCTGCGACTCATACAAAGAATGCTTAATTGCTTTTAAGTGGTCACTTAAGGTTTTGCCATCCCAGCTGTCTGCCTTTCTTTGCTCTGCCGTGCAGAAGCCCATACCATGTTCCTTGATTATCTGCAGCCACTCACCGCCTTCACCCGTTACTTTATAAAGGAGTTTGCCAGAGAATGAAGCTTCGAGGTGGGGCTGATGGCACAGACACGTTCTCTAAGGTGATATCAGTGTTCCCAAACTAAAGGCTGTTTCACTTTAATTGTGCATTACCTGGCCAATGGCAGTCCTCACCAGAAGGTGCACAATAATTGCAGGCATACTTGACTCTGCTTTCACCTCTTTGGTCTGGGGCAGTAAATATGGTTAGAGATTAATGAAGTTGAAGGTGGGGCTCTTGCTACGCCCCCCCACAATGATAAAACAGAGGAACTCGCCCATTGTCATTTGTGTCAGGAAACACATGCTCCATTTAAAATGTATGCACTACACAGAGGCCTCCTAACCAAAGTCCTTTGATTATGTTGCACTGAATTCCTTCTTCCCATTCCATAAAATAGAGATTGACTGTGTGATCAGATAAGCACTACTGGAACAAAAAAATGCACCAAAAGAAACAGCTTGTGCCCCAAAAATCATGTTTACCATATGTCCATGCCTTTTCACATACGAAAACCTTAAACTACACCAGCTCAATGCATTTGTAGTTTGGGCTATTAGATGGCACTCAAGCGTCACCTAGAAGCCGTAAATATTGCATTGGAGTGCAGCTAGGAGTGAGATGACATGTGAGGAGGGAGACACTGGGAATGGGTGTTTGGTTATTTACCCATCCCTACGGCCATTCCCACTCGATCCCTGCCCCTGTCTGCATAAAAAAAAACGCATACTGGGATCGCTTTGAGCTAGCACAATCAAGCAGTAACATCAAACTATGGCATGCCAGAGCTATTTCTAACTAGTCTGAGAGTTAAATGCTTCAATGCAGCTGTAAATGACTACTGGTGTGAATTAGCAAAGAAAAAGTCAACAGTTTCTGCTTGTGTATAGGCATTTGCCAGGTGCTGCTATCATAGGTCCAGGTAGGCCTGGGAGGATAGCTCAGGGGCAACACATTTGTCTTGGAAGCAAGTCAACGAAGAGCAACATCTGTGTGTATTACGGTCCTGTGCTTAGAGACTGATCTCCGGTGTTAAGTGTGCAATAAAAAATAAATTAATCACGCCATTTCCAATCTGTTGCCATTATATGGGCAGGTAGTACCATTGTGGCAGTGCACAGCAAATACCGAAACTATGCTGACATCAAAGCCCAAACTGCTGGCTTTGCCAATGCTTATTCTTATTGTCATGCAGGAAGTGTTCCCAGCTGGAGGCTAGCCAAGGAGGGCAACAAAGGAAAATGTGAAATGGGGCCCCACACATCTGCAGGCCTTGGAGGTGGTGGAATTTTAGCCAGCAGTGACACTAATGTCCAATTCTAGAGAGTGGGGGTTTGGGGGATTGGGTGGCGACACAGCGCACTCTAGGACCACAGAACTGCCTGGCACAAAGAGGCAGCAGCATTTCTACTGTGCAGTGATCTTGATAAAGTGCAAAAAAGCTAAACTAAAGAGATTTCGCTCACCGATAAATTTACTGCCGGGGGAATTCACTTTAGCTTTGTAATTTATCTAACAAGATCAGTGCTGGTAAAAGTGCTGCATATGGCGCTAATAAATTAGGATGACTTCCTGTTTCTTGTTGTCCCCACTCACACTGCCTCCCACAAATGCACAGCAGAACTGTAAATATTGGCTTGCTTTGCATCTAGACAGAACTGTAAGTAACACTGTGCGTCACATTTAGACAGAACTGTGAATATTCACTTGCGTCACATATAGGCAGAACTGTGAATATTGGCTTGCGTCACATCTAGACAGGAATGTGAAAAGCACACCTAAGCTCAGCGAACGATGTTACCGAACT
Organism: Ambystoma mexicanum; assembly: GCF_040938575.1. Taxonomy (NCBI): domain Eukaryota; kingdom Metazoa; phylum Chordata; class Amphibia; order Caudata; family Ambystomatidae; genus Ambystoma; species Ambystoma mexicanum. The sequence continues at coordinate 755,314,409 of NC_090925.1, forward strand.
GAAGCTGCCAACAGCGCATCACAGGTCTCTTGCACTTTCCCGCTTGGTCCTACTAACTCACCCTACCCAGTTTCATTTTCAGATCCGCCAGAGCGCCAGGGGACCACTGTGGTGGTGATAGTGCGCGGTATAAATATCCTTTAACATTGACATTAAGGTGACAAGATTTTCAAGATGAAGATGCCCAACAACACAAAGGAAGGACTACCCCCTCAAACTGCCCCGTACCACCCCCCCACGCCCCCGCAGCTCCCTCTAACACCCAGTATTTCCAGAACTGCCCCAGATCCTATAAAGTGGGCACTTTTGACTGTGGATATAAGCTTATTAATAATCAAAAAAGAGATTTTACTTTGATACGAGTTACACGCCTTGCTGTTCACTATTCTCTTTGTCACAATCAGTTAACGCCTGTTCCTGGTACCAAAAAGATTGGGGGGGGGGGGGGGGGTTGGAGCCCAGGCTGCCATGGCAAAAGTCTGTGTGTATTTCACCCGGGTATTTCAATGTGTAAACCGGGGCTGGTTCTCAAATTTTAAAAGAAAACTTGTACATGCACAAGTTCAAACAAACAGGCATGGAAACATTGTTCTCTAACACGCACATACCGTTTTCGTCTGTGCCTGGCCCGACCACTTCGCATCTCGCTAACTCAAGTGGTCTCCGTAGGAGAAACAGGAAACAGGGTCCAGACCTGCCTCTGTGAATGCGCGCTCGAGCGTGAAAAAAGACACCCTTGTGGCATCCTGCCGCCGCCGAAGGCTCCCAGGCGTTGCCTAGAGCCTGCAGACCGCACTAAGGTCGACGTCTCACTAGCCTGACAGGCCTCGGTCCCTGCGGACACTAGGTGGCGCTCTGGCAAGCAGAGCGCTCCTATCTGGTTTGCTGAAAGAAACGCTCTGCATGACGCTTGTAGTGGTGTCCCCGTTCCATACTGCCATTGGCAGGTAAGTGCAATAGACAAGGAAACTGGCAAAACTATACACACTTTTAAATGAGGGTGTGCTTTGAGCTTTGACTCCTGTGGGAGAAATCGCCCTTGAACTGGGCTGCCTTTACATTCTCGGGGCCTGCTGTGAGCTTCATGGGGATGGTTATAATGGCGTGAGTGGCTGGATTCCTCTAGGGCAGAGGTCTTCTGGGAGTTAATCTGCATAATCCAGCCTTGTCGCCCCTCCCCCACCTGGGCTGCAGTTCCAGTTTCCTGTTAAAAGTGGGTGGCAGGGAGATATTAGTTCTGACAACCGGATTCTGTTTGCAGGTCTACTTTGGGCGTTATGGCCTTTTTCATGAACCGACTACACCTCATGTGTATCAATTGTATGAGTGTTTTGTGGAGTGCTGCCTGTCACTTTCTGGGTGCCACAAATCAGGTGTCAGCCTTGTGCAAAGCAGCATGACACTACTGTAAAATTAAGAAAAAAAACATGAAATAATAATCTGATGGAACATGACATACCCAACTAGCAGGATTGGACAGGCCTATAGGGCAATAGGCAAACACAAAATGCTGGGGTGGGCTAGTTTTTTTTGTCAAAGTGGGGCACTTTTTTTTGGCCAATGTGGGCCAGTTTGATGAGTTACTTCACTATGTGGCTAGTAGTTTTGACCAGTGTTGCTGAGTAAATATTTTTTAAAATGCACAATTTGCATCACATTTTATAAAAAAAAATAGAACTCCCCTTGAGTACTATTCAAACAGTCTCACAAAAGAGACGAATTGCCATTTGCAACTGTGGGCCACTTTTTCATTGGTCCCCGAGACAATTTTATGTCCCAGTCCGACCCTGCCAACTAGCATAACAAAAACAGCCTCATGGGCCAAAAAATTAATAGGGGAATAAGGAAAAAAAACAAATACATAAAACAAAAAGAAGCAAAAGTCCATTAGAAGCAAATATACAATTTGCTTACAAGATCAAAAATGGAAAAAGAGAATTAAAAAAGGAAATACACAAGGGCGGAGCAGGGTTAGGCTTACATTACTTGGTGTAGCATAATTTAGCATACCCCACCCAATAAAGCCTACCATTTCAAAGGAGGGCAGAGCATAGGAAAAATAACATAGGGTAGCATAGCATAACCACATAGCAAAACATAGCACAGCATGGCATTCACAAAACATATTGTAAAAGAAACACTGCAAAGTTAGCATGTCCCAAATAAAGTATTAGAGTGGGTGCCAGGAGGGACATTATACACAGTCAGCGATATGCCCGGCATGACATTGAGTCCTATTACAGGGCAAAAAACACTCAACAACCAGGAACCTTTTCCTGACAAACACATTTTCATCCTGTCCACTCCCAGCCCAAACGCACACCGTCTATCCATGCCCTGCACAAGCACACACAAAATCCTGCTGCAGACAAACCCTTCAAGTTTTGAGGTCTTCTCTGCAGATGGTTGGCATGAATTGGTACAGCCAGCATGACAGCACCTTTTTAGTGGCAATATTAGCATTATTGACCATCAAAAACATGAGCGCATTCTTACAGTCACAATACTGGCATATATTGGAACATCCAGCATGACATTATCTTCCTACAATGGCAACGTTGGCATTCTGAGGCACAGCAAATGTGAGCGTGTTCTTGCATTGACAATGTTAGCATGCATTGTGGGCACAGACATCATGAAAATTAGTTGATAAATGCAACTGTGCATTGTTGATGCCCGACATCTATTGCATTTTTTCATAAGTTACCAAAAAATAAAATTGTATATTGTATGGCTTTTTACCTAATTGTTTAGGAGAATGTGTACTGTAAAATACACCATTTAACCTATTATTTATTAAAAACATGTTCTGGTGGGGAGGGAGGTTAGATTGCTGGTGCGGATCTCTGGGAAGTATTTATGCCTGTACAATTGAACAATTTACCACCACACAACAGGTGTTGTAACTTAACTCTTCTGAAATATATTTTTTGAATTATTTATATCTTGGCTTAGAAAGTTGTAGGTTCTTGTTTGAATGTGGGCCCCACTGCAGGGTGTGTTTCTCAGACTGTGTGATCACAGGTGTGGGTGTTATGCCTTACAGAAAAGGTTTGCAACTGGAGGCTCTCCGGATGGTCTGGACTACAACTCATATGAGCCCTCACGATTGGCTACACTGCCTAGAGCTGAACCCAAAAGATCTGAGGTGCCAGAAGTTGCAGGTGCCTCCCCTAAAGAGTCAGGGGCTGTGCATGTTGTTCAGTGAAAGAGTGAGCTTTAGTGCCATTGTGAGTACCCCTAACTTATTTGAAAACAACCCTTTTTTAAAGTGATCAAACTAAACCTTTTATTTTGAGAGCTCTTGTTGCAGCTGTGGCAGCTATTCCGATTCACTGTAAATAACAGGCATAAATATTGGCAATTGTCAGGGCATTCAATGTGTTGAACCTGGAGAGATTAAGGGGCCGATTCAAGAAACAAACGTGCGCCGAAAATCCCAGCGCAAGCAGGCGCAAGGAGGCGCAAGCGTGAGAAAGCAAGCGCACGCGCACGCGTGCGAATCAAGGAAGGCGCTGCGCTACTTTCGCACTGTTTGTGCGCCAAATCCGTGCATGGCGCACATGGGCACACACGTCATCAAACGGCGTGCGCTTCGCACACAGCAAAAGCACACTTAGCGCAGCGCACACAACAAAAGTGGGCGGAACAGTGGGCGTAACACGCGGAATGGGGAACAATGCGTGAAAAAGAAGGCGTAACTGGGGCAGTACTGCAGGGAACTACACGGAACGCCCACACGCACGCGAACAACCCGTATTCATGGATTAGAATATGGGAAACCCGCGCACAGCAAAAGACGCCGACAGGCGTCAACGCGTCCACCACACGAAGGTACACGGAAGCGTCCCGGCGCACAGCATAAAAGTGCACGCAAACAACAAATACGTATATACAGCTACGATGAATGCCCCATTTGTCGCAGCACTGATCGTGGGACACCGCAGGAGGAGAAGAATAGCCAGGGCGCGCATTTTTTCACCACGGACAAGCCTTTTTGGGATGCCTGACGACCAGGTCTATGGCAGGTATAGGTTTCCACCCCATATCATCCTAGACCTGGTCAGGGAGTGGGAAGATGACCTAACATCCCTCACCCTCTGCTCCCAAGCATTGATCCCCTTGGAGAAGGTGCTCAATGTCCTGCATTTTTTGGCCACTGGGTCTCTTCAGCGGACTACTGCCAGAATGGGTGGGGTCTCACAGGCCACGCATTCACACTGCCTACACCAGGTATTGGCAATCATGACAGCGCGCCCCTCAGTCCGCAGGCACATATATATGCCCAGAACACCCGCAGAAAGGCAGGCCGTTGTCCAGGACTTTTACAGGGTGGCACACTTCCCCAAAGTGCTCGGTGCCATAGATTGCACCCATGTGGCCCTATGTCCACCTAGGGCCACTGAGCACATCTACCGAAACCGCAAGCACTGGCATTCCATCAACGTACAGGTGGTATGCGATGCAAAGGGAATCATCACCTCTGTCTATGCAAACTACCCTGGCTCGACCCATGTAAGTTTCATATACAGAATGTCCGCCCTGAGCCGGGCCCTGGAAGCTGGGCAGCATGGCAACACATGGCTCCTAGGTGAGCCCGTGCACATGCATGCATGTCACACACACACACAAATACACAAACCCCAATAATCACAATCATTATCACCTCTCCAGGGGACAGTGCCTACCCTCTGAGCAACCACATGATGACGCTAATCCGGAACCCCACCACACCACCCCAGGTAAGATACAACGCGGCCCATATTGCAACCAGGGCCATAGTAGAGCGCACATTCGGAGTGCTCAAGTCATGCTCCGCTCCCTTGACCGCTCTGGCGGGCAGCTACTCTATGCACCCCAAGTAGTGTGCAGGATAATTGTGGCAACATGTGTCCTGCACAATGTTGCAACACGGCAGGGCGTACCGGTGGTCATGGTGGTGCCCCCACATCCCCAACCACAGGCACAGGCGCTGCCCATGGGAGGAGATAGGGCACGTGGCGAGGAAGCCCGGTCCCAGCTTGTGGCCAGACTTTTCACCTAAACTCCCAACCCTGCGCAGTGCACACAGGCCTGGCACATACCAGGTGACAATCGATGATGACAAAGAGACAGTCAACTGTCACAACCTTACCACCCTGAGATTGTTGCCATGGAATTGCCACATTGTTTGCATCCTTAGCTACTTAAACACAAGCAATCCTGTGTGACCAAAAGGCACACATGCAAGGTGTAAATCACACAGACCTGCAAAACAGGCCATGACTATCACTGGTATGTCACTCAAACCCTCCCAAACCACAACATGACATGGCAAGCAATAGCCATACACCAACACAGTACCAATAAGGTACACATTGCCATGTGAAAAATGTAAATGGGCATCAGACAATGATGCCTGACATCGAATCAGATGAAATGACTAACCAACAACCTCCCACCCAAAATAAGTCATACCCAAATACATTCCAAAAGTCGTATTTGAAACATAACAATGAATGCCTGTCCACATGCACAATGTGCATTGCATAATCAACACTGCAGCTACTGTGTGCCGTGTCCACCTCCTGCAACACACTGCTCAGCGCACAGCACAGTGAACAGCCATTGTGTGTGATGCACACCCTGAGCATCACATCTAAGCAACAAACTACATAAAATAACAAAATTAGGCATGTACAGGATCCACAAATGGTCATAGAACATTCGCTGCAGGGACACAGTGGGCACCAGAAGGCAAACAGAGTGTACACGTGGACATGTGAGGGTGGTTGTACATGTAGTGGATCATAGTGCGAGTGTGTGGGTCAGTAGGGACATGCACTCAACATATGCATGTGAAATCAAGTGACCATCACTTTCCTCTACACATCACATGTGAACATTCACCATGTGTATACCCCAGCATGTCAAACCACAACTATCCCCTCACACCTGAAAGGTAAACACAACACATGAACAGACATTGATGAGCAGAATACATCATGTACATAGTAAAGCACAATTACAATTTCAGGGTGCCCATCAACTCAAAGGCAAGGCAACTATCAACAACAAAACACCCCCCCTCCCTCACAAATCACCACGACCCACTGAACAACTGCATCTGGGTTATTCATCCGACATCCTTGAATTCCACCTGGCTACAGGATCACCCTTCCCCTTTGTTGCCAGCACCCTCAGAGTCCACCTAGATTTGCAAAAGCACAAAATCCAAGAGAACTCAAAGCAGGACAACACAGAAGCCAAGCAAATACCCTGCAGACAGTAAAAGAAACCATAACAGCCTCCAGTAGATGACTTCAAGTAGCAGTATGCCACAAAGACCAAGTACTACCACAATGATGTTAACAACCAAGATAGCACAGTAAAACAATGTCACAACAGGATCTGAACCATGTGTGGTACATAACATAGAATGATGCAACACAGACGGATGTCTACTGTCACAGCTCCCGTGTACAGGCGCAGGAGTGGCACAAAACAACCACCCCCACCGTGGTCTGGGTGCCTGCAAGGTCTAACTCACACAGGCCTCTGAGACCCTGGTAGGGAAGGAGGGTCAGGGATATGCAGTCGGCACAGGCATTGGCATACTGGATAACCGGAATGAGGGGCAGGAGAGGGGAGTAGGATTGACACGGGAAAGTAGGGAATGCACCAAAATGTAGTACACACATCAACACGTACACAAATAGACCAAACTTGTTCACATGCACATAGCAGCAAATCACTCAAATGGAAGTCAAAGAGAAACTTATCTCTGGGGTGAGTGCTGGCCTCCTGCCTGCGCACTCTCTGGTCCGCTAACAGGAGCAGTTCAATGCTGCAAAGAGAGCCACAGTTAATAATCTGTGCGTGCCCAAAACACACAAACACACCACCAAATATGCCCCAAAGTAACAAAATACTCTACAAACAGACAATCTTGTGTGGATGCTTCATACCCATACATAACATTATCCATGTGATGGTTCATACACAGTCAATGCATCAAGTCAGGCACCGGTGGGTGCGTGGCAAATGGAACACTAATGTGTCACGATTCACACAACATGCAATGTTCCCTGGGTAAGCAGACAGACGCATATAGCAATGTATGACTTCAGAACAAGTCCTGTACCACCATGACCAAAATAAAGTAGCCAGTGCATGTATCAAATTCTACTTGGAAATGAAATGCACTGCACCTGAGTCTGTCCCTTGCTGACTGTCCCTGTGAGCTGCTTCATTCCATGTCTTGCAACGCTACATGGCTAATGCAAGTGCCTCAATGGACCATGGTGGACCGGAGGATATGTGCCACTGCCCCTGCATGTGCCCCTGACAACTTTCCCATCAACTAGCCATTAGTCCACCAAGGCATCTTAGCTGTACTGTGCGCTTCAACACCAATATCTGTCCAAGCTCACCGTCAGTGGTGCTACTTAGCATGCATGTTCAACTGGCCTGGTGGAAGGTTAGCTGCGGTGTGACCCCTTGTACTGCTCTCCTTGCCTGGAGTTCCTTGAAACACGTCATCGTTTATTGGATGTATGATCGCAATCCCTGTGCCTCTGCTTGCGCACACATGCGCATGTCGGCACCACCAAACGTGTCCAGATTCCAGACGTCCAATGGCCCATGTCTGCTGGCAAAGGTGGTCTTGAGGCTCATCCCCCTGCAGAAAGTCCATGGAACAATTGATTAATGCTTAATATTCATCTGTGTGTGTCTCTTCAGGCATTACATGAGTGGACCATGTCAGAGACGTACATCAGAAATCACACCATCAGTCCGTCTTTCACAGCAACAGTGTGGAACACACTATCTACGGCATGATTTTCAACAAGCACATGTTCATTAAAGATAAGACCTGTTCTCAAAACGGTTATGAGTCACAGGTAGGGATCTAACAGACTTCTTGCTCTGTGAGCGTACACTTTTATCTGCAAAAAGAAAGTCCGGAATTCAACAGGTGTCACTAAACACTCTTCCCACATAAAAAGTGGAAACTCAATATCACAAAATGTTATTAAAAATCTATATATTCCATCATAAAAATGATCATAGTACATAAAACATACATTATGTTAAAACCACACAAGTAGAATAAACCGTAAGTGAGTGCTATTGTGATAACTTCCTTCGGATCATACACTGTGGTTGTTGCTATTGCACCTATAAGAAAGAGGCCATGAGTGGTGTGGCATAGGAATCAGAGTGTGATATGCACACACAGTGTATGATCCGAAGGAAGTTATCACAATAGCACTCACTTACGGTGTATTCTACTTGTGTGGTTTTAACATAATGTATGTTTTATGTACTATGAGCATTTTTATGATGGAATATATAGATTCTTAATAAAATTTTGTGATATTGAGTTTCCACTTTTTATGTGGGAAGAGTGTTTAGTGACACCTGTTGAATTCCACACATTAAAGATAAGAAACATACTACATAATGCATAGCAATGAATGTACACATGAATCATTAAACACCCCATGTAGAAAAAGAAGAACAGTGGTCAATTACACCCCAATCATCCCCACTAGGGGTGTTAACACAAGTTCCACAGCAGCAGACATGCCACAGATATAACAGTCCATTGCCCTTGTGTAATAGGCTGTTACACCGAACCATCCTTGCGAGCCCATGGATAGGGGAAGCAGGAGTGGCATATGTGAGTCAAGGACCCCAAGCAGCAAACACATACACAAGACAAGCTTGAAGGGCCCGGCTGGAACAGACAGTGGATGCTTTCAAAAGCCACAAAGCACCACACGTCACATGAAAGCACAATAGACTAGCAATTTAAACTATATTAACTAATTACACTATAAAAAACCTACTTTACCGTTTTTAAACTAACTATCAAATAGAAACTTAACTAACTAAACTAAAAGAAAAATCAAAAATGGCCACATACGACCCGGGGGGGCACCCAGCAGGGGGGAGGTACAGGGTGCTGCTCAACACCCACATGCGATGATGCTGAGGAAAAAAAAAAACTCCATGGGCTCAACGCCTGCACAGCCCGACCTATGTGGGAGATAGATTGTCGTCCGAGTCTGGCTCTTCCTGGAAAGGAGGACGTGTACCTGTACACAGAGACGACATTTCAGCCTGGCGTGCCCTGTCTGAGGCCGCCATGCCCAGCCTGAGCGAGCGGGCCGTGGACCGTGCCGCCTGCTGCTGGAGAAGCACCTGCCTAGCAGGGGGGAGCACAGATTGGGGGACACACGCTCCATGCTCTCAGGGATGTTCTCCATTGCTGCCCCCTGCCATTCAGAATTGGCAGTCATGTCTTGCTCCCAATCAGTATACTGTGGTTGCGCGCGGCGACCACGTTGCTGGGCTAGACCCCTGCGGGACCCAAGGACCGTGTGTCCTCGTTTAGTTTAGTTTAGTTTATTATTTATATAGCGCACCATACCCTGGGGCATCAGGGCGCAAACAGACAAGGATATGCTCAACTTAGTTACAGGTACATGGTAAGTAGGAAAAATACAGACATCAACAATTTCACAATAGAGCAGCCGAGCGATGAGGACGTGAGCTCGCTTCGCTCCCGGGCCGCCAGCCAAATCCTGAAACAATCCTGTTTTCCTGCAAGACTACAAGCACCCAAAAGTGCCTACTCGATGTGGGAACCTCTACAGGACGCCCCTACCTGTTCCTGGTGAAAACCGGTGCCGCAGAACCCACTTGGCGAGACTTTCAAGAAAGCAAGCGTGCGCGCCACAGAGCACACAAAATGGCCGCTGCGGACCGCGGATGAACGGAGGCCACCATGTGTCACCATCGAACCGTGCCCGAATACCGGCGGCTGGCGAGTGCGGTGCTGTGCTGGACCGCACGACGGGCAAAGGACCCTAAATTAGAACCAAGCGAACCCCGGTGCCCCTCCCGGACTGCGGGGAGCGGGACCCCGCTGGGTGCCTCCCCGCCTCCCGCCAGTGAAACCCGTGGAACCGTGGAAATCAACCTCCAACGGCAAATCGTGAGGTGGAGGGGATACACCCTTGGAAGCGGCGTCAGCGGTTATCGTTCACAGGCAGTCAAATCCGCACCAACGTAGCGACGTACGCGCCCGTACACTGCTTCTGCCTGCTGGCACCATCGGAGCGTCCGGAACCGTTGGGGCTCCTCGGGCGTTCCACTTAGCGCTGAGCGCCCACCAGACTCCTGAGGTGGCTCCCATACTGCCTCTATCCTGTGGTAAAGAGAAGGGGGGACGGGAAAGCAGGAACTTGCGTGTTTCCCCCTCGCCGCCGATGGGCCCGCTACGAGGACTCTCCCAGCTGCCCCTCCATAACGAAACAGATCCGCCATATTGAGACACACAGACTCCCTGGGATCAACGGGCGACCTACATCCTCACCCCCTCCCCGCTGCCCGGGGGAAACACTCGGCAGGGTGGCCAGAACACGGTGGCACACGGTGAAACTGTCTCACGACGCACCTGCCTACATGGGAACACCGATACAGCTACACCAAAGAAGTGCTGGAGGGTGCGGTGTTGAACGCTGTGCAATCCCAAAGCAAAAACGAACTGCGCACTAAACCCTAACACAGTATCCGGCAGCTTGCACCCGGACTAGGGGGGGAAAGAAGCTCTTCGACGGAACAATTGCCTCGGACGTTACCGATTAACGTTATAGACCATGCCAGCTGCTATGGGGAAAGACAAAGCAAAAAAATTGACAAGTCAAAGCAAAATGGACCAATTCACCACGGCCGCAGCAAGCGCACAAGCGGACCATGAACAATCAAACACCATGTTAGAAACAGAACAAGACATATCCCTGAAGGATATCATGGCTGCGATAACAAACTCCAGAACCTGCATGGAGAAAAAGATGGATAGCATCAGCACAGACGTCTCGCTCCTCCGTCACGATCTCCAGAAACTGTCCTCCCGCACAGAAGCGGAACAGCGGATCTCTGGGACTGAAGATGGGCTGCGCACCATGGAACAAAGGATGGCCGGGGTAGTGGCACGTCTGAAAACACTGGAGGAGAAAGCAGAGGACAGTGAAGGCCGATCAAGACGAAATAACGTTCGCATCCTGGGCGTACCGGAGAAAACGGAAGGCCCTTCCATGGAACTGTTCCTTGAACAATGGATAACTGACATGTTTGAACCCCAGACAGTCTCGAAGTTCTTTTCAATCGAACGAGCGCACCATGTGCCAACTGGAAGACCGATACCGGGCGCACCTCCACGCACCATAGTTGCAAAACTGCTGAACTATAGAGATAGAGATGCGTTACTCCAGACGGCGCGAGCCAAAGGCACACTGACCTTCAATGGATCCAAGGTAACACTCTTCCCTGACTACACAAGGGAGGTCCAGAGAGCCAGGCAATCTTTTGATCAGCTCAAAAGACAACTCCAGTCCCTACACGTAAAATACGGCCTGCTCTTTCCGGACCAGCTCAAGATCTACCACGGCGGGACAACAGTACACTTCACAGACCCAAAAGAAGCGTGGAACTGGGCAGAGAAACACATTGAAGGCAACTGGAAACTTGCAAACAACAGAACCAGAAACAGAAACCGACGTGAGCCACTAGACAAAAGGCGTCCAGCTCCACAACCTCCGATGCAGGAACCACCACAACAAGAGGAAATGGGCTGAAACAGTGGCACCAACAAGAAATACTACTCCATCGCGGCCCATTTAACGAACTATCATACCACATTGATGTAAAAAAGGCCCGCGGCCCGCGAGGCACGGGAGCACTCACTGCATCGGCCAAAGCCACGCCCTCAGCTCAAGACTTGAGACTCGGAACACCAGACTTGCCTAAGAACAGTAAGTCGAGAGAAAGGTGTAAACAGTTCACATTAAGTTAATCTGGCGGTATAGTTGTTTGACGCCAGTAGAGTTAGGGCGTCAGATACTTCATGTTGGAGAGGAGTATAGGGAGGGAGGGCGGGGATTTGTTTCATGTTAGTTATGTTCCAAGACACCACACCATCTATAATGTCAAAAAGCACACCATCCCTAGCACACCAATTGTCACTCCGATCTTGCCAGCAGACCACACAACACAGATGGAAACGCATGTCCTGACAGAAAACCAGCCTGCCCTTAACCTTGGCAGATATTACCATAGCATGAAAAACCACAATGCTATTGAGGGCCCGAGGCATACTGTTGTCATCCACACACGTGTCAAATGGCAGGAATCACTAACGTGAACAAAAACAGGACAGTCCGAGTGATGACTTGGAATGTAAATGGGCTCGGCAATTGTATCAAAAGACGTCTAGTACTGCAAACACTGAATAGACATTCCCCGGATGTGGTATTCCTGACGGAGACACATCTAGCCGGTACCAACTGCTCATTCTTTAGACGCACCAACTACAGACTAGCATTCCACGCCGGTTTTACCATGGGGTCACGAGGGGTACTGATCCTAATACATAAAAGACTCCCCTTTGTGCCTGCATCCATTACGCAAGACAAGGGAGGGAGGTTTGTACTCACGACAGGTACAATTGGAGAACGCTCGGTGACCATGATGGCAGTGTATGCACCTCCTAACCTACTGACCCCCCTGACTAACGATATTACGCCTCTAATTATGAATAATCTTGCAGACCTTACATTGATTGGGGGAGACTTTAATGAGGTAATGGACGTGGACCTTGATAGAACACATAGAAGATCCAGAAATCCGAACACACGTACAAAACTTGCCACATTCACTAGCGCACTGGGACTGCAAGATGTATGGAGAACGCTGCACCCTGCCACAAGGGAATATTCATACCATTCAGGCGCACATGCCTCGCTGTCTAGGCTGGACTATCTCCTACTGCCACTGAATAACATGCACGAAGTACGTAAGGCACAATTTCTCCCAGAGGTATATCAGATCATTCCCCACTTGTAATAACACTTAATACCAACAGGTCGATCCCACCACCCAGCTGGCGATTGAACAGCTACTACCTAGGCTTCCCAGAGCTAGTTGAACATATACAAAAGACCACTGAAGAATATTTTGAGAGGAATACCAACTCAGTGGATAACCCGGAAACACTATGGGAGGCATTCAAGACAGTACTCAGAGGGGAAATAATAGCCTGGACCACAGCCCATAAAAAGAAACAAGCAAAAGCAATACGCCATGCCGAAGCGAAAGTGCAAAAAGCAGAAACCGATCACCTAACCCATGACAACTCGGAAACGCACCGCGCACTACAACTGGCGCAGGCGCAACTCCAACACATAGCCCTAGACAATGCAAAACAGGCGCACACTGCAATGCGCGCAAAGATATACGAAACAGGGGATAAAGCTGGGAAAATGCTGGCATGGCTGGAACGTAGAGACCTGGGCTTCAGCCAGGTCAGGCAACTAACAACAGGAGAATCAGAACCATTAGTGACAGACGTAGACATAGCGGAGGGTTTTGCAAAATACTACACTGAGCTATACAAAGCACCAACCTCACCGCCCGTAATGAACATCCTAGAGGAAATTACCCTCCCCACCCTAAACACAGAGCAGTCTACTCTACTAGAACAGGTAATCACTGAAGAGGAATTAACCCAAGCCATGTCAGAACTCCAATCGGGCAAGACCCCGGGCCCGAACGGCTTCCCCATTGAAACATGGAAAAAAATAGGAGCAAATGTAATTTCCCCACACTTACTTCGCTTACTACAACACTCACACTCACAGGGTTGTCTCCCTCCTGACTTAAGGAAAGCCACAATTATAGTCCTGCCCAAAGCAGATAAGCCACCCGACAAATGCAGCTCCTACAGGCCCATTTCTCTCATAAACTGCGAGGCCAAAATATTGGCAAAGGTACTAGCCAACCGCCTCCAACAAGTCATACACACACTTATACATCCCGACCAGTGTGGATTCATGCCACAGAGATCCACTAGACAAAACATATATAGGCTGCACACAGCACTGGAGAAGCTATCTGAGATACAGGACCCTCTGGCTTTACTCGCCATAGACTTCGAGAAGGCATTCGACTCAGTCTACTGGGAGGCAATATGGACCATTATGCAACGTATGGGCATAGGACCGCACTTCATGAGCTGGGTCAAACTACTTTACAACCGCCCCGAAGCAGCCACAAAGGTAAATGGACACGTCTCCAATCCCTTTCCCCTAGGCAAGGGCACGAGACAGGGTTGTCCCCTGTCCTCCCTAATCTTTGCAATAGCAATTGAGCCCCTAGCAATTCTATTAAGATCTACACAAACATGGAGCGGCTTCAGATGGGCGAACGACTGAGAGGTCAGGGTATCCTTATACGCAGACGACTTGTTAGTATATCTGAAAGACCCACGCAAATCCTGCCCCATAGTGACGCGATTATTAATAAAATACGGTGCATTCAGCGGCCTTCGCGTCAACTGGACTAAATCTGGACTAAATCCATACTATTCCCACTAAAACAAATAGACAACGCGGTGCCAGATGAGTGCCCATACTATGTGGAAATTCAGATACCTAGGCATCCAAATCATGAACAACCTGACAGACTATGTGCCCAATAACCTGAACCCAATAATGACGAGATTTAAAGAAGACGTCCGGCACTGGATGTCCCTACCACTAACACTACTAGGCAGAGCCGCACTCTTCAAGATGCTGGCGCTCCCCTGCTTCCTTTATATACTTCAAAACGCGCCACTATCTATAGCGCCCAACGAATTCCGTAAAATAGACCAGACGCTCAGAAAATTGCTATGGAATGGAGGTCACCCTCGCTTAGCATTAACCACACTACAAAGATCTGTATGGGAAGGCGGAATCGGACTGCCCCGATTGCAAACCTATTACTGGGCTAGTCAGATGGCAATAGTGAACGACAGACTCCACGCGGACATGAAATTACCACACAACAGAGAACTAGATCCTAACCGAAATGAACGACCCATACTTAGGTACCTCTACCGGAAAAAAGACTGAGCTACTACCCCATCCATGCTGTCACACATATCCCTAACATGGACAAACATCCACAAATACTGTACAATAAGCTGACCCCAGCTCAACCGTTGTGGGATAACAAACTACTCCCGGAAGTGAATAAACTTCCAAAATGGCACTCTTGGACCCAAGCGGGCATCACTTAAATTGGCGACCTAATAAAATGTAACGAAATAATACCATTTGCGGACCTAATCACCACCTCCGATCTGACGATAAATGAGCAATATCGCTACACACAACTCAAACACGCACTACAGACCCATCTCCCTGAGATGATCGACATGCCTGAGTACACCCCTTTAGAACGTAACCTATTCCCGGACATGATTAAAAACAAAGTCACATCTACCATGTATAGTGCCATAACATCCTTTGCCGGAGAACTAGCGAGCCTGAAAGCCAAATGGGAGGGGGACGTAGGTGACATACTCCCAGAGGAATGGGTAACTGCCTGTAACGCTCACCTGAGTCCCGTAGAGGCGCCGGTCTTGACTGGGCGTATACCGTATCTGCAAAGGTGATGTGTAACACACGGCTGGCTCTTTGGGCTGGACCTCTGTGCACTGTATGTCTGACTTGAAGGGTAAGATGTCTGCAGATAGAAAATATGGGATTAAGGAACTGGGTTATTGAATGTCTCTCTCTTCTTCCCTTTCTCTTCTCCTGTAGAACCCCAAAGGTTAACGCTCTCACCTTAGGTAAGTGAACGCCGTGCTCTCCATCTGCCTCGGGGCAGGGTGCTGTAACCAGTTTCTTCACTGGATAAGGGGAGCAGGCCTCTTGACTTCAGAGGACTGCTGTCCGTCGTTTACTGCACGAACGGTAAGTTTCGAGTAATTCTAATGTCTTTAAAGTCTTTAGTAATGATGTTTCTTGTTTTGCAGGGTTCCGGCGATGGAGGATGACGGGCTGAAGTGAGTTGAAGATGGAGCCCGTGTGATGAATAGAAGCGCCTGGAAGCACGTAAGTAAGCGCTTGTTGCCTGCTTCACGATGCGCTCTAACTGTCTTTTTATTTTGCAGGTACAAGTTCGGAGCGGCTGCAGGGTGCCGGAATACCCACTGGGTTAGATGTGGAAAGGAGTAATGGCACGTGAGTATTAAAGTTCCCCAATGTCTTTAAACGCACCTTGTTTTGTCTTTCAGATGCAGGATGCAGCGCCGAAGGCCTCCGGAGCGTGCGAAGAGTTGGTAAGCTTTTGTCTTTCAGATGCCGGAATGCAGTGTGAAGACCTCCGGAGCGCACGAAGAGTAGGTAAGCCTTTGTCTTTCAGATGCCGGAATGCAGCGCGAGGCATTGGTGACAGCCGATGGACCAGGTAAGTGAAGAGCTGTCACTGAAGACCGTAATGCTAACCTGTTCTTTCTTGTCTTTATAGGTGTTGCTGAAGACTGGATTCAGGATGGTAAGCCTTTTTCCTTAGGCCCAGGGTCAGATGCAGAAGACACGATGAGCGTTCTGCTGCAGAGGATGCAGAATAACGCAAAGCAAGATTCATCCATCGGGTGTGGTTTAAATAGCCTCCTGTAGTGCTTAGGTGTCTCCTTCCACAGCCACGCCTAGGTAAGAAAAGAGTTCCTGCCTTCCAGAAGAGTTCCAGTGTTCTGAATCTAGGGAGTGGCTCCTGCCCCACCCAACAGGAAAAGTAGTTCCAAACAGAAGAGGATCAGAGGCTCAACTGGCAGGCAAGTAAGCAGCATGGTCTGCTGCAGGTAAGTCCACCCAAGCATTATGAGCCCGGCGCTTCCAGCGCTGGGACTGGGCATATTTATGAGCCTGGTGCCACTGGCGCCAGGACTGGGTCCAAAAGGTCCCAATTGGGACTGGTTGGCACTCGGAACCTGGGTTATGGATCTGCTTCCAAGGGAGTTGGGAAAACCCTGACCTTTTGGAAGCAGAGATCATGACAGTACCCCCCCTCAAGGCCCCTCCCAAACCGGGCTTCTCCGGGGGTTTTGGCTTGTCAGGAAATGTTCGGTGAAATCTTTTGATTAGGCGAGGAGCGTGGACATATTCAGCAGGTTCCCAGGATCTCTCTTGGGGGCCGTAGCCTTTCCAGTCAATTAGGTAAAATAGTTTAGATTTGGAGATCTTGGAGTCCAGAATGCTTTTGACTTCAAACTCGAGTTCTCCATCAACTAGGATAGGTTTTGGAGATTTAGTTAGTCGGGTTTGAGGTTGCACGGGTTTTAATAGAGAGACGTGGAAGACCGGATGTATCTTCATGTGCGGGGGCAAGTCCAACTTGACCGCTACTGGGTTTACTATGGTAGTGATGGAATAGGGACCAAGGTATCTTGGGTTGAATGTGCGTGGCCCTTTTAGAGGTAGATATTTGGTGGATAACCAGACTTGATCCCCTACTTGATATTGAGGGGCTTCCTTCCGATGTTGATCTGCTCCTTTCTTGTATTGTTCTTTAGCCCTTTGAAGGTGAGAAACAGCTTCCTTAAAGGCTTGGGTGATTGTAGAATGCAGGTAGTCTACTGCTGGTGTTTCAAGATCTTGGAGGGGATCCAACTCCGAGGTTCGAGGGTGACTGCCGTACAAAAGAAAAAACGGGGTTTTCCCAGTTCCCGAATGGACAGAGTTATTGTAGGCATATTCGGCTATCCAAAGGATGTCTTTCCAAGTTTTTTCAGTTTGTTGCAGCATGCAGCGTAAATACTGTTCCAGAGTTTGATTGGTGCTCTCGGTTTGTCCGTCGGTCTGAGGGTGGTGACTGGTCGATAGTCTCACATCAATTTGAGCCGACCGACAGCAACTTCGCCAAAAATGAGAAATAAATTGACTACCTCGATCCGAAATTAGAACCGAAGGAAAACCGTGCAGTCGGACGATGTTTTCGAGAAATTCTCGGGCCAGAGTTGCTGCTGTTGGCAAGCCTTTGAGCGGAATGAAATGCGCCATCTTGGAGAATAAGTCCACGATTACTAGAATCGTATTGTATCCGGAGCATGGAGGTAGATCGGTGATGAAGTCCATAGAAAGCGTATGCCAAGGGCGAGGTGGGATGTCAATAGGGCGTAAGAGGCCTGCTGGTCTTTCCTTTTGACTCTTGTTTTGGGCGCATACTCCACAGGACATTATAAAGTCTCTGATATGGGGGGCGTGGCCTGGAGCTCATGGCGAGAGGAGGGTGAGCCGCGGAGCTCCGACCGAAGCGCCGCTTCTAGATCCTTTTCGCCGTAATTAATCCTCACCGCCAGCGCTGGAAAACGGCTACGAGGGTAGCGGAAGCAATTCCCAGTACACAACAGAGGACCCACAGAGGAATCGGACCCGTGGAACTCGTGAGGGCCCAAAAGAACGAGGACCCCCCCCAGACTTCTCCAGCATCCAAGATGGCGCCTAACTAGAGACGCTCGAGTTGCCGGCAACAATAATCCTGCCCGGCCCCCTCCGCGCGACTCAGCCGAGGCGATCCTACTGAGGAAACCGCGGATCGAAGGAGCCTCTCCCTCCTGCCCAGGGACACCCATCGGCTGCGATCCAGCAGCCGCGAATCGGCGGGAGGGTGCCCGCACCGAGGCGAACCCCGCTCCTGCCTGCGGAGGCGAAGAGGCGCCACAAGGCAAACAGGCTGCTTGCCGACGCCGGGAAACGCAACTCCTTGCGATCCTCCCTATCCCTGTCCCTGCCGAACTAGTGAGCAGGCAGACGGTTGACGGGAACGGGGTCCCCCCCCAACCTCCGCACACATCCAGGATGGCGTCTGCCCAGTGACTCCAGGGCTCCCGGCACCAATAGCGCCGTGCAAAACACACGCGGCGAGGTCCTTGAGGCAGCTACGGCCAGGAACTCCCTGCTCCCCCCCGCCCAGGGGCACGAAAAACCGGGAGCCGACGACAACCACCGGCAGAGACCCAGCTGGACCTGCGAGCCTCCTGCTTGAGGTGGGAGAACGGAACGCCTGCTGAGAAGCCTGCTGGGACGCTGGCGGCTGAAGCGGTACGGGAGAGGACGGAGCGAGAGACAAAGCGCGGGGCAGCTGGCTGGGTGCACCGCTTTCCCTGCCCGATTCCAGCGCCCGGCGAGTGGATGAGACCAGAGGTGAGGAGAACCGTGGGGAGGGTACACCAACGGTAACGCAACACACATTACACGGGAGGCAAAACAGGGGCTTGAACCATCCAAACGGCCGAAGGCCCCCCCTAGGAACTAGCAGCCGGGCCGCGATAATATGCCGGAGTGACTCTGCGCAATATAGTAACGCGCTACCAACACACCTGGTACCACTAAAACATTTAACCATACCCAGGGAAGACACGGAACGGACCCCTTCCCACACAGAAAGGTACAACAATTAACAACTGGGATACCCCGTTGACTCAGAAACACCCCAGCCAGAACAACTGAACAACGCCCCAACAAAACCACAGTATGGCCAACAGAAACAAAGGGAAACCAACAACCCTGGACAGTTATGTCTCTGCTAAGACAAAAAACCCAGCACAATCATGCCTTTCCACCCCAGAATCGCCACATACAAGGGCAGAGGTGCCCGCAGACAACCAATCACAGGTGTTAGAGGCCATTGCATCACTACGGACGTTTATAGATACAAGGATTGAAGAATTTAAATCTGAACTCCAACTAATGTGTCAAGATGCCCGAAACCTTACAGGAAGAGTAGCAAACACTGAGACGGCCATAAAAGAAACATCGGAAGAGACAGGGGTCCTGAAGACGAAGGTGATGGAATTAGAAAAGAAAGTGGCGATACTAGAGACAAGATCGGAAGAAGCTGAAGGACGGGCGAGGAGAGGTAATGTCCGAATACTTGGGGTGCCAGAAGGAAGCGAAGGCCCGAACCCAACTGCCTACATAGAGTCCCTAATACAACAAGAGGTGGGCGCCGGGAAACTAACACAAGGATTCTCAGTTGAAAGGGCACATAGATCCCTACAAAAGAGGCCCCCGCCTGGCTCACACCCTCGACCCATAATTGCCAAAATACTCAATTTCCAAGATAGAGAAACCATCCTGAAGTACTCCAGGGAGGAAGGGCCGATAGAACGAGACAACTCCAAAATATCCATTTACCCAGATTATACCCAAAAAGTCCAGAGGGAAAGGAATTCCTTTGTACCAGTAAAAGCCAGACTCCGTCAGCTCAACCTGAAATACATGCTCCTCTACCCCTCGAGACTGAAAGTCATCTTTAAAGGTAGAGCGATATTTCTGGAGAACCCGGAAGCTGCCAACATGTGGCTGGAGGACAATAACCTTGCAGAAGGCAAAGACGCCCACCCAACGGATCCCAGAGACACACCCAGCCCGGGCAGGTGAAGTTCACAGCTACCCAAGCACTAACACAACCGAAGCAAAAGACAAGGCGACCAGAAAATAAGCAGGTAATCCATACAACAGTTGGCTAAACAGAAGCGGCCCTCGCTCGGCCTCCCACCAGGCACAGGACGCTACCCCCACAGACAGTTCGACCCCACTCGTGCCTGATACCCGGATGGGTCTGGAGGATACGAGAGCGCCCGAGCGTCGCAGGATGAATGCAGCCGCTGGGCGCACCAGTTCCAGTTTTGTTAATTGTTATGTTAGTTACACAGTCTTCGAACCACTAAAAACCAAAGAGGCACAGGAAGGGATGAACTCAAGACCCGGGGTTAAAGAGATTCTTGATCCAACACCCGAAAACCTGCAGCGGGAAGGAGAACCACCCCGAGAAAACAGGGGGGCACTTGAGGGGACGGAACCCAGATACCAACCAAATGACATCCCAACTTAAAATCATGACATGGAATGTGAGGGGAATGGGCTCTTACTTAAGGAGAAACCGGATCCTATCCTACCTTCGCAGAAAAAGGATCTCAATAGCAATGCTACAAGAGACCCACCTCACGGAAGAATCCACGTCCAAAATATCGGACCGCTGGGGTGGCACTGGAAGGGGGGCGCACTATTCCAAATACGCTAGAGGGGTATTCACCTGGGTGAGCCCGAACGTGCCATTTCAACTACAGGGCTTTGAAGCGGACAAAGAAGGCAGGTACCTAATTATGTGGGGAACCATAGAACACACGCCATTTGCCTGGTAAACTCTTACTTCCCACAACACGGCATACCGGCACATCTCAAGACCCTGTGCAAAAAAATGATACACCACAGGGATAGAACTTTTATATGGGGAGGAGACTTCAACTGCGTCAGGGACGAAACCATAGATAGGTCCGAACCTCCGCACCAACTGCGAAACGCCGCAACCCAGTCACTGAACAGTGCGCTCGAACATCTAAATCTGGTGGATGTTTGGAGAGAACAACACCCCACGGATCGGACCTACTCCTATTATTCGGCCCCGCACAAGATCCACACTAGGATCGACCATTTGTTTATAGACCGGGAGCAAGTTTTGATGGCAGACTCAACAACATATCTTGGAAGAACAATTTCGGACCACTCCCCCCTACTCATGCAGTGGAAGGTTAGGGGACCTAGACCACCGATCCCAACGTGGAGAATGCCCACCGCAGCACTTACTGACCAAGAATTCAGAGAAAACCTGAACGCAGCGCTGGAGGAATACATTAACAACAACAAAGGCTCAGTGGCAAGTTGGGGCACGCTATGGGAAGCCATGAAGGTAGTGACACGCGGGGAAGCCATAGCAAAAGCGGGAGGTATCCGCAAAAGACTGAAGGCTGAACTAGAACGACTAGAAGAGGAAATAACGAAACTGGAAACGAACCCCAAAGCTGGCCCAGAGGGGGAAGTTAAACTGAGAGAAGTCCGAGAAGAATGTGCCTCAGCCTGGGATAGGCTCGCTAAGTTTGATTTTGCAACCCACACCGCCAGAACGCACAAAGAAACCGACAAACCTGGAAGACTGCTGGCCTGGCTCTGCAAACGAGAGCACCCAAGACACCTCCCAACCGAAATCACAGACGACAATGGGACAACACATAGAACACAACAAGGCATTAACGAGGCGTTTGCGGTATTCTACGCCAAACTGTACGCCCACGGCGAACAGGTGCCCAGAGACGAAATCAGAGACACCTTAGAAGAAATAGGACTCCCAAAACTTTCCGACGAACAAAGGGAATCCCTAGAAATGGAGATCACTCCGGAAGATGTGGCTGAAGCGATCAGATCCCTAGCGACATGCAAGACCCCCGGAAGTGACGGCCTCCCACCCGAATTTTACAAAACATATGAAGCAACACTCACCCCTATACTCTACGAGGTCTACCGAGAATCATACGAGAACGGGATCCTACCCAACTCAATGAAGGAAACGATAATAACCCCAATCCTCAAACCAAACAAACCCCACTCTGAATGCGACTCCTATCGCCCGATAGCGATGTTAAATTATGACAGTAAGATCCTCACCACCATCCTGGCCAAGAGACTAGCAAGAGTGGTGGGTGCTATAGTCCATAACGACCAAAACGGCTTCGTCCCAGGACGCAACACAACAGCCAACCTCAGAAGGCTACAACACACCATGGCTGAGACATACTCGAGAGATGAGGACCTGGCAGTGTTGTCGCTTGACGCTGTCAAGGCCTTCGACTCCATATTCTGGGAGTGGCTGATTGAAGTGCTGAGAGAATTTGGCTTCGGAGAGGGCTTTGTGAAATGGATCAAGGTACTTTATAATTCACCAGTGGCTAGAGTCCGGACCGGAGGCACGATATCTGAATCCTGGGACATACAAAGGGGTACCAGACAGGGCTGCCCACTGTCACCAATGTTGTACATCTTGGGACTGGAGCCGATAGCCATATATTTCCGGAGACAGCTTTTTGATGCGGGCATAAGAATGGGAAACAAGTACACCATAATATCCCTATATGCAGACGACGTGCTCCTGTACATAAAAGACCCCCAACATAATGCACAAGTGGCACTGGATGTACTGGACAACTACGCACGCTACTCCGGAATCACATTCAGCAGGCAGAAATCTTGTGCATTTCCCCTGGCTAGGCTCAGGGGACGGAATGAAACGGACCTGCCAAATGTGGGGATGAAATGGCAGCTGGAAACATTTAGATACCTAGGTGTCAATGTGAGACACACCCCGGAACTAACACATGAACACAACACCGAAGCAGTAATAAAGGGCCTCCGAAACTCTATGAAATTTTGGTCTAAATTGCCACTAGCAATGATGGGCAGGGCAGCAATTGTCAAAATGATAATCCTGCCCCGCTTCTTGTATTACTTTATTAACATCAGTCACTACATCAGACCTCCATTTTTCAAAAAACTTGAAGCAATAATCAGGGACTTTCTATGGGGACCAGCCAGACATAAACTGTCATTATCTACTCTCACACTACCGTACAAAGAGGGAGGAATACAACTACCTGATCTACAAGCATACTACCTATCCGCACAGCTCACCCATGTCACGAAATGGCTTTCAGATGACCCAACCCCCGAATCAGAGACGCTGGAACAAACGCCCTCCAACCTGTTCCCCAGAGAGACACTCTGGAACCCACTGAAGCAGACACAGAATGATCCAATGATTGCAAAACTGGGTAGGCAGATATGGTCTAGAACTTGCCTGATCCGACAAATGAAACATCCCTACTCCCCCAACATCCCCATCCTGGTGGACGCATGCAGAACCCAAACAGACCTCATGGTAGCAAGAAGCTGGGAAAGAGCCGGACTCTATGCCTGGGGAGATATGTTCGACGAAGACGAATTCAGGGAGTTCGAAATGCTTCAAGCAAGGGAAGGACTCAACAGTGGACAGTTCCTGTGGTATCACCGACTCAGACAAATAGCCAAGAAGAAATGGGACAGCTGGCCGGAAGAACCCACCCCAGACCCCCTCCTGCAGGAGATGTATGACCTTACAGATGGCTGGAAACCAATAACTAGAATTTACAGTCGATTAATGGACAAGCCCAACCCGAAGAGTGCATCATTGAAAGAAAAGTGGGAGGCGGATCTAAGGATCACACTAACAGACAACGAATGGGAAAGAGTGTTAACCTATCCCAAAGAGGTGTCAAGAAACGCCAGATTTAGACAAATTCAGCTATATGTATTGTATCGTACGTACATGACTCCACAAAGAGTGGCTGGTTTCAGCAATAACACATCTTCAAAGTGCCCCTGGTGCAGTACGGACGATGCGGACTTAATGCACATGTTCTGGACTTGTGCCAGAACGAGAAAACTCTGGTCCAAAGCACAACAGACCTGCACAGATGCTGGGATGTCCAGATATGAATGGAGCCCGAAAGAATGCTTATTAGGTACATATCCCAGGATAAGCAAACACAAGCATATAACCAAACTGATGGACATTGCATGTATTCTTGCCAAAAGAACAATAGCAATGGCATGGAAGGCGCCAGGAGGGCCCAAGCAAGAGCGATGGATTAAAGAGTTGGAGAGATGGACAGAAGCTGAAACCAGAGCATGGCAGGAAGGAACCAATGCAGAAGATGATGGCGGGAACGACACTCTTGAATCATGGAAAGCGCTCCTCCGAGACATAAACTTTGCCGCCGACCACAAGCCCCCCTAGGCAGACTGTCTACACCAGCGAGAAAGAGCAAAACACCATCCCAACGTCATGGGTTCCTTGGATGGGTCACCCCTGGCGCCCCGGAACTCCAGCCCTCTAGACCACCGGCCCAAACTGAACTTGAAAACCATATAACAAAAATCGAAGACTGTTTAGGTTGTTAGTTTAATTGTTCTCATGGTTTTGTTTTTCTTATGCCTCGTCACCATTTGTATGTAATGCAACAAAAGTTAATAAAAATATGTTTAAAAAATAAATAAATAAATAAAGTCTCTGATATCTTTTTTCCAAGACGGCCACCAGAAGAAGCGCTTGATCTTTTCTGAGGTCTTGGCCATACCGGGATGTCCTTCCATTAAAGAATCGTGATAACAAGAGATTACTTTTTTCTGTAAATCTGTGCTGGGTAGGTATAATCGTTCTTGGAAATACAATAAGTTGTCCTTTACTGCAAAGTCCTTTCCCTGCAGATGCCAATTCTGTATGTCTGCTGGAGTTACAAGTTGCCTGGCCTTATCCTTAACTTCCTCTATGGATTCTGTGGCGATTACACCCAGAATTCTTTGTTCGGGAATGATTGGTACAGGTTTAGGGTTGATCAAGTGTTCTTCCACTCCCATCCGAGAAAGGGCATCAGCTTTACCGTTCTTTGTACCAGGTCGATAGGTAATTATGAAGTCAAACTCGGCAAAGAATAATGCCCAACGGAGTTGTCTAGAGGATTGGGCTTTTGCGGTTTTCAAATATTGCAGGTTTCGGTGATCCGTAATCACAGTAACGGTGTGTCGGGCCCCCAGCAGATAATGCCGCCAAGCCTTAAAGGCAGACTTGATAGCCAGAAGTTCCTTGTCAGTAATCGTGTAATTGATTTCAGGAGGTGAGAATTTGCGGGACCAAAATGCCACGGGATGCAACTGATTGGTTACCGGGTCCTTTTGTGATAGAACTGCCCCCATGGCAAGGCTTGAAGCATCAGTTTCCACGATGTAGGGGAGTTCGGGGCGAGGGTGTTTTAAGATTGGTGCAGAGATAAATTTAGTCTTCAAATCCTGGAAAGCTTGTTCCGCCTCGGTAGACCATTCAAAACGTTTGTTTTTCTTTAACAAGGCAGTGATGGGCTGGACTATTCGAGAGAATTCGGGGATAAACCTGCGGTAAAAGTTAGCGAAGCCTAACATGCTTTGCACACCTTTTACGGAGGATGGTGATGGCCATTTGAGAACTGCATCGACCTTCTTTGAATCCATACGCACTCCACCAGGTGATAATATGAATCCCAAGAATTCAACTTCCGTCACGTTGAAAACACATTTTTCCAACTTAGCGAAAAGTTTGTGTTGACGCAATCTTTCGAGGACCATTTTCACGTGTTTCCGATGTTCAGATTCCGATGAAGAATAAACGAGGATGTCGTCAATGTAAACAACAACACACACATCTATGAGCTCTCTGAGGACATCGTTCATAAAATATTGAAAGGCGGCCGGGGCATTGCAAAGTCCGAAGGGCATGACCTGATATTCAAATAGTCCATACTTGGTGCGGAAGGCCGTCTTCCATTCATCGCCCTCTTTTACTCGTACCAAGTGGTAAGCTCCTCTAAGATCCAGCTTTGTATATATGCATGCTTTTCTGACTTGGTCCAGGAGTTCAGGGATCAAAGGTAACGGATATCTATTCTTAACGGTGATCTGGTTCAGGGAGCGATAATCTATACAAGTTCTAAGGTCTCCTTCCTTTTTTGGAACGAAGAACAAAGCTGAAGAAGCAGGGGACTTGGAAGGACGAATAAACCCATTTGCCAGGTATTGATCCAGGTATTGTCGAAGGTGAAGGTTCTCAGGCTCGGTGAGGGCATAAATTCTACTACAAAGAGGAGTAGATCCAGGTATCAGGTCTATCTGGCAGTCATAAGACCTATGAGGAGGTAGCGAGTTAGCCTGATCCTTCCAGAAAACATCTTGGTATTCTAGGTATTCGGGAGGTAACTGGGGAGTCTCTGAAGAAATTGCTGCCAGTGCAACACCAGGTGGAGGGTGACAAGTAGAGACACATTCTGGAAACTGGACCGTTCTTGCTCGCCAATCGATCAGAGGATTGTGTTTCTCTAACCAAGGTATTCCTAGAATAATCTGAAACTGAGGGGCCTTGATCACATCGAACACGATCTTCTCATGGTGTCCATCTTGACTTACTAGCGTCACCTCTTGAGTGGTATGCGTTACTGGCCCGGAGGCTATCTCCGTACCATCCACCGTAGTAATGACGTCCTTTACAGCCTTGGGACAAAGAGTTAGATTCATCCTCAAAACCATTTCATGATCCACATAATTGCCGATGGCACCGCTGTCGACGTAAGCTTCAATTGCATGTAATCGATCCGGATTATCAGGGCTAATGAGGACCATAGGTATCACGAAATGCGAGGTCACGGAACTGGTTTTCACGCTCGGCAAGAGGACCTCTAATCTTGTCGGGCGAGGTCGTTTCCCTGCTCAGAGTTTGTACCTTTGGTAACTGCAGCTCCTACTGCCTTCTTGGCAGGTTTCACCGGACAGTCTCGAAGAAAGTGCCCTGAGTTTCCGCAATAGAGGCATAATTGCAACTGTTTTCTCCTTTCCCGCTCCTTTTGTGTTAGAGGACCTTTCAGACCCCCTATTTGCATGGGTTCCCCGGAGTCTACTCCTTTGGAAGGAGTTGGCGGTTTGGAAAATACTCGAGCATCAAACTTGGAACGATCGGCCTTCCTGTTCTGCAGTCTGTGATCTATTTGAACGACTAAGTCTATATAGTCCGAACAATCTTGTGGGGGATTCACTACTTGGGCTAACACATCTTTGAGCTCTCCACGTAGACCTCTATAAAACAGCGTAATCCTTTTGTCCTCAGGCCATTGAGTTTCCACTATCAGTCTGTTGAAAGACGCAATATAAGCCAAAAGGTCTTGATTACCTTGTTGCAACGAAAGAAGCTCATTGTCCAAGGCCTGCCCCTGTGAATGTCTTGCGAACAGTTTTTCCATACTGAGCTGAAAAGCTTGAAAATCATGGAGGACCGGATCATCTTGATTTACTAGAGGGATCGACCAGTCTGCCGCATTGCCACTAAGGTACGAAAGCACGAAAGCTACTTTAGCCTGATCAGTTGGAAAGGCTGCTGGCCGGCATAAGAAATGCAACCGGCACTGATTGATAAATACTGCAAACCTCTTTGGGTCACCAGAAAATCGTTCGGGCGGAGCCAGAGGTACATTCCCAGGTAGGTTGATCTGCACTGGATTCATAGAGGATGTAGAAGGAAGATTTCCCCCAGATGCGGGTAACGGGGTCTGTCCGGCTTGTGACTGTAGCAATTGTCTAGCGAGATCATCTGTTCGCTCCTTGGAAATAATCAGTTCCCTTCTTAGAGCGTTTGTTTCCTGACGGGCTGCATGCACTTCTGCCCTTAGTTCCCCAAGTAACTGGGCTAGCTGGTCGGTATCCGAGGTTTCCATAGCGCCTGGACAGGAGTTTTGTGGTAGGCTTTGCGTTCTGTAACGCTCACCTGATTCCCGTAGAGGCGCCGGTCTTGACTGGGCGTATACCGTATCTGCAAAGGTGATGTGTAACACACGGCTGGCTCTTTGGGCTGGACCTCTGTGCACTGTATGTCTGACTTGAAGGGTAAGATGTCTGCAGATAGAAAATATGGGATTAAGGAACTGGGTTATTGAATGTCTCTCTCTTCTTCCCTTTCTCTTCTCCTGTAGAACCCCAAAGGTTAACGCTCTCACCTTAGGTAAGTGAACGCCGTGCTCTCCATCTGCCTCGGGGCAGGGTGCTGTAACCAGTTTCTTCACTGGATAAGGGGAGCAGGCCTCTTGACTTCAGAGGACTGCTGTCCGTCGTTTACTGCACGAACTGTAAGTTTCGAGTAATTCTAATGTCTTTAAAGTCTTTAGTAATGATGTTTCTTGTTTTGCAGGGTTCCGGCGATGGCGGATGACGGGCTGAAGTGAGTTGAAGATGGAGCCCGTGTGATGAATAGAAGCGCCTGGAAGCACGTAAGTAAGCGCTTGTTGCCTGCTTCACGATGCGCTCTAACTGTCTTTTTATTTTGCAGGTACAAGTTCGGAGCGGCTGCAGGGTGCCGGAATACCCACTGGGTTAGATGTGGAAAGGAGTAATGGCACGTGAGTATTAAAGTTCCCCAATGTCTTTAAACGCACCTTGTTTTGTCTTTCAGATGCGGGATGCAGCGCCGAAGGCCTCCGGAGCGTGCGAAGAGTTGGTAAGCTTTTGTCTTTCAGATGCCGGAGTGCAGTGTGAAGACCTCCGGAGCGCACGAAGAGTAGGTAAGCCTTTGTCTTTCAGATGCCGGAATGCAGCGCGAGGCGTTGGTGACAGCGGATGGACCAGGTAAGTGAAGAGCTGTCACTGAAGACCGTAATGCTAACCTGTTCTTTCTTGTCTTTATAGGTGTTGCTGAAGACTGGATTCAGGATGGTAAGCCTTTTTCCTTAGGCCCAGGGTCAGATGCAGAAGACACGATGAGCGTTCTGCTGCAGAGGATGCAGAATAACGCAAAGCAAGATTCATCCATCGGGTGTGGTTTAAATAGCCTCCTGTAGTGCTTAGGTGTCTCCTTCCACAGCCACGCCTAGGTAAGAAAAGAGTTCCTGCCTTCCAGAAGAGTTCCAGTGTTCTGAATCTAGGGAGTGGCTCCTGCCCCACCCAACAGGAAAAGTAGTTCCAAACAGAAGAGGATCAGAGGCTCAACTGGCAGGTAAGTAAGCAGCATGGTCTGCTGCAGGTAAGTCCACCCAAGCATTATGAGCCCGGCGCTTCCAGCGCTGGGACTGGGCATCTTTATGAGCCTGGTGCCACTGGCGCCAGGACAGGGTCCAAAAGGTCCCAATTGGGACTGGCTGGCACTCGGAACCTGGGTTATGGATCTGCTTCCAAGGGAGTTGGGAAAACCCTGACCTTTTGGAAGCAGAGATCATGACACTGCCCTGATGTTCCCCAGAGAAACAGCGATCTCCTCCAGGCTAAGATTGATCCAACTTAAAGTACAGCATAGAATATATTACCCAAGGGTGGACCTATTCAAATGGGGTAAGATTTCCTCTTCAACCTGTTTGAGATGCAAACGAGACGAGGGCACATACTATCACATACTATGGGACTGCACCATAATCCGACATTACTGGCAGCAGTGCTGCGATGATCTCTCAAGAGTACTGGGTAGAACGATCCATAGAAATGCAAAACTGTTACTACTGGGGATAGATGATGAGGTCGAACTGTCACGCTACGAAAAAGTGCTATTATTCACGACCACTGCGTTAATCAAGAGAAACATAGCGCAACTCTGGGGCTCTGAAACAGCACCAAACTATGAACAATGGACCACGGACGTGAACATTTGTGTCGCAATGGAAAAGAGAGTCTACACGGCCAGGGGATGTCCTGAGAAAGGCCCAAAAATTTGGCAAAAGTGGGAAGACGCACACTGAAAGGTGGCCCCCGTCCGGAAGTGGAATGGCACCCAAGGACATGAACAGAAATTGTAAAATCATACACTACTGGCATAACAAAGACAATTGACAGTGCTAAGAAGCTCTATTGTAATGGGTACGTGGAATGCATTTGTTGGTGGGTGGGGTAGGGACATAACTTTTATCTCGCTGCGCGTGACGTATGTTTTCTTTATGTGAAAAAACAATAAAAAATGTTGTATTAAAAAAACAATGTTACAATAGGCAGGTATGTACAAGGTAAGGTCAGGGTCAAACACATAGTTATAGGGTTATAATATACAGTTATGTACAGTGTGATGATGTGCTGCGCACGGAGCTTCAATCACATAGTAAGTAAGCTCCAGGATCAGAGAGTGGGTGTCAAGGGAGGTGCATCTAAAGGGTCATGCAGGTTAGAGTAGTTAAATGTCATTGGCTCTCAGCCACCTGGTTAGGTTCTGTCTGAAATTAGCGAAGGGCTGAGGTTCTCTGATGTCATGGGGGAGGGCGTTCCATAACTGCGCAGCTTTGACTGGGAAGCTATGTCCTCCTATAGTGGAGAGTTTGAAGCGCGGAACTTAGAGGCAGTTTGTGTTAGCTGTTCTTGTTGGTCTGGATGAGGTTCTCTTATATATCCTGTCCATGAGGTAGGGTGGTGCTTTATTGTTGAGGCATTTGTGGGTGAGGGAGGCGGTCTTAAATTGAATTTTATCAAAAGTGGAAAGCCATTTGTGTTCTCTTCTTACAGAGGATATATGCTCCTTTCTGTTAATCTTGAGTGCTGCTGTCAAGGCATTGTTCTGGAGGACTTGAATTTTGTGAATGGTCTGTTTATTTGCCCCAATGTAGAGTCTGTTACAATAATCCAATTTGGATAGTATAAGGGCTCTGGCAAGTGTAATGCAGCTGTCTGTGGAGAGGAATTGTTTACTAGCTCTGATAAGTTTGCATGTGTATGCCGTAGCAGAGGCTAGAGAGTTAACTTGTTTGGCAAAGTTCATGGTGGCGTCTAGGTAAAATCCTAAGGTTTTCACTTTGTTGGCTACTTTTATGTTGTTCCCATCAATAAGGAAGTTGGCATAATCAGGGCTGAGTTATATATGTTGGGGTGCCTAGGATGATAAGCTTGGTTTCATCATCGTTCAGGCATAGGCCGTGGGTGGCCATCCATGCCTGAACGATGCTATAAATTCTGTTCACTAGAGCAAGATCCTTGGCGAAAAACTCCTGAGAGCGGAAGGAGGATCTGGGTATCGTCTGCGTAGTTAATGTAGGCGATACCCAGATGATCCATTTCGTCAAAGAGGGGCTTTGTGAAAACATTGTAGAGAGTGGGTGACACACAAGATCCTTGTGGTACACCGCAGGTTATAGGGATTGGATCTGCTGAGGCTGAAGGAGCGAAGACTCTCATAGTCCGGTTACTCAGAAATGACTTGATCCATGTTATAGCCTCTTTTGAGAAATGGGCTGCAGAGTCAAGGTGGCTACATAAGACTGTATGGTCAACTAAGTCGAATGCCGCTGATAGGTCCAGAAGTAGGGCTGCTTGGCCATTGTCTCTGCATTCGTCTATTTGGGCCTTAAGATCTATTGGAGCTGTCTCAGTCCCATGTTGCGGGCGGAATCCTGATTGGCGGGTTCCAAGTAAGTGGTTAGATTCTAGGAAGTTTTGTATTTGCATGTAAGCTACTTTGTCTGGAATTTTTAGAAGAAAGGGCACAGTCGTGATGGGCCTGAAGTTTGTGGGAATGGCAGGGTCAAGGGTTTGTTTCTTTAATAGTGGCAGTACCCAGGACTCTTTTAAGTTGTTCGGTACTGTGCCTGTGGTAAAGGAGGAATTGATGAGTTTGGTTATAAATGGCAATAGTTCTCTCGCAGCATCCTTGATAAATTGTGCTGGGCATTGATCACCTTTACAGTTGGATGGTTTAAGTCCCAGAATGACCTTTTCTACCTCAATGGTCGATACCTTTGAGAAGCAGAATCAGGCTTCTTGATTAGGCTGTGGTGGTGGCGCTAAGCTCTGAGGGATGTGAGGCGTTAGAGATGCTTTCTTGAGAGCAATTTTAGTTTGTAAATTAGCTACTTTATTTGTTAAGGCAAGTTGTATACTAGAGCACAATGTGTTGTCCTTGGTGAAGTTTTCTTGAGGCACAATGGGGTTTTCCAATTCTTTCAGAATGCTGAACAATTCTCTGACACTAGATTTCGATTGAGATATTCTGGTATTATAAGTTTCCTGTTTGGCTAATAGTATTTCTTTCTTGTATTGGGAGGAGGCGTTAGAGAGGTTGAGTTTATTTTCAACTGATGGGGAGAGTCTCCAAATGGTTTCAAGTTTTCTTTTGGTCAGCCTGAGATTTTTTAGATGAGGCGTGAACCATGAATTGAGGTGTTTTTTCGGTTTGCTGTTTCTTAGTTTGAGCGGAGCTATATGGTTGAGGGCTGTGTTCATAGCTTCATTGTACTGTTCAACTAACACATTAGGATCCATAGTGTCTGGGAATGAGTTCAGTTTAGGTATTATGACGGGCATCAAATTTTCCACTGTCATGAGTTTTTTGCTTCTCGTGGCCAATGGTGGGGCAAGTGAGGACTGGGCAGTAGCAGGGTTAGTCGTCACTGTGAATAATAATAGGTGGTGGTCAGTCCAAATCTGAGGTACAGAATCCGTGATATTTACTTCGCAGTTATGTTCTGCTATCCAATCAAGGATACAACCTTTATTGTGGGTAGGTAAGTTAACTTTCTGGGAGAATCCCAGCTCTTTCAGAGTCAGGGCAATCGCTGTAGATTGGATATCCTTAGTGTCATTATAGCCTAAATTAAAGTCACCTAGCACTATTGTTTGGGATGTATTTTTTAGGTTATTGGACAGTGATGTAGAAATGTCCTCAGCGAAGGTACCAAAAGGACCTGGTGGTCTGTAGATAAGGATGATTTTTAGTGTTTGGGAGTTAGCGATGGCTATTTTGACCGTGAGGCATTCACAGGATTTCATAGTGGGTGATGTGATAATTCTCATGTCTAGGCTGATCTTAGCTATGATTGCTAGGCCTCCACCTCGGGAGGTATGTCTGTCTGCTCGTAGAATTGTATAGTTGTCCGGGACTGCTAATGATAGGGCAGGGCCTGCCGCGTCGTGTAGCCAGGATTCTGAGATGGCCAGGAAGTCTAGGTTGTCTGTAAGAATGATATCTGATATCTCTGTTGCATGTGCGACTAGAGACCTGGCGTTTATGAGATAAGGTTTGTGGCTTTTTAAGTTAGGGCAGGTAGTATTCTGTCTATCTTTAGAGGTCTGTTTGGTGCCATTTGGTATGGGTCTATTGGGATTGGAGTATTTCCTGGTGGGTTCTGCAGTAACCTTCAAGGGTGACTGTTTTTTTTGGAGATTTAGTAGTTCCATTTTCTTAGCTGGTGGCTCATGCAGTTTGGACAGGCGAGCGCGT
This sequence comes from Ambystoma mexicanum, assembly GCF_040938575.1. Lineage (NCBI taxonomy): Eukaryota > Metazoa > Chordata > Amphibia > Caudata > Ambystomatidae > Ambystoma > Ambystoma mexicanum. The sequence continues at coordinate 755,347,847 of NC_090925.1, forward strand.
AAACTTAGGTTTCTGTCTACAGTATTACATGGTCTTTGTATGGTAGTACTATCTTGATATTGGTTCCTTTTAAGTCCTGTATTAGGTTGTAGTGTGTCGAGCATGATGGGGTAGGTGAGATGGGTAGGAGAGGACATGGCGCAGGGGCTCAAAGTGTTAGCTTTGGTGGCCAAGCTAAGTGTTTGTACTACTAGTATGATGGAGAAGGTAATGTACAGTGGTAGCCAAGGTGACCTGTAAAGGGCGGCTGTGTTACGTTTATCTAGACCCAGGGTGTATATGCTAAATGGCTGAGTAGAGGCAGGCTAGGTGTGACTAACAGGCTAGGTGCAATTTCAGTTGTCGGAATGCGATTTAAAATGGCTAAGTACAGGCAGGCTAAATGTGACTATCTGGCTAGGAGCAGTTTCAGATAGCAAGACATAGATAGGTTAGGTCCAGTTTAAAGTGGTTAAGTACAGGCAGGCTAAATGCAACTATCAGGCTAGGAGCAGTTTCAGATAGCAAGACATAGGGCCTCATTACACGGAAGGCGGTAAGGGTTAACGGTCACCGGTAATGGTACCGTTGACCATTAACCCTTACCGCCTTACTACGAGGTCCCTTTGCGGGTAGGTACTTTAACGCCTGCTGTTTAGCAGGCGTGAAAAACCAACCCGCAAAGGGACCAGGGTGCTAATTACGGTACCGCAAATTGCGGCACCATAATTAGCGCCTTCCTCATTCCCATAGAGCCCTATGGGGAAAAAATGGGAATGGGGAAGGGCAATGGGGAAAGGGGGAATTACTGCCCCGCCAACCTTGGAATAGGACGGTAATTCCCCTTTCCACCAAGGCGGTGCCGGTATTTTACTGGCATGGACCAAGGTGCTAATAGCACCTTGGTCCTCCGCCTATCGTGTAATGAGGCCCATAGACAGGTTAGGTCCAGTTAATGGGCTGGGTGCAATTTCGTAAGTCGGAGTGCAGATAGGCTGTAATTATGCTATTAGCGGGCTGAATGCAGTAACATCTGACAGAATGTAGCAAAACTAGGTGCAGCTATCTGGCTATAAACAGTTTCAGATTTCACAGTACAGACAGGCTAGATACAGATAGCTGTTTCAATTAGCAGGCTCACATAAGCAGGGGTCAGGTTTAAGACCTCTTCTCTCTTAGGTGGGACCATAGTACAATATTCAACAATCAGACAATAAGTTAGAGATGTGCATTTTGCTGAATACATCCAAACATTTGCGGCCATTGGCACGTGAGTTACTGCTGAAGGGCAGTGTGTTAGTAGGCACGGCTGTCGGGGGCTGGTTGGCAGAGAGCAGGTTGGTGAGATTAAGCGTAGAACAAACATTTGTGCAGATCGCTCATTGAGTGAATTATCAGAGCGAAGGATGCAGTATACAAGCTAGTAATCGGAAGCATAGTGACATGTGGCGGTATACATTAGTAATAGTCCATATGTTTGTGTCAGCGATACATAAGCAAGAATAGCAGCCGGGAAGTAGGGTCACTGACAGTGGCTGTATTAGGAAGTAGTAATACGGCACGTAATCAGACAGTACCTTAGGTTTGTGCCTTGAATTCAAAACGGGCGATGCAGGGGTTCTGGCAAGAGACAAGATCAGGCAAGGACAGGCCAAGACAGATATGATCCTTAGAGGAGGTCCTTAGGAAGAAGGTCCGGCTGACGCCTTTCCGGCGATGGCCTACGAGGGAAGTTGAGCAGCTTCACCAATAGGAGCGATGCAGCAGCAGCTGCGAGGGTTGCTTAGCAACCAATGTAAACAAACTCGGCGGTGGCCATATTGATTCAGGCCTCGTGTCGTTCGTTGTGTTGGCACCGCCCGCGGCTGCACGACTACATGCCCCCGTCGACGTGATGTCCCAGGCACATCAGTGACTGGTGTGGTGGGTGACCCTGCGTCCCGATCCACCACGGGCGAAGGTTCCAAGACTGTCTGAACCCTCAGTGCAGGTGTCGCGGACAGAGAAGTGTCCACATCAGAATCACTCACCCATGACATATGGACCTGATGCTCATCCAACTCGACATGGTCGTCAGAGTGTTCTTCAGGGCTGGACTCATAGGCAGCCAGAGACAAGATGGACTGTAGCACTTGGGGGTTTTCGTGGCCTACCACCCCACTACCCCCACTTGTGCTGGGTTGGTGTAGTGATAACAACCCTGTGCCTGGCATGACAACACCATCCTCCGGCTCCATTGCGTCATCATCTGAAAAATAGAGAGAAAAAAGGTCACTACACATGTTAGAAGCACACAACACACACACACACACACACCGACAACAACACATCAGGCAGACATGTGACACACAAAATAGAACCTGGCATGCATGCTGGGTCAACTTGGAATTGCTTCTGTGATCAGACCTGTTGAAAGGTGTCAGTCTGCATTGAAGTGGGTCTATGCAGTGCAGCAAATATGTATGTTACTCACTACCTACATGTACAAGGACTCCATGGTGTGTGTCAGAAAATGTGAAGGCAGTGCAAGGTCAACTTCAGGCATCACGTGCAATGTGCATTCAATGGGTAGCATTTCTACAAGCAAAGCACCCCTCCACCCAAGTGCGAAAGCAGGGATGCCTAGCATGGTATCAAAAGGCTGACCATAGACCTGTGTATTGACAGACAGTGTTGACTAGCATCAACAGCTTCATGTGAGTCAAGTGACAACACTGCAAATGATGATGGGACAGTAAGCAGGACACATGATGAAACCTCTGGAGTCCACCCACGTGTGAAGAAGACACTACACAAGTTGGACAGAGTCATTGGCCATTAAACAGGCTGAGGCCTGTGACCCTCACAGATTGTCAGACCCTAAACATGTGTGCAACGCAGTACTGAGCCACAGTTGACATGGGAAGGCAGATGAAATGCCATGCAATTTGGGTCATCATGGACTTGTGTAACAGTGATCATCCAGTCATGGACACATATGGGCATGCGTGGAATGCACATGGAGCATGAATGGGCACTCATGTCCCTGTGGGGCATCTGACCTCTGCACAGTCCAAGTGAGGCACCCTGCATCAAGTACTAAGGATGTACCACAATGGATATGTCTGGCAGATTGGCCGCTGGATGTTAGAATGTACACAGGAGGCATGACCAGGGAAGTAACCAACGGCAATATTGTAGCAGACCAGTGCTAAAATGGAATTGGGGTGCAGAGCAGGGGGTTGAGGGGCAAGGGAGCATGCCTACATTGGCTACCCCCTTTCAGGCAGAGGACACATGCATGTCAGTCATGCTATGCATAGTTCCTGTGCTGAGAGGAAGCTCACCCCACGCTACATGCAGAAGTGCCAGTGAGCTGGAACATGGACCGGAGGGGCATACTGGTAACCAACATGTGACTACGGTGCAAAAGTGGTGATGTGGACAGTCCCCGTCTGCTCCACATGTCCACCATCCAGCAGAGTAGACATGCACCAGGGAAGCATTTCATTACTCACACATCATAACCATGTACACGTGACATGTAGTGGCAGTCATGCACAACACATCACACAAGTAAAACACACACGTCCTTGACAAACACGCATCAACACTCACCGGATTGGGCATCAAAGTCCGGCATGTCTCCCACTCCTTCGACCGATTCAGATGGTATAAACTCCGCAACGAGTGACTCATGCGTAGTGAGGTCTTCCTCCTCCGGTGCAGGCCCACCGCCAGTCACCAGAGTCAAGTTGTAATTTGAGGCACGCTTAGCCTTAGCGGTGCGTTTGAGGTCATTCCAATGCTTTTTGCACTCTTGCGCCGTGCGCACCTCATGGCCGAATGCACTCACATGTTCCGCAACTTGCTTCCAGTGGGTATCACGGTGGGCAGCCGTAGTCTGACAATTAGCACCCACTAGCATGTCACGGCTGTGTTTCCGCACGTAGCCCACGAGGAAGTCCAGTTCCTGGTTGCAGAAAGGCTTCTTCCTCGACATGCAGGAGGTCGTGGCTGTATGTGGGGTCCCAGCCTGTGCTGCAGGTGCAACCTTCCTCCTCTTGGATTGTGGCGCAGACCCTGGCTGGCTGATGCCGCCCTGATCAGTATAGCCAGTGGGACTGGTGGATTGAGCCAAGGGAGTGGCAGGTGGAGGGATGACCAAAGGGCTGACTTGTGTCAGTGGCAGCTGGGTGCCCTCTAATGGACTCTGCGCATCAACATCCGCTGTGGCAGGGTCATTGACCGCAACTATCCTGGTTGGCAGACTCACAACCGGGGTGTTGTTGGCTGCATCTGCCCCTGCACTTGCCAACACCCGGCTGTTCGGGGCAGCAGATGACATTACTGCCCCAGGGACATGTGTCTTGGTCAGGGCAGCCCTGCGTGCCGCTATGGTTTCCCTCCGGTCCTGTTGGAAATCTTCCAAGGGCTCTTCAGTCGCCAACGCAGCCTGCGCTGGCAGACCCTGAGCCTGGGTGGTGGTGTCCACAGCTGCACCTGCAGCTACCACTACCCTTGGGCCCGTGGCAGTCGAATAAATGGACTGCCGGGTCACACGGGCGCCAGTGCCAGATGCAGAAGCTGCATCTCCCGGAACCACAGGGGGTGGTGGCATGACTGCACCGACACATGGCACAACATCGTGCTCAAGTGGCGCGGCCACCCTGGACACCCTGGAGTCCCCCGACTCCCTGGTCACCCCGGCCACGTCCCTGACCACGCCCGCCACGAGGAGTATGCCCAGCTGAGGCGCCCCTCACCTTTGGTGGCCTCCCAACCATGGCACAGATGGAGTAGTGCCGGCACAGATGGAGTAGTGCCAATGGGAGGTGTACACCACAATTGACCTGGGCAATTGGGGTGAAGGGGGTGGGATGCAAGATGTTAACAGCCCCCCTGCACCTGCAAGGCTGTATGTGACCCCAGTGATGTAGTGACGGGTCACGCTACGCTCAAGCACCCCAAAACTGCAGTAAAACCGTGCATGCAACCCTGCAGCCTACGTGCGTGGAATCAACCTCCCGCAGTACGCGGTGGCATCCAGTAACACGAAAAACGTGTACGCATGGGACACGCAGGCTACTATGACCTCGAAAATGGGTGCGATACACAGGGGCACTCGTAGTGGGAAAAATAGCGTGCGCGACTCACCGTCTGACTAGCGTGATAATGAAAAACACGCGTAGCCAATACCCCCGCCAAAAGAAGAGATGCGTCCTCGATCGCTGTGAAGATGTGATGGCGCGCGAAACAACACGAAACAGCTACACACGTCGGTCCCCACGAAAGGCACTTACAGCGAACTGCTGGCCCCGCTCACCTTTAACCCGTGCTGAGGGAAACGCCCGCGCACGTCACGTCACTTACGCGCGTAGGCCCTTTCCTCAGATTACACGCATTCACACGCAGACGTGCAGTTTTTTCATGCGCATAATGTCAGAGAAGCGCTTACGCGCTAAGGGCCTTTGGTCCAATGAAAACGCGTACGTGTGCTGATGCGCTTACGCGATAAGGGCCTTTCCTCCAATTACACGCTGACGTGCGATTTTTTCACGTGCCAAATCACTCCGTATCAAGCTGGCCACGCGAAAACACACGGAAGACCACGCTCCTGCCAAGGAGGCCGAATTACTGCCCCCCAGAGCCCCGAGCACGCTCCCACCTGCCATCTGCTGCTGCCTGACTGCCTGCTGCCCACGTGCCCTGCTATTTGCTGCCTGCACGTCAGCCAGGGGTGCAGTTGCTGCGACCACCCCTGCTGGAACCGAAGACTCCCGACTGGGATACCATCGCTCCACAGCCCAGCCCCAGGACCCAGTTGCCCACCCACTCCTGCCTCTGGGGTTGCCATGTCGGGCACAACACCATCTGGCACCACTGGCAACCCCCAGCCACAGAGGCAGAGGGCCACCAGCTTCAGTGCCAGGGAAGTTGGTGTCCTGGTGGAGCAAGTCCTGGGGCAGTATGATGCCCTCTTTGGAAGTTCGCGCGCCGACAATGAAGGACGGACCAGGATCTGGATGGACATCGTGACTGCCATCTAGGCGGAGGGGGTGGCAGTCCGCGACTTACACCATGTCAAGAAGCACTGGGAGGACTTCAGGTCCAGGACCCTCAACAAGGCCCGGTGCCTCTGGAAGGCAGCGGATGCCAAGGGGTGCCGGGGCCACCTGTCCGACCACCAAATGAGGGTCCTGGAATACATATGCCCAGCGCTCCACGTCCAGGTCCTTGAGAGGCAGACCCGTCTGCAGTCGAGCGGTAAGTGTACATGCATACTGATTGGACGCTGTGCGTGTGGTGGTGTGCCAGTAGTGTGCAGGTTGCACATGTGTTTTCGTAGGGCCATGTAGGGATGTGTATGAACAGGGGCATGAGGCTGCCACATGTGAGTCCTCTTAGGTGTGAGACACATTGATGGTGTATGTGTTGGTAAGCATGCTGTGAAAATGCAGGTGTCGTAGCACACATGTTTGAATTTCTGTGTATGTACGTTGGCATGGTTGTGGTGTCACACATGGATGGTGGATCCTGCTGCATGTATCGGCACTGTGTACATGTGCATGTGTGTGTATTTGACAAGTGTGCAACTGTGATGCAACATGGATGCACGTGACACTGATATGTAGAAGGCTGAATGCCAGATGTGACATGTATGGTGATCGCATCACTGCGACAGTTGGAGGAGATGTAGACATGCATGTAAGTGTGGTGGCGTGTGTGCATGTCTAGTGTACTCCCTGTGGTTCATGTGATGTCAGGCTCACCTTCGGCTGTTCATGCTGTTGTATGTGTATGGATGTTGCTGCCTGATGCAATACTGCTGTTGAAATGCTCATGTGTGTTAGTTGAAATGACATGTGTGTCGTGGAGTGTGATGCCATGTCTGAAGTTTGACACTGCCACTCATGTGCAACTGTCATGTGTGTATCAGTCCATTTTACAGTGCCCTGATGTCTGTGTTTTATCTCTCCCTGTCTGCAGTGTCAACTGATGAAGAGGGCGGAGAGGTTGCTGTGGAGCACAGCGGCAGGGATCGCACCACCAGCCGGAGACGCAAGGCCTGGCTCCCCTCCCAGATTGTCATCTCGTCGGGGAGTGAGAAGTCTGGTGCCGCGTACCAGGCCGCAGCTGCCGAGGGTAGGTCCAAGAGGCAGAGGTCGGAGGTGGACTCCTCGGCAGCAGAAGGGGCAGCTGAGACCCCACAGGGTCCAACGGAGGAAGATGGCACGGAGTCATCCAGTTTGGTGGGGGGTTTGGTGGAGGAGGAGGCTGCGGAAGGGACACACACGGGGTCTGGAGGTGGGGATTCCACTGGTGCAAGTGGTGCAGTGCAGGGGCAGGGACAGGAGGCAGCACAGGCCGCCGCAGAGGTGCCTGTGTGTAATCCTGTCCCTGATACTGTCACTGAATCATCTGGCACCAGCAGGGATGCCTACATCCAGACCCGTTTTCAGGGAGGGGATGAGCGCACGACAACTGGCCTTCCTCTCCCTGCAGAAGTGGCTATCCGGGACCGTGTTGAGCCTGTCCTGAGTGGGATAGCGTTGCGTCAACGGGGCATGCAAGCTGACCTGCAGTCTTTTTGCGGAGAGACTGCACGTCGTCTCGCATGCCTCTTTGACCACGTTGACCTACTGGGACGGGTCACCGGTGCTGGATTCCTCCGTGTGCTGGACCTTCTTGCGACCCCCTCCTCACCTGAACCCCCTACGCGCCAGTCGTCCTCCATCCCATCTTCCCACCCATGTGTCACCTGGGTACCCTGCGGAGCTGCCCCTGACCCACCGGCCAGGCTGGTGGAGGACACATCCCTGCCACAGTCGGGAGTCGGACGTCCAGCAGGGGTGGCCACCACAACAACTGCACCCCAGCTGGAGGAGGACGTGCAGGCAGCAAGAGCCAGGGCACAGGCACAGGCACAGGTACAGCAGCAGCAACATGGTGGGAGCAATGATTGCTCGGGGCCTTGAACATCGGAGGGGCAGGCATCGGCCATAGGGCAGGAGGACCCCGGATTTCAAGTGTCTTCCGTGTGGCAGCGGTTGGGCCACGCCATAGATGCGGAGCGGCAGCGGGCGGAAGAGGCACGGCTCACAATGGTCAGGGCGGAGAACTCCATGCGGAGGGCCCTGAGGCGGGCCGAGTGCCTCGAGGCAATTCGCAGGGAGTTGGAGGTGAACATGTCGTCGTCCCTGCGAACCCTCGGGGCCATGGAAGAGGACCGCCTCCAGGACATTGAGTGGGAGTTCGATGATGCCCTGGCCCGGGACACCAATAAATGAGCCGTCGGACTAGCCCGCTGCCATTGTAAATAGTTAGATAGTGTTAGGTTTCCTTTCTGTTTTTGTTTATTTTGGGGCGATTGGACAATGCACCATGTTTTTGTATATAGTTCTTTATTAGGTAGTCTTTTTTGTAGGTTTCATTTCATTTGTTGGGCTCATGGACCCTGGATTGGTGATTTGTATATAGTTGAACAGTGGATTTATTTTTATTTTTTCATTTCACCATGGAGCAATGGATTTCACTTATTTTTTTCCCTTGGATTTGCTTTGTTGGACTGAGATTTTGGACACATTTTCATTTGGATTTCTTTGGATTCTGATTTCATATTTTTGATTATTTTCTGGACATGCTGCGTTTTATTTCTTCTTCACATTATTGTGTGTTTTCTTTTCATTACATTCATTTTGGATTCAATACATTTTTGTTTCATACTTCGGTGTGTGGTATTCTCTCATTGATTTCATGCATGTCATGATGTGGGTTTTCACATTCACTTGCACCCATTGTGTGTGTGTGACGGACATGTGTTCATTTACATACTTGCCATTCGGGTCGTATCATGTAATGGGCATTTCTATGTGGGTGGATGCAATACTTGGTTGGGTCTTTGGGCTGGGGGGGCATGGGGTGTGATGTGGCTGGCCATTAGCCCCATGACTGAGGATCGTCATGACGTGGGGGCGGGGGGACATGAGTGGGGGCCTGCTGGCAGGTGCCCCTGACTGATGGGGGGTGGGGGTGCTGGGGGACATGTGTGGGGGCCTGCTGGCAGGTGCCCCTCACTGCTGGGGGTGGGGGTGCTGGGGGACATGGGTGGGACATGAGTGGGGGGCTGCTGGCAGGTGCCCCTGACTGCTGGGGGGTGGGGGTGCTGGGGACATGAGTGGGGGCCTGCTGGCAGGTGCCCCTGACTGCTGGGGGGTGGGGGTGCTGGGGGACATGGGTGGGACATGAGCGGGGGGCTGCTGGCAGGTGCCCCTGACTGCTGGGGTGTGGGGGTGCTGGGGGACATGAGTGGGGGCCTGCTGGCAGGTGCCCCTGACTGCTGGGGGGTGTAGGTGCTGGGGGACATGAGTGGGGGCCTGCTGGCAGGTGCCCCTGACTGCTGGGGGGTGGGGGTGCTGGGGGACATGAGTGGGGGCCTGCTGGCAGGTGCCCCTCACTGCTGGGGGGTGAGGGTCCTGGGGGACATGTGTTGAAGATCAGTAGTGCAAGGTGACATGTGGCTTGGCTGGGGTGCATGCCCATGGTGGATGGGCTGCCTGCGGGACATGACCAGGGGTGCAGGGTAGTCCCCTGTGGTGTGGGCTACCTGCAGGGGCCGTGGAGGGTGTAGAGGGAACACCTGGGAGGACCCACACTGCCAATTCTCGGGTAGGACTCCCCCCCACCCCCGAAATTCACGTACCCTGCTCTGACAGCAAAATCGCATGTGAAACTTCCCACGAACCCCAGTAATACACGTACCCCACTCGCACCAGGCCAATCCCATGTGAAACTTCCCGCGAACCCCAGTAATATACGTACCCCACTCGCACAGGGCCAATCGTGTGTGAAACTTCCCGCGCACCCCAGTAATACACGTTCCCCGCTTGCCGTGTGCTGTGTGGCGGCCATGTATACTGGTACAGGGTTAGCGCAGCCCTTTGCGCTGGATTGGGGATTTTGATGGCTTTTCCCTGCGCGAGGGGCGTTCTTCAGGGCGTAGCTGGCGCTGCTGCAGGGTCGCTGCAAAACTGTGCGCCACGGCTGGTTTTGGTAGCTAAAATCCATGAATACGCTGTGCGCGGGAATGGATTTTAGCGCACGCGGCTGGCGCAGAGATTCGCACGCACACACTGTGCTCCAGCAGCGCGCGCCACTTGTGCGCTAAATTCTATGAATTACCCCCTAAATGCTGATTGAGCTCTGGCAATCCAACCACTGCTCTGCAGGTGGAAAGCAGATCTCAGCAGCAAGCACTTAACTCACTGAGCTATCTGATTGGTTGTTGACCAATTCGTTGCTTCCTTTTTTTGGTAACAGACGTAGATTGTGGGACACTGAGGGTTTACCCCATTGCGTCTTCCTAATTGTGTGACCGCACGTGTGCCTTATGGAATTAAGGGTATGTGCAAGCTGTTTAGCCACAGGATGTGAGTATTTTGTATTTGTAATATATATTTTATATATATATATATATATATATATATATATATATATATATATATATATATATATATATATATATATATAATGATTTCACCAAAACGCAGCGCCTGCACAAGTCAAATACAGCAATGAAGTGAATCAGTGATGATCAGGCAAAAGTAAATTGTTTTTTAGGTTCCGGGGAAAAATGGATAGAGAGGGAGAAGAGCGAATATGCAGAGGGAGGGAGTTCCAATGTTTGGGGGCCAGGAGTTTAAATGAACAAAAGCGGGAAGAAACACAGGAAGGATTAGGGACAGTAACCAGGAATTGGTTTTGGGAACGAGGGAGCGAGGAGGGACATATAAGGACAGAAGAGAAGAAAGGTAGAGTTGGACAAGACCACGCAGGCATTTGAATATGATGCAAATGACATTAAAGAGAAGGCAGGATTCAAAGTAAAGCCAGGCAAGTGAACGTAGGGAGGGGGAAATAGAGGAGCAGGAGAGAGACAGCAGATGGTACGGGTACAAGTGTTAAAGATAGAATAAAGGGAACAAGTTGATTGGAGGGAAGACCAATAAGCAAAGCTGTGCAATAGCTGTGTTTCCGGCCGAAATTGCGACCGTGTGCATGCTTCCACCATTGCTCACCATGTGGAGCCCAGCACACTCAAAGATGGCCGCCCGCCAGCCATTTGAGGCATCCACTGCCTAATCCACCCAGCAGACGCTGCTGAGTCCCGATTGGCTGGTGACCCTTCTTCAGCTACCTATCGGGAGCCGGCAGGCGAAGCCGGCCCACTCTCACCAAGGCCCAGTGAAACAAGGCTGACTCCTGTCCCAGCCTGTCGTCAGCCTTACTCGCCGTTCGCCTGGACACTATGCCCTTTTTCACCTCGCACTAATCCCTGCTTGTGGTTACACAGCTGACTCTCCTCCTCGTGAACCTATGGACTAGCGCTCTCATCATCCTGAAAGTAAGACTAGTAACGTTATCAACTATTTCAGTGCTTCCGAATGCTATGCTTATTCCCACGAGCTTGCTACCTAGTATAGCTATATAAGTTGTCCGCTTTGTGCCTACTGCCCTACAAGCATTTATCTTGCCTGTTGAACTAGCTGACATACTATCTATCCTGATGTTGATAATGCCTTTACTATGCTAATATAATCACATACGCCACTTGACGAGCTGTAGCAACGTAGCAACATGCTCCATGCACACCTCTGTACTAAGTCTGCACATCTATTACGAGCGTCCTGACTTTAATCAACTGAGCCGACTGCATATTTGAGCCCCTAGTCGCTACCTATTCGCGGTTGCTTACCACCAAGTGATCGCACCATTTCAGTGCCTTATTTGCTTGCATTGCCTATATCTGTTCTCATTGCCGCCCAGCCCATACCTTCCCATTGCATGACCACGGCACCGCTTTCATTTGTAGGTTTGTTCGCCTGTGCTTGCCTTGAAATTACTATGCTGCCAACCCCATGCTCGCTTTTGAAATGATTGAGCTCTTGCTCAGGACCGCAACGTGGACCCACTTGTTAGCTCCATGATATATGCTACTCTGCCTGTCTGATACTCTCATTGTGGATTCCATAATTTGCTGCGCCACACCTTGATCTATGCCTGCATATGTTGCACCGCTCCGCATAAAAAATGTCCACATGATCTAAGCTAACTCCATGGTACCTGCCTTACTCTGCCGTGACTTTCAACTTGACATTTACCTGATCTGCCAATACTTGCTGCCAACACTAGAATGTCTTCTCTGCCTGAATTGTTGCATTGTTACAATTAGATCATGCTTCTTGCATTCTGCATTGTTCCCTGCCTAACATGCTAATGTATATGCAAGCTTTGGTATTTGCTTTGCCTGTGTACCCTGATCTGATGCACCCCCATTGCTTGACTCTGAATAAGTAGACTTAACCTGTCTTAAACTCATTAGCCTGCATTGCTCGTACAGAGCATGCACTGCCTAGCCAAATAGTGCCTGTAACGCTTACCTATAACTGCCTCACAGACCCGGCGGCCCTTCCTCTCTAATCTCGGTAACATGCTACCACGCTGGTCCTCCCTAAGGTCACTGCTCTCCTCATTACAAGTACTACTCTCAGTGTGGTCAATTACCAGGTCGTCACACCTACCACCTCCCAACTTAGCTGCACCTAGCTCCTTGCACACCTCATCCATGGCCACCTCTCACAGATCTCCTGATACCTACCAAAGTACTGCACCTCATTACCACAACATCTACCTCAACGATCCGGCCCTATGTCTCGACCATTTCGCCAAAAAACCCTCACCCAACCAACCATGTCCTATCACTCTTAGAAACCTAAGATTAGGATCTAGACTTATGGGTAAGAAGGGACACCCCATGTACCTGAGCCCATACCTCAAAACTCATACGCACAGCCCGCCTCCACAAACGGCCACCTCACCCACGCCCCATCACCCTCAAACCATCACAGCTTCATCAATCAACGTTGGTTTAATTAAAGCTGCCCTGATTAACGCAAGATCCCTAGCTGCGCACGCTCTGGACATTGCTGATCTTATCAAAACTCAGGAACTCGACTTCATCGCCATCTCCGAGACATGGCTGCACGCGGCTTCCGGCCCGGCACTCTCATTGGCCATCCCCACTGATTACTCCATCATCAGATGTGATCGCACCTCGAGAGGTGGAGGAATTGCTTTCATCGCTAGAAACTCATTAGGACTTAGAACCATCCCAAGCACTAAGGTGGAAACTGCAGAGTTACTCTCTGTCAAGCTCGGACTCTCAGCTAACCAAACGGCTACCATCCACCTAATATACAGACCCCCTGGTCCACCCACATCCTTTGTGGATGATATCTCTACGTTAGTACTCAACAATGCTACATCCAACTCCCAAACCATCATTCTTGGCGACCTCAATCTAGGACACCAAGACCCTAATGATCCTGCGGCCCTCGACCTAGCTAATACCTTAACAGATTTAGGCTTCACTCACCACATACAGGAACCCACCCACATTAAAGGGCGGTCCCTTGACTGGCTTAGTGACACCAATTGCAGTATTAGCGTAATCTCCAACGCCCCTTGCTTGTGGTCTGACCACCATGTCATCACTTTCAGCATCGAAGCAGCCCCACCACCCAGGCCTTTGGTCGCCCCAGCCACCCTCACTAGAAATAAAAAGAACATTACGACAGAAAAACTACTCCCCCTTATCCTTCCCACACTAAATAACGCTCCTGACACTTGCTCAGACCCCAACAACCTAGCCGACATCTATAACCAGTTACTGCTTGCAGCCATCAACTCTATCGCCCCGCTCAAACTGAGGAAACCCAAACAACGAGCACACCTTAACTCGTGGTTTACTCCCCAGCTTAGAGTGTTACGCAAAGAGAAACACACAGCAGAGTCACACTGGAGAAGTCACCACTCCGACACCCACAAGGACAGTCTTCTGATAGCCACCCTTAACTATAAAGAAGCTGTACTCCAGGCAAAAAAGATTCTTATAATAACCGCATTATGTCAGCCCAGTCCAATACTAAGGAACTCTTTAATATCCTTAAGGAACTCGAGACAGCTGCAGCCCCCCCTGACTCTTGCTCCAAAGACAACACTTGGTGCACCAATATTCAGTCAGCACTCCTGGGTAAAATTGCTACCCTCCAATCTAAAATCAGGGACAAACAGAAATCCCTACAGCTTGACCAACCACCGACCACACCTACACTTAATACACATTTAACCTATCCGCATAAACCTTTCTGCTTCTCCCCACTCACTACTCTCGAAGTAGAAAACATCATAAACAATTTAAAACCTTCCAATTGCCAAGGCGACCCCTGCCCAGCACCTATTATCAAGGAAGCACCTCATGAGCTAGCCCCGTTCATTACAGCATTCATAAATGCTTCTTTCAAGACGGGTATTGTCCCAGACAACCTAAAGGATGCATGGGTTATCCCACTCCTCAAAAAACCCTCCCTTGACCCTAATATCCCAACTAACTTCAGACCTATCACTACAGTCCCATTCCTGCTCAAGATCCTGGACCGTGCAGCCTACCTGCAGATTCAGGATTACCTCGAACTAAACAATCTCCTAGGCTTAAGACAATCAGGGTTCCGCCCTAAACATGGCACGGAGTCAGCTCTGATCGATTTGAAAACTCAGATGGTGTCAATGAAGGGCAATGGGAAGCTAGCTCTTCTCCTTCTCCTCGATCTCTCTGCGGCTTTTGATCTGGTCAACCACCAAATACTCTACCAGCATCTCAAATCCGCAGCCCACTTCTCCGACTCTGCCAATGCCTGGATCCACTCATTCCTGAGCAATAGATCCATGAGGGTCTACTCACCGCTGGCATCAGCGGATCCCTCCCCTATTCACTGTGGCGTTCCTCAAGGCTCGTGTGTATCCCCTACGTTGTATAACGTATTCACCAAGCCCCTCTTCGATGTGCTTGACTATCTGGGTGTCTCCTACACTAACTACGCGGACGACACCCAGATACTCTTCCCTATTACAGGAGACTACACAGCTGACACCAAAGCCCTTAACGAGGTTTACTCGGTCATCCAGGCCTGGATGGCACAGCACAAACTTTGCCTTAACGATGATAAGACTGAGCTCTTACTTTTAGGATCAAATCATCCGCTCAACAAACTAGACCAAACCTACAAGTCCTTCATTATTGACGGCAATTACATTAAAGTCTCCAAAGATACTAAGACGCTAGGGGTCTATCTTGACTCCTCGCTTTCTCTGAACAGACAAATAAATGCAGTTAGGTCAGCTTCGGCCTATACCTGCAAACTTATCACTGCCTGTAGACCCTTCCTAAACTCCACCAACTGTATGACACTCGCCAGAACTCTTGTTATGGCCAAAATCGACTACTTTAGTGCTCTCTACCTAGGGACCAGTCAATCTAACCTTAATAAATTGCAGACTGTACAAAATAGTGCCTTAAGGGCAGCCTTAAACATCCTGAGACGCTCTCATATCTCCTCCGTCAGATCGGACTTGCGCTGGCTCCCGGTAAAACAGAGAATTGCCCTGAAAACCCTAGCTTTGACTCACAAATGTCTGAGCAACAACGCCCCACCTTACCTGTCCGCTCACTTCTCACGCTACACCTCCACTCGACCTACCGGAGCAGCCCAAACTCACAGCCTCATCGTGCCTAGATGCAAACTCCAAAAAGCTGGTGGGGTGAGCTTCCCCGTCCTGGCCTCCAAACTCTGGCACACCTTGCCCACACCTATCAGAATTGAACCATCATTTCACTCCTTCAAGAACAATGCTAAAACATGGCTGCTTTCCCAAGACTCATGAGACCTTGACACAGTCCAGACTCCAAGTGGGGTACAGGACTGAATATACATTTTCTCTCTGCTCTGTCCCTGTATTATACGCTGTTAATGGTACCCTTCGGTACATGTATATATGCTGTATATTTTTGTAACTCACTGTAACTACTGCTTTTTGTAACATGTTTAAGAGTATGTACATGTATATATGCTGTATATTTTTGTAACTTCTGTAACTACTGCTTTTTGTAACATGTTTAAGAGAATGCGCCCGGTTGCCCCTGGGCCTGGTTTTTTGCGCTTTATAAATAAAATAAAATCAAAATCAAATCAAATAGTCAAGGTGAGAAAAGACAAGAGTAGAGACGAATAGATTTGTTGTGTGAAACGAGAGAAAAGAGCAAGCTTTGCAGGTGTTGAAAGATAATTTCGGCACAAGTGCGCTATGTTAGAGATGTGCAGTCTAAAGGAAAGGGAGGAATGAAAGTGCACACTGAGGTTATGGGCTGAGGTGGAGATGGGATGGTGGGATGGGGAGAAGATGGAAGCAGGGGAGGGATGGAAGAAGATGGGAAGAAAAGGATCTTGGTTTTGGAGGGATTGAGGTAGAGCAAGTTGGTATGCATCCATGATTGGATTGAAAGAAGACAGGACGAGATAGTAGAGTGAAGTGTGTCAGAGAAAGAGGAGAAGGAAACCAAGATTTGTGAGCTAGCAGTATAGAAGTGCGAGGAAAGGCCAGAGGATGAGCCTAAAGGCAATGTTTACAGTGAGAAGAGCAGGGAGCCAAGAACAGAGCCCTTAGGAACATCATGAAGAAGTGGGAAGGTAGAAGAAGGTTTTCCAGCCCAGGTGATGGAAAAGGTGCGGTTTGTCAGGTAGGTTTCATTTTGTCGGACGGTTCCAGAAATACCAAGAAAAGAGATGATTCAGATGAGAGAAAGGTGATCAACAATGTCAAAAGCATAAGAGAGATCTTGTAGAATCAGAATAGAGGAAAGCTGAAAAAGTGAGTTAGAGACAGAGAGAATAGCAATCTCAGTAGAGAGGGGTGAAAGCCAGACTGGTGCCCAAAAAGTAGAGTGATGATCAACATATGCAGCAGTTTCGGAATAGACTACATGCTTGAGAATTTTAGAGAGAAACGTAAGTAAAGAAACAGGGAAAAAATTGCCGAGAAGGCAGGGGTTGAAGGAGGATTTCTTGAGAATTGGGAGGATTATGGTGTGTTTGAAGTTGGAAGAATACATAGCAGAGGAAAGGGAGGGATTAGTAAGTCCAGTGAGATAGGGTAGAAGATAGGGAAAGACCTTGGGTATAAGAGCGATGTGAAGTGGGTCGATTAGGGAAGCAAGGGAAGTGGGTACGAGCGAGAAAGGAAGTATCAAAGTCAGAGAGGGGAGTGAAGCAGGCAACAGAGGATGAAACCGGAAGGAGAAGAAAGTCAGGCTGGAGGAAGTGGAAGAGAGGGAAGATCTAAGTTGACTAATTTTGTTGAAGAAAAAGTTAGCAAAGTCAGAGGGAGAGAGTGAAGAGGATGGAGCAAAGCGTGGTGCAGGGAGAAATAATTCAAGAAAAGATGAGGATGAAGGGAGTCAGAAAAAATGAGTTCAGGAAAGTAATACTTTTTGCTGGCATGAGAGCATAGTCATAGGCAGAGTGATGGTCATATAGGAGGTGAAGGTCAGCAGGACAATGACGTTTTTCCACCACCACTCGGCACGTCGTAGCAGAGAATGACGGGAAAGAAGATCTGGAGTTAACAATGGTTGAGGAGGTTTGTGAGAAGGGCAAAATGGACGGGAAGGAAGAAGAGAATCAATAGTAGAAGTGATGCCAGAATTGAGAGCAGAGTGGGCAGAGTCAATGGGAAGAAGCGATAAATCATGAAGAGACAAGGAATGTATGGAGGAGATATATAGTGCAGGATTGGAGGAAGGAACTAAGGGAAAGGACAGCCGGATCTTGTCAGAAGAAGAAAAAGGAATCAATGAGACATCCAATGATGAGGAGAGGGAGGTGAACATAAAAGGGATGAACCAGAAAGATGGGATGCGAGTGAGGGATATTGGATAAGGTTGCATGAGACAATGAGAGAGGAAGGTAGAGGAGGTGTGAGTGGTGGTGAGGAGAAAGTTGAAGTTCCAGGGGAACGGTAGATAATTAGCAATGATAAAGGATGAGGTTTAAAGAATGAAGCATAGTGGAACACGAAAGAAGAAAGGGATGGTAGGGTGGGCGGTGAAGGGGAAAGATTGTAAGTAGAATGATAGACAATGCCAATTCCACCACCTCTGCCAGTGAGGTGGTGGGAGTGAGAGAAATTTGAGAGGGGGGTTGTAAGAACAGCACGGGTAGAAGAGTTAGAAGGGGGAATCCAAGTCTCAGAATAACCCCAGACCCCTCCAGGAAATCGAGTCAATGCATCCTGCCCAAGTTGTTTTGTACCTGGTCCAATTCTGTCCAGCGGTTTTTGCTGTGCGCGTCACAGAAACGTGGAATTTTTCTCTACGTGAAAATGAATGTGAGTAGGCTGAAAGCAGCATTTTATTTGCTTATATAATAACTTTTTAATTTTGTAATGAATCTTTGCCAAAATATCCAGTCAGCGAGGCGTGACAATTTTCGGGTTTCCTAAGCTGCTGCCGCCCTGGAACATGGGGCTGGGCAGCATGTTTGTGCCACCTAAAATGACTCTGCATTTCTATGCTGCTGCCGCCTTGCAACATGGGGTGAGGAAACATGTATCCTCTTTCAAGCACTTATGTAATTAAGTAAGCCTTCTGCAACAGTGCCGCGATGCCCAAAGGGCTGTTGTACGCTTTATAAATGCAAAGAAAAAAATAAATATATATTTAACTAGCTATGCAACTCAGCTATAGTGCGTTGACAGCTGCACTATAATAGTTGCTATGCTCTTGTCTTCCGTACAGGTTTTTCGCATCCACCTATATTGTTTACTTCCTTCTCCTTTTACACAATACTTTCAATCTTCACTTCTCGTTCTTTATATTTTCTCTTTTGTGCAATGTTATCATAACATTATTTGAAGCCTGCATTGTTGGTGAAGTACGTTTGAAATGTTATGACAAATACCAACTGTGCCAACATGTTTCTGTTCTAACAGTAGCCTGGCTAATATGTGGCCATTCATCTGGGGATATTCGTTTTTCCTTTGCTTTTACTTTCTTGTAAAGATGTTGTCAGTGGAACGTGACACGGTTCCAAAGTCTCACCCTTTTAAGATTCAGCCTTTTTTTTATACTGGAGGGGAATGAGCTAGTATGGATCGCTTCATCTTCATTCTGATACAATCGGGTTGAGTTCTACATTAATTGTAAGGTTGAACTATTGGAAATAGGTTACCTAAATAGGATTTATGCTGAACGAGGGACCTTTTCGCATGGGAACCCGTGATGGTCGCCCTAATTGGGCAACAGATACATTACTCTGGATGGCTACCTATGCATAGAGAAGACATACATGTCTGCATGCATGTGCATCAATCGCCACCACTGCAGTGGAAGGGCCTCCTGTCTGGCGATTCTCCAGTGGTTTGCAAAAGTCGCACCCTGTAAACAGAGTAAGTTTGGTTCAAAATTGCTTCCTTTTTAATGGGGGACATGAACTTCCATTTCTAATTATTCATTGGAACTTGCCTGAAGGTCTGTGCTTTAAAATACGTACAGTGGCCAAGATGACAAACACAGTGGGGGGAAGAAGGAGAGTTTCCCCTCCTAATCTCAGTCTCCTTTTATGGTTTTGCTCCTGGAGCGAGATAGAGGGGCACTACAGTCATTCAGAATTGAATAAAACAGTAGTGATCCCCCGCCCCACTCACCCTTCTTTAAAAGACAAACTTGGATCCTTCAGTTCTCTGTAACTATTACCCAGTTTCACAACTTCCTGATGTGGTGACAATGTGGTGACAATTCTTGAGAGCGGAGTGGCAAAACAGCTGTAGGAATAAGCACAGTAATTGGACACTCTCCATGCAACCCAGGCGGGGTTCCGCCCTGGTACGGGCACTGAGTCTCCATGAGGGATAACCTCAAACAAGTGGATGATGGCGGCGGTTCAGGGGCACTCATATTACTTGATCTGTCCGATGCTTTTGACACCATCGACCATCAGCTACTAATGTGCCCTTGACCTGCCTTGGGCATCACTGGCTTGGAACTGGACTGGAGTAACTCATAACTGATTGACCATTTGCAAGCTGTGTCTTTAACCTTTTTCAGATCTTACTGGTCCCGATTGAAATGAGGGGTCCCCCAATGGTCGGTCTTGTCCCCCTTCTTTTTCAGCCTATATGTGGCACCCTAAGCCCATCTAGTGGAAGTGTTGTAGGCTGTCACAATGGAAACCTGGGACCAAGAAGGACCAAAGGCCAAGTACTGTTCGTTCAGTATTTTAATTTGGGGACTATATATAAGTAGGGGCCAGAAATAAAATTCAAACATAGGATCTCCCCAGAAGAAATAACAATGTCCAGGATGCTCTTGTTCTAAAGCAATGTCTTTCCTGCCTGGAAGGTAGTTAGGATTCGTGCTTATGGAATAAGGTCTGAGTGAGCGCTGTTCCTGGAGCGGGGGAGTAGTTGCCTCACCTCCCCTCCTCTCGGGTTGCAGGCTTACGGTCATCCCAACCACTCTCTTTTCAACTAGCAAGCGGCTGGCATTCTGGGGCCCTGCACCCTACGCCTGACTCTGCCATGAAGTCCTGAGAGTAGATGGATCGGTGGTTGTGGTTGGTCGGGTAAGCTGGAGAGGGGTCGTTGGGCTGGGCAGAGCCTATCCAAGGCCTTTTCCCATTCGTCTCTCTGAGCAGACCATAAACCTCCAGTTTATAATCTCATTCCTCCTGCCACCATCTGGTCCTGTTTAGGGACCAATCTAGTCTGCTGAACCTTCCTATTCTATCTATGTTCTGGCCTTCCTCACTCACTCCTTCACTTTTTCATCTTTTTGGCTTCTCTCCCACCTCTGTGTATCGCCCTCCTCTCCTGAGGTGACTGGTTCTGTGTCACCCGGGGGACCTGATATTCACACCTTCTCCAAACCCTGGGTTCCAACTTGTCCACTTCACTCCTGGCTTCTTCCACCTCCTCACTGTGTCGGGATATGGACACTGTCTCCTTCTCTCCCTCTTGGATCATTGCTGCTTCTGAGCTCTTCACCGCCACTTTGTCATAAATCACCAATGTCTCAATTGAAAAGGATACGGTAACCAAAAAAGGATACAACGGTAGGGCTCTTTCGGATCCTTTTTCACACGACTTGATTGTAGGTAGGTCAAATTAGACCTTCCAAATGATACAACTCTCTGACTGATGAAACAGGCAGAGAAATGGATCACTGGAAAGGGTGTGGGTATTGATCGGAAGTACGCCTAGGATAGATGAAGTATCATAAGAAACTGTGCCAAACTCAAATCACTATTATAGCACAGTATTAGCATTAATTCAAAACACTGACCTTATGGCAAAAAACTGAAGTAATTCAACGAAAGTCTCTTGAAGAAAACCAGGAGTTGAACCAACGACAAAGGAGGGGAAGATTAGTAAGGGAGACTTATCCCAAACGGCACAAGGCTCACGCTAGATACCGGGTTGGTGCACCACACGATAGCATCCAAAGTACTGTGCACAATCACCTTCCAATAGTTCATGAAATACTTCCTTTCCCACGAAGAACGAAAAATTAGAAGTTCACCTGTTAACTGTGACAGGTACCAAAGGTTCAAAGTAGTTTCAGAAAACCATGTGCAGGATTGCACGCGACAGGATACATGCAGCTCAGGACAGCCGCGCTTGCAGACAGCGTCCGCGTGGAGATTTGGCACGCGAACAGGATACACGCAGCCCAGGACAGCCGCGCTTGCAGTCAGCGTCCGCGTGGAGATTTGGCACGCGAACAGGATACACGCAGCCCAGGACAGCCACGCTTGAAGACAACGTCCGCGTGAAGATTTGGCACGCAAACAGGATACATGCAGGCCAGGACAGCTGCGCTTGGAGACAGCGTCCGCGTGGAGATTTGGCACGCGAACAGGATACACGCAGCTCAGGACAGCCGCGCTTGCAGACAGCATCCGCGTGGAGATTTGGCACCAAACAGGAGACACGCAGCCCAGGACAGCCGCGCTTGGAGACAGCGTCCGCGTGGAGATTTGGCACGCGAATAGGATACACGCAGCTCAGGACAGCCACGCTTGCGGACAGCATCCGCGTGGAGATTTGGCACGCGAACAGGATACACGCAGCTCAGGAATTAGCGTGTGGAGGAAAACACGCTCCAAAAGGCCAAAGAAGTTGCTGAAAGGAATGCGAGGACGCAGGTCCGGAGTTCAGCTACAAAATGCCAAAAATGAATTAATCAGAAGCAGCGATCGACGTTTCCACACTGCTTATGTACGTACTGCTGTGATACACGTGACGGAACTAAGTCACGTGAATTTAACGACGTGAAAAATGCAGACGTTGTTTTCCGGGCAATGCATCGAACAACCTCCATTTCGAATAGAATGGTCTAGCAGTTCTATGGGCGTAACTCATTTTGTATGGAGAGGTTGTTCCTGGTCCAGAGATATGTCTAGCAGGCATGACACACTTAACTGTTCTCTTTCTCTCTTTTGACTTTTTTCTTCATGCTTTTCTTTCCCACCACCTTGTTCTGCCACCTCTCGCCTTCAGAAGTTACACCATGGCCTTGCTCTCCTTTACCATCACCAGCTCGCGCTCACCTCTTGATGTTTCCATCCTTCCCTTAATTTCTTTTACTAGCACCCCTACTTCTGTCCTATCTCCACCCGTGATGTCACCACCTCCACTTGGATCAATTCTGCGACTACTACCTCCGGCTCACATTCCACCCCTGATGTTACCACCACCTCCTGGGTCTCTTATACAACCACCACCTCCTTCTGCTTACCCTCCATGCATGTGCCTGATGCTACTTTGGGTTTAGGGGGCTGTGCCAAGCCTATTTGTGCCATGTTCACAATCTTGGGTTTTAGATGTGTTCCACTGAGCCCCCCAAGGCTGTCTGCACTGAGTTCAGGGCTGTGGTGCTTCCAGAGTGAGAGTTGTTACAAAACGAAAACACTCTGGGTAAGGTGTCTAGATTTTCCGATTAATTTGCAGGATTTTGCGAGCGTGGAATGTGACACTCTGTTTACCCAGTGTATGACTCTGTCACTGGAGAACATGGGTGTTGTAATGCTGCTTACAATGTGAGCTTCTCTGCGTTTTTAAGTCGTGAGGGGTGGAAACAATGAATCAACATAAGCGCATTGCTCTCTATGGTTTCCACAGACCTCCAAACATGGCCCCTGTGAAGTGCCGGCTGAATCAGCACCAGTAGCACTCTAGACACCACCGTTGTCGATTACAAAGGGAATGCTTCCGAAAGGGAAAGCTCTTCTTTTCAATACACGAGATGTGGTACTGGCTGGAGCGAGCTTTAAACTCTGAAATGGGGAGGAGGAGGAGGAGGAGCTCTCCTATTAATCTGCTGAATACTATAGGGGTTTAGGTCAGGGTCCAAGCCTTAAGGGCTGGTCTGCCCTAACAGGCCGTGGGACGGGAATAACTGAGGTAATGTTACTGTCCTCTGCCTTGTGTCAGGGAACAGGCCTAAGTGGCCAGGGTAATCTCACAATCACTCCTTCGGATCCAACAACCATTGGCACCCAGCACCCTCAGTCGCTGCACTGGAAAATCCCAGAACCAGGCAGGGCACTTGGTCATAATGCTGACAACAATCAAATATGTCTTCAATTGGAAGGGGACTCCATCTGTTTTGCCAAAACATTTAAGAACTGTGTCGCCTCTGTCAATGTTCTGTAAAAGGATTAAACTAAATGGGCCCAAGACTAGGATTTGTGCTTCTGTTTTACTCCATTTTGCTCAGTGATCAGCAGTCTTCTGTTTTCTGGCCTCTTGTTTGGGACCATGTCTCCTTGGTCCCACTTGTTAAAAATAAGGGCTTCAAGCTATATGCCTGCTTCACTCGGACCCCTCCTATTGTGAATAGGGCCCAAACATGCTTATTTCATGCTTGACTATTGCTTCGAACTTTACATTTCTTTTCCTATTGAGCTATTTATAAAAGTGTTTTGTTTCTTTTCTAGCAGGCTGAGCAACTGCGATGCCCGGTTTCTCAGTCTTCCCAAAATATCTTTCCTCTTCAGTGAGTTCAGAATGCGGCTGCTGGATGGCACCTACATGTTAAGATGGCGGACCAGATTTCCTAAGTGTTGTATTCTCCCGACTGTCTTCCAACGAGAAATGCATTGGGTTTAAGGTCTTTGGGCCTCATTAGGACCCTGGCGGTAAGGGGTTTGCGCCAGCGTTAGCTGCGCCGACCCCTTACCGCCAACTACGAGTTCCCATAGCGCCATGGTCATTTTTCCGCCCGCTTTTTGCGGGCGTCAAAATCCATGGCGCTATGGGACCTTGGTGTTAATTACGCCACCGTAATTTACGGTGGCGTAATTAACTCCTTCCCCACTCCCATTATACCCTATGGGGCCGAAATGGGAATGGGGAAGGGTAAATGGGTCAATGGGGACTTACCGCCCCGCCGACCTCGGAATGGGGCGGTAAGTCCACCATCCGCCATGGCGTAAACGGACTTTACGCCATGGCCGGAAAGTCCGTCGATGGCGGAAAAAATCCGCCAGGGTCGTAATGAGGGCCTTTGACTTTAAAGTCCTTCATTTTCAGCACCTGGTGTTTTTTTTTTTAACAAACCTTTCATTGAGCTTTCTGCAAAGACATAACCACCACCAACAGTACAAAGCAAACCAACTGTCATAGTGCCAACTCTAGTCCCTCGATCCTCCTGCCTCCCTCCCCTCCACTCCCTAATTCACATAAAACTCGTCATCCCCGTCCCCTACCTCCTGCGCCTGTCCCCCGTCCTCCCTCCGTCTATTTCCCTCGATCCTGAACCCCCTACCTGGCCACCCCGCCCGCTGCTCAGCCCCATGCCCACACATCTTGTTGTCTTTGTTCGGGCAGCCCCTACCCTTGTACACTCACCGACCCCAGCTCTTGATAGAATCCATTCCTCTCTGCCAGACCGCTATGGAGAGATTATCTGGTTTCATCCAGTTTTCTGCTATAACCCTCTTTGCTATTATGCAGGCTGAATTTATGAATATCTTTGTCGAGACTTGCCGCGTAGTGAAGAGTATTGAGCCTCTGTCCACAAATCACCCACAGGGAGAGAAAGATAAACACTCCCTGTGCGAGCTTTGAGGCCACAGGTGGTTTGATGGTTGTAGAATCAGGTGGCGCCGAGGACTCCAGAGGCTGTTGGAAGGAAGTCGGGGTTAATACAGGCAAAGACAGTGCTTTAGTTAAGAGTGAATAAAGGATACTTTCTTACCTATGTTCAATGGAAGGGAGCCTGAGGAATTGGTGCAAGGGAGCGCCGATGATTCAAACAGGTAAGTACCTGGAGGTGGGTACGAGCTGACCACCAGTAACCCGTAATGATTTCCAAGACTGAACAGAAGGAAGGTCTTAAACCCTCCAAGGGTCGAAATCCGGGTTGTAGCAAGTGAACAGATAGGGAAAATCCAAAGCAGTCCGTTAAGTGCAAAAAGGGTCCAAAGTACCAGTATCCGTGCAGAGTATCGGCAACCGTATCCAAGGAGCAAGAGTTAATCAAATCCGTGAGAGTAAGCCTGAGGTCGAAATCCGATGAGGTCAAAAAACGAGAGTCAAGAACGCTGAACAGTGTTAGAGAACAGCTGTGAAGCGGCGAGTGATTCAAAGCTCCCGGCTTTTATGCGAGCCGCCTCCCGATCACGTGAGTGGGGCTCCGTGCACGTGATCGGGAAGTTGATGTGCAACCAGGAAGCGATCGCGATCGGCTGTTCCAGCCCGATCGCAATCTCCATGGCAGTTGCCATTGGAGATGAAGAAACAGACCACACCGTCCTCTTCGTGTGATCCGCAACCATCGGTGATGGCGACTCCCCTGCACCCTAGGTGATGGGACGTGAGGAGGGTTGGGCGGTGAACCGGGGAGCCTGACAGTATTTTGTATCGGAGTGTCATGCAGGGTGTTGTGTGGGTGTGTGACTGACCTATCGTGCATAACAATCTTGGCGTATCCATCCACCTCCATAGTGTTCCATATACCCAACAGCGCATTTATGGGTGCCGGCTGCACTGGACTCTCCAGTACCCTCTCCGACTCTCTCTGCACCTTAGTCCAGAATCTCCGTATTTTGGGGCAGTCCCATCCCATATGGAAGAACGTACCTGTGTGTATACTATATTTGGGGTGCTATCGTCCCGCCTCTTCCTATCTTGCTCAGCCGGTCCTTGGAGTAATAAACCCTGTGTAGATATTCAAATTGGATAAGTCGCAGTCTAGCCGCTACGGCTACTTGCCGGGGGTGTTGTAGCGCTTCCCTCCATTTCTCAATGTCTATGTCCCCCATGTCCCTTTCCCTCCTGCCTTTCGGAACCCACAACTGTTGCACCGTGTGAGAAGCCTGCGCTTTGAAAAAGGTTGACACCTGCTTAACTTCAATCTCCCAGTCCAGATTATTATATGGGGGTAGCCTCCAAGATCCATTCCGCCAGTGGTTCCAGCGCATTGGCAAAGGGCATGGGCGACAGCGGGCACCCCTCCCTGGTTCTACATTCTAAAGTGAATTTATCTGATATTGTTTTGTTTACCCTCACCCTGGCTGTTAGGTTATTGTATAATATTGCTAGCAACCCAATGAAGCCTTTCCCAAATCCCATCTTCCTCAGGACTCCGAACATGTATTCCCATTCTATGGAATCAACCGCCTTCTAGTCTGTTGGGGATGAATCCCCATTGATCGTCTCTCACCATCTCCGTTATTACCTTTTATAAACTATTCCCCACCAACTTGGCAAGAATTTGATTTTCTGTATTTATGAGGGAGATGGGTCTTTATGTTCTGTTGGCTTTCCTTCCTTTGGGAGTACCTCAATCGTTGCCTCCCTCGGGTCTGGTGGGAGGCCCCCTTTGTTCCTGCTCTCCTGCAGCATCCCCATCATGGGACCCAGTGTTTCCCCTTTCAGTTTTATCCAGATCTCTAACGGAACCCGTTCGGACCTGCTGTCTTCCCTGTCCCCAGCTGCGAGTTGGTACTCTCCAATTCTTCTACCTGTACATCCCCGTCTAGGGATTCCCTCTGTTCCCTTGTCAGGTGTACTACGGGTGACTACCCTAAGAATTCCTGTATCTCTTCTCCTGTATCTCTTCTCCTGAGGTCTCCAAATGTGTCCTATCAAGGTTCTTGTAGAATGTGACAAAGATCTGTACTATTTCTTTTGGGTCCCGTGAGGTCCCCCCACCATCGCTATTTTGAATTTGGTATATCAGCCACATCTTTTCCACTCTCTTTATCAACCACACTAGTCATTTGCCGGTTTTGTCCCCCCATTCGTATATGCAACTCTTTTGCCACTAGCCCACCTTTGCCCTTTCCAGAGCCCTGATTCTCACCTCCTCCTTTGCCTTCCTAATATCCCTCAGTGACCCCTCTCACTGGACCTCTCTGCACTGTCCCTCCAATTCACTCACTTTGGCCTAGTCTTCCTTATATTGCCTCTCCCTGGCTCTCCCCTTGGTGGCAGTCACCACCATGGCTTTCTCCCTCAGCACAGCCTTTTACGCCTCCCATAGCATTAGCTTTGATTCCACTGACGTTTTGTTGAGGCTGAAAAATTCCTTTGTTTCCTCCCTCAGCTCCGCCACTAAGTCCTCAAGTAAACGGTAAGTGCCCAGCCTCCATCTCCCACCATGCCACCTGCCCTCTTCTGTATTTCCCATGTCAGTGGTGCATGGTCTGAGAGTCCCCATGGGAGATACTTCACCCCCACCACTTTATGACTGTCCGAGCTGGAGGTAAATACGTGATCTAGCCTCGAGAACGACCTTAATTATAAGGTTGAACTATTGGAAATAGGTTTGCTGAACGAGGGACCTTTCCCGCATGGGATCTCGTGATGGTGGCCCTAATTGGGCAACAGATAAATTACTCTGGATGGCTACCTATGCACAGAGAAGACATACCTGTCTGCATGCATGTGCATCACTCACCACAACTGCGGTGGAAGGGCCTCCTGTCTGGGGATTCTGCGCTGGTTTGCAAAGGTCGCACCCTGTACACAGTGTACTTTTCGTTCCAAATTGCTTCCTTTTTAATGGGGGACATTAACTTCCATTTCTAATTATTCATTGGAACTTGCCCGAAGGTCTGTGCTTTAAAATACGTACAGTGGCCAAGATGACAAACACAGTGCGGGGAGGAAGGGGGGTTTTCCCTCCTAATCTCAGTCACCTTTTATGGTTTTGCTCCTGGAGCGAGATAGAGGGGCACTACAGTCATTCAGAATTGAATAAAACAGTAGTGATCCCCCCGCCCCTCACCCCTCTTTAAAAGACAAACTTGAATCCTTCAGTTCTCTGTAACTTTTACCCAGTTTCACAACTTCCTGATGTGGTGACAATTCTTGAGAGAGGAGTGGCGAAACAGCTGTAGGAATAAGCACAATAATTGAGCACTCTCCATGCAATCCAGGCGGGGTTCCATCCTGGTACGGGCACTGAGTCTCTGTGATGATAACCTCAAACAAGTGGATGATGGCGGCGTTTCAGGGGCACTCATATTACTTGATCTGTCCGATGCTTTTGACACCATCGACCATCAGCTACTAATGTGCCCTTGACCTGCCTTGGGCATCACTGGCTTGGAACTGGACTGGAGTAACTCATAACTGATGGACCATTTGCAATCTGTGTCTTTAACCTTTTTCACATCCAACTGGTCCTGATTGAAATGAGGGGTCCCCCAATGGTCGGTCTTGTCCCCCTTCTTTTTCAGCCCATATGTGGCACCCTAAGCCCATCTAGTGGAAGTGTTGTAGGCTGTCACAATGGAAACCTCGGAACAAGAAGGACCAAAGGCCAAGTACTGTTGGTTCAGTATTTTAATTTGGGAACTATATATAAGTAGGGGCCAAATAAAATTCAAACAGAGGATCTCCCCAGAAGAAATAACAATGTTCAGGATGCTCTTGTTCCAAAGCAATGGCTTTCCTGCCTGGAAGGTAGTTCGGGTTTGTGCTTATGATATGATATGATAGGGCATTTGTAACGCGCCTATACACAAGTGTTTCAAGGCGCGACGAGGTAGGGGGGGGACAAGGGAAGACAGATAATGATCCTACTAGGCCAGGTGTCATTCAGATCGCGCAAGGGTGAAGGGGAATGGGAAAAGTGCAAGAGGAAGGTGAGAGGGGAAAGTGCAGTACATGGTTAGTAGAATACAAGATAAATAATAGGGCCAGCTGGTGGCAAGTGCAAGGTAAGTGCCGGGAGAAGGGGCTGTAGGAAACAGAGACAGTCCCGTAGTGCAGGTAGGCAGTGCAGGGAAGAGTGGTTGGGCCAAGGACCGAGATCAGTGAGTGGCCCAGTTTCAGATTCAGTGCAGGTTCAGTGATTTTAGCAGGGGGGAGAGGGAGAGAAAGCGGAGGTAAAGAGGAAGGTTTTGAGGTGCTTCCGGAACCGGAGATGGTTCTCCTCAAGTTTCAGGGAGGCAGGAAGGCTGTTCCAGAGGGAGGCCCCTGCTGCGGAGAGAGATCTACCCCCAACACGTTGCTTGGAGAAGCGGCTGACCCTGAGGTAGTTGGAGGTGGATGAGCGAAGATCTCGAGAAGGAAGATATTTAGGAAGAGAGAGTTGAAGGTATTTTGGCCCAAGGCCCCAGAAGGCCTTGTGGACAATGCAGAGAGTTTTGAACTTAATCCTCGCAGACACTGGGAGCAAGTGTAGTGATTTCAGTCCTGGAGAGATACGGTCCCTGGGCTTGAGGCCAAGGACAAGTCTCGCAGTCCTGTTCTGGATGAGTTGCAAAGGGCGGAGAGTAGAGGCGGGAAGATTTAGATTGAGGCTGTTACAGTAGTCCAGCTTCGAGAGAACCAGGGCTCTGGAGACAGTGAGCTTTTGAGGGAAGGAGAGGAAAGGAAGGATACCTCTGAGGAGGTGTAGCTGCTAGTGTGACTTCTTAGAGACGTCACAGATGTGAGGAAAGAAAGAGAGTGTGGAGTCGAAGATGACCCCGAGGTTTTTTGCCTTGCAGGTAGGAGCAGGAAGAGGGCAAAGGGAGGCCGGCCAGAGAGCTGCAGGGAAGGAGGGAGTGGGTGTGCTGATGAGTAGCATCTCAGTCTTACTGGCATTAAGGCAGAGGTCGTTGGCGGCACACCATTCCTGGATAGCAGAAAGACAGTCAGAGATGAGGGAAGGGGAAGAGGAGGCCGAGGGTAGCCTGAAAATGAGCTGGGTATCATCCGAGTAGCACTGAAAGTTGGGACAGAGAGCGGCGATGCAGTGAGCAAGAAGTGCCAGATACTGGTTGAACAACCAGGGGGAGAGGTTAGATCCCTGGGGGACACCACAGGTAGAGAAAAAGATGTCAGAGAGGAAGGAACCCAGTTGGACCTGGGAGGGTCGATTGGAGAGGAAGGAGGTCAGCCACGCCAGAGCCTGACCAGTGATACCCAGGTTATCACGGAGACGGTTGAGCAGGATGGCGTGGTTGACAGTGTGAAAGGCAGAAGAGAGGTCGAGCAAAATGAGAACACAAGGAGTGTTAGAGTCAAGGTTTGAGAGCAGGTCCTCACGGATGTTCAGGAGAGCAGTTTCCGTGCTTCTGGCAGCTCTGAAGCCAGACCGATGGTCATGAAGATTACCAACAGATTCAGCATGGAGATTAAGCTGGGAGATGGCCAGTTTCTCCAGGAGCTTGCCCAGGAAGGGAGTGATAGAGATTGGGCGATAGTTAGCTGGGCAGGAGGGGTCAGAAGAGGGTTTCTTAAGAAGGGGGTGCACAAGAGAGTGCTTGAGGGGGGATGGGAATACTCCAGCGGCGAAGGAGTGATTGCAGAAGTCTGCCAGGGCAGGAGCCAAAGAGTCGATGTGGTACTTGATAGTTTTGGAGGAACAGGGGTGGACCTGTTTTGAAGAGACTTTCATAAATCGGACTTGTCTCGAAACCTCGTCAGCAGAAAAAAGGGGAAAGGCAAAGAAGGAGGGAGGAGGGATGGCTGCAGAAGGGCCAGAGGAAGAGCAGGGAATAGAGGGGGGGAGGTGATAGGAGGAGAGTGAGGACAGGATGTCCTGAGTTTTTGAAATGAAGTGAGAGGCCAGTGCCGTGCAGAGGGCCTGGGAGGGAACAGGAGAGGTAGAGACTGCAGCAGGGTTGGCCAGCTCCTTGCAGATTTTAAAGAGTTCAGCCGAATTGTTAGATGCCGCAGAGATGCGGGCTTGGATAAGGGCTCTCTTCTTGGTGAGAACGGAGAGCCGGTATTGCCTTTGGAGCAGGCGGCAGGCCAGTTTGTCAGAGGATGAACATGAAGCACGCCATTTCCTCTCTACCACCCTGCACTTGCGTTTAAGGGTGACGAGATCCGAGTAAGAATAAGGAATAATAAAATCATAAAATCTGGAATAAGGTCTGAGTGAGCGCTGTTCCTAGGGCAGGGGAGTAGTTGCTTCACCTCCCCTCCTCTCGTGTTGCGGGGTTACGGTCATCCCAACCCCTCTCTTTTCATCTAGCAAGTGGCTGGCATTCTGGGGCCCTGCACCCTACGCCTGACTCTGCCATGAAGTCCTGAGAGTAGATGGATCGGTGGTTGTGGTTGGTCGGGTGAGCTGGAGAGGGGTCGTTGGGCTGGGCTGAGCCTATCCAAGGCCTTTTCCCATTCGTCTCTCTGAGCAGACCATAAACCTCCAGTTTATAATCTCATTCCTCCTGCCACCATCTGGTCCTGTTTAGGGACCAATCTAGTCTGCTGAACCTTCCTATTCTATCTATGTTCTGGCCTTCCTCACTCACTCCTTCACTCTTTCATCTTTTTGGCTTCTCTCCCACCACAGTGTATCGCCCTCCTCTTCTGAGGTCAGTGGTTCTGTGTCACCCGGGGGACCTGATATTCACACCTTCTCCAAACCCTGGGTTCCACCTTGTCCACTTCACCCCTGTCTTCTTCCACCTCCTCACTGTGTCGGGATATGGACACTGTCTCCTTCTCTCCCTCTTGTATCATTGCTGCTTCTGAGCTCTTCACCACCACTTCACTGTTCTCTTTCTCTCTTTTGACTTTTTTCTTCATGCTTTTCTTTCCCGCCACCTTTTTCTGCCACCTCTCGCCTTCAGAAGTTACACCACGTCCTTGCTCTCCTTTACCATCACCAGCTCGCACTCACCTCTTGATGTTTCCATCCTTCCCTTAATTTCTTTTACTAGCACCCCTACTTCTGTCCTATCTCCACCCGTGATGTCACCACCTCCACTTGGATCAATTCTGCGACCACTACCTCCGGCTCACATTCCACCCCTGATGTTACCACCACCTCCTGGGTCTCTTATACAACCCCCACCTCCTTCTGCTTACCCTCCATGCATGTGCCTGATGCTACTTTGGGTTTAGGGGGCTGTGCCAAGCCTATTTGTGCCATGTTCACAATCTTGGGTTTTAGATGTGTTCCACTGAGCCCCCCAAGGCTGTCTGCACTGAGTTCAGGGCTGTGGTGCTTCCAGAGTGAGAGTTGTTACAAAGCGAAAACACTCTGGGTAAGGTGTCTAGATTTTCCGATTAATTTGCAGGATTTTGCGAGCGTGGAATGTGACACTCCGTTTGCCCAGTGTATGACTTTGTCACCGGAGAACATGGGTGTTGTAATGCTGCTTGCAATGTGAGTTTCTCTGGTTTTTTAAGTCGTGAGGGGTGGAAACAATGAATCAACATAAGCGCATTGCTCTCTATGGGTTCCACAGACCTCCAAACATGGCCCCTGTGAAGTGCCGGCTGAATCAGCACCAGTAGCACTCTAGACACCACCGTTGTCGATTACAAAGGGAATGCTTCCGAAAGGGAAAGCTCTTCTTTTCAATACGCGAGATGTGGTTCTGGCTGGAGCGAGCTTTAAACTCTGAAATGGGGAGGAGGAGGAGGAGGAGGAGCTCTCCTATTAATCTGCTGAATACTATAGGGGTTTAGGTCAGGGTCCAAGCCTTGAGGGCTGGTCTGCCCTAACAGGCCGTGGGGCGGGAATAACTGAGGTAATGTTACTGTCCCCTGCCTTGTGCCAGGGAACAGGCCTAAGTGGCCAGGGTAATCTCACAATCGCTCCTTCGGATCCAACAACCATTTGCACCCGGCACCCTCAGTCGCTGCACTGGAAAATCCCAGAACCAGGCAGGACACTTGGTCATAATGCTGACAACAATCAAATATATCTTCAATTGGAAGGGCACTCCATCTGTTTTGCCAAAACATTTAAGAACTGTGTCGCCTCTGTCAATGTTCTGTAAAAGGATTAAACTAAATGGGCCCAAGAATAGGATTCGTGCTTCTGTTTTACTCCATTTTGCTCAGTGATCAGCAGTCTTCTGCTTTCTGGCCTCTTGTTTGGGACCATGTCTCCGTGGTCCCATTGGTTAGAAATAAGGGCTTCAAGATATATGCCTGCTTCAATCTGACCCCTCCTATTTTGAATAGGGCCCAAACATGCTTATTTAATGCTGAGTATTGCTTCGAACTTTACATTTCTTTTCCTATTGAGCCATTTATAAAAGTGTTTTGCTTCATTTCTAGCGGCTGGGCCACTGCGATGCCCTCTTTCTCAGTCTTCCCAAAACTTATTTCATCTTCAGTGAGTTCAGAATGCGGCTGCTGGATGGCACCTACATGTTAAGATGGCGGACGAGATTTCCTAAGTGTTGTGTTCTCTCGCCTGTCTTCCAGCGAGAAATGCATTAGGTTTAAGGTTTTTGACTTTAAAGTCCTTCATTTTCAGCACCTGCTGTTCTTTTTTATTTGAACAAACCTTTTATTGAGCTTTCTGAAGAGACATAACCACCACCAGCAGTACAAAGCAAAGCAACTGTCACAGTGCCAAGTCTAGTCCCTCGATCCTCCTGCCTCCCTCCCCTCCACTTCCCAATTCACATAAAACTCGTCATCCCCCGTCCCCTACCGCCCGGGCCTGTCCCCCCTCCTCCCTCCGTCTACTTCCCTCGATCCTGATCCCCTTACCTGACCATCCCGCCCGCTGCTCAGCCCATGCCCCCATATCGTCTTGTGTTTGATCGGGGACACCCTACCCTTGTACACTCACCGATCCCAACTCTTGATAGTATCCATTCCTCTCTGCCAGGCCGCTATGGAGAGATTATCTGGTTTCATCCAGTTTTCCGCTATAACCCTTATGAATATCTTGGCGTATCTGTCCGCCTCCATAGCGTTCCGTATACCCAACAGCGCATTTATGGGTGCCGGCTGCACTGGAGTCTCCAGTACCCTCTCCGACTCCCTCTGCACCTTAGACCAGAATCTCCGTATTTTGGGGCAGTCCCATCCCATATGGAAGAACGTACCTGTGTGTATACTATATTTGTGGCTCTACCGTCCCCCCTCTTCCTATCTTGCTCAGCCTGTCCTTGGAGTAATAAACCCTGTATAGGTAATTGGATCAGTCGCAGTCTAGCCGCTATGGCTACTTGCCGGGGGTGTTGTAGCGCTTCCTTCCATTTCTCATCGTCTATGTCCCCCATGTCCCTTTCCCTCCTGCCTTTTTGAACCCACAACTGTTGCACCGTGTGAGAAGCCTGCGCTTTGAATAAGGTTGACACCTGCTTAGCTTCAATCTCCCAGTCCAGATTATTCCGTTCTATAGGGGTAGCATCCCAGATCCGTTACGGCAGTGGTTCCAGCGCAATGGCAAAGAGCATGGCCGACAGCGGGCACCCATGCCTGGTTCTACGTTCTAAAGTGAATTTATCTGATATTGTTTTGTTTACCCTCACTCTGGCTGTTAGGTTATTGTATAATATTGCTAGCAACCCAATTAAGTCTTCCCCAAATCCCATATTCCTTAGGACTGTGAACATGTATTGCTTGGCAAGAATTTGATTTTCTATATTTATGAGGGAGATGGGTCTTTATGTTCTGTTGGCTTTCCTTCCTTTGGGAGTACCTCAATCGTTGCCTCCCTCGAGTCTGGTGGGAGGCCCCCTTTGTTCCTGCTCTCCTGCAGCATCCCCATCATGGGACCCAGTGTTTCCCCTTTCAGTTTTATCCAGATCTCTAACGGAACCCGTTCGGACCTGCTGTCTTCCCTGTCCCCAGCTGCGAGTTGGTACTCTCCAATTCTTCTACCTGTACATCCCCGTCTAGGGATTCCCTCTGTTCCCTTGTCAGATGTACTACAGGTGACTACCTTAAGAATTCCTGTATCTCTTCTCCTGTATCTCTTCTCCTGAGGTCTCCAAATGTGTCCTATCAAGGTTCTCGTAGAATGTGATGAAGATCTGTTCTATTTCTTTTGGGTCCCGTGAAGTGCCCCCGTCCTCGCTATTTTGAATTTGGTATATCAGCCACATCTTTTCCACTCTCTGTATCAACCACACTAGTCATTTGCCGGTTTTGTCCCCCCATTCGTATATACATCTCTTTTGCCACTAGCCCACCTTTTCCCTTTCCAGAGTCCTGATTCTCACCTCCTCCTTTGCCTTCCTAATATCCCTCAGTGACCCCTCCCACTGGAACTCTCTGCACTGTCTCTCCAATTCCCTCACTTTGGCCTAGTCTTCCTTATATTGCCTCTCCCTGGCTCTCCCCTTGGTGGCAGTCACCACCATGGCTTTCTCCCTCAGCACAGCCTTTTGCGCCTCCCATAGCATTAGCTTTGATTCCACTGAAGTTTCGTTGAGGCTGAAAAATTGCTTTGTTTCCTTCCTCAGCTCCGCCACTATGTCCTCATCAAGTAAATGGCAAGTGCCCAACCTCCATATCCCCGCATGCCACCTGCCCTCTTCTGGATTTCCCATGTCAGTGGTGCATGGTCTAATAAGAGTGCCCAGGGGAAATACTTCACCTCCACCACTTTATGCCTGTCCGAGCTGCAGGTAAATACATGATCTATCCTTGAGAACAACCTATGCACAGCTCAGAAGAAGAAGTCATGACCTGTCGAGTGGACCTCCCTCCACAGGCCCACCAGCCCCATGGCCTCTATGAAGTCCCCCAGTTTGGTGTCTCTGTTGTCCACCATAGCCCTCCCTGTCCAGATTGGGAAGACCCACCTTGCTAGAATCTCACGCCACTATCGTTGTTCCAGGTGGCCCCTTTAACATCACCCTTTTAACCTTTTCCAGTACGTCCTCCAGCAGCACGGGTGGCGTACATGCTGATGACTTACATGTTTTCCATGCCTAACTTCCCACACACTGCCACAACCTATCCTTTCCTGTGTTCGAATGTTTTTATGGCCTGGAACGCTACTGCCTTCTTAACAGGCATTCCCACCCCTCTTGACCCCCTTATGAATCCTGCATACGCCAAACACTCACTGATGACATCACATGTGAAATTAATTTGTATGAAAAGTCCCTATGTAGAGGAGCAGTCGAATGCCACTGCAGGAAGTCCGGCCCCCCTACTGCCTGTATGCTGCCAGCCTGAAATTGTGCCATGTTTGACACTGGCAGTTGTGACTATTCCACGTCGAGTCTTCAAGACAAGGTAAGCATTAAGAAGACCCTATCAAATGTATCCCCAAAGAGACAATAATCTCTTGGAAGAGGTCCCGAAGGAATATGAAAATGGGAGAAAGAGAAGTTGGTGACGTCACAAGAAATGAGCGTGACACACTGAGAAGACTGGCTGACGAAGAGAATGTATGGACCCTATAGAAGCTGATGATGAAGTAAAGAATTGAGTAAACTTTTGTATGCGAAAAGAATATTACATGTGTGAGAGCACTGCAGATAATGCAACCCGTTCGATCATTGTACAGATGCAGAAACGCAAGTAGACTAAGCGATCATAGAAGCTGGCTATACATAGGGAATAGACTGCAGGCAAAGCCACCATTATATAGAAGCTAGACATCGATGTCACAACTTTAGTACGTTCAAACCCTTGGAGAGAAGGGCTGAAAGCTGTGTCGCAGTACAACAGCAGCTGGGAGCATGGAAGGAATGAGAAGGGTTGCCTGGCCTGATGTCAAGACTGGAGCTGCCAAGAACTGGTTATCTACCTTTGAAGAACAGAAACCGTGAGACGCTGAATCATCCCTTGTTTAGGTGCAAAGAAAGAACGCCATGAGTGCTAAGTTTATTAATTCAAGAAAATTGCAGCAAAATGGGTCGAATTGTGGTCTCCTGTCACGTGAGCCAAGAATGGAGACAGGAGTTGGGCATGCAGAACAGAATTCTTGATAAGTGTGTACCCGTACTCCTTTATATTACTAAAGACGAGAATACATTGCAAGGCCAAGTTCAAAGACAGTCTGAATGGCAGAAAGCATGGCTGATGAGAGATGTTGGGCTAATTGGGTGGGGATATACAGTCAAGTCCACCTCCTGAAACCTGGGGTATGAGCTTACATGCTGCTAGTGAATCAAACGTTCCAGAAGGGTACGAGCATGCCAACCAATTATAGAAGGCCATATAACGAAGAGCCTTGTAGTTTGAGAGCCAAAGGTATACTGTGTACTTAATAAGTGTTGAAGATGACTAGCACTAGAAGTGGAGTAAGTCGTCCACCTGACAGTAGATGTCCTATCACAATCCCAGTCCAAATAGAAAGTATATTTAGATGTTCCCCTTGAGCTAACTACAATCCCCCTGTAGAGGAGGTCCCAAATAAAGCCTACACTCCAATCGTCCATTTTGAAGTACCAATATCATTCACACCGAGATATGTGATGTATGATGAGCAAATAAACCAGCAGAGAGCTGCAGTAGGGCTCTGGCCAGTACCCATTAGAAGAACAGCACCTATTGATGTACCTATACCAAGAACTCTATGGACAGTAAGGTATCCATTCAGAAAACCCTACTAGCAAATAAGACGGAATGAAGATTGCTTAAGTACAGTCCCAGAAGAAACCAAAAAGGCCTTAATGAAAGACGAATGGTGACGTCACGGGGGCCAGGACTGGCTTGCAGATAGAAGAAATGACAACCATAGAATGATGCAGAGAGACGAAACGTTATGAATAAGGATATCATGAACATAGAATGAAGGGACGATGTCAAAATGCAAGAAGCTTAGGCTGTAAGCAGGATGAAGCTATCCAGCTTGCTAACGCCTGTACATATGCTTGAAACGCAAGAAGCTAAGAAACCAGTGCGGCTTGCTATGCTTAGTAGAAGAATAGAGCGGCAATCGCCATGTTTATATAATGTACCTCAAAACAAAGCACGGTATTATGAGTGTGAGTCCACTTGCATTAAAAGCAGATTCAACTTAGGTTACTAGAGGCCAAGCACGACAAGCTTCATATCCTAGCAAAACGAGGATAAACGGCAGAATCGAAACTCAGCAGATGCAACTCATGCCAAAGTAGCCAAGGTCACACCAAAAGAAGAAACGGAACAGTAGCTACATCTAATTGAAACTTAAGAACAGAATATCCTATCTCTGAAAGGTCAAAATAAGGGAGTGTAGGCAGTTGGCAAGCTGAATAAGAATGAAATGCACGAATCGAGAGAAACTAGGCAAATTCATGGTGTCTGCATCACATGACCATCCGAGCGAGGAGAAGCACAAGTTCACGCCTACGTGTGGCATCCGCCCAGGAGAAGATATCGGAACTGTCTCAGCCAGAAGATGCAGTTTCGAGGCCAACCACAGTAACATAATTGACACATTGTTGTTGAAGTGATGATTGATTGTAACCTTAATTGGAGGAAGGCCGGGTAGCTAACGGGGCACCCTGCACCTGGTTGTCAATTCTGCGTGCTGCTAGCAAAGTAGAAATTTATGCATGGGATTGGTGCCAACCCAATCACAATGGACCAAATAATTTAGGGTCCTATAGTTAGTAGAAAAAATGGGACGTCATACTTTTAGTGACGTCTACAGTAGTCATTTTTGAAGGAAGGGCTTAGACGTCCACCTGACAGTGTTTACCCAATCCCCTCACTCCGTTACCATATACAGATATAGCACCTATATTAAAGTTACCTTTTCTGAACCAATAGAAATGCTTATTAACTTTGGAGTGTTACACGTCAGATATGACAAGTTTTTAGTATAAATGATGTTGTTTTTATGAAGTTCGTTGGAGTTGAAGCGAGACAGACGATCACATCACTGCTGATTTCCATGACTCCCCGTTTTTTGTACTTGTCATTAAACGGACTCCCTTTTCTAAGCCATTGAGTTGTCCTTATTGAGTGGTTGTGGAGTAATTGAATCTGCACCCCATTCATCTTGAGGTGCAGCTGTCTCGTCTTAAAGTACTTCGGTGCAAACCCTGACTCTATGGGCCGGCCGGGGGTCTTCCCAGTACACTTGGTAGCTGAGATCAGATGGTTTATCGACTATTGATTATTGATTAAGTGAGACACCTACTGACTGTCGACATAAAGCAACTCTAGGTCTTTGGCAAAATCACGAGTCCTTTGCCATTCGGCCGAGTAGACTGTGAAGCTCCCCGTAGATAGTGGCAGAGTAAAGAAAGACTGCAGTCAGGGCCTGAAGGGAACTGTGTTCCCCACACTTCCCTTCCCATTCCTACAGGCAGCTGAACGGGGGAAAAGCCAAAGGGCGGTAACGAAGGCGGTGATCCCGAGGGTCCAGAGAGGAACTATGCGAACGGTGAGTGAAACAAAAATTGAATGTTTTGGCAAATAGTGCATGCCTTAGAACCAGTAAAGGTAAAGGTAACGGAGGGAGGAGGGAAGAAAACAAAATATAGTTATAAGTAGAGAAGACTGTATATATATATAAGAGGATAATGACTCAGGAAAATAGAAGTGAAAGGTTACCGGGGCAGACACCTGAGAAGTGAAAGGTTACCGGGGCAGACACCTGAGAAGTGAGAGGATACGCCTTATTCCTACGCTTTAATATAGCGGCTAGAAGAAACGTTAACCCAGAGTCCCACATAATGGGGAACGATTAGACTACCACAACGTTTAAAGACGTCGTGAAAGAGGAACGTTTACACTCCATGAAGGGGTAATGATTAGAGGCAGAGATATCTGTGTCCAGCTGGTGTCGGTTTAGTCTGTCAAGCATGTCTTGTATGTTTTCTGTTGTGACGTCATA
Source organism: Ambystoma mexicanum (assembly GCF_040938575.1). Lineage (NCBI taxonomy): Eukaryota > Metazoa > Chordata > Amphibia > Caudata > Ambystomatidae > Ambystoma > Ambystoma mexicanum. The sequence goes on from NC_090925.1 coordinate 755,387,688, forward strand.
TGTCTAAAAGTTTTCTTTGAGAAAACGAATCTACATTTTGTGCGCTTTTACAACTGAGATGAAAACGCATGTGAATTAATGTTTTTAAGTAAATTGGAAAAATAAAATAAAAATGTTAACATTTGGATTGGAGCTTGCGATGTTTGGTGCTCGCTCATATTTTCTTAGACGTTGTTTAAGTCACGCGAAAACATGGACAAGTGTTATATCAGCAGAAAGGGAACAGATTTAAGCATGGAAGACATGACTCTATTGGCACACTTATGCAAGCAGTTGCCAAAACATGCACCCAAGCTAAATAAATATAGTACCGAGTGGGTTAAAGGTACCGCCCACAAGATATTTATGCCATGGCCACAAAATGGGTCTCTATCTAAAGCCATTTTACAACATATGACAACATATTTGCATGCCACATATTCAGACAAGAAGTTGGAAAAACACCTTGCTGTTCTCGAGTTGTGGAAAATGTATGAACAGGGAAAGAAGGAAGAGCTGCCAACAGATTGGATACTTAATGTATGCACAGAGGGGGGTGAGACGCTTACCACGCCACTTGCCCCACTCGAAACGAAAGTTGAAGAAAGTAAGGATGAGGGGTTATACCCACTGAGAGAGCTCACAGCAGCCACGGGGTACAGCAACCCCGCATATGTGTCACCTACACATAGTAGTGACGAAAATCAAGGGAAGGATAAGGGCAAGAATGTTACCTCCGCAGTCCCACGGGACAAGGAGAGACGTGATGACGCAAGAAGAGATCAGGTACAGACAAGTACATCTCTCGACAAGGAGAGAGAAGGAAAGAGATGGAAAGGAAGTGAGGATAGAACTGATGAGATAGCATTCGCAAAGGACGAATGGATGGGAGGGCACATTTTACTGAAACTCGATGGTAAAAGCCTTGATGACTCTAGACAAAAGGAGAGGTTAGATGAGACACAGAGAAAGGGGAAAGAGAAGGAATTAAGAGATGAAAGGATAAGGAAGAAAGACAGACAAAGGCGGGAACAGCTATATTTCAAAGAGCAAGAAAACAGCTTGATCTCAACCCAAGAGCAGCCAATGATCAAGACAGACAGAAACAGCAAAGGTTAGAAGAAGAGCAAAGGATACGTGAGAAAAGAATAAAAATACGAAGAGATGAGGAAATTCGAAGGGCAGATGAACGTAGAAATGAAAAAAGAAAGGAAGAAGATGGGATCAGAAAAGATGCGAGGAAACGCAAGGAGTTCGATGAGGACATAGAACGTAAGCGAAGACAGAGAGCATGCGATCTTGAATATCTGGGGAGAGAGCTTAAAAAACTCGCTCCAGTGATAGACTGGGAAGACATCGAAGAATGTTTTCCTGAGTACGATTCAGTACCAGGCACGTCTAGGACAAATATTGATGATGACTTCGACACCAGAAGCATCAGAGAAACTATCGATAGAATATATGATGAAATGAGGCTAGAACAAATACCCCAAGGGGAGGGGGAAGACGAGCGCCTAGAGAGCACTGAGCTGTATGACACTGAGGATGTCTCCTGAAGTAGTGGGAATAGAGAACTATGCCTGGATAGATTAGAAAGAAGTAGAAACATAGAGGATACGAGAAGTCGCACTAGTTGGGGACAGACCATGTCCGACTCCGAAAGGGAGGAGCATGAGGAAAATGGGGAGGAGGAAAGAAGTGAAAGACGACTCCCAAAGGAGAAGGGAATAAGATGGTCAGACACTAGCGAGTCTGCACCGAGGGCATCAGAGTCAGCCACACAGGCTGACCGATATGAAGAAGTATCTCACGATCAGAGGGCGGTGTCTTCGCCGCCTTATGTGGACAGACTGAGAGCATTGCCAGGTAGACGGCAATGCAGAAATATTACCCCTGCAATAGACAGGAGAACAATGAGAGAAGAGAGAGAGGACTACACATTCCAATTTCCGTTGCTCGAGAAGGGGGGAATAAGACCGCAATATATTCCATGGCCACACATGGATCGAGAGAATTTGAAAAACAAGCTTCCAGTACTGACATCGGGAGCCGGAAAATGGATACACGAGTTAGAAAAAATGACAAGAGGAAACACGTTAGCTATTGGGGATATTAAGGGTCTCCTAATCGCCATACTTGGTGAGAAAGCTGACAATGTGTGGGTACGAGCAGGCTACCCTGGTGTAACCACGATTAATACATCGCATGACGGAGCTCCATTTAACAATTGTAGAGCCACCGTATGGAAAGTGCTATGAGTGCTATATCCAGATACTTCTGATCTGGGAGCTATAATGACGCGGAAAATGAAAAAGTCTGAGGATCCGTTGATTTATATAGAGAATTTTCAAGACGCATGGGTGCTCGAGACTCATGAATCTTGGACAAAATCTATACCCGTATTTTACCATATATTGTGCCAAGGACTGCCAGAATCGGTACAGAAACAGCTCAAGAAACTGGTGGGAATTGAAGCTAAACCTGGGGCAGAAATACAGTCAACCATCGCACATTATTGTAGGCTGCTGCAGGAAAAGAATCGCAAAGAGGAAGCAACTCGAAAAGGTGAGGAAGCGAAATTGGTGCAAAAGAAATTGTCAAAATATGCTCTTGAGGGAGCCATGATAACTAGTGCAGCTGAATCGAGTATGCAGCAGGTGGCTAGCCCACCGCAAAATAATCAGGGTAATGCAGGGTTTTACCCACAGGGAAGAAGATGGCAGAGTAATCAGGGAATTTTCCAAAATAATCAAGGAGGTTTTCAAAATATGCAAAATGGTAATCAAGATATATCAAATGGGCAAATAATCCGACCATCGCAGTATGTTGGCTGTGTGGATTGACAGGGCACTTGGCGCGCACATGCCGAAGTCAGGGCATGATGCAGAATGGCCAAGGGACAGGAGCAGGTATGGTGAATCCACCTGCAGCCTTTCAGCAGGGAGTTGCACAGAATCACAAGGTGCAACAACAAACGCCAGGAGCGCAACAAGGCGCACAACCTCAGAGCATGGGGACTTTTCTACAAGGGTAGTCCCAACAGTTACCACTGCAAGTGGCACAAATGAGGGGCTCAGGGCAGACCACAAACCCTGGAATGAGGAGTAACAATGGGAATGGGGGAAATTAACCAGCCCCCAGTGAGCCGAATTTATATATGAACTAGGACAGCGCACTGGGAACCCTGATGTGTTCTATCCTATCAGTGACACCAGACCCTCACAGGGAACCTAGGGTGGATGTCGTTATAGGGGATAGGGAATAGTCCTTCCTTGTTGACACGGGTGCAACATGCTTGTGTATTCGTGAAGGCACATTTTCCTTGTCCGGTGAGGCCATAAATACTCACAGTTTCACAGGAGCGACAAGTCATGTTCCCTTTACCAAAGCACTTCCAGTCTCTATAGGAGAATGTAAAATCAACGTGCCTTTACTATATTCACGTCAGACCCCAGTAAACATTTTGGGGAGAGATCTAATGACAAAGTTAAACATGACAATCTCGTTCACGGAGGAGGGCATAGTGTGTTCAACTCCAGAAATGCACTATTCAAATGTATGCATAATAATCAGGGCATACTCAGGACGCATAGCCATGAGGGCCATACCATTAGAGCCAGACATTTTCGTATATGGTATGCGTGTGCTTATGGCAGGATTACCAAGCCTGGCAGACAAGACCATGAGAACCCCTGATGAGTTCTTATTCAGACCCATATTACCGATGCATGAGGAAGAGGGACAAGTATTTCCCTTGATGATACACACAGCTGTAGTACGAGAGTAGTAGTCTTAATTGATGGTTGCGATGACGAGGGCAGACAATGGTACGCGATAATCGGCATTGAAGAAGGATATCAAGTGACTGACGTCATTGATGACAATCTATTTGAAGAACCAACAGATATGGAAGAGACAAAGGTGGAAGTGAGTCTCACCTTTTGGGTTAAAATGATTAAAAGAGAGGTGCCCCAGAGAATGATGCTGGCACTAAAGCGTCCTGAATATTTTGATGGTGACATGGCCCAGGTGCCTGTCTCAGTATGGACTACAGGACCCTATGACGTAGGACTCTTGAAGGGGGTTGGAGAAGTAAGAATTAAATTGAAACCAGGAGCTATTTTACCCAAGGCACGACAATATCCCATGTCCAGAGAGGCAGATGAGGGGATTTTTAAGACAATTTCTGCCATGATGGACCAAGGCATCTTAGTGACATCAGAGTTACCATGTAATACGTCAGTGTATCCTGTGAAAAAAGTAAAGGGGGGTCTTCGGAGGCTAGTGCAAGATCTAAGGCCAATAAACAATATTGTTGAGGCCGAGTTCCCTCTAGTCCCTAACCGGTCTACAATCCTATGTAATATACCTGTTGAGGCAAAATATTTCACAGTGATTGACTTGAAAAATTCATTTTTCTAAATCCCGTTGCACCGTGACTCACAGGATCTGACGTCATTCACGTTCAGACAAATGCATCTGAAAAGGACAAGGCTACCACAGGGGTACTGTGAATCCCCTTCCATTTTCAACAGAGTCCTCCAGCCCAAGGGGGGGGATCCAACCAAACAGCAGCTAACCCAGGAAACTTCCCTCCGCACTTCCCCCAGGAGGGCAGTAATTCCCCAAATTCTTGACAGAACTTCTTCCCCAGGTACCCGCAACACTTTCAACCCCAGAACCATCCATCCTTCTTTCCCCAACTTGCTGAGCCCAGACAACCCAATCCTGGAGAGGGGAGGCCAAGGATGGAGGGGTACCCAAATTTTCCAAACCCGGGGTATTTTGGGAGAAGGGATAGCTACCCTTTCCGGGATCAGCCCAGGGGAGAAATGAGAACCCTGTATCAGCCTGAGTGGGTGTCGCAACTAGAGCACCAGGTCCAAAACATGGCACAGGGTCTGGGTCGCATGCTGAGGGCTGAACAGAACCCTCAGATGAGCATGGCGGCGCAGAATGCCTCAAACTCAGGACCCGATGCTCCAGAGCAATGACGGGGGAAGAACCCCGACAACCCACCGGTTCCCAGGGAGGAGGCACAAGGGGAAGGGGGGTGTAAAGCCTTGGAGGAAGCTTCCTTCCTCACTTGTCAAAAGCCCCTGGAAACCCAGGAACCAGAACCAAAATCTACTGCCCCTGAAACTCTGCCACCCAAGGAGCAGAGACGGGGTAGGAGAAATAAAGAGCCCAAAAAGGCCCATTTTGAGGAGGAGGTACAAGTCTTCCAATTTGAAGGAGAGGGATCCTCAGAGGATCCTGGGAAAAGGATCTTCTCCTTTAGAGAAGGGGGAACTCTTCCCAAAGAAAAATGGGTCCCAAAAGATCCAGATCCAGACTGGGTAGATGTGGGGACTGAGCTAGCGCCGCCCATCATCCAACCCCAGAACCAACAGCATGAAAATAACCTGGTTCAAACAGAGCCTTGCGACTGCCCCAAAAGGAGGGTGGGGGGCAGCCCAGCACCAGAACCCGGGGAACCCAAAACTTCTCCCATATTTAGCTGTCATCTTTTCTTTTTAGATTCCCAAGACCCCAAACAGAATTCTGCCCAAATCACCTCTCTATCAGTGTCCAAAACCAAGAAACTAACCCACCAGTTGTCCAAAAATGTACATTATCTGTGCCCGCTTGAGGAGAAGGAGGGAAGATTCTATGCCCCAGCCCAAATACAGGGGCAGTGTACAATTTTGGCACTGGTGGACACTGGATCCCAAGCTACCCCTCTTTCAAAAAGGGCCTTTGATAAACTGAATTCGAGAAGGGGGGAGAAATACCAAATTCCTCTCACTCCTCTTCCTGGACAACTTCAAAACTTCGACGGGAAGGAAATTGCCGTTGAGGGGACTGCGGATTTGGATATTAAAATTGGGCGGCACAAGGTGAAGCACCCGGTCATAGTTGTAACTCCAGAGGTCACCCCTTGTTTACTAGGGAATGACCTCCTGCGTAGGTTGTCACCCCTCATAGACTGTGTAAACAAGGTCCTCTGGACCCAGACTAGCCGACCAATAAAATTAAAAGTGCCAACCATGTTAGTTTAAACGGCACATGCCACATGGTTGAACAAAAATCTGACCAAGTAGAATTTCACTTCCAGAACAACCAAATCCCAGACGTGACAGTAATAGCAGTAGGACAACAAACTGGTGATGGGGGTCCTCCCCATTTCTGAAAATCAACCTTCCTTCCAGTCTAAGGTGGCATTCCACACTGGAAGGAAACACTCTGAAATTCTTTACAAATTCACAATCAGAAAATCCCACTCCTATAGTCCAGAAAGATGAAATATCAGCTCAAAGCCTGGCTGATATTCAGCAACTTGGAGAGCAGTTGTTCATCCCTATTCAGTTAAATGAAGGGAAGGACTCTGTTCTCGCCCAAGTGTGTGCCATTCCCACATTTAAACTGATAGACAAATGGGAAATGTATCTGGAAACACCCAATTCCAAACATCTCCTGCCCAGGTGTATGCTCAAAATCTCCATAGGCCACAAAAGCATAGTCCATAATTGTTGGGTCGTGCAAGACGTCACTGCCGCCTTTAACTTAGGCAGTGACATTCTCAATCGCTTTGCCATTGGTTTGGACCTAATAAACTTCAAAGCTTGATCCCGATTAGCGGATAATCCCATGGGCTTTGATGACCCAGAGAAAGCATTTAGGTCAGCTCAATTGCTGCCTTATGCAGTTGAAATTCAGATTGGAGAGGAAGTCACCATCTCAAAAAGGACCCGACAATTCTTACTGGAAGTGAAAGTTAAAAGAGGACAGAAACTGAAAAACCCTGACACCTACATTCATCTAAATGCTTCTCTCCAACAGCAAGGGTTGGGGGTAAACCCAACACCCCTAGTCAATATAGAACATAACACCATTCCAATCAAGGTGGATAACAGCAACTTAAAGAGTATCACTCTAGCCGCAGGCACCATTATTGGAATGGCGGTTGATGAACAACATTTTTCCATAGATTTAGGCAATGAACCCTTAAGGACCAATCCCCAAGGACTGTTTTGACAGTGATAGTGATGACAACACAACACCAGACAGGATCTTTACCCGGCATGGGGGGAATTTCCTGGTGTACACTTCCTGCCCTTATGGTAAGGAAGATGTGACCTGTGACTTCAGGAGGGATGAGGTGATTTTCCAGGTCCGCAAGGACTGCCTTCCCCACCTGAAGCCACCAGTACAAATCAGCACTTTGACCAGGGACTTCTCCACCCAGCTGGAGGAGGACGGGGAGATAGCAAAACCAGAAGTCTTTCCAGGCTTCATGCATATGGTTGAAGAGAGAGTCAACCTAGCTGATGCTTGTGAGACTCTGGAGCAGAAGCAAAAATTGAAACAAGTTTTCTTGGAATTTCAAGATCTCTTTGCGGTGGACTCATATGACTGTGGTCGCACCGACATCCACACAACAACAATTCCCACGGACCCCGGCATGACTCCAGTGTTTGTGAAGCAATATCGCTTGCCTCTCGCATCCATGGAGTCCCTTACTGAAAAAATTAAGAACCTTGAGTCCCGTGGGATAATCCGTCCAGTCCACAGCACCTTCAATAATCCGGTGCTGGGGATTTTGAAGCCAAACGGCCAGTGCCGACTCTGCATCAACCTTAGGGAGCTCAACAAATGGGTCCATACCTCCCGATGGCCTCTTCCCTACATTGACCAAGGGCTGGCCCAGATCCAGGGGTCACAGGTATTCACTGCAATAGACCTGACCAATGGGTACTGGACTGTACCTGTCAGTAGGGAGGACCAATACAAGCTGGCTTTCACCTTCGGGGGGCAGCAGTACACATGGACCTGGACTCCCTTCGGATGCATCAACTCCGGCAATGAATTCAACATTTTTCTACATAAGGCCATGCCCGATCTGGGTGAAAGGGGTAACCTGGCCCATGTAGATGATGTTTTAATCAAAAGCTGAACTGTGGTGGAACACATAGCAGAGATCTGTTATGTTCTGACACAGTTGAGGGCTGCTGGAGCAAAACTTTCCTTTCAAAAGGCACAGTGGTGTAGAACCCGTGTCAATTTCTTGGGGCATAGATTACTCCTCAGGGTCTCTGTCCCCAGGAAAAGAAAGTGGAAGCACTCCAGAAATTAAAAGACCCTACAACTCTGCGGGAACTAAGGAGCCTTCTTGGACTGACTAATTACAGCAGAACGTTCATTGAGGACTACGCAGAGATCACAAGACCCCTGAACCATCTTTTGAAGGGGGGGTCAAGTGGGAGTGGGGTCCAGAACAAGCCGAGGCAGTAAGACAACTCAAAAGAAGCCTCTCACAAGCGCCTTGCCTAGCTTACCCTGTCAAAAGTAAGGAGTTCTTCTTGGAGACAGGGTTCTCAAATACATGCTTGACTGCAGTATTATATCAAAAGCATGACAAGGTCAATAAAGTAATCTCCAATGCGAGTAAAACTTTATTCTCTGTGGAGGAAAAATTCAACGATTGTGAGAAGGCACTCCTGGCAACGGTGTGGGCATTGAAGAATTACCACCCATTTATCCAGGGCGAACACATCATAGTGGAGACTCCACACCAGCCTCTGCAATATCTCCAAAGTGACAGAATTTGTGCCGGAAATGTGAGTAATTCCCAAATTATTGACCAGACAAAACTGGAAATGACCTAGCTGATCAGCTGGCCAAAACCAGAGCCATCCAAGGGGATCTACTTGAGATCGAGTCCTTGTTGGAGGAAATCCAGGTCACTGCCATCACTAGGTCCCAGACAAATGCTCACAATGAACTCTCAACTGCACAATGGAGTAAGGAGAACCCAGATGCTGATTTCCCCTGACGGATACCAATTACATAGGGAAAGAGGACCTCAGAGTGTTGATGAAATGTCCAAAAATGTTCCGAATCCAAGACGGTTTGTCGGTGAGGAGATCCCTAGCTGGCCATGATCAGTGGGTGGTCCCTACCTCATTCTGAAGCCTGATGTTAAGTCACGCCCATGATGCGGTCACAGCCGGTCATAGGGGGTTTCATACAAACCTTGAAATCTTAAGAGAGGTTGCATACTGGCCACACATGGGGCAGGACCTCGCCCAATACTTGAAGGGGTGTCTTGTGTGTGCACAATTTCAGCCAACATCCCTCACACACCGTGCACCTCTCCAAAAGAGGGAGATGACACTGCCAAGGTCAGATTTGCAAGTCGATTTTATCGGGCCCGTGATTCGCTCCTCTAGGGCGAACAAGTACATGTTGACCGTGACATGCTTGTTTACTAAATGGGTGGAATGTCTCCCGGCCCCAAATTGCAAGGCAGAAACAGCAGCTGCCATGATGATGAACCACATCTTCTCGCGTTTTGGACTACCCGAAAGGATTGAGTCGGACCGATGTAGCCACTTCACTAGCGAAGTAATGACAAAAATGTGGGAGATACTTGGGGTCAAAAGGAAATTACACATTGCCTACCGGTCAGCCTCTAGTGGTGCAGTGGAGAGATACAACAAGACAATTGTGAGCATGTTAAAAAAGTTTGTGGCAGATTCTGGGTCAAGTTGGGATATTCGATTACGCCTTGTCCTGATGGCCATCAGATCTACCCCTTCATCCGCAACTAAAATGTCACTGTTTGAGCTGATGACTGGACGAAGGATGGTGCTTCCCCAGCATCTGCTCTACAGAACCCAAGAGCAGACATTGATCAATGCCTCCACAACTCATGAGTATGTTGAAAATCTAAGAAAACACCTAAAACATGCTTTTGCCTATGCTCAGCAAAATCTAGAAAGATCTGCAGACAGCATGAAGACCCACTATGACTTAAAGACTACTAGAAAAGAATACCATGTAGGAGACCGGGTCTACTTATACAATTTCCAAAGGAACCAGGCCCAACAGCGCACATTTTTGCCTAGCTAGAGGGGTCCTTTTGAAATTGTAGACAAAATCTCACCAGTCGCCTACAAAATCCGTATCCCCAAAGGCAGTTTTGCATAGGGGGAAGATAAGTGGGTCCATATCAACCAACTGAAGTGTTGCCATCCTAGGCACACTCTGCAGCAACTAGAGGATTCTTCTGAGACCTCAGAGGGGGTCACTCCAGCTCCCTAGAATTCCAACAATTAATATTCCATCTATATAATCAATAAATTACTGATAGAAAGAAATTGGCCTGATTTGTCAAAATATATGTGTCCGCCCCACTACATAAATAGTGGTGGGGAAATGTCTACAAATATGCTTTTGCTTTGTCATCCTAGAATTGGAAACCATGGAGACTAAAACCAAGGAGGACCACCCAGGGACCGGAAGGAAATATCCAAGGGGCCTGGGTTATCGCTCCATACTCTCATCAGGAATTGGCGAGGAGAACTGGTCGATCCACCACTGATGGGAGAAGCTGATGAATTTTGACATTTGGACCAGAAAGAAAAGAAACTGATCATTCCAATCTCGCGATATCCCATTGATGAGCGGTCAGAGCCAAATCGCGAGGGGGGGCTTGTGGGATGCATTGACCCACTAGGCTCTGCCCTGCGACATCACTGTTTGCTGGGGGCACCAGAACCAACAAAATGGCCGCAAAAAGCCCTATGCGCGCTAAACCTCTGAGAATTGCGCAGTGAAACTAGAAAGTTGGCTGCCAATCTACTTTGCCTGTGTCAGTAGTGGAACAGGAGACCACACTCCTGAAATCTGTCATTGGGCTGCCCACAGAGTGAAAATGGAAAGTACATGAAAGGTAGTGCTTCATTGCAAGGAAACCCAGAAGTGCTCTGAAATCCGTTTTTCCTTGGTTGTTGAAATTACAAAATAATGGTTCCCAAACATCAGAAAAGATACAACATCCTTGCTGGGTGTTACCTGTCAATGTATTTAAAGAATCCACATAAGCACACAATGACAGGAGAAGCAGATTTCATCACAAGAATATACACATTAAAAAAAGGTGCTTTCCTGGGAAAATCTGTCAGATATGGGCGCAGTACCGCTGGCCGCCTGTATGAAAGCTGTCAATTAATTACACTGGAAGCTTAAACTTGCACAGTAAAATCAAATGGTTGAAATTAAGTGACTTGCTATCAAAAGCAATATAGGTTGCCACTATTTAATTTCTATGTTTAAAAAGACTGGAATTGGAGACATGTTTGCCTGTTTTAAAAATTGTAACTTTCATTTCAACAAAGAACAATGTAACAATTTACTTTAAAGTAACCTGATTCAGCAAAACTTCAAACAAGCTTCCCCCACTGGGAAACACACCACCCTTCTGCTTCCCACCAAAAGGACAGGAACTCCTATTTAGGTGTTAATGAAGAGGGGAGGAGATTTTGCTCGGCTGCTCTGGGGAGAGACAAAAGACTCCCGTGATTGAAAAGAAATGCAGATGCAACTGTCAACTGAAACCCCTGCCCGGGGAAAGAGGCAGGGATTGCTCTTGACCCACCAGAACTTTGGAGGCAGGACAGACAGTTATGTGTATTCTTAAAGCACAAGAAAGTTTATTTTTGAAAAGGACTGACAGAGGACTGTGCAAAATTGTAAAAATGTGTAAAAGAACAGAATTGTTAATACAAAAATTCTGGTCACGGTTTAAAACTACTCAGAACTGCAGTGTTCAGGAACATGACTACAGAATTTGTGGTTTTGTAGCAATTGTGGTGATGCCAGAAACTTGAAACTTCACATGATTATGCCCAGATATCATGCGCACATATGTGTAAATATGTGGGCAAATCTGACATTGGGTACTGGACCAAAAGTGCAAAAAATTGCCAGGTCTAGACCCAAGCTCTCACCATGACGGGGCTGGGATGAATACTTGCTCCAACAAATTTCTGATATAAATATGCTATTAGTATTAAGGTTGTAAAAATGGTAAATATGGCTTATATGAAAAATAGATTTCCTATGCAGAAACAAAGGGGAGGTTCTCGCTGGATTATAAAATACAGCGTCATCATGACACCAGGTTTCCTTCTCAAATCAGGGGAGAGGAAAAACCCTAACTAATAGAATACCAGGGGGTGTGCCTAGTAGAAGTCAGCATACCCACCCATTTAGAAAATACATAAATAGAGATAGCTTAGGACCTACACACACATCCACTCATCATCCAATTGCTGGCAAAGCACTTTCAAAGAGAAATCCATATTCTAGACTCCAGAACTTTGAAAGCAGAAAGGCCCATTTCCAAAGCTTGGCCTTTTAAAATCCTGAAACCAGATTTTACCCCAGACCTCCAAGGGGAACAACAAAAGGAACAGCCTGGCTGAGCTGTGCTGCTTTCTTGCTAAGAATTCTTGCCAGAATCCAGAGATCCGACCCAGTAGGGCAGAGCTGTGACCATATAGCTGTCAACCAGAATCAACCCATCAGATCCAGTCCAATTCCGCCATGCAGTGTCCACAGTGCCGTGCTGAGTGCAGAACCAGAGCACCTTGAGTCCAGTCTGGGGTGCTAGCAGAATTCCAGTCCAGAAATCTTTGACCAGATCCCTGACGGGTCCATTCCAAACAGTGGTAGTGAGTATCCATAGCATAGGATTGTCTCTAGCATATGGATTATCCATATGTCATCCCTATCCAAACCCATTCTATTATTTCCAGAACTGCATTGTAGAAAATCTTTTGTCCTGCTTGAATCTTCCTCTCATCCCTATAGTTCTTTGGTAATAGTAGTGTTAAAATCATCTTTGCGCTCATATATTTGCTGAAGAAAGACAAGCGTCTCGGTGGGCAAAAACCAGCCAGAGGTGTCGCTGGACTGGTGGCTGTGCTGCCGTGTAGTTTGTGGCTTCATAGTCTCCCTAGTATAAGAAACCTTGTTTGTAATTTTAAAAAGCGCAATCTTGTTTTACAAATTTGGACTCTTTCTGAAAAAAACGGACCTCCACAAAAACCTTCATAACTTCCTCACAGTGTATGCTAGAAACGGGATTTAAGTGTCTGCTTAAAGCTAACATCCTCAGCTTTCCAACAAACCCCAACCTGCATCCTCATAGTTTTTCCGCAATCATGCCTACTGCGCGCAGAAAAGTTTGCCTCTAATTTTTCATTTGGCTCAAATCTATCACGCGTGAAACAGCTGTACATTGCATCCGACCTCAGAATTAAGTTTTCAATCTGATAGTTACTCAATAATCATTGCTAGTGTTTATCTGAAACTATACAAAGTGGCTCCCACTAGTATTGAATCCATTTTAGTGCGTTAAATCCATTTCAGTGTTTTTTTTTATCATTCATTCAAAGCCACATTCAAAACCATTTTGACAAGTTGCAATCATTCCTGCTTTTCTCTGTGTTTGCAGGGGGAAATTGGGATTGATACTGTATTTGTTGAGTGTGTATTCCTGAAACCTGTTTTCTCTCCTTCCATCTCTTTATACTGCATATTGGGGGGATTGAGTATGTTTGTTTGTTTGTTTTGTACATTTATATAGCGCAACGAACCCTCAGGTATCTGAGCGCTGCTTATTTCCCACTGTTACGCTCACCTGACTCCCACGGAGGCGCTGGCCAGGATCGTGCTGCTGTGACCTCTTCTAAGGTGTTGCGCGGGGCTCAGAAGATGGACTGGACCGGACTCCCAACTCCTGCTTGTCCGGCTTGCAAAAGTATCCTTCTTAGGGTCTTGAAGGGCGAGCTCTCCTTCCTGCTTCTGATGCAGGGGCGCGTTGGTATCCCGTTACTTCACTGGATTCTTGGTTTTATGAGAACCAAACTTGCTTGGCTTCCAGGTAAGTTCCTTGAAAGGTTCCCCTTTTGTCCTTGCATCAATATGCTAATGTCAATGTCTTTTTCCCCATAGGGGCCGGGGTACGGAATGCCGGGGAAAAGGCACCGACCCGAGATGCGAGGTGCAATCCCTGTAGAAATCAGGTAAGTCTTGATGAGCGTTTTTGGGTAATGTCTTTTCATTCGCTCATTGACGCTAATGTCTTTTTCCCCATAGGGGCCGGGGTCCGGAAACGCCTGGATGTGGCGCGGACCCGAAATGAAGAGGGAATGACCCAACAGGTAAGTCTTAACATGGAGGTTTAGGTTTCCTCATTCCCTTCTCTCTCTCACCTTTGCTCTTGTCTTTTTCTCCCTAGGCGTGGAAGCGTGGCTGCGAATCCGGGTGATCACTGCTGAACATGGAGGCGCCCTGTGAAGGTGAGTGGAATGCGGCGCTGCGGCGGTCGATGCGATGTGCTTTTAAATTAAGTTTCTTCCTTTGCAGGATCGTCGGCGAGCTGACTCCGGAATGCAGATCTTGCAGGTAAAGTCTTTTCCTTCTCCTATTCTCTCTTTCTCTTCCTTTGTAGGTGATCAGGATGCTGGCAGGCGTGGCAGAAGTCCGAATGCAGGAGCAAACACGGTGAGCGTCCAGCTGCTAGATGCAGAACAACGCGAAGCATGTGCTGCTCTTCGGGTGCGGTTTAAATAGCCTGTAAAGTAGTTCCAGGTATGTATCCTTCCACTCAGGTATGTATTCTTCCTCAGACCACACCCGAGTGATAAAGTAGTCCAAAAGATAAAGTAGTCCCATTCAGTCCTCAAGAGGGCCTGGATGTAGCAGCACAGTCTGCTTCAGGTAAGTGCACATTAAAACACTTACACACATGTCTTGCTTTATGAGCCTGGCACCTAAGGTGCCAGGACTGGGGTCCAGAATGAGCCTGGCGCCAAAGGCGCCAGGACTGCGTCCAAAAGGCCCCAACTTGGGCCCGCTGAGACGTCCTTGGGGAAAATGATGTCTGCCTCTGGGGTTGCTGGGCTGGGCTGGGCCTGGCTCCTTGGAGGTAGGCATCATGACAGTACCCCCCCACAAGGCCCCTCCCAAGGTTGTTTCCTCTGGGGGTTTTGGCTTGTTCGGGAATCTACGGTGGAACCTTCGTATTAATCGAGGTGCGTGAATATGGTTACTAGGCTCCCACGATCTCTCATGAGGTCCATAACCCTTCCAGTCAACAAGATAGAAGAGTTTTGACTTTAACATTTTGGAGTCTAAAATGTCTTTCACTTCGAATTCTAATTCCCCATCAATTTGAATAGGATCTGGAGGCTTGGACAGTCGGGTTCCTGGTTGTACCGGTTTCAAAAGTGATGCGTGAAAAACGGGATGAATACGCATGTTGGAAGGCAAATCCAGTTTAAAGGCCACTGGGTTGATTATGGCTTTGATGGGGTAAGGCCCAATGAATCTGGGATTGAAAGTCCGTGGGCCCTTGAGAGATAAATGTCTAGTTGCTAGCCAAACCTGGTCTCCTACTTGGTAAGGAGGTGTTTTACTTCGGTGCAAATCAGCGTTTTCTTTGTACTTTTTCTTGGCTTGCTGTAAATGAGTTGTAGCTTCTTTGAAGGCTCGGGTTATTGTGGAATGCAGATGATTTACTGCGGGCATTTCCAGGGTCAGAGGTGGATCTAGGTCAGAGGTTCGAGGATGGTGACCATACAAAGTATAAAAAGGAGTTTGACCGGTTCCGGAATGCATAGAATTGTTGTATGCATATTCTGCGATCCAAAGAATGTCTTTCCAATTGTACTCGGATTGGTGCAACATGCACCGAAGATATTGCTCGAGAGTCTGATTTGTCCTCTCGGTTTGTCCGTCGGTCTGGGGGTGGTGGCTGGTGGATAATCGCACATCTATTTGTGCTAGTTGGCAACACTTCCTCCAAAAATGGGAAATGAATTGACTTCCACGATCTGAGACTAGTACGGAAGGGAAACCATGTATTCAAACTATATTCTCCAGGAATTCCTTGGCCAGGATGGAAGCTGAAGGCAATCCTTTTAGAGGGATAAAGTGGGCCATTTTGGAGAACAGATCCACGATTACTAGGATAGTGTTGTAACCACCACACGGAGGCAGGTCCGTAATGAAGTCCATAGACAAGGTGTGCCAAGGTGCCGGTGGAATCTCCAAGGGTTGAAGTAGGCCGGCTGGCCTGTTCCTTTGACCTTTATTTTGGGCACAAACTCCGCAAGACATCACAAAAAACTTTATGTCTTTTCTCCAAGAAGGCCACCAGAATTGGCGTTTGATCTTTTCTTCCGTTTTAGAGACACCAGGGTGTCCTTCCATTAACGATTCATGATAATGAGCAATAACTAGTTCTTGCAATTCCTTACTTGGCAGAAATAACCGCTCTTGGAAGTACTGTAAGTTATCCTTAACGGTGAAGTGGGGACCCTTTTGAGTCCATTCCAGTAAGGCTGAAGGGTCAAAAAGTAGTTTGACTCGAGTTTCAACGTCCTCGATAGTTTGCAATGAAGTCAAACCTAAGATTCTTTGTTCAGGTATTATCGGCACAGGTTCTAAACACGAATTGGGTTCTTCCATGCCAATCCGGGAGAAGGCGTCCGCTTTGCCATTCTTGCAGCCAGGGCGATAGGTAATTATAAAATCAAATTCTGCAAAGAATAAAGCCCATCGGAGTTGTCGTGAAGATTGGGCTTTGGCCGTCTTTAAATACTGCAAATTTCTGTGATTCGTAATTACAGTGATGGTGTGTCTTGCACCGAGGAGGTAATGACGCCAAGCCTTAAAGCAGATTTAATGGCCAGTAACTCTTTGTCGGTAATTGCGTAATTAATTTCAGGAGCTGAGAATTTCCTGGACCAAAAGGCTACAGGGTGTAGCTGGTTAGTTTTCGGATCCCTTTGCGACAGGACAGCTCCCATGGCTAAACTGGATGCGTCAGTTTCAACAATATACGGGAGATCAGGACGCGGGTGCTTCAACACAGGTGCGGAAGTGAATTTGGTCTTTAGGTCTTGAAAGGCTTGTTCGGCCTCTGGAGTCCATTCAAAATGTTTATTCTTACGTAAAAGAGCAGTAATGGGTTGGACTATTTGTGAAAACTCCAGGATGAATCTTCGATAGAAGTTGGCAAAGCCAAGCATACTCTGAACCCCTTTCACTGAACCGGGAGATGGCCATTTGAGGATGGCGTCCACCTTTCGTGAATCCATTCGAATTCCTTTAGGAGTCAGAACAAATCCGAGGAATTCAACCTCAGTGGTATGAAAGACACACTTTTCCAGCTTGGCAAATAGTTTGTGCTGGCGCAATTTCTCTAGAACTGCTCGAACATGTTTTCGATGATCTGACTCAGAAGATGAGTACACCAGGATGTCGTCGATGTATACGATGACACAAACATCGATAAGTTCTCGCAGAACATAGTTCATGAAGAATTGAAAAGCTGCAGGCGCGTTGCACAAACCGAAGGGCATTACCTGATATTCGAAGAGCCCGTATTTGGTGCGGAAAGCTGTCTTCCACTCGTCACCTTCTTTTATTCACACTAGGTGATAAGCTCCCCGGAGATATAACTTGGTGTATATACAAGCATCTTTTACTTGATCAAAAAGTTCAGGGATCAGAGGCAGGGGATAACGATTCTTTATCGTTATCTGATTTAAAGCGCGGTAGTCAATACAAGTTCTAAGGTCTCCTTCTTTTTTAGGCACGAAGAACAAAGCGGAAGAGACCGGGGACTTTGATGGGCGAATAAAGCCATTGGCAAGGTACTGATCCAAATACTGACGCAAATGCTGGTTTTCAGGTTCAGTGAGAGCGTAAATCCTACTACACGGCGGTTGAGCATTGGGAACTAGATCGATCTGGCAATCGTAAGAACGATGAGGGGGTAGCGTGTTAGCCTGTTCTTTCTGAAAAATGTACTGGTATTCAAGGTATTCTGCCGGTAGTTGAACAGTGGCGGGGGTTACTGTGGCTAAACCAATAGCTGGATTTCTAGGATAACAAGTGGGACCACAATCTGGAAAAGTTATTTTCTTTGCTCGCCAGTCTATTCGAGGATTGTGTGTTTCTAACCAGGGAATTGCGAGGATTACTTGAAATTGTGGAGCCTTGATTATATCAAACACTATTGCTTCCCGATGTCCATCCTGACTCACAAGTGTCACTTCTGTGGTGGAATGCGGTACCGGCCCAGAGGCTATTTCGGTACCATCAACCGTAGTAATGACATCCTGGTTTATTTTTGGATGCAGAGGAAGGTTCATCCTGGAGGCCAATTCGCGGTCCACGTAGTTTCCGATAGCTCCGCTGTCGACGTATGCTTTGATGGCATGCAACCGTTGGGGCTTTTTTGGATCCACGAGCACCATTGGCAAGACAAAATGCGAGGTCAGAGAGTTTGTTTTCAAGCTCGGCAAGCAGACCTCTACGCTTGTCGAGCCAGGTCGTTTCCCGAAACAGGTTCCATTAAGTTGTTGTCAGAGGCACCAACCACCTTCCTAGGTGGTTTTACCGGACAATCACGAAGAAAGTGACCGGAAGCCCCGCAATAGAGGCATAGTTGCTTTTGTCGCCTTCTCTCGCGTTCCTTCTGAGTTAACGGCCCCTTAACTCCCCCTATTTGCATAGGTTCCGAAGCTTCGGTATTCCTGGGGTTTACGAGGGTTCTGATCGGTACTCGGGTTTCAAACTTGGACCGATCTGCTTTCCTATTCTGAAGTCTGTGATCCACTTGTACCACAAAGTCAATATATTCTGCGCAGCCCTGGGGTGGATTCACTACTTGGGCCAGAATGTCTTTTAGCTCTCCGTGCAGACCCCGGTGAAATAAAGTGATCCTTTTATTTTCAGGCCATCCGGTTTCCACCACCAATCTGTTAAAGGAGGCTATATAAGACAAAAGATCTTGACTACCTTGTTGTAGAGATAGCAGTTCGTTGTCAAGGGCCTGTCCCTGCGAGCGTCGAGCGAACAACCTTTCCATGCTGGCCTGAAAGCCCTGAAAATCCTGGAGAATTGGATCGTTCTGGTTCACCAAGGGAACAGACCAATCGGCAGCACAGCCACTTAGGTACGATAACACGAAGGCCACTTTGGTCCTATCATCAGGGAAGGCTCCTGGTCTGCATATAAAATGTAAGCGACATTGGTTCATAAAAATGGCATATTTCTTTGGGTCCCCCGCAAAACGTTCAGGCGGTGCTAAAGGCATGGATCCCGGCAGATTGATCTGAACAGGGTTACTCGAACCCAACGAAGTGGAAATTCCCCCGGGACTAGGTAAAGGAATTTGTCCAGCCTGACTCTGTAGCAATCGTTTGGCCAGGTCATCAGTTTGTTCCTTGGAGAGAATGAGTTCTCTTTTGAGGGCATTAGTCTCTTGGCGAGCTGAGTGTACCTCTGCCATTAATTCCCCCAACAGCTGGGCCAGCTGGTCTGTCTCAGAAGTCTCCATAGCGCCCAGGTGGGAAATTGTGGGTAGGCTTCGCGTTCTGTTATGCTCACCTGACTCCCACGGAGGCGCTGGCCAGGATCGTGCTGCTGTGACCTCTTCTAAGGTGTTACGCGGGGCTCAGAAGATGGACTGGACCGGACTCCCAACTCCTGCTTGTCCGGCTTGCAAAAGTATCCTTCTTAGGGTCTTGAAGGGCGAGCTCTCCTTCCTGCTTCTGATGCAGGGGCGCGTTGGTATCCCGTTACTTCACTGGATTCTTGGTTTTATGAGAACCAAACTTGCTTGGCTTCCAGGTAAGTTCCTTGAAAGGTTCCCCTTTTGTCCTTGCATCAATATGCTAATGTCAATGTCTTTTTCCCCATAGGGGCCGGGGTACGGAATGCCGGGGAAAAGGCACCGACCCGAGATGCGAGGTGCAATCCCTGTAGAAATCAGGTAAGTCTTGATGAGCGTTTTTGGGTAATGTCTTTTCATTCGCTCATTGACGCTAATGTCTTTTTCCCCATAGGGGCCGGGGTCCGGAAACGCCTGGATGCGGCGCGGACCCGAAATGAAGAGGGAATGACCCAACAGGTAAGTCTTAACATGGAGGTTTAGGTTTCCTCATTCCCTTCTCTCTCTCCCCTTTGCTCTTGTCTTTTTCTCCCTAGGCGTGGAAGCGTGGCTGCGAATCCGGGTGATCGCTGCTGAACATGGAGGCGCCCTGTGAAGGTGAGTGGAATGCGGCGGTCGATGCGATGTGCTTTTAAATTAAGTGTCTTCCTTTGCAGGATCGTCGGCGAGCTGACTCCGGAATGCGGATCTTGCAGGTAAAGTCTTTTCCTTCTCCTATTCTCTCTTTCTCTTCCTTTGTAGGTGATCAGGATGCTGGCAGGCGTGGCAGAAGTCCGAATGCAGGAGCAAACACGGTGAGCGTCCAGCTGCTAGATGCAGAACAACGCGAAGCATGTGCTGCTCTTCGGGTGTGGTTTAAATAGCCTGTAAAGTAGTTCCAGGTATGTATCCTTCCACTCAGGTATGTATTCTTCCTCAGACCACACCCGAGTGATAAAGTAGTCCAAAAGATAAAGTAGTCCCATTCAGTCCTCAAGAGGGCCTGGATGTAGCAGCACGGTCTGCTTCAGGTAAGTGCACATTAAAACACTTACACACATGTCTTGCTTTATGAGCCTGGCGCCTAAGGCGCCAGGACTGGGGTCCAGAATGAGCCTGGCGCCAAAGGCGCCAGGACTGCGTCCAAAAGGCCCCAACTTGGGCCCGCTGAGACGTCCTTGGGGAAAATGATGTCTGCCTCTGGGGTTGCTGGGCTGGGCCTGGCTCCTTGGAGGTAGGCATCATGACACCCACAGTGTGTGGTGCTCATTTATCAACCTCGGAAGGATGAAAGGCCGAGTTGGGCCCTACCGGGATTAATACTACCGTGTGATTAAAGAGATTTATTGCAACATCACCCCATTGGTGATCCTTGTATAAATATTAAATAGTGTGATATATATATATATTGTGAAAATACATAAAATAAATCTTTTTAACTTTGCAAAACAGCCTGCTTCCTGGTTCAGTGTGACCGGGAGAGATTCAAAGAGAGGGGCGTGATATAAGGGTATATCATTCATAAATAAAAGAACTTATAGACATAAATAAATAATTAAGGGTTTCAATTGTGCATCCCACGTTAGGCATTGATTCAGGTGAAGTGCTGGGTTGAAATCACTTACATCACACGTAGCAATGTGCAAGACCAGAGGCCATTTCATGGGTAGTGATGCCTCTCTGAAATGGGCAACTGAAGCAACTGATCCAAATGAAGATGATAATGTCCAGGATATAAAGACAAGAAACAATGGAAAGACGAACCACATTGTGATAAGATATGAGAAGCCTGGAGTTAAAGGAGCAGGGATTAGAAGAGAAACAAATTAGAAGCTAAATGTCCAAGGAAAAACTCCAGAAGAAGCTTGGAGATGGAGGAATCAAGGCCAAATCCAAATCTGGGGAACAGTGCTTTCACCAAACGGTTGGGAGAAAGGAGTAGTGATATGCCGAGCATGGATGGTCTTAGGTCACCACGAGCCAACCACCAACAATGTTTAAAAATTAGTGAAAAGGCAGGCGCTCTGTTGCCAGTCAAGTTTTCCTGCATTAGCTTCTCCTCCAAACGCATGTTTTCATGACTCCATCAATCTTCAGGGAGGCTGTGTTTCTTTGCTTTTTCAGGCGTGTCTTCATTTCCTTTTCAGGTGTGGCAAGTTAATTGACTCTAAGGATTCTGGTACTTGTATTTTTTGCACTTAGTTTTTCTTGCAGGTGGCTGGAAACAACTCCCTCCATAGCACAAATCTTCCCCTTGATGGGGGAGGGGGAAAGCAATGGTTGTGGCTCTCCATTGTAAGGCATGATGGCCCTGCTGCTGCTGCCTTATGAGCCCAGGATTCCTGGAGCAATGTTAAAAATTAGTGACAAAGTAGGCGCTCTGTTGCCAGTCAAGTTCCCTGCATTAGCTTCTCCTCCAAACACACGTTTTCATGACTCCATCAATCTTCAGGGAGGCTGTGTTTCTTTGCTTTTTCAGGCATGTCTTCATTTCCTTTTCAGGTGTGGCAAGTTAATTGACTCTAAGGATTCTGGTACTTGTATTTTTCACACTTAATTTCTCTTGCAGGTGGCTGGAAACAACTCCCTCCATAGCACAAATCTTCCCCTTGAGGGGGCAGGGGGAAAGCCATGGTTGGTGCTCTCCATTGTAAGGCATGATGGCCCTGCTGCTGCCTTTTGAGCCTGGGACTCCTGGAACAATGTTTAAAAATTAGTGACAAGGCAGGCGCTCTGTTGCCAGTCAAGTTTTCCTGCATTAGCTTCTCCTCCAAACGAATGTTTTCATGACTCCATCAATCTTCAGGGAGGCTCTGTTTCTTTGCTTTTTTCAGGCGTGTGTTCATTTCCTTTTCAGGTGTGGCAATTTAAGTGACTCTAAGTATTCTGGTACTTGTATTTTTCACACTTAATCTTTCTTGCAGGTGGCTGGAAACAACTCCCTCCATAGGACAAATCTTCCCCTTGATGGGGGAAGGGGAAAGCCATGGTTGTGGCTCTCCATCTTAAGGCATGATGGCCCTGCTGCTGCCTTTTGAGCCCGGGACTCCTGGAACAGTGTTTAAAATTAGTGACAAGGCAGGCGCTCTGCTGCCAGTCAAGTTTTCCTGCATTAGCTTCTCCTCCAAATGCCCATTTCATGACTCCATCAATCTTCAGTATTAAGCCATTATGGCCAAAACTTGCAAAACTACTTACATGGGTCGAAGACAGAGGAGGACCCTTGCAGATAGTGCCACTAGAAAGCCCAAAGTTCTGGTTCAGAAATAACGGCACAAGGAAGATGGGAGAAAATCAGAACTGTGGGCGAGTTTTTGACACTCCAGGAATGTTACATGGAACTGCAGTGATTATGGACCATTATTGGCCATGTGGATCCAAAGCATACATGAGACTGCCAAGAGACTGGGAAGGCACATGCACGATAGTGAACGTCCACGTTCCAGCATTGGTGATCCCAAAAAGTCACCTGAACATTGACAGTTTCCTGAAAGCAGATGCTCACCTGAGGAAGAAGAGATCTGTATAACTGACAACCTGAATAAAGAGAGAGAATTACTTCTCTGCCAAATCAGAAGAAGCCTTTCATGCAATCTCATCAGAACACAGGCTGTTTAGCCTCACCTCATCAGTGTTTGCAGCGATTTTCATGCCGAGATTTCAGGTTGGATCAAATACTAAATGGTTGCAGAAAACCAGATGGGAGTTACTGTAGCCCATCAACACGACCATAAAAGGATTTCATGCGATTAAAGAAGAATTAAGAGCCAATCCGACTGATGACTCTCCAGAACAGATACGTGCTTGACATGATCACAGCTATGGATGAATGAGTTTGTGCAAAAATAGGAGAATAATGTTGCACGTTCATACCATCACACGATGTGGAGAATGGAAACTTAACTGAAGCCATATGTATGCTGACAAAATTACAGAACCAAATGATTGATGAAACTGACGAAGTTGATGATGACAGTTGGTTTGGATCACTGTTCTCATGGGTCCCACAATGGATGGCAGACATATTTAAGTTAAGTTGTATTGGAGTGTTGTTGTTAATACAGGGACCTAATCATACATAAACATAGGCAATGGCTGCAGCATGCACAATAGAAGTACAATATTTATAATCTTGTAATTTTGGATAGTAAAATAATGAATGCGACCTTATCAGAGTTTTGAGTAATGTTGACCATGTAATAACTAGCTAACAATTCAAGACTTACTATACACTTGTGCTAGTACAAACAATACATATGAAGACCCACAATGCATACAAATCAGATGCACATACAGGGAAACTAAAGTAAGAAAGAAACAGCATCATCAGAAAATGTTAATAACATTAAAGTTTATCTTCATATATACAAATGAATAGTGTGTTTGAGGCCTGCTTATTGCCCCATGTATGTGCACCATGAGCGAAGACCAAACCCTAAGGAAAGTACTTTTAGAACATATGACAAGGTTAACATCTAGATATATAGCACCTTTTGAATTTTAATGTCCTGACTGTCAGTGAACAAAACCACCTGGCCTCGATATGTCAGTGAACAAAAACAAGTGGCCTAGATATGTGATGTCATCAGTGATGTCAACAATGACATTTGTGATGTCATCTTTGATGTCCTGGGTGTTAGTCTTAGCAGTGCATGGTGGTGGTGTGAGTTGTGGTTGCTTAGCTTACCATACTGGCAAATTTCTGAGGTTTTTCGGTTTTGTAACCACAACATCCCTTTAACAACATTGTTCATTGAATTTCATAGGTTTGTATTAGTGCAACTTTACCATAACGTTCCTTAAGCAAAGTTTTTTTCAGTGAATTTCATGGGTTTTTACCAGTGCATGCTATTTTCCTACAACTTACTAACAACATACTTACGCCAATATAGCAACATTTTTGTCCAATTTACAAAGTTTCACCCTAAAACTCTGCTATTTCCCACCTTCTTGCATCCTTTTTAACACTTCTATACACTTTTTCCACCGTTTTTGTGTACGTTGACATCCGCGAACGTCTGACATCATCGCGGACCTTCCAGACAGTGCCACGTGACGATGCGCTTATGTGCAGCATGATGATGTGTTCACGGACACGTCTGCACTTTGCGATCGGGTCTGTGCTTCGAGGACAGTTCAGAACTGCATTTTCTACTGATCTAGGAACTTTCAAGCTCAAAATGTACCCTTGCACAGCTCCTACACCTATACTTACTCATTATCCATTAACAATCAAGTACAAAGCACATACTTGGAAGAATATTAGCAAAACTGCTATTTATCTTAGAAATGGCATCAGCTATTGCCATCCCTCCTCCCAAGAGCCACCACCACCACCAGCTGGGGGACCTACACAACAAATAAAGTGCAGCACTTCCAAAATCAATGAAGAGGACCAAGAACATGAGGTAGAGGAGTTGCCTACCTCTAGCACCCAGAGGGAATCATGGGTGTGGCAGTTCTTTACCACTGTTGGGAATGTATCATAGGCTAAAGCTACCAAAGTGAAATGCACTGAGTGCAACTTTGTACTCAGTCACGGACTACCTGGACAGTACTCCTACAGGACCACCTCCATGCACCGCCACACCAAATCTAACTACCGCAATACTCTCAGTTGTTCCTTTCTTAACAAGTGGTAGGCTGTCTTCCTCCACCTCATCTTCCTCAACCAATACTGTAACCAAACAACCTACTCTGTGGAACACAAAATCCCACCAGTTACCTTGCAAGCGATAAAAGAGGCTGTTGATCCAAGACAACAGCCCTCTGTATATACTGAAACACACCACTCTGCACGGGGGAGCAATTTCGAAGTGCTTTTGAAACTGTTATCAAGGAGCATGAGAAACACTGCCCCCACCATAGATGTAACACACGTGCAACATCTTCCCCTGTCCACCTGCCACCCCAAACCCCATATTAGTGCTTGGTGCTTTTTCCCTCATTTCCCTCCCCACCTTACATTGTAACCTCACCTGTAAAAAAAATCCATCAAAAAACAACAAAAGAAAGGTTCCTTTGGGAACCACATTTCACAGTTACATTTCTCAGTAAAGTACATAGACTCAATAGGATTTTCCAACATTTCCATTAGCATTTTGTGTTATGCTAATAGAAATAATGTGCGTTCATCCCCAGTTTCAGGGACTGGAACGGGGGATAACGGCCAGCAGCCCAAGTTATCGGCCCATGCGAAGCAAGGGCGGATAATGAGGGCTCTGGACCGTTATCCTCCGTTCCAGCCCCTGCAATGGGGATGAAGGCCATTAACACCCCGGGTTCCCAAAGCGGGAATCTGGGGTGCTAAAAAAAAGGATTTTTCTTCATATACCGGGACGCCTTTTCCAAGATGGCCGCCATGGAAAAGTAAGGCGGGGCTCTGTACAGAGCCCCTCTTCGCTTTGACCTTATGCCATGACCCGGACAGTCTGGCCACTGCCCATGGCCACAGGCTATATATCTCAGTCACCAAAAGTATATCACTATTTTTTGTGCCTACATCATGACACTTGTCAAAAAATAAAACACTGGCACATTTGCTAAACCATGCTTTAAGGTCCTTGCCAATGCTCCTTACACAAGTTTGCTGGAAATCAGCCATGTTTTATTTTGTTTAAAGTATCAAAATGTATGAACATACAATAGTCCTTTAACTTAGCCCCAACTTGACAAAATACATTCAGACTTTACACATTCAAGGTTGGGTCTATAATCTTTCTGAAAACTTTTGTCCACATTCTTCAAACGGCAAAAAAGTTATAAGCCATCTAAAAATGTTGACACGCCCCTCTAATTTAGCCCCCTCTTGACAAAATCCCACCAAACGTATAAAAAAACATTTATATCTAGATCTAAAATCATTTTGCTAACCTTTGTGCAGATTCGTCAAATGGCAACACATTTATAAGCCTTTACAATATTTTGGGACTCCCTCTAGTTTTGTTCCCTCTTGACAAAACAGCTCCACACTTTCCAAAACCATTCAGAATCAGGTCTAGAACAGAATTCCAAGATTTCATGCAGTTTCATTGATTGGTGCCAAAGTTATATGCCATCCAAAAACTACTTTTCACCAACCCTGTAATGCAGAAACAGGCATAGATGTTCCTGAAAATCTCAAGTGTTCGCAAACATCACAGGACTGTACCTGAGCATCCGGACTGTTCGTGGACTTTGGGGATGAAAGACACATGTGTTCTGGCTTCTTATGGCCATATCCCATCCGATCCTCATCACCTCTCACGACCCAAGGATTATTTGATAAGTTTGACAAGTGCAATGTTGTGTTTTTTAATATGTTTTTGCTGCAATGTTCGTGGACTCCAGCGACTGTCCGCGAATTCAACCTGGCGGGTATTTCCAAAAATTGGACGCACCTCACGCTTTTCACCATCCAGTCAGAGGGCGCGTCCGATGTCCGCGGACATCATGTCGCCCTCCAGGCCAATCGGATGCCACCATCCAATCAGTGGCCGCGTCTGATGTCCACGGACATCATGTCGTCCTCTAGGCCAACTGGATGCCCGTCCGCAGACCGAACAGGGAAGTGAGTCCCATGGACCGAACCCAGATATCACTCATTTTTTTTACCTACTTTTGGGCCATTTTAAAATAAACTACTGGACAGATTTACACCAAATGTACAAAAGCATGCTTTCGGGACCAAGCAGCTGCTCATGCAACAAATTTGGTGACAAACCATCCAGCGGTTTGGGCTGTAGACGTGAGCAAAACATTTTTTCCATTGCATCTATGCAAATAACAGACATTTTGGGATGCCCCCTACAACTTTGCCCACCCTTGATGAAACCTCACCAAATTTCCCAGAAAGATTCTGACGGGAACATATACTTTTATTTGGAAAGTTTGGCAAGGATTCGTCCAGGGGGTGCAGAGTTATAAGCCACCCAAAAAGTGCTCTTCTATGGGTTGAGCAACTTAACCATAACTTTTTGGGCAGCTTATAACTTCGCCCCCCCCAGAGAAATCCTCACCGACTTTGCAAAAAAAGAAAGTATGGCCCTGTGAGATCAATCCTGCAAAGTTTGGTGAGGTTTCATCAAGATGGGGCAAAGTTAGAGGGCGGGTCCCAAAACCTGCTCACGCCTACAGCCATAACCGCTGGATGGATTTTCACCAAATTTGCAGCAGGAGCGACGGCTTGGTGCTGAAAGCGTGCTTTTGTAAATTTGGTGTAAATTCACCCAGTTGTTTTTTTTTAAACGACCAAAAATGTTTGTGATATGTCGGTTTGGTGCATGGACGGACGTCCGATTGGTCCAGGCGGCAGCGTGCGGCCCACTGATTGGATGGTGAAAAGCATGAGGTGCTCTATATTCTTGGAAGCGTCCACCATGTTGGATTCGCTGACAGGCATAGTTGGCCGCGGACAGCGCAGTCGGGAAAAAGTGCGATAAACACATTTTGGGTCATTTGGTGGTGGAAACAAGCCCTGGGAATGGTGGGTCAGTAGAAAAAAGATTACATGAGGCTGTTTTTGTAGGTTGAAAAAGGCCAGGCAGGTGCCGCAGCTGTTCACGGACAGCGCCATACGGGCGGCTTGGAAAAGTCATTTGAGGTAATTTGACGGCTGAAAGAGTGTGTACAAATGGTAGGGAAGTGGAATGAAGGCAATGTGGAGCTGTTTTTATAAGTGAAAAAAGGGTTCCGAAATGCTGCAGAGTCTGGTCTATTTCGGTGTCGGGGGACATCAGTGGCCACAATATGTTAACTGGGAACAACCACCAAAGTAGTAATATGTGTATAGTAATTGTAGGTAATGTAGTGGGAGTACAAAGCGTTTGTAATATGAAGGAATGATGTAATTAAACTGGATGTAATTTGACAACACGTTTGTAATATGAAGGAATGATGCAATTAAACTGGATGTAATTTGACACGTGGGAAAGTAGGTACAATGGTAAATGGCTGCAGATTGCAATACATCAAAAATGTATGTGCCACAGTGTTAGTGAACATTGTAATAAAGCGCAAAGGAATTTGTATTGCCATTGTGCATTATGAACATGTGCCTGTGGCCTTTGCACATTTACATCTTACTGTGAAGGGCAATGAGGGGGGTGTGGATGAATGCAGAAATTGATATAATTGCAGGAATAGATATACACAGAAGCTAGTA
Source organism: Ambystoma mexicanum (assembly GCF_040938575.1). Taxonomy (NCBI): domain Eukaryota; kingdom Metazoa; phylum Chordata; class Amphibia; order Caudata; family Ambystomatidae; genus Ambystoma; species Ambystoma mexicanum. The sequence goes on from NC_090925.1 coordinate 755,416,088, forward strand.
TGCCTGTTCTCCACTGTTCGTGTGTGTACACTTTTACGTGATCAGTGTACTTGTATTTCGTTACTATTATGCATTCAGGTTCCAGCAATTATGGCGGACAAAGTGTGATGCTTTTGTGGTTGGTTTAACAATGAAAGCCAAGACCCTTGCATTATGCACAAGGATATCTGAGGCGTGGGAACACACTATCTGCAGATCTTTTTTGAGAAACTATTTTTATTCTCAATACCTTAGATGTTGTTGCTGCAAGTCTCTGCTGGGGAAATGCTTCCCATAGCAGAAAGCTGGGGCCAGATTATTATTGACGTGTAGGGAAATACGTGCCTGCGTGGTTGTTTTTTAAAGAAAATGTAAATTAATTGTGAACAGGTGCGTCGTTAGTAGTAAAATGGAAGTAAATATTGTGCTATGTGGTTTAGTTTAAATATTTTGTTGTTTTTCACTGCACAGTAATATTGTTAATTTTTGTGGCACGTTTTTGTAAAAACGAAACTGATTCGGGCACGCTGTGATCGGTACATGAAGGGTCTCATTGTTATGTGTCATTGAATACAGCACAGTAAGAATTTGAAGGAGTAAATGTGTCAAAAATCCACAATTAAATGATAAGATTGTGTACATTAAAAGCTGCCCCCAAACAATACTTTACTTTACTTTATGACATTTGTATTGCCCAGCCATAGACCCGTGGGTGTGAGGGCGCACACAAAGACAAAACATAACAAAAAACAGGCAGAAGGTATCCTGAGGTCAGAGAGTTGCCGGAGAGAGGATATCAGATGGATGCATATTTAAAGAGGAGTGTTTTTAAACCCTTTTTGAAATTACTCAAGACAGAGGAATTACTCAGGTGACTAGGCAGGGCATACCAAAGTGACGGGGCCGCAAACCCAAAGGCACCCAATTGTGTTTTTTTGGTTTTAGATCTTGGCTGGTTAAGGAGGTTAAGATTGTTAGATCGTAAATTTCTGAGGCAGGGTTTTTTCCTTATATACCTTTGTAAGTAAGGGGGCATTGTTCCCTTAAGACATTTGAAGGTGATAATCAAAAATCTAAAGGGTATCCGAGACTCCACGGGGAGCCAGTGCAAGGCTAGAGGCGCTTCAGAGACATGGTCTCTATACGAGAGTCCCACTACGACTCTGACCGCGCCATTCTGAACCATCTGGAGACGTTTGATAGTGGATTTACTGGCGCCTGCTAGCAGACTGCAGCAATAATCCAATTTGGCTCCTACAATCGCTCGGGCGATAGACTCGGCATTCTGTTGAGAGTTGAACGGTCTCAAGTGTGCCAACAATTTGATATAGTAAGTGGCAGATGAAACTATACTGGCTACATAGGGCTTCATATTAAGCGACTGATCCAGGATCACACCCAGGATGTTTACTTTAGGGAGGGTGGGGATTTGATCATCCCCTAACTGGAAATGCTTATAAGCTCGATCAAGTTTAGCTAAAATGCCCTCTGATCCTACCACCATAAGTTCAGTCTTACCGCGATTACATACATAAGGGTTGAGAATTTTCGCTCATCAGAAAATCTCTCTCCACCAAAGCAACAAAATAAAACTTGAATAAATACTTCCAGTCTTTCCACGGAACCGGTGGTTCCCCTGGGGTAGCCAAACACTTAGGTGGAGGTTCCAGGTTTTGCATTGTCTCACACTTAAGTCTAAAAAACAGTCACTACTTCTTGAGGCAGGATCGACCTCCCATTGCCTCACATAGTACTTCTTGCTTCAAACCGGGATGATCACATATTCAAGCAGGAGCACCCTCTCTCTGCCCTTTTCCAGCACACACAGCCAATATATTTCCATAGAGATGACTGTACCCTGTGTCCACCTTTCCCCTTTTTTATTTATTTATTAATTCCCAAGACGTACTGCGATAAAAATGAGCGGCTGGAGTAATACAGTTCCAAAATACTGTGACGAGTAAGAAAACAGGTGAGATTGAGAACGCTTTAACATCTGCCGTCAATTAAGGCTTGAGACCTCAACCAAGATAGCTGTATGCCGAATCACACTGTAGGGTGCACTCCTCAGTGCTTCCTTTAAAGCTAACCGTGCCTCATCAAGCAATGGTTCCTCCTTCAGAACCCCGATTAAAGTCCCAGAAACTGCCTGACATAAAGATGGCCACCTTTGATAGACGCACGCAAGCCAACAGTAATGCGTTGCTTCAGATGACTGAAATGGCATGGCAGCAGGCCCACCTCCCGCCAGCAAATGCACTGCAGATGCCTTCCTCACAGCGCTGCCCCGCCTGGCAAATACACAGGCACGACATTTGTGCAAGCTCCGCTACTCACCTCAGGATAGCCGCACCATTATCCAAGAGAACCACACTGCAAAATAGACACAGGGCAACGAGCATCCGTTACGCTCCCCAAACACGATGGAGTAGCCCCCTCATCCCACTCACGAAAGGTTAGCCGCTGCGCTCTACAAGAGCTGCCTCAGCAATGGAGCCGGTCCAGCAAGCAACAAGATCTGCCTAAACTATCCAATACACATTAATAAGTTCAAGACTTAGACATCCCCAGAAGAGCCTTTGTAATAAATACATCTACTTGTGGTCATCGTTTGATAAAGGTATGCATCATGTAAACAACATTGGCACATCAAACTACCATCTGTAACACTTAAGGATAGCTGAGATTTTTCAGAGGAAAAGCCGAACTGAGCCTGCATTGTTTGGCAAGTCTTCTGCCAGGGATGAAACTACATTAAAACTCGGGAGGGGGAAGGGAGTAACACTTCAATTGTGGCTTTGTCATTTTCTAGTTCATGGTGCATGTCCATGTGAATTTTGCTACAATCCCATGTGAGATTGAGTGACACTAAGTTGGAGTGTCTTTGAGGTGTCTGTCAGTAGGTAGTCAGTAGGGAGATCCCGGGCAACTGAATAGAAATGGTGGCTCCTGAATTAGTGCCATGGCATAGTGTCACCTGACAGAGCAGTTATTTGCCTAACATCCTATAACATGGCATAATAGGGCATAACAGCTGGAGAAAAGAAATGTGTGCATAAATATAAACACACAAATGTGCCAATTGTGATGTTTCTAACATGAAAAAAGGTTGTTCCCATTATTTTGTGGTTTGTTGGCAAGACATGCTAACAAGATCCACCTCAAATCATTCTACCTTCCACCCTAAGAGACAACACAACTCATGACACAACTCCAGCACCACACAACAGAGGGTACACAATGAAAAGTACTACACCTGTAGACATGTGTCAATGCCAAACTTCTGTATACACCACACACTAACTTATCCCAGAATAGACCAACACAACTATCCACACTCCTTAAACACCACTCTGACAGACCACCAGACAAATAATTTACATTAGCAGCCTGGCGACTACATTCAGCAGTGCTCCAGGCAACTCACAGAAATCCCTATCTTTTCAGCTCTGTGCATATGAGCATTGCAAGAAAGCAAACTTGCCCTGCTCGCCTGCTTCTATGTCAGTACCCTACCCCGCCTCTTGCAGACTGTACGTGCAATTGCAAGACTAAACAGCATGTCATAACAGTGAATATCAAATCTGGACGGCCCAACAAACTTCGGTGATTGACAGTAAAAGGCCAGGAAATTAACCTTGGTTCTGCCACAGTCAGTCCACTATACTAGAATGTCTGGTGCCCAGACAAGGCATCTGCCTTTGAAATCAAATGGCAATGGGTCGTAGGGAGAGCCAGTGCAACATTAACGCAATTCCAGGTGACAGTCTCAAGGGCCACTATCAGAGGAGCACAAGCATTTTGTCCCTAAAATCATTAAATCTGCCCCATTGTAAGGAAGATTTTTCTGAGTAGTGTGAAGTATCACTTCTAAGGACTTCATGTTTATAGTTACGTAACAGCGATATTACATTATTTGCCCCAGTTCACACACTTTGGCTATCCAGTGAAGCCAGGATTTAAACCCATTCTGACATTTTGACTCCTAACCAGATACTTTCTAGGTATTAAAGCTTTGGTTTTCAGGTACTACAATAACACTGCCTTAAAGTGATTACTTGCAAAATTGCAAAATCACACAGTAAAGCAACCTGAGAATATGTACATCCTTAAAAAAAAACGCGTTAAACCAAAATAGTATAATTTGGTTTTATTTTCACATCCTGAATGGAAAACTGCAAGTCCCAGAATGCAAAATAATGCAAGTCAAAAATGTCTACTTTACAACTCCATACTTAAGCACTTTAAGACACACAAAAAGAAATAGTGTAGCAGAGTCACCTGGATATAGATTGTTTGTAGCTTGCTGATAGGCATGATGTTAAGAAGATTGGACTATCCACATAAAAGCAAACCAATGTTTTGCATGCCAAGCAAGCAGACATCATGGAAACAAATGAAGCTTTTAAAGACGCTTTACTGTGTTACTTAATTTAATTGTCTTGTTAGCAGACGGAGGGTCACTGCAGAGGTCCGGGCAGTCTTTCATTGGGAAATGCCCCATCACTGTGCCAATTACTAAACATTCATGCCTTAGAAAGACGCTGCTTACAAAAGACACATTTTGCAACAGTAATTGAGAGGCCGTTGTGAAGGTGCTTTGTGTCGCCTGCATGTTGTTCCTGCTCACGACCCCTGTGAAGGTGAGCAGGGCCCTTAAGCAATGTTCCAAATGGGAAGCGGTGGCTGCAGCCATCCAATTAAGCTGCTGCACATTAGCAGGGCATTGCTGGCAACACAGGCAGCACACCGCTCAACCTTTTGTGTCCCCCAGGGGAGGTGAAACCAGACGATTTTGTTTTTGGCAGGTGAGAGCCCATTGGAGCGTTTAGGGGTATGGCGGGTGAGCAAACTGAGTCCACAGAGAGTTACACCCGCCAAAAGAATCGAGAGGTCTGAGATAAGTGTGTAGAACGAGCTGCTGCTAGGGTACTTGCTCTGCCCTCAGGGCCCTCCTGAGAAGGCAGCAGCTAAGGGGAAGTCCCAGCCCACTTTGAAATGTCCCCGTTTTCTGCACTCTGGAGAAGAGTGAGGGGGTGCAGGGGAGAGTTGTCCCTTCTGCCCCCACGCTCCATACGTTACTGCTAACAACCTTGAAATTGCACCCATGGGTAGACTCGGCTCTTCAGCTCCTGTAAATATAAAGTACTTCTTGTGCTGACCCACGGACACCAGGACTGGCATGAGGGTTGTTGCTACCACACAGCAATTGTAGGTGGCTTTCCAGGGCACCACCAGCACAGAGGAACCAGGCAGTGCATTCTGAATCCAGAAATCCTAACCCAGTGCTTTGGGTGGCCTGCCAAATCGAGCTGGGATCGTAGAGGGGCCTGGCTGAAAAGGGGCGTGGCCTGGCAGGGGGTCAGCGGCACAATTAAGAGGCAACTCTTGCCTCAGCTGAATGCTGCCTGTTAAGCCACGCCCCCGTTACAATTCTATTTCATTCTTGCCTCTCTCATCTACTTTCCCTTTGTCATTTAAGCATGCCTCTGTTATTCCTATTTTGAAAAATCCTTCCGCTGATGTCTCTTCTGCCTCTAATTTCTGTCTATCTCACTTCTCCCACACCTCTCTAAAAATCCTCAAAATCGTAGCTTGCACTCAACTTTCTACTTTTGTCTCCCAAAATTCTATTCTTCCTGGTTTCCAATCTGGGTTTCGGCCAGGTTATTCTACTGAGACTGCTCTCCTCTCTGTTCTTGACTCATTACACTCTGCACGTCGCGCTAAACAGTCTTCTCTTCTTATACTTCTTGACCTTTCTGCCGCGTTAGATACTGTTGATCATACACTCTTGCTCTCTGCTCTCTCTTCCTTTGGTTTTTCTGGTTCTACCCTTCCTTGGTTCAAATCCTATCTCTCTCAGAGAACTTTTTCAGTTTCTTGGGCTGGGGTCTACTCTGAAACATATTCACTCACTTGTGGCGTTCCTCAAGGCTCAGTCCTTGGTCCTTTTATTTTTTCCCTCTACGCTTCTTCACTAGCTGGGGTTATCTCCTCTTTTGGGTTCTTGCATCATTTCTATGCTGATGATACAGCTCTTTCTTTCATTTCCACATTTCTCTGATGAGATCCACCACTGTTTACTGCTAAATCATGGATGTTCGATCACTTTCTTGTCCTTAATGATGCAAAAACAGAGGTCATTTTCTTTCCTTCTAACTCATCTTCTCTGGCTTCTTTACCTTCTGTTATTTCATTTCCGCCGGCTCAACTACCTATCTCATCAGTAGTGCGCAACCTTGGTATTTTTCTTGATTCAGATATTTTCTTTCACCCACCACATCTCACTTACTGCTCGCTCCTGTCGTTTTCATCTCTATAACATCAGGAAAGCCCATTTGTTTATGACGTTTAAAGCAACAAAGTTATTGATGTCTGCTCTAATCTTTTCACGACTTTTCAACTGCTCTTCTGCACTTTTCGGCTTCCAATCTCTCGCTTGGCTCTGCTTAAATCTGTACTTCATGCTTCTATTCAGGTTCTTGGTCAACTGGTTCCTCGCGACTCTATCTCTCCTCAGTGGTTCAACTTGGTTGCTTTCTTTTCATAAATGTCTAAAGTTTAATTTCTTATGTTTGATATTTAAAGCACTTTATGGTTCCCCCCACCCCATGTTTCTTTGATTGTCTCTTTCTATCTTCCTTCGCGTCCTCTTTGGTCTGCTTCTCATTTCCGCCTTGTTGTCTCCTCTCCTCCTTGTGCCCAATCTCATTTCCGATCTTTTTCTTCTCTCCTTGCACCTTTGAATACTCTCCCTCTCTCCGATCTATCACTGTTTACTCCTCCTTTCCAGCCTCTTTACGCTCTCACTTCCTTTCATCTGGTTAGCAAGGTCCTATTGCAATTTTGAAATACTTTAGGGCTGATTCACAGAGCATTTTCCAATGGGGTTTTGCCATTATAAAACACTTCCATGAATTAGCCCCTTTGTGTTTTAAATATTGATCCTACTGTCTGCACTGTTTTAATGCTATGTAAAGCACTTTGGTGTAAGGCGCTATATAAAATAAAATAAAATACAAATACAAAATAAGAGCCCAGGCTCAATTTTGCAAAGGGTGTGTGGCCTAACAGGAGGCATTCAAATCAGGTAAGTGTTGCCGCCTAACTGTGGCACTGCCTCCTCCCCGCCAGACACCACTTTGCATCAATCATCATCCTTGTACCTGGGGCATGAGAGTGATGATCCCTGCATTTCTAATGAAAGGGGTGCCTTGCAAGGGGTCGGTGTCGCAATGAAAAGCCAGGCAAGACCTTTCTTCTAAATCCTGAAGCTCACGCATATAAGGGAGAGCTTCAGGCTTCAGTAAAAAGAAAACCTTAACTTCTAGTGAACTGGGGTTAGCAGGGGACATTAGGGAGCCACGGCATGGCTTGTTTCAGACAGAAATGTCTGAGCCTGCTTGGGCTCCAGCCCAGCTAGCCCCGTCCCACTTAAAGCCCTGCCTTAACCATTGCCCCATTTATGAATGGATGGCTCGGCACCAAAATTGCCCTTCATTGGGCGGGGGCATTAATCCTTACACCAGTTACGGCTGACTCATTCCTTTGTAGGCAAATAATCCCATCCCGCTTCTATAACAAGACAATACGGGTGCTACACATACACCAATACAGAGACACAGGGCCTCATTACACGGGTGGTGGTAAGGGATTACCGGCACCGGTAAGGGCACCGGTGCCGGCAATCCCTTACCGCCCTACTACAAGGTCCCTCAGTGGGTCACGTCCTTAACGTGTGGTCAGACCACACGTTAAGGACAGGACCCGCTGAGGGACTTCAGAGCAAATAACGGTGCCGCTAATTGTGGTACCGTTATTTGCTCCTTCCCCATTCCCATTGAGCCCTATGGGACTCTATGAGGGCTCAAATGGGAATGGGGAAGGACCATGGTGAATAGGGAATTACCGCCCTCGCCAACTTTGGAATGGGGCGGTAATGCCGCCATTCACCATGCCGGACTCCGGCGGCAAACATGGCGCTACTAGCGCCATGGTTACCGCTATCCGTGTAATGAGGCCCACAGAGTGGACAGTCAGGGGCACAAAAGAAGGCCGCCCCTGAGAACCCTAAATGTCTAAACCCCGAAATGGGCCTTAATGCCTGTCTGACAGGAAGACTCTTGATTTATATAAAGGCCCCCCTCCACTGTACAAGGTGTCTTTCTAATCAACAAAGTGTCAAAGCATCCTTCCCCTCTGTCTAGCTACCCGTCCACAGCTTCCTGTGGCTCACCATCACCCCTTATTCCTCGGTATCCGAGGCTCACCCATGTTCCAGTGTTGCAATGTATTTTATTTTACTGTCAATTAATTTATCACGATTAAGCCTTTTTATCCATCGTGCTGTAGATTATAAACACCCACTAAAATCATGCATTACACTTATGCATAAACATACATGCTAGTATTAATGCAGAAACCAGCGAAGACCTAACTGATTAGTACCTCAAAAAAATCCAGAGAAAGAACATTCTTTTTACTTTTGGCGTGCAGGTGGGAGGCGCCACTGTTTTGGGAAAAATAATGGCGTGGAATTTATTGGAGAAAGGGCTGACTGAATGCCGGAACTAAGACGAAACACAGAGGTAGGAGGGACTCTTTGATGCCTGGTGTGCATTCATGCCCGTGCTCTTTGCTTTGACTGTACAGACCTAGGCCCTCATGCTCCTGGCTGCGCACAGCACCACGTGGTGAGGCTGTGCTGATTACAGGTGAAGAAGCCAGGTCTTAGGGCAAGGCTCTCCGGGGTCATTCCAGTGCCTCCCCTGCTGATCTCTGTAGGATAAACTGCAGAGACAGGAGGTTTAGAGATGTGGCACCCTAGCCCCTCATTGCAGACAGAAGCCTGTATGGATGCCAGAACCTGGAGCATGCCCAATGGTGCACCTCTTTGATCAACCCGCCCATTGCAAACCAGTGGCTTGCCAAGGCACCATGCACAACCCCTGCAATGCTGATGGACTCTTGCAGTTCGGTTGATGCAACCGACACACCCAAACGGACAACAGGCCTTCACCTCATTCATATCAACGTGCAAAATAAATGGATGACAACTGGCCATGTCCTCTGCGAAGCCCAGCAGAAGAAGGCAGAGCCAGATCTCTTCGTGTACATCTAGTTAGATGCCCTGCACCCTCCCATCAACAGAACTACAACCAGGCAGATACAGGGCTACCGCTCATCCATCACAGACCCACAGCAGGCTCCCACGTGACGTATGGAGATCATGGTCGTCTGCCGACACATTGTGGCCACTGTCGTGCCCTTAGTCCCCATACATGCAAGGGTAATTGGACTATGCATCTCCTTCACAATAGACTCCGCACTCACACCACACATACTGTGAGGCCGTAGGTGGCCCATAGACACAAGAGGCTACCCCTTCAGGAAATGTAGGCCTGTGGGTCAATATTACCTACACTGCACAGTGCAGCCATACATGTACTGCCTAATTGGGCCCGTTAACACCCTACTGCCATATTGGGACATACCTACACTGCATGATAGGGTCCTTTAGTGCCTTTTGGGGCCATACCTACATAATTAATGGGAGTCACCATTATCTATATTGCCTAATGAGCCCATCAATTATTTTCTCAGATTGTGTCCAGAGGTCCTGCGTGTTGAATTGGTAGTCATTTAGATTAGGATGTTCCAAGGATGCCATAAAGTCTGGGTGGGTGAGATAATTATGAGCAGTTCAAAGGAAACGTATTTACTCTTCCCCTTCACATATTGTTTGAAGTACCCTTGCAAATCATTAACACGCCAAATTCTTTAAAATCAGCAAGGAGCTGGACAATCTCCACTTCTCATGTTCCTTACCAGCCCCGCTATATGGCTCTGGCATCTCATTTCACCACTAAAACCCAGGACATCCTGTCCTTGCGTTCCTACTCTCCACTCTCTCCCAGTAGCTCTCTCAGGCCCCCTTTGGCTGCCACTCCCTCTCCACTCCCTCTCCTCTTCCTCTGTCCTCCTTCTGTGTGACAACACCTGACAATGGTTCTAGACAAGTCCGATTTATGAAAGTGTCGTCCAAACAGGTGCTCCCCTGCTCCTCCAGAACTATTAAGGACCACATTTCCGCAATCACTCTTTCACCACTGGATCTTTCCCTTCTCTCCTCAAGCACTCCCTTGGGTAACCCTCTCCTAAAAAAGCCTTCTGCCGAGCCCAACTGTCCAGCAAACTATTGCTCGATTTCTATCACTCCATTCCTGGTCAAGCATCTGGAACATCTGGCCATCTCCCAGCTTACACTCCACACTAAATCTGTTGGTTGTCTCCATGACCATCAGTCTGGCTTCAGAGCAGCCAGAGGCTCTCCTGAACACCCGTGAAGATCTGCTTGCTAAACTTGATTCCAGCTCCCTCTGCCCTCATCCTCCTTGACCTTTCCTCTGCTTTTAATACGGTCAAGCATGCCATACTGAACAACCGAACCCGCAAAAGCTTGGGCATCACGGATCTGCCCCTAGCGTGGCTTACCTCCTTCCTCCTGGAACAACACTCCCAGGTCCAACTTGAGTCCTTTCTCTCCACTTGTGGTGTCCCCAGCACTCTGTCCTCTCACCATGGCTCTTCAATGTCTATCTGGCCCCTTTAGCCCACCTGATCTCCACCTCCTTTTTTAACTTTCAGTGTTATGCAGATGACAATCAACTCTCCTTCAGGCTTCCCTCGGCCTCCTTTCCATCCTTGCTTGTGCCTGACTATCAATAAGTGATTCTAGAATGGTGCACCTAACACAATCTCTGCCTTGATGCCAATAAGATCCTCCTTATTGGGACCCCTGCTCCTGCTTTCCCTCTCTCACTCTGGCCATCCTCCTTGGGCCTTTTACCCTCTCCTTCCAGTGAGGCAAAAAACCTTGGTGTCATTTTCAACTACACTCTCTCCTTCTTTCCTCATATCACAGACCTTGCTAAGAAAGACCACTTCCGGCAGCACCCCCTCCCTCTCAGAGGCATTTTACCTTTTCTCAGCTTCCCTCAGGAGCTCATTGGCTCCAGAGCTCTGGTTCTCTCCAGGCTGGGCTACTGCAACAGCCTCTTTCTCAATCTGCCTAACTCTACCCTTCGGCCCCTGTAACTAATCCAGAACAGGACTGCAAGACTTATCCTTGGCCTCAAGCCCAGAGATCGCTTGTCACTGAGCTGCTGCTAGGTGAGTCTTGTGAGGAGAGAGCGAATCAGGAGCATGTGACTGAAGCAGAGCGGAAACGAGGAAAGATAAGGAAACTAGTAAAGAGACAGATTGAAAGGAAAGTGACAAGGTCGAGAGAAACTAAGAGAAAGGCAGAAAGCAGAGCACACAAGGGATGCAGAGGAAAAGGACTATAATAAAGAGGGCGCGAGCAACCCGAAACGAGACAGAAACGGAAGAGTGGAAAAGGTAAAGAAAGTGCAAGTGTGCATGGGAAAGTACGAAGGAAGTTGCCAGTGGGCAACTCTAGCTTTGTGCCTTTGGGACCCATTCTGGGTTCACCAGGCTGCCAACTTTAGCGCAAGGGTGTAGGTGCAGTACAGAGAGGGAGGCCTACATTGAGGGAGTCATAGGGCAAGGGACCCAACTGGGAACGTAGAAATGAAACCATGCGCTCACTTGTCATGTGTCCACTCGATTCATCACCTCTCTATGAGTATGCACCCCTTTAGATGAAAGGAAAGGTAAAGCACAGGTCTCTTTATATTTGAGTTTGTTTTTTTATTAGCATAATACACATTTATAGATACAAAAAGACTAAAATGAAAAGGTAGTCAAAGACACTATTTATAAACGTCTTAAAAAGAAGGCACACATGTACAAGATGAAATATTCAAGCCATTTAATACTAGCCTGATTGTGTGCCAAAAACCTATAACATAATAGATTAAAGAAGTATCATAGCTCAGTGGCAACCTGCTTGCCTTGGAAGCAAAACCACATGGAGCAACACAGGTTCGATCCCCGGGTCCGCAACGCGTTATAAATATCATATCAAATCATATCCCATAAAGCAACTCCATAAATAATCACTGGCACTTAAACAAATATCCGCTTTACCATAAGCCAACACCTATACACTCCAACTAAATGATGTCAATCCATGAAATCACTATGGGCACTGGCACAGTCAGTTAGCCCTTCGGCTTTTATAACATCTTTGCTGGGCCTTGAAACCCATGCAATGCACTTCTTCAAGAGAATCCATTGCCATATGCTCTTATCAATTCTCATCCCTCAGACTTTGGTCCCCCAAGGGTGTTCACCCACAGCGCTTTGAGGCCATACCAATGGCATTAGGGCTATACAAATTTCATATAACATAACATAATATAATACGAAAATGACACTTCTCTTACTGAGCAAAGCATGTTATCAACACCTAGAATAACCAACATAAATGATTTCTGATATAATGTTATCATTCCAAGATATACAGTCTGGTACAATCATATTCTCCTCTTGAGGGGGAGGGGACAAATAGCACCAGTGGGGCCTCCTGGGTGCTTTTCACAAAATTAAAGAGGATTTTGAGTGAATATAATAATCACAGCAGATGTTTGCATTGACATATATGTCTGTCACAAAAAAAGGTTGCATGCTTGAATCCTTCTGTAAGTGCATAATGGGCACTGGGCTTGGTTCTAATTTCCTTCTTCACAACACTCATCCTAACATTAAAGTGTTTGTAACCATGAATCATGCAGACTGATTTGGACACCCGTAGAATTTAAATGTAGGGATAAAAGGGCTCATTTTCCTGAGGGGCGTAACCTTAATTGAAGATGTCCCATTTTCGTCCATTTGTATGACAGAGGGGCGGGACACAACTTGCATGTCTGCCGCCTCCCTTCCTCTCTGCCATACAAACGGCCCAGCATTTGTGCCGCCATGCATTTTCATGCCGGAGCAAACGCTCCCTTTGGAGCCCATCGGCTTTATGCACCAGCAAAAAGCAGGCTGACCCCACAGGGATCATTTGTAAACGCTGCCTGCCATCCATGCATGGCAGGCAGTGTTTACTCATTTTGCCCTGTACAATGTAAAAGTGCATAGTAAATAGCAGCATACACGCTTGTACATGCCTTTCGCCCTGCACTTCAATGTGCAAATGACAAAAATTCTGAAGCGGGGATCTGTGCATGGCAAATTGCATGCTTACGGGTCCCCGCCGCCGCATTATGTGGAGACCCAAGCTAATACTCACTGATGAGGCCCAACAAGGCTGAAACATGTCAGGGGATGCTTGTGGTCTCGCGCAGAAGCGATGTGGCCTAGCAGTTTGGGCTGGACTACCCCTTTGGGGGTGGGACTGAGCCTGATTTGCATATGTCTTTCTTCTTTTTTAATGACTTGGCAGGCGAAGAAAGATGGTCTGGGGGTGTTGTCCCGAGCAATGTCAGAGGTTAAGATTCATTCTAAACCTTCCAGCCATCACCTCTTTGGTTTTGACTCAAAAATGGCGTTTCCTCTCTCCAAAACTGGGAGCCTGGCAGAATTTTCAAAGAGGAGGGGCAGGCCTCCGCAGGCACCCTTAGAGAAGGATGTATGGGATGCATAGTTGGGCATCATTTCTGCATTGTATTTAACATGTTTTAATATGTTTGAAAGGGGGTTGCAATATGTAGTACCTGCTATGCGTTGTTGGAATCAAGGACAGCAGATGCCATGTGCATCCCTCACAACACTTTGCCCATCGTTGATGCCATGGCCACCAGCAGCATGCCAGGCAGTAGTTTACCTTTAACAGGCAACCCTTGGTAGCAAAGAACATTAAACCAATCACACTCACCCTCTGGTGTTCAGCTCCCTCCACACAGACAACTTCAGTCCCTACTACAGAAACATTGTACCAGCGTAAGTTCCTCAAAAACCTTGGCTTGGAAGGTTTGGTCTAACTTGGCAACATCTTATAATGGTGAACAAGGAAAGTAGTTGGTACAATCAATACATTTGTTCCATGGAGTCGCGTCTCACCAGGTCTGGGGTTTAGCCAAGTACAAGACCCCTTGCAAAATAGGTAAGGTATGAAGTAACCTGGAAAGAGACTGCGCCTAATTTTTGCAAATTAGTTTTATTTCTCTGAAAATTGCCCTTATAGTTGATGACACGTGTTTCGGTCCTCCAAGGACCTTTTTCAAATCAGGGCTTATAGTCATGTAAGATGCCCCTGTCACATAATGTGAAAAATGAGCTTCCATATGTCAAAAGGGTAAATCCCTGTTGCTGCAACTTTACTCGTGTTGAACTCGCTCGCTGCTAATGGCAAACAGAGGTGTTTTCCATACACTCCTCCTCCTACCTCTGTTTGCCATTAGCAGCGAGCGAGTTCAACACGAGTAAAGTTGCAGCAACAGGGATTTACCCTTTTGACATATGGAAGCTCATTTTTCACATTATGTGACAGGGGCATCTTACATGACTATAAGCCCGGATTTGAAAAAGGTCCTTGGAGGACCGAAACACGTGTCATCAACTATAAGGGCAATTTTCAGAGAAATAAAACTTATTTGCAAAAATTAGGCGCAGTCTCTTTCCAGGTTACTTCATACCTTACACTATTATACCAGCGTAAGCGCAATTGTGTACGGTATTAGCACCAGGGCTCAAATTCCCTAGTGCAAAAAACTGTTCTGTCAATGCATCTTTTCAATGGGCCAATGTTTGCACTAGTGCTAACACCGTGCACTATCAGCACAGGGGCAAACGTTGCCAACGCAGAACCTCAGTGATGCAATACTTTTAGCCCTTCTGTTAATCACGTGACCCTTCGGTTTAGTGGGTGCCTGCATCCTGGTCTCGAGCCAGGGGTCCAGGGTGACCAGCACCTCTGCGACAAATCACCATTGACTCTCATTACAGAAGCACCCATTTTACAAGTGAACTGAACATGTCTTGAAAACCCGGCTGAGGTGTACTATTTGGCTTGTCGAAGATGTCAGTCTTATGATATCCGAATACTCCTTCAAAATGCGCAAGGCGCCTGGATGACTGCAGGGAGTGCTGTGTGCTATACAAATACACTGATTATAGGTGTTGCCTGAAAGCGTCTCGACATTACATAATATGAATTATGGCCATCATCTGCCCCCGCCCCCTACAAGATATTATGACACACGCACAAACACATAAACACACACACATACACACACACAGACAGACAGACAGGACATCCATGAAGGACAGGCCCTCGTTCTTTAAATAGCACCCGTTTTAAAAATGATTGCTTTCGTGCTTATTCTGAGGAATGTCTGTTTCTATCGCACAGGAATACAATAAGACATATTTGGATGGATTTTAATATGAAAATAGTCAATTGGGTTTTTTACTCTTTCTTCCTCCTCGGTTCTATTGCTCTGCTGTGCCTGTCCCAGTCCCACCCAGTCCTCTCACTTCCTGCCTGCTGGAACAGACTCCACCTGTATGTTTGCTCTTACACTACCCTTCTGTGGGCAGCCTAAAGAATTCTTGCCACTGGTTTTAGTCCTGCCTCTCCTGCTGGGAGTCGGCACTAACTAGGCCACACGACTGTGCACCTGGGGTGTGTCCACCAAGAAAGGACACAGCTCTCTGAGTAAAGACTCTGGGACTAGCATCAAAGCTTCAGACGTGGTCTCCAGAACTGGAGACAATACTATAGAAATGGAAAAAATACTGCTGATGCAGGATTCTCAAGGACACACAATATTGTAGATGTGTTTGTTCTCTCTCTTTCTCTCTCACTCTCTCTCCATCAGAGTATGGTTGCTAGTGATTTGGGCGTCCTTCCTTCTCACGGAATGAGGTGTGTGGGAGTACAACCGAGTCTACCGCAGGGGTAATCTCCACAGGTAATAAGAAACAAGTACAAATTACAGATTTCTGCCAAGTTGTAGAGCCAGTGAGAGAGGCTTCTGACAATGGGGACAAATCTGTACGTTGATGTGTCGTCATTAGGAGGAGATGTCGCCTCGAGTAACCTCGAGTAAATCAAACGGAAACAGCTGAGCCATACGACTCCCATTCAATAATGGGACAGGACATAGCTGTTCCTCAATCGACACCCATGCAGGCTTCGTCTCAGCAAGATTTCCTGACACCAACAAATGTTCAACTGCGCAAAGGGTCAAGTGTTCTTCCCAACTAAGAGTCGTCGGGCACGTATTCGATATCTCAGCTCCACCTGGTTCAGGAATCTTTATTAAGACTATACTACAATATGAAAGACATTGTTCTTGAAAATTCGGGGAAATTAAGAAGAATCTGAAAACTCTGCTGTTCCTTTAATTGACGGCTCAGCTCCCCTGCACACTTGTCAGCTCTTTCTGAGGTTTATGTCTTGTCCCACTCCCTAATGCCTACTGGTCCGCGGCTGCGCTATATAAATGCTTAAACTAAACTAAGCTCATTTCTGTAGACAAACATGTACAGATCTCGCTGGCAGCACACAGCCCCCCCCCCCCACCCCTCAGTTAATACTCCACTCCATGTGGAGGAAGGCTGGTTTTTGATAAAACAGCTGATCCACCTATGTCAGAGGAGATGCTAAATAGCCCTACACCTCTTCTAGAACACAAGTCCAGAGTAAGCCTTTCACCAGACCTTAAAGTAGCAGATAACGAGGACTGTCCCAACTAGGCCCCACCGAATAAGCATCTATCTATTACAGTACAGGCGGACCCGGTCATCAACAAGGGCAAATCAAGACTCCACAAAGGAAAAAATCTAAAAACGTATCAAACAAAGTCAAAAATAAAAACAGGTCTTTAAGAAAGATTCCCCGGGGCTCTGCCGTCTGTGGGGGAAATTATCAATCTTAAAAAACAGCCAGTGACTACTTTGTTTTACAATGTTCATGGGACTAAGACTACAGTGCAAACCATGATAACAAGAACATTCGAAAGGGTAAGGAAAAGCGAGCACCTATGAAGAAAAAAAAGAATCACTGCATTTCTTATACCCCAAAGGAATTGCGCCTCAATTATATAGCACAAGAAGAAACTGAGTATTCTGAGTATGAAGATCCGGTAGGGCACGCCTGCGAGATAGCAAGATTGCCTCCAAAATCCAAACATGGTAACTTGATTCTAGCACCACCTGAAAGACAACTCAGACTGATTGTGCTCTTGAACTAATAAATGTTCACATTTTCCATTCAGGAGTATCCAGAGGTTCTGAGGCATTTGAAGAACGCATTGTAGGACTGTAAGATATTATTCAAGTAAGTGGCGACCTTGATTTAAACAGGGCTAAATTTCTCCATATATTTTCCAAGATTCCGGCATTACGCCTTCTTCATTCAGGTGATATCGACTTGGTGTCCACACCGGATAATGGCAAGGATAAACTGGTTGCATGTTTCCACTCATATATTTTTGCAAGACTTGTATGGGAACAAGAGGTTTAGGTCTATGGGGTTTGACCGAGTTGACTTTAAACAACCGGGGGAAGTCAAATCATTCTTAGCCGATTGTCTCAGGATTAATAAGACTCTGTTGCAGCATCGACTACCTTTAACCATCAAACGGGTCTTTGCAGCAAGTACTCGGTCAGTCCTGAATTCGTGGGCTCAAGATCCCCACTTTGGCAAAGACCAGGATTGGCGGTGGTTGGTTGGCAGCAGTGTCCATCAATCCCCACACTAAAACAAAAGTCCTTTTTTCTTCTTATCTCTAGCCATCATGACCTTATCGTCTTGGAATTTCTGAGGATATAGAAATATAGCCTACGCAGCTCAAATGTCTTCAATATTTCTTGATCAACATGTTTTAATGCTACAAGAGACAATGATGCCTGAGCTCCCTGAACTAGAGGGCTATAAAACCTATGGCAATCCAGCTAGTAGAGGCTCGACTGCTCATCCATCTGGTTTGTTGGCTGCCTGTTTGCTTATGAATGACTCACCTTTCCATATACTATTTATTAATCGCTACTGAAATCTGGCTAGAATCTCTTGTAAAGATTTTCAAGCTGCGTTAGATGAAATCATTGCAGAATAGTTGTGGAAAGGCTATGCTAAGAACATCATAGTTGGAGGTGGCTTTAATGCTCTTATGCAAAGGCTGCAATGTTTACGAGCTATTCTGCTGGTAATAGAGGAACAGTTTTGTTGGAAGCGGGGGCAGAGGTTTTATATGCGATTCTTATATGGATAAATGGGATTTGAAGATTTCTCTGCAATTAAACTGGTCACCAAAAGTTTACAACCTGGAGGAGAGATCATAACTCTTCCTGGATCGACCACATATATCTAACAACGAATATGAAATCTATTTGTTTCCCAATCAGGATTTCAGAATATAAATTAAGTGACCATTTAAGCATATCTATCACTGTTCATGTGCCCATTGCAACTCATGAAATAAACCATGCCTTAGCTATGGTGTTCCCGGCTGGGCGGGCGGGGCTTACTGTTAAATGGAATGAGGATCATTGTATGGTATCCAGTGATAATGTTGCTGTGAAAATGGCCACAATGTGGCAACATTTCCTTAAAAATGCACCCTCCAGAGAATCAAACACTTTCCCCAAATATTGTAGGATTGGAGGTAACAATATATAATTATACCTCTCCTAGAAAATGTTTACTTTGGCACCAAGCTCAGACACAGTCCTGAGATCCACTTAGTATTGGACTTGCAATGTAGTATGGGCAATGGATGCCCCCATGTAATTCAGTTCCTTGAACTGGATGAGCGGTCTAGCCTTTCGGGTGTGGCTCAGCACAGGGATACCTGGGATACCTAAAGACTATTTAAACCACACCCGGCCTGAGAAACATGCTTTGCATTTCTCTGCACCTGCAGCATGACACTCACTGTGTTAGGATCTCCTGAAGAGGCCCACTTCTCTCTTCAGCGGCAGCGCACCTGCAAGAATAAGAAATTCATTGCCAATACTCACCTCGAAGAGCATCCAACTTCTGTCCAGCTCTTCCAGTCTTGCGGATTCCTACGGCAGAGTCATCTCCATCTCGGCACGCCGCGCCCTACCAAGGGGGAGAAGAATAGAAGAAAAGATGTTAGTAAGCATTCTGCAATACTTAGCTCTCTCGAATTAGCAAATAGAGTTTATCCTTACCTGAACTCCCGTCGATCTGACAACTTCTGCTCCGGAGCATCCCACCGATCTGAAAAAAGGGAAAAGACACATCAGGTTAGCGCAAAACATTTAAGAGGCGCCGCACATCGCGCTTTCTCACCGCAGCTCATCTCCTCAGCTCGCTTCCATGCTGGGTTACTGCGGCACCTAAAAGGACACAGAAAAGACGAACATTGGTTAGTGCTAAGGAAGCCAATAAGCATCATGCCATTCCTACTTACTTCAGCAGCGCATCACCATCCTCAAGACCTTCATCACCTAAGGAAAGAAAGACACAGTATTAAAGGGACTAGAGCCATCAGAACTTTTGTAAGACTCATTCCAATTACCGGTTGGGCTGAAGCCGCAGCAAGCCCCGTCTGCTGGGCCCGTGCCAGTGAAGCAACTAGGCACCCTCCAGCCCACATCACCCAACGCACCCCTGCATCAAAGGTAGGACGGAGAGCGCCCCACATCAAAAAACAAGGCCCAGTGCTTGGTTGAGCAAGTCCAGGGAAGAGTTTGAAGTGGTCGGAAGTTCGGACCGGCTGAGTGGAGTCCCCGTGGATATCAGGTGAGCGTCACAGAACACAAAGCCTCACACCAAAAATCCACCTGGGCGTCATGGAAATGTCAGAAACCGACCAGTTAGCCCAAATGTTGGGACAGTTACGCTCTGAAGTACACGGCCCGGCAGGAGACCAACACCCTGAGGAGGGAGTTGATAGTTGCTAAGGAACAAACAGATGACTTAAGCCGACAACTTCTCCAGTCGCAAGCGGGACATGCACCATTGCCGGGAAAGGTGTCTACAATGCCAGTACCATCAGACAGCCCTGTTCAGATAACCTTTCCTGGGGCAGTTCCCTTGGCACCACCGGAGCGATTCACTGGGGATCCTAAGAAATATGCCACTTTTATGAACCAGTGCCTTCTGCACTTCCTTTGCAGGCCCGGGGCCTTTCCAAATGACCAATCACGGGTCGCATTTGTGCTATCTTATTTGAGCGGAAGTGCTGCAGACTGGTCAGTACCATTTGTCACTCAAGATGATCCTCTGTTACACGATTTCAGGGGTTTTCAACAGGAAATGGAAAAACTTTTCACCCGTCGTACTCATGGACAGGCTCTAGACAACAAACTTCTATCCCTTTGTCAAGGGAACCAAGACCTATTGACATACATCGCCACGTTCAATAGACTTGTGGTTGAAGCTGAATGGCCTGCAGAGAAGAGAACCACATTATTTCATAGGGGTCTGCAGGGAGAGCTAAAGGATGTCCTCGCACAAGTAGTGGACCCCTCTCAAGACTGTGCAGAATTTATTAACCTGGTGGTTCAGCTAGATCAAAGATTGCAAGACCAAAGAGCAGATCGGATCAGACCCGACTCTCGCCCTATTTATGTGCGTTCAAGGTACAATGTTTCTCGATCAACAGAAGGCTCAGGGGAACCAATGCAGATTGGAGGCGTCAGGTCACCCTTGACTAAGGCGGAAAGAGATAGGAGGAGGCAACAGCAATTATGTTTGTACTGTGAAAATCGGGTCACTTTCTAAAGGAGTGCCCAGTGAAGCCACCGAGAAGGATAGTAGGAGCTACGGACAAGGAAGACCCCACGAAAGAGTCGGAAAACTGACCAGCCCGGCAAGTGTAGGGTCCACTTGTCGAGCGAAGAAAGTGAACTACAGACCTCCCATTTTGCACTACCTGTGATCCTGATCGATCACCAACAACCATTGCGGATGCACACAGCAAGAGCGTACATAGACAGTGGAGCTGTTGGGAATTACATAGACCAAGATATCGCAGCAAAGATGGGACTTCCTTTATGTCCAAAGTTAACCACAGACACTGTAACCACAGCTGATGACACGGAAATAGCCTCCGGTCCAGTATCCCAATGCACTGCTATATTAACCCTTCTGTGCCAAGATGGGCATCAAGAATCAATCGCTTTTGACCTAATCAAGGCACCTCAGTTTCGACTGATTTTAGGGAAGCCCTGGTGGGTAGCTCATAATCCTCGATTAGATTGGCAAGCAAAGGAGCTGGCCTTCTCCAAGACCTGTGCTCAAACGTGTTATCGTCAAGAGAAACAATCAATCGACGCCCGAACCTCTCCACTGGGAACAGTGGCAGCCGGGTCCCTACCAAGAGAGTACCAGGATTTTCAAGACGTGTTTCAGAAGGAACAAGCTAATACCCTACCTCCACACAGACCATACGATTGCCAGATTGACCTGATACCCGGCGCCCAGATCCCTTGTGGATGAATCTACGCACTCACAGAACCAGAAAACCAGCACCTGAAGTTCTATCTCGACCAATACCTGGCAAACGGGTTCATCCATCCCTCGAAGTCCCCGGAGGCCAGTCCTCTGTTCTTCGTACCGAAAAAGGAAGGGGACCTAAGAACATGCATCGACTATCGCGCATTGAACCAGATTACCATCAAAATCTGTTACCCCCTTGTGATGCTGGAAATGCATCAGAGGGACAGGGCCAATGAATCCTTGTCCTTTACTGCTTTTTATCGTGTGTTCTGTCATGTTTTCTGCCCAGGAGTCCATGTGGGACTCCTGGCAGTGCAGCTCTCTCTTTTGGTTTGGTGAACAGACCCATGGGATACCCTTATGGCACCCATGGGTAGGGGTACAACCCTGTGCCCCTAGTGTATGTTTTTGGGCACCTGTGGGTGGCCCACAGAGCAGGGTATGGGCTGGTGGCAGCTCCATGCTGAATTTGACAGGTGCTCTGGGTGTCCTCCATTTTGGGATACCCAGGCCCTGCCATTGGGATCAGTTGATTCCTGATAGGAAACAAGATGGCCCCTGTGGCCTCTTGCTTTCTATTGCCTGTTACCTTGTTTCCCAAAGTCCTGGGAAGCCCTGACTCTGTCCCTTCCCCCTGACTGGCTGTTGGGTGGAAGTTCCATATATGGTGTTGTTGTGAAGGCCCAGCTAGACTGACTGGAGCCTTCCCAGTGACTGTATGTTGTGGGTACCTCCTGTGGGTGGGACCTGGGTGAATGGAGTGTGTGGCCAATATACACTCCTTGTTGTGGTTGTCTGGTCTCTGGCATGAGAGACAAAGACTGAGACAGCCCTGCCCGAAACTAGCCTGAATGCAGTGTGTAGTGTTGAATGGCTGGGTACTTGTCCCAATCCACATTCCTTGTTGTGAGTGTCTGAAAGGGAGGAGTGTGGCCTGAATGCACTGTGTGCCTGATTGGCTGACTGACTGCATGAATGCCCTTCTGTATGATTGGCTGCTGAGTGTGTGCCAGCAGTGTGGATGAGAGACAGAATAGTATATCTGGGGACCTCTCACCACTGGTGATAGTTCAGAAGCGTTCTGGAGCTGAGTCTCCACTCTAAGAGTAACTGGAACTGCTGATCCTCGACGTCCAGCTGGAAGAAGAAGACTTGCTGTTGCATGTGCTTCGACCGATCCGAAGGCTGCCGAAATGGTCAAAGACTGACCCGAGAGAGGACCTGGTAAGGCGCCCTCTTCCTGTGCTCCGAGGGATCATCGAGCACCGCTACATCTTCGCCGAAGCCCCCAGGGAGTCAGACCCCCGAAAGGCTGCCGACCCGAGACGGGACCGCCGAGGAGATCGAAGTGAAGCACCCGGACATCGCCGCCGTCGAAGTCCATTGCCGTAGACCAGGGTTCGCAGGTCTGTGTAACCGCTGGAGGCCCGTCGAAGTTGTGTTGCCCAGCCGTGGGAACCACTTGACGCCGTGCCGCCGACGACTGGAGCCGTCCGCTCCTTGCCTAAGAACATTTGAATCGAAGGACTCCCTCGTCCGCACCGTCGACCGCTTTATCCTGCCGGAGAAAGTCGAGGATGACCAACGCTCCGAGGAGAAACCTAACGGTGGGTTTCCTGCCACCCGAAGACCACAAAGACTCGAACGACTCGACGCCCTTGCTGGGCCCCCGTCTCCACAATCTTTGCGGTCCAGAACAATTGTCATCGAGGGTGCCCCGCACGCCTCTGCCTTGCAGGATGCCGACGCTCCGTCGTCGACGAGCACCGCTTGGATCGAAGCTGCCGCCTCATCGACGCCGTTCTACCCTGTTTGTTGTCGGACGTTCGACGCCCCGTGTCTCCCGCTTGAAAGGGAAGGCATTCAAGAAGGGCCGTCGATTCCCCGACGCCGAACGCCGAGTTCCTCAACGCTTCTCGACGCCTCTCGACGATCCGTGACTCCCGCTTGAAAGGGGGTTGCTCAAGAAGGATCTGTCGACACCTCTTCGAAGAACTCGACTCCACCAGGTACATTGGGGGGGTAAAAACATTATAGGAGGGAATAAGACTTGCAGAACAATATATGGACTGGGCTTGTGCTATATCTTTATTTTACAGGTTGCCCAGGTGGGGGGATCTCCACACAGAACGGTGTCTAGTGGTAGGGGCCAGTATTCTGCCTATTGCTCAACCATCTTATTTTCTCTCCTCTCTTTATTGCTGGTTTCACTCTATTGATCTGTGTGACATTGTTACAGTATTGTTGATGCACTTTAATGAGATCTAATACAAAGGGTGGTACCACTTTAGAATTGTATATATTTGCCATTGTTGATTTTCCTAAGTACAAAGTGAGTTATTATGATAAGTGTACATAACCTTGAATATTGATTATATAAAGACTGTATTCTAACCAATATAGTGTGTGGACATTCCTTTGTGGGGGCTTGGGGACTACACTGTACTTAAGAACCAGCCTGCATCACCTCGTGAGAAGCTAGGCCTTGATTGCTCGACCATAGCTACCGAATAGAGAATCTAGGCTGGGGTCCTCTGTGCCTCCCCTCTACCATATAGAGAGCAGAAGTACAGACCACCCCCTACCAGTCCTTTACAGCTGGTGGCAGCAGTGGGATGCTTATGGTTTTAAGAATCAGTGTATAACCATGCCACTTACAAAAGATATCTGCATTTTATTAAATTAAGGTTTAGTTGTGTACAAGATAACTGCATTACAAACGATGGAGTCTATTGCAAATGGCAAATTGACTCGAATGAGCTTGGAGGCTCTCCAGAGTGCTTGTGAAGCCAGGGAGTTAGACTTTGTGGATAAGTCTAGGGCTGAGCTGATAGCTGCCCTGGTGGACTACCAGACTGATGGTGAAACTCTTGATGAGGGGGGGAATGCAACCAATGAGGACTCTGCCCCTGGGGTTTCTGCTGAATCTGTTTCTGGGAATGCCGCCATTCTTGCTGCCTCTTTTCCAACCCCCAGCAATTCCTTGGAGCTTGAGTTACTAAGGATGAAATTGGCCTTTGAATACCGCAAGTTGGAAATAGATGCTGAACTTAAGAAAGAGGAGTTGGCTCAACAAGTGGAGCTCAAGAATAGGGATCTTGAACTCAGAAATAAGGACCTTGAACTCAAGAGCCAGGACACTGAATGTCAGAGAATCCAGATAGAGAAAGCTAGAGTGGAGACTTCAGCTAAAACCAGTGAGAGTGTCAGGTCCCCAGCCACCAAGTTTATGAAAGATTTGGTTGGTGTATTTGTGGAGGGTTCAGATATCCTCCAATGGATTGAAGCGTTTGAAATGGCTTGTGCGATTCAGGATGTTGATAAAAGAGATTGGGCTAAGTGTTTGTTAAGCAGAGTGCCTCAAACTGGATATGACTGTATTCTGAAGCTGAGTGTGGAAGAAAGGGGTCAGTATGAGTGTATGAAGTCTGCTTTGATTGCCAAGTTTGGCAAGACACCTACCCAATACCTTAGAAGGTTCAGGGATTTTAAGAAAAGAGAGAATGTGTCTTGGGTTGACTGGGTGAGTGCTGCGCACATGAACATGATGGGGTGGATTAATGGATACAAGGTTAAGACTTTTGTTGAATTGTCCCGCCTCTTGTTTTTTGAGCATTTTTCTGAAGCCTGTTCACCAGAGCTGCGTCAGTATGTGGCTGACCAGAACATTTTGGACCCCTTTAAGCTGGTTAGGTTGGCTGACAAGTGGGTCTCCCACCGGGTGTCCCCTAAGGACTCCAGTGGGAAGGACAAGGACAAGGAAAAGGGGGCCTCTCAGAAAGCTGAGGAGTCCCACAAGCAGTCACAGTCGGGTAAACCTAAACCTTCCTCTCCCAAGACCCAAAAATCTAGTGGGGATAAGTCATCTGTGGGTGGGAATAAGAGTAGTGGTCCACCTGCTGCAAAGCAGGCTCCCAGTGGTCCCCGTACCGTACCCCGCACTCCTGGCACTTGTTGGGACTGTGGGGCTCTGGATCACAAAAGGGGTGACTCCAAGTGTAAAGGTAAGGCACTTGGAGTACAGGCTGTCAGCCTGACCTACCCTTACCCCGTGTCTGAGGTGGAGGCCACTGTCCTCCCCTCCTCTACCGGGATCACATTTTGTGCTCCGGTAGAGATTTCCTTAGTGTCCCTTGGGGCCTGGGACCAGTATGCAGAAGTACTGGCGACTATCCCACAGAACACCCGTAGGTTTTTGAGAAGTGTCCTCTTGAATGGCCAGCCTTCTACTGGTTTGAGAGACACTGCGGCAAGCATGACAGTGGTGGACAGGACCCTGCTCAGGCCAGAGGACTATGTAGGTGCTCCTCTGAGAACCACCAGGTTAGCTGGTGGGCCTCCCAAATTATCGCCTGCAGCCTTAGTCACACTCATGATTGGAGACAAGACAGCAAAGCTTCCTGTCCTGGTTCAGGACAATGTCCCTGCCAACATTCTGTTAGGAAATGATCTAGTAGAGTTGGGGTTGATCTCGGATGGTCTTCCCATGACTGCTGCTGCAGTTACTAGGTCACAGGTGACACCGGGTCTGGCTGTGAGTCAGGTACCCGAGCCAAAGGCGAGGCCTAAGGCAAGAAGAAGGAAGACCAAGAAGGCCAAATCTGTGGAGGGAACACCTTCTCTTCCTGCTGTTCCGACAGCACCCATTGGGATCCATGCTCTGGACGGGCTGCGTCCAGTGGAAAACCCAAACTCAACTCCTGTGGGAGAAGAGACAGAAGACTCTCCTGTGGGAGAGGTTCTCAACCCGGAGGATCATCCCGAACTTCAATGCTTGTTAGCTGAAGGGGGACCCTCCCGGGCAGACTTCTGTAAGGGACAGAGAGAGTGCCACTCTCTCGAGGGACTGAGGAATCAGGCCCTGTCCCAGGCACAAGGAGAAGTGCCTAGGACATTCCCGATTTATTGGGAGGGTGAGCTCCTTGTTAGTGAGCCCACTAAGCCTGAACCTGGTGCCCTCAAGAGGTTGGTGGTACCCCAGGTTTACAGGCCCTTCCTACTGCAGTTGGCGCATGAGGTGCCCTTGGCTGGTCATCTTGGGACGAAGAAGACTAAGCAGAGGCTCTCTGCCCATTTCTACTGGCCACGGATGGGAGTAGAGGTGGAGTCCCACTGCAGGACCTGCCCAACTTGTCAGTTGTCTGGCAAGACTGGAGGCAGTGTCATTGCCCCACTGCAGCCATTGCCAGTGGTTGGCACACCATTTGAGAGGGTGGGCATCGACATCGTCGGTCCCCTTGACCCTCCCACTTCAGGTGGACATCGGTTCATCCTGGTCTTGGTAGATCATGCCACCAGGTACCCTGAGGCAATACCCCTTCGGACTGTTACTGCCAAGGTGGTTGCCGGGGCTCTCCTGGGCATTTTCACCCGTGTTGGATTCCCCAAGGAGGTTGTCTCTGACAGAGGATCCAACTTCATGTCTAGTTACATGAAAACCATGTGGAAAGAGTGCGGGGTAACCTACAAGTTCTCCACCTCTTACCACCCCCAGACAAATGGTCTGGTTGAGAGATTTAATAAAACTCTCAAGGGCATGCTAGGGGCTTTGGAAGAACCCCTAAGGAGGAAATGGGATCTCCTCCTGCCATGCCTGCTGTTTGCTTACAGAGAGGTACCTCAAGAGGGTGTTGGTTTCAGCCCCTTTGAGTTACTCTTTGGACATCCCGTGAGGGGACCCCTCGCCTTGATCAGAGAAGGCTTGGAAGCCACCCCTCCAGGTCCCGCCAAGCAAGTGGGGAACTATGTGCTAGGCCTCAGACGGAGGATGACACAGAAGATGGGTCAGGCAACAGCAAATCTCAAGGCCAGCCAGGAATTGAATAAGTACTGGCATGACCTTAAAGCCTCGCAAGTGGATTGGACTCCGGGACAGGAAATCCTTGTGATGGAGCCTACCAAGCCTAGAGCTTTGGCAGACAAGTGGACTGGACCCTTCAGGATCATCTCCAAGATGGGCGAAGTCAATTATCTGGTTGACATGGGAGCCTCTGGGGTAGCCCCTCAGATATTCCATGTCAACAGGCTCAAGCCTTTCCACCGGCGAGCAGAAGTCTCATGTCTCTTGCTAGCTTCAGGGCAAGAAGAGGATGAGAGTGAGCCCCTTCCTGATTTGCTGCATAGCAACCCTCAGGATGGCTCAGTAGAGGGAGTACATCTCTCTCCGGATTTGACAACAGAGGGGCCTGCAGGGCTTTACTCCAACAGTATGCCTCTCTGTTTTCACTGACGCCAGGCCTTACACCGTGGTGTAGGCATGAAATTGACACTGGTGACAGTGTGCCTGTCAAAAGCAGGTGCTACCGTATGTCAGATACCGTCAAGAACCACATCCAGGCTGAGGTCGCCAAGATGTTGGATCTGGGTGTTATTGAACCCTCAACCAGTCCCTGGTCCAGTCCAGTGGTCCTTGTCCCCAAGGCAAGTTCCCAGGCGGGTACCAAGGATTGGAGGTTCTGTGTGGACTACCGAGGAGTCAATGCCGTCACCAAAACTGACGCGCACCCATTGCCCAGGGCTGATGAGCTCGTGGACACCATAGGTCCTGCCAAATTTGTGAGCACCTTTGACCTTACCTCAGGCTATTGGCAAATAGCTCTGACGGACCATGCCAAGGAAAAGACGGCCTTCTCAACACCTGAGGGACTCTACCAGTTTAGGGTCATGCCTTTTGGGTTGAAGAATGCCCCTGCCACCTTCCAGAGATTGGTCAACCATGCACTCTGTGGGCTGGAAGCCTTTTGTGTGGCTTACTTAGACGACATTGCCGTCTACAGTTCCACCTGGGAAGAGCATTTGACACATCTGGATAAGATGTTGCAGGCCTTGAAAAGGGCTAACCTCACTATCAAGGCCACCAAGTTCCAGATAGCTCAGGGGAAAGTTACCTATCTTGGTCATGAGGTAGGAGGGGGTCAAATCCAACCTCTCTCCAGTAAAGTACAGGATGTACAGAACTGGGAGACTCCCACTACTCAAACCCAGGTGAGAGCCTTTTTGGGCCTCACTGGGTACTATCGCAATTTCATGGCAGACTATGGAACCATAGCTGCACCCCTGACAGCTCTAACTTCACCCAAACAGCCTAGGAAGGTTAATTGGACCGAAGACTGTCAGAGGGCCTTTGATGGCTTGAAAGAAAGTCTGTGTAGGGCACCTGTGTTGTGTGCGCCTGACTACAGCCGACCCTTTATCGTCCAGACGGATGCCTGCGACACCGGAATTGGAGCTGTCTTGTCCCAGTTAGATGACAAAGGGAGAGAACATCCTATCATATTCATCAGTAGACAAGTCAAGGGTAGAGAACTTAGGTGGGCTACTGTTGAAAAGGAGTGTTTTAGCATAGTTTGGAGCCTTAGGCGTTTTAGACCCTACCTTACGGGGTCTACCTTCAAGGTCCAAACAGATCATAAGCCCCTGAAGTGGCTTATGCAGATGAAGGGTGAGAATCCGAAATTGCTCAAGTGGTCCATTAGCCTGCAAGGGCTAGACTTCACCATAGAGCACAGACCAGGGAAGAGTCACGATAATGCAGATTGCCTTTCCAGAAGGTATGTTGACCGTCTGGATGAGGGTGTCTATCCCGTGGGAGATTAGACACCCTCCACCTCAGTCTGGGGGAGGCGACTGTGATGCTGGAAATGCATCAGAGGGACAGGGCCTCTGAATCCTTGTCCTTTACTGCTTTTTATCGTGTGTTCTGTCATGTTTTCTGCCCAGGAGTCCATGTGGGACTCCTGGCAGTGCAGCTCTCTCTTTTGGTTTGGTGACCAGACCCATGGGATACCCTTATGGCACCCATGTGTAGGGGTACAACCCTGTGCCCCTAGTGTATGTTTTTGGGCACCTGTGGGTGGCCCACAGAGCAGGGTATGGGCTGGTGGCAGCTCCATGCTGAATTTGACAGGTGCTCTGGGTGTCCTCCATTTTGGGATACCCAGGCCCTGCCATTGGGATCAGTTGATGCCTGATAGGAAACAAGATGGCCCCTGTGGCCTCTTGCTTTCTATTGCCTGTTACCTTGTTTCCCAAAGTCCTGGGAAGCCCTGACTCTGTACCTTCCCCCTGACTGGCTGTTGGGTGGAAGTTCCATATATGGTGTTGTTGTGAAGGCCCAGCTAGACTGACTGGAGCCTTCCCAGTGACTGTATGTTGTGGGTACCTCCTGTGGGTGGGACCTGGGTGAATGGAGTGTGTGGCCAATATACACTCCTTGTTGTGGTTGTCTGGTCTCTGGCATGAGAGACAAAGACTGAGACAGCCCTGCCCGAAACTGGCCTGAATGCAGTGTGTAGTGTTGAATGGCTGGGTACTTGTCCCAATCCACATTCCTTGTTGTGAGTGTCTGAAAGGGAGGAGTGTGGCCTGAATGCACTGTGTGCCTGATTGGCTGACTGACTGCATGAATGCCCTTCTGTATGATTGGCTGCTGAGTGTGTGCCAGCAGTGTGGATGAGAGACAGAATAGTATATCTGGGGACCTCTCACCACTGGTGATAGTTCAGAAGCGTTCTGGAGCTGAGTCTCCACTCTAAGAGTAACTGGAACTGCTGATCCTCGACGTCCAGCTGGAAGAAGAAGAGTTGCTGTTGCATATGCTTTGACCGATCCGAAGGCTGCTGAAATCGTCGAAGACTGACCCGAGAGAAGACCTGGTAAGGCGCCCTCTTCCCGTGCTCCGAGGGATCATCGAGCACTGCTACATCTTCGCCAAAGCCCCCTGGAAGTCAGACCCCCGAAAGGCTGCCGACCCGAGACGGGACCGCTGAGGAGATCGAAGTGAAGCACCCGGACATCGCCGCCGTCGAAGTCCATTGCCGTCGACCAGGGTTCGCAGGTCTGTGTAACCGCTGGAGGCCCGTCGAAGTTGTGTTGCCCAGCCGTGGGAACCACTTGACGCCGTGCCGCCGACGACCGGAGCCGTCCGCTCCTTGCCTAAGAACATTTGAATCGAAGGACTCCCTCGTCCGCACCGTCGACCGCTTTATCCTGCCGGAGAAAGTCGAGGACGACCAACGCGCCGAGGAGAAACCTACCGGTGGGTTTCCCGCCACCCGAAGACCACAAAGACTCGAACGATTCGACGCCCTTGCTGGGCCCCCGTCTCCACAATCTTTGCGGTCCAGAACAATTGTCATCGAGGTGCCCCGCACGCCTCTGCCTTGCAGGACGCCGACGCTCCGTCGTCGACGAGCACCGCTTGGATCGAAGCTGCCGCCTCATCGACGCCGTTCTACCCTGTTTGTTGTCGGACGTTCGACGCCCCGTGTCTCCCGCTTGAAAGGGAAGGCATTCAAGAAGGGCCGTCGATTCCCCGACGCCGAACGCCGAGTTCCTCGACGCTTCTCGACGCCTCTCGACGATCCGTGACTCTCGCTTGAAAGGGGGTCGCTCAAGAAGGATCTGTCGACACCTCTTCAAAGAACTCGACTCCACCAGGTACATTGGGGGGGTAAAAACATTATAGGAGGGAATAAGGCTTGCAGAACAATATATGGACTGGGCTTGTGCTATATCTTTATTTTACAGGTTGCCCAGGTGGGGGGATCTCCACACAGAACGGTGTCTAGTGGTAGGGGCCAGTATTCTGCCTATTGCTCAACCATCTTATTTTCTCTCCTCTCTCTATTGCTGGTTTCACTCTATTGATCTGTGTGACATTGTTACAGTATTGTTGATGCACTTTAATGAGATCTAATACAAAGGGTGGTACCACTTTAGAATTGTATATATTTGCCATTGTTGATTTTCCTAAGTACAAAGTGAGTTATTATGATAAGTGTACATAACCTTGAATATTGATTATATAAAGACTGTGTTCTAACCAATACAGTGTGTGGACATTCCTTTGTGGGGGCTTGCGGACTACACTGTACTTAGGAACCAGCCTGCATCACCTCCTGAGAAGCTAGGCCTTGATTGCTCGACCATAGCTACCGAATAGAGAATCTAGGCTGGGGTCCTCTGTGCCTCCCCTCTACCATATAGAGAGCAGAAGTACAGACCACCCCCTACCAGTCCTTTACACCCCTGTCATTGATTCCTGAACTGCTTGACCAAGTCAAAGACGCCCAAATCTACACAAAACTAGATCTAAGAGGAGCATATCACCTTGTCCGAGTTAAAAAGGGTGAAGAATGGAAAACCACCTTTCGTACCAAGTATGGCCTTTACGGATATCAAGTAATGCCCTTTGGCCTTTGCAACACGCCAGCTGCATTTCATTATTTCATGAACAATGTTTTAAGGGAATTAATTGATGTCTGTGCTTTAGTATACATTGACGACATCCTAGTGTACTCTGCATCAAAACAAGACCGCGTCAAACACGTTCGATCCGTACTGGCAAAACTCCGCCAGCATCAGCTCTATGCCAAGCTTGAAAAGTGTTCATTCCATGTTTCCGAGGTGGAGTTCCTTGGTTTCATTCTTAGTCCGAAGGGTATCCGTATGGATGTACACAAGGTAGACGCGATCCTGAACTGGCCATCACCAAACTCGTTCAAGGGAGTACAGAGCATGTTAGGTTTCGCAAACTTCTACCGCCGGTTCATCCCGGAATTCTCACAGATAGTACATCCCATCACATTGTTACTGAAAAAAGAGCAATAAAAGATTTCAATGGACAGAGGAAGCAGAAAGAGCTTTCCAGGAACTTAAAGTTCGATTCACTTCGGCCCCAATTCTACGCCATCCTCACCCAGAACTCCCTTATGTGGTGGAAACGAACGCATCAAACATGGCCATGGGAGCCGTCCTCTCGCAAAAGGATCCTGAAACGGGTCAGTTACACCCGGTTGCCTTCTGGTCACGTAAATTTACACCCCCTAAGCTCAATTACGCCATCACAGATAAAAAGCTCCTAGCCATCAAGTCTGCCTTTAATGCCTGGCGCCTTTCCTTCTGGGTGCGAGACACACCAACACTGTCATGACAGAACACCAAAATCTCCAATTTCTGAAAACTGCTAAAGCGCAATCTTCACGACAGTTACATTGGGCCCTATTCTTCGCTGAATATGACTACGTGATTACATTTCGACCTGGAGTCAAAAACGGGAAGACCGATGCCCTTTCCCGTATGGGTATTGAAGAACAGGACTACAAACCACCGGACCCGATACCTATTATCCCATGTGATAAACTCCTGGGAATTACAGCAACCATCACTCAGAAAGAACTGCACAAAAAAATCCAAAACTTGATGAGTCCTAAGCAATCACAAGAGTGGTGCACACAAGGGGAACATTACACGATAAGGGACCAGTTGCCCTACTTCAGAAACAGCTTGTTCTTACCAAATCAGGAACTACGAGAACAAGTCATGTCCAGCTATCATGATTCCTTAATCGAAGGCCACCCGGGGATCGCAAAAACTTTAGCCAAAGTAAAACAGAATCATTGGTGGCCCACGTGGCGTAAAGACATTGTTCAATTTATCCGATCTTGTGGAGTATGCGCTCAAAACAAATCATACAAACAGAAACCAGCAGGACTCTTGCAACCATTGGATATCCCACCAGCACCCTGGCACACGTTATCCCTCGACTTTATTACTGCCCTACCATCCAGTCAGGGATTTAACACCATTCTAGTAGTTGTGGACCTGTTTTTAAAAATGGCACACTTCATCCCTCTAAAGGGGCTCCCAAACACTTCCACTCTAGCAAAAGTATTTCTGGAATGCATCGTACGGCTCCATGGTTTCCCCTCGGTACTGGTTTCGGATCGTGGTACTCAGTTTGTGTCCAATTTCTGGAGGAAGTGCTGCTCTTTGGCTCACATTGACATCCAACTATCCAACAGTCACCATCCTCAAACGGAGGGTCAAACAGAGCGAACGAATCAGGTGCTCGAACAGTATCTACGCTGTATGCTCCATCAAGCTGAGGAGAGCTAGTCAGATATATTATGGATTGCTGAATATGCCTATAACAACTCCCTACACACCAGTACTGGGCAAACACCCTTCTATACCATATATGGTCGACACCCACGCTCTACCGAGTTGGACACCCCTACGACCTTAGAAATGGCACTAATTAAAACCTTACATACAACCATTTCACAAACCTTCAAAAGGGCAGCAGAACACCTACTCCGAGGTAAGGATCGTCAGAAGAAATCTGCAGACCAACACCGAATCAAAGCCCCTAACCACCAAGTGGGAGACAAAGTCTGGCTGGCATCCAAGCATGTACCCATTAAAGGGATCTGAACCTTCCGTCCAAGATACCTATGCCCATACACCATCACCTCTGTGATAAATCCAGAAGCTGGCAAACTAGCCTTACCAGCTAATATGCTAACTTATCCTGTGTTCCACGTGTCTCTCTTAAAGCCTGTTCAACCTGGGACCCGTGTGACACCATCACCGAAGCCAATAGAGATTGCAGGAGAGCCAGAATTCGAGGTCAAGGACATCCTGGATTCCAAGTATGTCAGATCCAAACTATAATATCTAGTGGACTGGAAAGGGTACGGTCCCCAGGACCGAACATGGGAACCCTGTGAATACATCCACGCACCTCGTCTGCTTAGGAGGTTCCACCAAAACCACCCAAAGAAGCCGGGACCTGAGGGGAAAGCCACCTTGAGAGGGGACTGGGGGGGAGTGCTGTAACGATTCCTGCCCCCAGCCCCCCGGCATATCAGGCTGGAGCCAGGTCACGGCCACCTAGTCGGCCCCCAAGGGCCTCTCCATCTCCCCAGACACCTACTTGGACTCAGACTTGGCGCCTTTGGCACCAAGCTCACACACAGTCCTGAGATCCACTTAGTATTGGACTTGCAATGTAGTATGGGGCAATGGATGCCCCCATGTAATTTAGTTCCTTGAACTGGATGAGCGGTCTAGTCTTTCGGGTGTGCCTCAGCCCAGGGATACCTGGGATACCTACAGACTATTTAAACCACACCCAGCCTGAGAAACATGCTTTGCGTTTCTCTGCACCTGCAGCGTGACACTCAACGTGCTCGGTTCTCCTGAAGCGGCCCACTTCTTTCTTCAGCGCCAGCGCACCTGCAAGAATAGGAACTTCATTGCCAATACTCACCTCGAAGAGCATCCAACTTCTGTCCAGCTCTTCCAGTCTTGTGGATTCCTACGGCAGAGTCATCTCCTTCTCGGCATGCCGCGCCCTACCAAAGGGTAGAAGAATAGAAGAAAAGACGTTAGTAAGCATTCTGCAATACTTAGCTCTCTCGAATTTGTAAATAGAGTTTAATCCTTACCTGAACTCCCGTCGATCGGACAACTTCTGCTCCGGAGCATCCCACCGATCTGAAAAAGGGGAAAAGACACATCAGGTTAGCGCAAAACATTTAAGAGGCGCCGCACATCGAGCTTTCTCTCCGCAGCTCATCTCCTCAGCTCGCTTCCATGCTGGGTTACTGCGGCACCTAAAAGGACACAGAAAAGACGAACATTGGTTAGTGCTAAGGAAGCCAATAAGCATCACGCTCCGCATCCATACTTACTTCAGCAGCGCATCACCATCCTCAAGACCTTCATCACCTAAGGAAAGAAAGACACAGTATTAAAGGGACTAGAGCCATCAGAACTTTTGTAAGACTCATTCCAATTACCGGTTGGGCTGAAGCCGCAGCAAGCCCCGTCCGCCGGGCCCGTGCCAGTGAAGCAACTAGGCACCCTCCATCCCCAATCACCCAATGCACCCCTGCATCAAAGGCAGGACAGAGAGCGCCCCACATCAAAAAACAAGGCCCAGTGCTTGGTTGAGCAAGTCCAGGGAAGAGTTTGAAGTTGTTGGAAGTCCGGACCGGCTGAGTGGCGTCCCCGTGGATATCAGGTGAGCGCTATGTTAGGCTTCCATGACCATAAAGATAAGAACGCTACCCTCCCTTGAGAACACCCTCTCACAACCTGGCTTCAACTCACGTATCACTGATCCCACCCACTGTAAAGGGCGAACTCTGGATTGGTTGGCAGATCTCAATTGTCACAACTATCCTTAACAATGTACCATGTGCGTGGTCCAACCACCACTGTATTACCTTCTCCATACTGTAGAAAAGCATCTTGAGCCTAGGACATACAGCTGCCCCCCTACCCTGTCAAGGAACAAGCGTAACCTAACCTTAGATCACCTATGGCCTTGTTACAGCCTATTGCCAATATACCTCATGATAAGGATGCCACCTACCTAGTTGAAACTTATAATACCACCATGGAGAAAGCCATTAACAAGATTTCTCAGTTAAAACTTCATAAGGCCAAACCCACCTCCCATCTAAATAAATGGTTCACCGCTGACCTTAAACAGCTCCGCAATGAAAAAAGATCAGCCGAATCCACCTGGAGAAAGACTCCATCCTCCCTGAATAAAGAGAAATTCGTCACTGCAGCCACCTCCTAAAACGTAGCTATTCTTTGAACTAAAAGAGAATTATACAACAAGAGAATACAGAATGCTAAATTGAGCTCTAAGGTGCTTTTCTCTATTCTGAGCGAACTAGAGTCTCCAGCTCCTCCAACTGAGTCGTGCCTTAAAGACGCCACCTGGTGTGCGAATATCCAGAAGGCCCTCTCAGATAAAATTACACTTCTTCAAGCCAAAATTGAAACAAAAAGAAACAACCTACCCCCTAGCTCCAACAACATTGAAATCAATGCACCCCAACACCCATCATGCACACCTTCCCACTTTCTCTCCTGTCACCATTGATGTCGTGGAAAATATAATCCGGGGGATAAAATCCTCCAACTGCCATGGTGACCTATGCCCAGCGTCAGTAATCAAGGATGGAGCTAAAGAACTGACTCTGTTAATTACAACTCTGATTAACTCATCCTTCAAAACTTGTTCAGTTCGGATAACCTCAAAGAAGTTTGGGTCATGCCGCTTCTAAAAAAACATAATCTTGACCCTAAAACTCCTACTAATTATGGGCCTATCACTACGGTTCCCTTTCTCTTAAATATTCTAGACCGTGCGGCCTACACACAAATCCAAAAACACCTGGAAGATAATGAGATATTAGACCTTGAATAGTCCGGCATCCAACCCAGACACAGTACTGAGACGGCTCTTCTAGACTTAAAAATACAGGTGGATGAAGTAAAAAATAAAGGTAAACTGGCTATCCTCCTTCTACTAGATCTCTCAGCAGCCTTCGACTAGGTTGACCACAAAATCCTGTCTAAACACCTTACCACAGCAGCAGCCTTCTCACCAAATGCTGTCAGCTGGATCCAATTATTCCTAGCTAACAGAACCAACAGGGTATTTGTGCCATCAGCATCCCACTCCTATCCCCACCCACTGTGGAGTGCTGCAGGGCTCATGAGTCTCTCCCACACTCTACAACATATTTATGAAGCTTCCCTTTGACTGTCTTGACAGTCTGGGTGTCACCCACATTAACTATGCAGATGACACACAGATCCCCATCACTCTCACGGGTTGCTACACTAAAGACACCAAGATGATCAACAACATCTTACTTGAGATCCAAGCTTGGATGGCGACTCACAGTCTATGTTTAAACGATGACAAGACTGAGCTCATGATCATTGGCTCCCAAACCCGCCTAAACAAATTAGATAATCGCTACTCAGTATTCATCATAGAAGTTAAAACACTTGGGGTGTACTTAGACGCCACTATATCAATAAAAAAACAAGTCAATACTTCAGCTTCATCCACTACCTACACTAACAAACTCATAAATGCCTGTAAACATTTCTTATCCACTAACAGCTGTATTACAGTTGCTAGAGGTCTGATCCTCCTGAAGCTGGATTACTGTAACACTTTATTCCTTGGATCATCCTCTCGGAATCTCAACAAACATCAAGTTCTCCAGAACAATGCGCTTAGATCAGCATTAAACATCCCCCGCCACAGCCACATCTCATCCCTTAGAAGGGAAGTATGCTGGCTACCTGTGCGCGACAGAATCACCCTACAATCGCTAGTTATCCCACACAAATGCCTCTCCAACATGGTCCCGAAATACCTGATAGATAAATTCAGCAAACATCAGTCGAACAGACCCACCAGATCCAACTACCTCCACCAACTCACCATCCCCAAATACAATTTAAAAACAGTTGGAGGGCCAGTTTCCCAGTGTTAGCGGCTAAGTGCTGGAACTCCCTGCCCCCAGACATAAGAGCAGAACCATCCTTCTGGTCCTTCAGAGCCAAGACCAAATCTTGGCTTCTCGCCCAAACTATGACTTAGCAGAGCTCTCACTGCTACATAACACTCTGCACACCGCTGAATCGCTATCTTGCACATACTGCTCCTGATTCTTCTGTAAAGATTGTATATCTATTATCAAGTTGTGACTATGCTTCCTATGCCTTGTTAGTATGCACCCGTTGTGCATGATTCCTCCACTATAAGATTGTATATCTATTGTTATTTTGTGAAACATGCCTCACCCTTGTATCCATGAAAATTCTGCCGTGTGTAGGCCTGCCTCTGTAAATGTAAATATATTCTGTGACTGTTTGAGGTGATCTGTAACCCACCCTATGTGTTCATGCTCAAGCGCCCAGATACCCTTGAGTTAGGCGCGCTATACAAGAAAATAAACTAAACTAAACTAACCTTTCGGACACTGAGAACTTGTGGCAAACAGGAATTACAAATCCAGTGAGGCTT
Source organism: Ambystoma mexicanum (assembly GCF_040938575.1). Classification (NCBI taxonomy): domain Eukaryota; kingdom Metazoa; phylum Chordata; class Amphibia; order Caudata; family Ambystomatidae; genus Ambystoma; species Ambystoma mexicanum. The sequence goes on from NC_090925.1 coordinate 755,454,028, forward strand.
GAAGGTTCCAGACTTAACTGGATGGCTTTTGCATATTATCTGCTTTCCTTTAGATCAGACGCCAGTAGGTCTGCAAAGAAACCTGAATCTCTTTTCACAGTATGCCATGGAAACAACCACCTTGCAGTAAAAGTCTCAAAGTCCAAAATTATAATATATTCGACAAAGAGAAACACGAAAAAGATAACATGGCGGGTGGGGGCCCATAGTCTTGAAAGAGTGCCCTCTTTACCATATCTAGGGTTTACTATTTCAAATTAGAATTCCATGAATGAGTTAAGGGATAGACTTGGGGCCAAGAGTCAAGCCTTCATAGCACAATCGAAGAGTATATATGGCAAAAGGTGCACATTCTCGCTACTTCCAATTCTACGCTTTTATTTTGGCAAAATTGAACTATCTATTTTGTATGGTCTTCCCGTAACGTTATTGGACTCAAACACTTACTTGAATTCACGTCAGTGTATTATTATGGTAAAAAACATTGAGACTTGCGTTGGCAATACCTAATGTCGTGATTCGACATGAGCTGGGCCTAATTTCATTAAATGCCAAGGTTAATTGGAGACAACTTTGTAATTTTTCAAAGATGAAAAATGCGCGTCCTAATTCTCCATACTTGCACTTAAATCAAGCGCTGAGAGTTAACACTGTGGATTCTTTTAAAACGTTTAGTGATGGGATGCTTGCACTTGTCTCTGGAGTTCATTCAAATCTAGAGGAGTTGACAACAAATCCATTTAAAAGCAAAACCAAACTATATGAGCAGGATTGGAGGATAACTGTTGAGTCATTGAAGCTTAATAAAACGTGTAGGGCCTGATTCCTGGAACGTTTACCTATGGGATTGCGCCATTATAAAACACTTCCATGAATCAGGCCTATAAAGAATATGCATCTTTTCCTAGAAGAAAAGATCATCTATCGAAATATATGTATTTGTTTCCAAGTGCAAAGATTCAATGTACTTATATGCACTTTAAATTAAATCACTTGCATGTCTGGATTCTAGAAAAGAAAGGTGGGGAGTTTGTACAGATTGTAGATTGTGTCATGGCAAGGATGAATTAGCGACATTAAAACACGTGGATTCTGACTTTGCGGCTGCCAATGACCTGCGAACAACACATTTTGGAATTTTTGTCAGTGTTTATTGTGAACGTGCAGGTGACTCGCTAGGGATCTCTTTGATTCAGGGTAATAGTCTTGCCCAGATTTGAGCACTTTACCAATGTTTGCAAAAACGTTTCGAACTATTACATGTGGAAATCTAAAATAATCCCATCCCGCCTTCAGTTCACAAGATTACCGAAAAGCAAAGTATCAACTGTATCCTAGATGCTTTCTATGTAATCACGATAACCCAATGATGATGCATTTAACGTAACCAAAGTCTGTAACCCATGCAAGTAACCTTGGTTACCTAAGACCTATGCAAGCAACGAATGTAACCATCCTTCTTAAGCAAAAAGCACCTAGATGCCTCTGGGTTGGGTGCACTATACAAATGTCAAAGAAATAAAATAAAATAATGCACTTGTAACATCATGCACTTGAGTATGCTGCTTTGGATTATGTTTTATCTGTAATTTGTCTTTACTTGAACTATAAGGATTATGACAATTGTATGTTGGATGTCTTACATTTTTTAATTGTTTATTTGTGGATGACTGTGGAAGGTTTTATTTGTAAACCACATCACAATAAAAAAAGAACTTCTCAGCGCAATACTCCAGATGAGATCTTCAGAGCTGGGCACAAGACGCCAGCTGAGATTCCTCCTTCACCCCCCCCCGCAACCTCCCCCGCCCCTGCCTATTATAACACAGCCTCCCTAGACTTGCCAGCTCAAACTCGTCCTCTCCACCCGAACAGTGCCCTGGCCCTCGCCAATGCCAGGCCGCGTGGTTTGATACTGGTACTGTCACAGTCGGCAGGGGCGTAACTAGCCCAGATCTTTGGGAGGTAGGTGGGAACTAACGTGTCAAGTGGTAGGGGAGGGCTAAATTCAGAGACTTTATGTGGTAAAATTTACTTGTGTGGTGCCCCATGCCCATTGTCCCAAAGGAGTATTTTTAGGAACTCGCGTCTTATTAGAAACCAACGATGCAATTTCATGCCCATTGCACCAGTGACATTGCCCCAAAACATGATACATTTTAAATACAAAATGCACATTTTGATGGCAAAAGCCTGCATGGTATTTCTATGGTTGCGATGTGTTGCAGGGTTGGATTGGTCATTTGGTAGCTCTTGGTGCAAATCCAGCTGTGTTGGATCCACTGTAAAGCTGAGTCAGAATCCAAGGCTGAGTCATAATCCACTGTAAAGCTGAGTCATAATCCAATGTAAAGCTGAGTCATAATCCACTGTAAAGCTGAGTCATAATCCAATGTAAAGCTGAGTCATAATCCACTGTAAAGCTGAGTCAGAATCCAATGTAAAGATGAGTCAGAATCCAATGTAAGGCTGAGTCATAATCCACTGTAAAGCTGAGTCATAATCCAATGTAAAGCTGAGTCATAATCCACTGTAAAGATGAGTCAGAATCCAATGTAAAGCTGAGTCATAATCCACTGCAAAGCTGAGTCAGAATCCAATGTAAAGCTGAGTCAGAATCCAATGTAAGGCTGAGTCATAATCCACTGTCAAGATGAGTCAGAATCCAATGTAAGGCTGAGTCAGAATCCAATGTAAGGCTGAGTCAGAATCCAATGTAAGGCTGAGTCAGAATCCAATGTAAAGATGAGTCATAATCCACTGTAAAGCTGAGTCATAATCCAATGTAAAACTGAGTCATAATCCACTGTAAAGCAGAGTCAGAATCCAATGTAAGGCTGAGTCATAATCCACTGTAAAGCTGAGTCATAATCCAATGTAAAGCTGAGTCATAATCCACTGTAAAGCTGAGTCATAATCCAATGTAAGGCTGAGTCATAATCCACTGTAAAGCTGAGTCAGAATCCAATGTAAGGCTGAGTCATAATCCACTGTCAAGATGAGTCAGAATCCAATGTAAGGCTGAGTCAGAATCCAATGTAAGGCTGAGTCAGAATCCAATGTAAAGCTGAGTCATAATCCACTGTAAAGATGAGTCATAATCCACTGTAAAGATGAGTCATAATCCAATGTAAAACTGAGTCATAATCCACTGTAAAGCTGAGTCAGAATCCAATGTAAGGCTGAGTCATAATCCACTGTAAAGCTGAGTCAGAATCCAATGTAAGGCTGAGTCATAATCCAATGTAAGGCTGAGTCATAATCCAATGTAAGGCTGAGTCATAATCCACTGTAAAGCTGAGTCAGAATCCAATGTAAGGCTGAGTCATAATCCACTGTAAAGCTGAGTCAGAATCCAATGTAAAACTGAGTCATAATCCACTGTAAAACTGAGTCAGAATCCAATGTAAGGCTGAGTCATAATCCACTGTAAAACTGAGTCATAAGGCTGAGTGGTGCTGCAGTTGCAATGTCTTTGAGGTGTCAGTGGGCAGTCAGAAGGGAGGCCCCAGGAAACTGACTGGATACTGTGGCTCCTGAACTCGCGTCATGGCATAGTGTCACCTGACGTAGCATCCCCTCGTCTAACAATTCTTGACACAACTCCAACAGAAACACAACATACGCTACACAATGGAACCTACACCAACCAAAGACCATGAAAATGGCAGCAGTGCACGGTATACACAATAACAAATGTCTACACTAAATTTAACTAAACACTACACTATCCTACCACAGATACAGCAACACAACTCTTGACACTCCTTAAACCCCACTCCTACAGACACCACAGTCACATTTACATTAGGGCAAATTAACCACTACTCTAGACAAGTCACAAAAGAGCTAAAACGTGTATGCCAAAGGCAGCCTCGTCTTTTCAGATCTGCACGAGTCAACATTGCAACAAGGCATCCCTGCCCTGCACTGTTAGAATATCTCGCAGGCTGCATAGTCTTCTGAAAGTATTCTGCTTGTTTACTAAGCACACGATTAACCAACTCTTTAACAAGCTTTCAGAAGTCTTGGTACTGGAAACTGCAAAAGCCTCACAGTGGTGCAGCTGCCCAAACTGATATATGTGTCCTGCAATTTACAGGCATCTTTTTATTAGGGTGAATATTGTGACCAATTAAAACAGAAGAGTCCATTATTCACTTAAAAGGGATTCTCACTCGATCAATATAAGACATATAATTTAACGTTTTAAATTGTGGATATCATAATGCTCTTTGCTTTTATGCAAATCGCTAGGATTGGGTTTGATGGGCCTCATCACAAGTTTGGCGGTAACCCTTAAATCCGGCGGTAGCACTGTTACCGCCGGATTTAAGGGTCCACCAAATCAGGGCTTCGGCGGATTTCTCCCCAGCTCTGAGCTGGGGGGAAATCCGCCAAAAATTCGCGCTCATACCGCTGGCGGCGAAATTTCCACATTGAGCCCAATGGGGAATGGGGCATTCCCGAATGGGCTCAATGGGGATTTCCAAATCCGCCAAACCCGTGATCCGGCGCTAATAGCGCCAGTGGGTTTGGCGGTAGGGCAGATAGCGCCAGCGCTATTAGCGTTGGCCTTACCGCCCAACTCGTGATAATGTTGTGTTGCCAACCTGGTTGGGGGCCATGCCCCTTGGCCCTGCCTCCACCTTCCCAGAGTCCCGCCCCTCCAAAGAGGTGACAGTTCCCCCAAAAATAGGTTTTTTTTTCCAGCCCTGCCCCAGCCCACCACTTACAGATTCTGAAGCTCCTAGAAACCGTGAAGGGAGAAGGTGCGCTTTGCAAGACTCTATAAAATGGCATAACAGAGCAAGGCAACGCGTTTCACTCATTCTCATGTGTGGTAGCAGGCTGAACAGCCCAGGCACCTTCAGCTACTTACACCCAGAGGGCGGCACGTTAACGACAGTCTGCTCCGGCACAGCGGCTGTCTGGTGAGACTATGCTTCTGCCCGCCAAATTAAGTGATATGAGAACCGAGGGACCGTCACTGCAACAATAACACAATTCTAGGTGGCGGCCTGGGGGGCCACTAATGACAAAAGGGAACATCATGGGTACAACACAGAGCTCGGGTAAAGCACACGCTAATGTCCGAGCATCGGTACAGCACAGAGCGCAAGTACAACTCCGGGATCAGACCGAGCAGAGGTGTGGCACGCATTTCCAGGGCAGTACTCGGTATAGGTACAGCACAGAGCACAGGTGTTGAATCTGGCGGGCCCCTCCACACGTAGCCTCACCTGGCTGGGACTCACCTCCATCAGCAGTGGGCCCAGCTCCGCCCTGCACCCGGCAGTAACCCTCTGAACCCCCTGTGCGACCGCCCGTCCTGGCGCACACACGGCACGGTGGCACGCCTGACCCATCAGTACGGGAACTGCCGCAGCGGGCAGAGAGCCAGAGCGAGGGAGCGATGGCAGCGCCGCCTGGCACCCGTAGTCCCAGCTCTGCCCATCCACCTCATGTCTCACCTGCGCTCGGCGGCGTCCCACATGCAGGCCTGCCAACACATCTCAGCCTGGCACTCTCGAATCGCTCTGCCAGCGCACTTCAAATCGGACCTTCACGCCCCCTATTCCTTGACGCGGCGTCTTACCTGACAAGAGAGTTCGCGCACGTGGAACCACGTACAAAGGCAACTCCAGGGTTAATTACTCCCTCCGTGCCTGAGTCCATGGCACAACATTTGACAAATCTGCATAATGTTTTGGTGTGACGTCGCTACAATTGCATCAGGCCCGGCTCGCCATTTCCCGAGCACCGCTTATGCTAGCAGTGAAAGGAACTCCTGCGTGCTTGAGTGACAGTGGACGCACGTGTCCTGGACTACCTCTCACCTCCGAGCTACGAGGAATTATGACGTTTACCCGCAATTAGCTGCAGTGCCTGACCGGGTAACCTAGCAACAGCTGCTGAGGGCAGAGGGGACTCTACAGAGCCCTGTGTGTATCCCGTAGATGTACTAGCAAGGGAGGATGCGGGCCAGGACTGGGGTGTATTGGCGGAGCAGTGTGTAGGTCAGTGGGCTGTAATTGCAGTGCCTGCTGCAGGCCAAGGTTGAGGTGCATTGGCAGAGCGTGTGTAGGTCTACAGGCTGCAATAACAGTGCGTGCTGCAGGCCAAGGTTGAGGTGCATTGGCAGAGCGGTGTGTGGGGTTACAAAGGCTGCAATAACAGTGCGTGCTGCAGGCCAAGGTTGAGGTGCATTGGCAGAGTGGTGTGTAGGGTTACAAAGGCTGCAAAAACAGTGCGTGCTGCAGGCTAAGGTGCATTGGCAGAGCGGTGTGTAGGTCTACAAAGGCTGCAATAACAGTGTGTGCTGCAGGCCAAGGTTGAGGTGCATCGGCAGAGCGGTGTGTAGGGTTACAAAGTCTGCAATAACATTGCGTGCTGCAGGCTAAGGTGCATTGGCAGAGCGGCGTGTAGGTCTACAAAGGCTGCAATAACAGTGCGTGCTGCAGGCTAAGGTGCATTGGCAGAGCGGGTGTAGGCCTACAAAGGCTGCAATAACAGTGCGTGCTGCAGGCCAAGGTTGAGGTGCATTGGCAGAGCGGTGTGTAGGTCTACAAAGGCTGCAATAACAGTTCGTGCTGCAGGCCAAGGTTGAGGTGCATTGGCAGAGCGGTGTGTAGGGTTACAAAGTCTGCAATAACAGTGCGTGCTGCAGGCTAAGGTGCATTGGCAGAGCGGGTGTAGGCCTACAAAGGCTGCAATAACAGTGCGTGCTGCAGGCCAAGGTTGAGGTGCATTGGCAGAGCGGTGTGTAGGTCTACAAAGGCTGCGATAACAGTGCGTGCTGCAGGCCAAGGTTGAGGTGCATTGGCAGAGCGGTGTGTAGGTCTACAAAGGCTGCGATAACAGTGCGTGCTGCAGGCTAAGGTGCATTGGCAGAGCGGCGTGTAGGTCTACAACGGCTGCAATAACAGTGTGTGCTGCAAGCCAAGGTTGAGGTACATTGGCAGAGTGGTGTGTAAGTCTACAAAGGCTGCAATAACAGTGCGTGCTGCAGGCTAAGGTTGAGGTGCATTGGCAGAGCGGTGTGTAGGGTTACAAAGGCTGCAAAAACAGTGCATGCTGCAGGCTAAGGTGCATTGGCAGAGCGGCGTGTAGGTCTACAAAGGCTGCAATAACAGTGTGTGCTGCAAGCCAAGGCTGAGGTGCATTGGCAGAGCGGTGTGTAGGGTTAAAAAGGCTGCAATAACAGTGCGTGCTGCAGGCTAAGGTGCATTGGCAGAGCGGCGTGTAGGTCTACAAAGGCTGCAATAACAGTGTGTGCTGCAGGCCAAGGTTGAGGTGCATTGGCAGAGCGGTGTGTAAGTCTACAAAGGCTGCAATAACAGTGCGTGCTGCAGGCTAAGGTGCATTGGCAGAGAGTGTGTAGGTTTACAAAGGCTGCAATAACAGTGCATGGTGCAGGCCAAGGTTCCGGTGCATTGGCAGAGCGGTGTGTGGGTCAAAGGCTGCAATACCAATGCAGGCCAATAGTGAGGTGCACTGGCAGAGCAGTTTGCGGGTCCCAGGTCTACAATAAAAGGGTTACTGCTGCAGATCAGGAACGAGGCGCATCATAGATTTACTGTGAGGGGATGGGGGTAAGAATTCAGCAACTTTGGCAGAGCTGCCTGCAGGCTCCAGTACTGAAATTCAAGGAGGTGTCTCAAAAGAGCTGGGTCTCCTCTTTCACATCCTGGGCATCACCTAGCGATACCACCGTCAGGTACTCATAGCACTGTCTCCCGCTGCGGTGCCAGGTTGGCATTCGGTGGCAGAGGGTTGCCACCCTGCCCATCTTGAGCACAGACTGTACCAGGCAGACGCCCTTGCTTGCCACTGATGCGAGGGACCAATCACAATCCAGAACGAGCCCGAGCTGGCAGCGAAACTCGGCACTGCCCACTTGGAAACATAGACCTCACCAACACTCAACATGCCTCATCAAGACTAACATTTCACAACCAACCTCAGGTGAAATGTGGGGACCAGTTGCAGCTCGGCAACAAGGCCGCCTTTCCCTTCCCAGGCTGCACTCTAAGACCTGCCCCGCCCCAGGACAGCCAGAGGACTCGAGCCTTTCGGTCTAGCTTTTAAAAGCAAATAATAAAATAAACCAACATGCATGTAAACCTAATGGGGTACAACTTCGTTAGAATAGCTAACACGTATTTCCAGTGGCGGAGGCAGCTTTTGGTGCAAAGGGGGAGGGGGGGCGGAGGAATCCCCAGGGGGCACCTTCCATATACATTATTATTCTCAGGCAGCCTTGCGGGTGGAGTTTTTTCATAAGAGGTGTGTCCATTTATCGCCTAGTGCTCTCAAAAATGTCAATTGTCCCGAGAGTTCGGGCATGTGTTTTTTTTTGTATTTTTTAAAAGTTTTATTTTTGTCGGCAGAGGTTTACAACGAAAACACACATGCTGACAACAGATATATCAAGAGCATGACGATTATGCACAAAACCGTATGAACAATTGCACAGTGTACAGGAGAGAGGTGGGCCTTGAGGATGCAGAGTGATCAAACATTTACGATTGGGGGAGGGGACAGGCTACCCTCTATTGACCTCTCCTCGACTGTTGAGGTAACTACTGAACGCAGTCCATATGTCCTTGGGGCGGGAGTGAGCGGGGAGCATTGCAATGTACTCTTCTTTACAGTTTCTGGACCATGTAAGCAGGTTCAACCATTTTTGAAAGGTCTGGGGGGGGAGCTCTTCCAATTCTGAAGTATGCATTTCTTAGCAACCATACAACTGATATTAAGAAATGTAGCCATACATTTGACATCATTAGCTCCCCAGACCCTGAACAGAATCCCCAGTGGATAAGGATCTATTGCAGTATCAATTATCTCAGCCAGCGTCTTTAGGACTTCCTCCCAAAAGTCCTGCAGCTTATGGCAGGACCAGAACATGTGCAGGTGGGCCGCACCCTCCATCTTGCAGCGGTGGCAGGGTTGTGGGCAGGGGAGCCGACTTATGAATTTCCGGGGGGTGGACCAAATACAGGAAGTGACATCACTGACAGTTATATGACCGCAAATTTGCATGTAGTCGCCCACCTGGTGCAACGGCGCGGTGGGGTGGGGCGCGCGCAGCGCAGAACAGTGGAAACATTGGCTAGCATGCACTGCATATACTAAAGTCAAGTAAGAAGGAGATTTAAACCATCAAATTGCATTCCAGTAAGACATCACTGCCCCTACTCCACCGCTCTATAATCGACCAGGTTGTAGTAGCCCTCCCTCAAAAGGCAGAGCAACACAACTAGGATGGGAGAATACAATGCTTGCTAAACAGAAGGTACAGCTGCAAGGTGGAGTACCACCACCACCACCCAAAAAAAGTTCCCAATTCAAGGGAAACGAGAAGTAAAGACGTTTCCCGATTAAAAACTACCAAGCAAGACGTGCGTGGTGCCATAGTTCAGTAAAACATCAACAATTCAAACTTACAATAGTGCTGCTGTAGATTGGCCAGCCACAAGTGACATTTGCTAAGATGTTACCTCTGGGTAACCAGATCGAGTTAGGGATGTAGCTTAATCTGACCAATTCTGAAGCAGCCTCTTCTTCTGTCACACCGACCCAGGACCTTTGCTCTGCCCTGGCTGCACACTTCATCACAAAAACAGAAGACATCCTTTCCTCCCTCCCTTCCACACCACAACATACACCTACACTGGAGTCTCTTTTGCCCCCCCACCACTTCCCCTCTCTTCCCTCTCACCCATCTCACCCGCTGAGGTCGCCAGACAAGTCTGGTCCATGAAGGCCTCATCCAAATAGGTGGACCTCTGCCCCTCCAGAAACCATTAAGGACAACATTGACTCTCTTGCTCCAGCGTTGGCTGATCTCTGCAATCTCTCCTTTTCCACTGGAGTTTTCCCAACAGCTCTTAAGCACTCCCTTGTGCACCCTCTGCTCAAGAAACCCTCTGTCGACCCCTCCATTCTGGCAAACTACCGCCCGATCTCTATCACTCCTTTCCTGGGCAAACTCCTGGAGAAGTTGGCTATTTCTCAGCTGACCCTCCACACTGAATCTTTTGGGTGCTTCCACAACCATCAGTCTGTTTTAGAGTATCTAGAGGCACGGAAACTGCTCTTCTGAACACCTGTGAAGAACTGCTCTCAAACTTGACACTAACACTCCCTCTGTCCTCATTTTCCTTGACCTCTCCTCTGCCTTTGACACAGTTAACCACAACATCCTGATTGCACGGCTCTGTGACAAGCTGGGAATCACAGTTCAGGCTCTGGTGTGGTTAACCTCCTTTCTCTCCGACGCCCATCCCAGGTGGAACTCTGAGCCTTTCTCTCAACTATCGCTGTCTCAACGTGTGGCATCCCCCAGGGATCTAACTTATCCCCCTGGTTCTTCAACGTCGATATGGCTGCCTTGGCACGTGTGATTTTAACTTTCACCTCTAACTTCCAGTGCTACGCGTGTGACACACAACTATCTTTCAGGCTACCCTCAGTCGCCTCCTCCTCCTCCCCCTCATATCCGACTGTCTGTCCGCTACTCAGTCACCCCTGCTCCCGCCTTCCTACTTTCACTCTGGCCGGCCTCCCTTGGCCCTGCACCCACCTGCAAGGCTAAAAACCTTGGAGTGAGCTTCATCTCCACTCTGTCCATCTCCTCTCACATTTCTGACGTCGCTAAAAAGTCTAACTATCAGCTAGACCTCCTCAGAGGTACTCTACCTTTTCTCACTTTCCCCCAGCGGCTCTCTGTCTCCAGAGCCCTGGTGCACTCTAGGTTGGACTACTGCAACAGCCTCTTCCTCAACGTCCCTGCTTCTGCCCTCTGCCCCCTGCAACTCATCCAGAACAGAAGCGCAAGACATATCCTTGGCCTCAAGACCAGCGACTGCATCTCTCTGGCACTGAAATCCCTTCACTGGCTCCCTGTGGTTACAAGGATCAAATTGAAGACCCTCTGCATTGTCCACAAGGCTTTCTGGAGCCTTGAACCTACCTATCTGCAACGTTGCCTACCTAAATACTGTCCCTCCCGAGTCCTCCACTCTGAGAGTTATTCACTTAATTTGAGGTGTACGTGCTACTGATATAATAAGAATGTCTTACCAGGCCTGCCCACGGCCACTCAATTTATAAGCACTATGGTGTCCTTCACTGAAGTCCTGTTAAAACAAGCCTTGGCAAAGCCAACAGTTTTGAATTGTATATAGGTACTAGGCATTTGCCAGGCACTGCAGTTATATGCCCAGGTAGCTGCACCATTTGCACCTGCTACCATCAATGGCCAGTTTATACCACTACAGCAGTGCCTGGCAAATGCCTTTCCCATGTCTACAAAAAGGCCCAAACCATTGGCATTGCCAATGCTTGTTTCTTTTGTTTTCGTGGTATGATGCCAATTCTGTTACGGCACCTGGAGCTGCTGTTTTGAGCTGCCCCACATTCGTTTGTTGATTTCTTTTTATGCATGCTGGCCTAGAAGTCACCCCCTCCTGCAGGGCAATACACATCTCATGAACACAAGGCTTTGGGGGGGATGGGGGTTGGTGGGAGGACGGTTGATTGAGAACGGTTAGAATCTGGAGTGGGGGCGGCAATCTGACAGTTTGCCTCGGGTGGCATAATTCCCTGCACCGGCCCTGGGCCCTGGTACTCGCACAATTTTGCACCTGCTACAAACAATGGCCAGTTAATACCACTCTGGCTGTGCCTGGCAAGTGCCTTTCCCCTGCCTGCACAAAAGCCCAAACGGTTGCCATTTCCAATGCTTGTTTGAGGTTACTGTAGACGGATGAAGAGAGAATTAAAGTGTACAAAATAAAAAACGGCATTCACCGAAATATTCCAAATTGTGAACACTTGGGCAGTTCCACAACACCACTGCTGCCACCCAGGCCCGTTTCTAGGCCCGGGCGAGGTGAGCAGCTGCCCGGGGCGCAATTGCCCCGGGGGCGCAATTGCCCTGGTCCCTGCCCCTCGTCCCTGTGTCTCAATGTGTGCCCCCACTGGTCCCTGTGTCTCAATGTGTGCCCCCACTGGTCCCGTGCCACAATGTGTGCCCCCACTGGTCCCCGTGCCACAATATGTGCCCCCACTGGTCCCCATGTCCCACTGTGTCCCAATGTGTGCCCCCACTGGTCTCCTTGTCCCAATGTTGTGCCCCCACTGGTCCCCATGTCCCAATGTGTGCCCCCACTGGTCCACGTGTCCCACTGTTGTGCCCCCACTGGTCCCTGTGTCCCAATGTTGTGCCCCCACTGGTCCCCATGTCCCAATGTGTGCCCCCACTGGTCCCCGTGTCCCACTGTTGTGCCCCCACTGGTCCCCATGTCCCAATGTGTGCCCCAACTGGTCCCCTGCCCCCACTGGTCCCTGTGTCCCAATGTGTGCCCCCACTGGTCCCCGTGTTCCAATGTGTGCCCCCCCCCACTGGTCCCTGTGTCCCAATATTGTGCCCCACTGGTCCCCGTGTCCCAATGTGTGCCCCCACTGGTCCCTGTGTCCCACTGTTGTGCCCCCACTGGTCCCCATGTCCCAATGTGTGCCCCCACTGGTCCCCTACCCCCACTAGTCCCTGTGTCCCAATGTGTGCCCCCACTGGTCCCTGTGTCCCAATGTCTGCCCCCACTGGTCCCCGTGTCCCACTGTTGTGCCCCCACTGGTCCCTGTGTCCCACTGTTGTGCCCCTACTGGTCCCTGTGTCCCAATGTGTGCCCCCGCTGGTCCCCGTGTCCCAATGTTGTGCAGTGTTATATTGAGTTTGGGAGTGGCGCGCGGGGTGCAGTGGGAGTGGGGTGAGGTGGGAGTGGGGCGCGAGGTGGGGAGCGCATTCCTAGTGTTTCACCTTGGGCACCAAATGGGCTAGAAACTACCCTGCTGCCACCACCCATAGTGCGACAGAGGCCGGGCCTTTGTGGGGCCTCAGGCTCCAATAGGAGCCTATTCATGAAGAAAATAAAAAGCACACACCTTCTTTTGTTTTCATAAATAGGCTGTTAATGGAGCCCCAGGTCTCACAAAGGCCCGGCTCCTGTCGCACTAAGCATGTGTGGCAGGGGCCGTGGAACGGGCTGCTGCTTGTTGATGAAGCAACAGCCCGAACCTTTGGTAATTTAGCCTCTTTTTTTTTCTTTTCAAACTGTGGATGCGCGCCCCACTGGGCATGAGGCTGCAGCCCACCAGAGGGTCGCGCCCCACAGTTTGAATACCGCTGGGCCTAAGCCCTCCCCTCCAGGACCATACACCAATATGAGTCCTAGAGGGGAGGGCTTAATCGGACATGTTCGCACTTTTACCCGGCCAGAGAGAAGTGATGCAGTATCGATGGAAAGGGCCATCGATGCTGCATCACTTCTCTCTGGCCTGGGGGGCTCAGCCCCGACTTGATTTTGCCGGGGGGGGGGGCTCGGGCCCCAGAGCCCCCCTGTACTCGCCGGCCCTGGTTGTGGGGTGTTGTGGGCAAACTTGGATATCTTATAGGGTTTGTAATACAATCTGTTTAGTAGCTTGTACTACATGGCCCGACAGCGGAAGTTGAGGGAAACCTTCTGAGTGTGTGTGCACATTTTCTCCCACAGATGGTCGGGGATCTCCTGGCCCAGTTCCTCCGACCACTCCACCCGCGCCCCAAGGGCCTGGGCGTTGGATTGCAATATTTTGTATAAGGAGGAGGCGACGCCACGCGCGCCACCCGAGTTAGCTATGTACGCAAGCATGGAGTTGTCAGGGGGTTCGGTGGGAAAGGAGGGCAATGCAGCTCGGAATGCAGCTCGGAGCCTGTAGTATTGTAGCATCTCCAGGGCGGACCCAGAATGATCCGATTTCCATGTCTGGGGGTCAAGGAACCCGCCTTCAGGGTAGAAGTCCGTTAGCGCCCGGTAGCCCAATGTCTCCCAGTTCCGGGCCAGGACAGTATCGTGTGTGGGCTCTAATCCGGGAAAGGCCCACACGGGGAGCCATTTATAATATGGAGGGGGGGTCCCTTGTCTGGTGTAGGAGTCGCTTCCATGCACGCAGGGTGGCGCCGATTGGGTCAATGGGAGAGTCGGGCAGGTAATGCTGGTGTAGTATGAGGGTCATTCTATTAATGTTGGCTGCCGCCAGGATTTCTAGTTTGACATGAGGGCGAACTGGAGAACCGGGGTACCAGTGAGTAGCATATTGAGCTTGAGCTGCTGTCCAATAAAGAGCGAAGTCAGGGGCTGTGAACCCCCCCTGTTTATATGGGAGCGTCATGTCAGACCATTTTTTGCATACTGCACCTGAGTGCCACAAGAACTGTGCACAATATTTGTGTTATCCAATGAAGTATTTCTCCCCAGGCCAAATGGGCACATTACTGAAAATCTAAAGCAACTTGGGGAGCAGGACGATTTTGTCAAGGGAGAGTCTTCCGGCCAGTGACAAGGGGAGGGGGTGCCAGCGCGACATTTTCGTCTCAGCTAGCTGTGCCGCGGCCAGGTAATTTTCTGCAAGTAGTGTGGGTTGGGTCAGAGACACTTGGACACCTAAGTACTTAATTCCCGTGGGAGACCAGCGAAGGTGATATTCTGTAGCGGATTGTTGGGTAGAGACTTTGAGCGGGACAACCTCCAATTTAGTGTAGTTAATTGTGAAGCCTGACTGGGTGCCTATGCGGGTGATGTCTCGCAATATGTGGTCAAGGTGGGTGGCCGGTTCCCTAATGTATAATAATACGTCGTCTGCATAGAGGGATATGATTTCGGGGGTATCTTTCAGCCTTATTCCCTTGTGAGAGTGGCGTGCTCGAGTATGATCGGCCATGGGCTCTATCACTCGAGCGAACAGGATCGGGGAGAACGCGCAGCCCTGGTGGGTGCCCCTACAAAGTGCAAACAGAGCAGATGTGAGGGAGTTGATCCGGAACCTAGCTACTGGGGAGGTGTATAGTAGTTTAATGTAACCAATCATGTTGGGGCCAACTACCATCGTCTCTAACACCAGCCACATGTACTTCCAGGAGAGCATATCGAACGCTTTTTGGGCGTCGAGCGTGACCGCGACCGCTTGCGCGGCCTGTTCGATGCGGGACATCACATTGAACCGCCGCCTGATGTTATGTGAAGTGGACCTCCCTGGTATGAAGCCTGCCTGGTCTTCATGGACCAGATGCGTCACGAGAGGGAGGAAACGGTTTGCTAGCACCTTGGCAAACATCTGACATCAAGGTTCATAAGGGAGAGCGGCCTATACGAGCCGCAGTCGTCGCCAGGCTTGCCAGGCTTCAGCAAGACTGTTATGATGGCTTCACGTAGTGACGGGGGGAGGATGGACACCCGGAGCAACTCGTTCCAAACTTCTAAAAGCTTAAGGGCCAATATAGCTATATATTCTTGATAGAATTCCGCCTTAAGTCCATCAGGACCTGGCGCTTTACCCTTGAGTAGGTCCGAGATAGCCTCAACCAACTCATCCAGGGTGATCAGGGAGTAAAGCAGGTCCCTGGTGGGAGCGGAGATGCACGTTGTGGGTATTTACTCGAGCAGGTCACGCATATGTTGTTCGGTGTGCTCGGGAGGTTGAGAGTATATGGTTGCATATAATTTAGCGAATATGTCCAGTATCTGGTGGTCCAGTCACCGAGGGATTCCTTGGTCATCTTTAATGGAGGTAATATGGACCTGTCCCCATTCCCCTTTTATGAGTGTTGCAAGTGTTTTCCCAGGTCTGTCGCCCTCCCCATATCTGCGAGCGGCTTGGGGCCGGTTGAAATATTGGATCTTACTGGTGGCCAGTGTGTTATATGTATGGAGTTTGTCAATAATCATATCGCGTTTGTTGGGCTCAGCTGCGGCTGAGCACTCCCGTTCCAGTTTACGGAGTTTGGTTTAAGATCGCTCCAGAGCGGCTCTAATCGCTTTTAATGCTCCCGCCTCTCTGGATATGGCCATCCCCCTGATATACACCTTGAAGGCCTCCCATCTGATGCTTATAGATGTGGCTTGAGGGGTGTTGCGTTCGAAGAAAGACTCGACATTGGCCAATATGTCTGCCTTGAACACAATGTCCCTAAGGGCCGAGGATTTAAAATGCCATGCGCTTAGTGTCGGGCAGTCATTGCCAGTTCTACAGATATCGTAATCAGGGAATGGTCAGATATTGTACGGGTTAGAATCTGTGCCCCCTCTACCCTACCCATCACTTCACTAGATACCAGGAACAGGTCAATTCTGGAGGAGCTGTTGTTTACTGTGGAGTAATAGGTATATTCCTGCCATTGAGGGTGCAATGTCCTCCAAGCGTCACAAAGGTCGAGTGTTTCGCTATGTTTGAGTAGCCTCCGTGCGGCCCCAGACAGGGGTCGGGCAACAGCCCTAGTCCTGTCCAGGTCAATGTCCAATATTAGATTCATGCCCCCCCCCCCCCCATATGATTTGAACTCCTACATAGCCTAACAGTATAGTGGCCACAGTGTCAGGGGAATCCACACTGGGGCATATGAGTTTACAAGAAGGTACTCTCTATTTACTATGATGCAATGTAATATAACATACCTTCCATCAGGGTCAGTGCAGTTCTTATGTAGTGTGAATCTGATGGATTTGTGGATCAGTGTCAGAACGCCTCTGGCCTGAATGGAGTAAGAGGTGAAATATCTGTTGGGGCCCCATAATGGTGCCATACTTCCCGCAAGGCGGCCTGTGGAATGTGTTTCTTGCAGCAACAATATTTTGCAGCCGTGTCTGTTGGCATAGGCCATGATCGTACGAGCCTTGGTGTGATTGCTTAGCCCCTGGACATTCCAGGACATTATGGTGGTGGGCATTTCACTTGACTAGGGTGTATCCCATTGCCGTCGCCGTGGCTTGCCTTTGCACTTTGTGTGGTCACTCTCAAATCGCCTCAACATGGTGTGCTCCGTCGGTCTGCCTCTGCCTTTTCCAATCTCCCAAACTCCCCCACCCTCGCCACCTGATAGTAACCAGCAGCGCCCATTCCCACCCAACAACGGCATCCCACACGGAGCGGGTGCTAGTAGGTCGATCCCAACATGGACTGGCTTCCACCTTGGCCCAACAGGGGCATAAACCATACAAACATTCCAACATGAGTTTGCAACTGCAGTGGGGTGCACTGTTGCCGTGTTGCCAACCGAGCAAATTGGAGATGAATATTGAGGTACTGCAAAAAGTATGTGAGTTCGGCTTTGTAAGTCTATTGAGCGTGCTATTTCCCCAGAGAGACATATGGGCCAGTGGGCGCAGGCAATGGACAGGTCTGCGCCACCCTGCTGTTGAGCCGGATAGCATTGAGTGGCCTCAGAGGTGTACTGTGCTGCCCACAGGGGTGGGCGATCGGGAGTGGAGACGATGGATCGCCCAGGATCCGGAGAGGTGAGAGAAGACAGATCAGTCGTTGTCCATATCTATGTGGTCCCCAGGGTGGTCGTTAGGTGGAATCTGTGCCTCTATGAATTTCACCACCTCCTGGGGGACCATGAAGAAGTATAGTTTCCCTCTGAATGTGAGTTTCAAGCGCGCCGGGGACAGCATTGCATGAGGGATATTTTGTTCTCGTAGCATTTTCTTGACCCCTAAGAACTGGCACCTCTCTTGTTGTACCCCCACAGAGAAGTCAGGGAAGATTCTGATTATTTGGGAGCTCATGTGCAGCTCTCCCTTTTCACGAGATAGCCGTAGGATGAGGTCTCTGTCCCTGTAGTTAAGTTTTTTAGCAATGATGGGCCTGGGGAAGTCCCCAGGCGCAGGGCGCGGTGATAAGGCTCTGTGGGCACGCTCTACTGTGAAGTAGGGAGAAAGAGTGGGATTGCGAAGCAGCTCCTTCAGTAGGTCCTCCACTGCCAGTTCCATGCGGCCCTTAAGGGCATTTTCTGGTACTCCAATAATACGGACATTGTTCCTACAGGATCTTGATTCCAGGTCATCGCACTTGGCCTTCACCGCCTTCATGTCTCGGCTGAGGGTGGAGACAGTGTCCTGGAGGATGTGTATGCTATCTTCATTGGTACTTATTCGTGTCTCGACCTCCGTGATCCTACTACCAGCATGGTCCAGGTGAGATTTGAGCGACGCCACATTAGCATTGATGTCATCAAGCTTTTCATGAAAAGAGGCGAGTTCTTCATCATGGACTCCAATATAGCCGCAAGCTCGAGGGCTAAGGCGGGCGAGGATGGGGTGGCGTCCTTATGACTAGGCGGTGCAGGGCCTTGGTCAAATTTAGGAGTGACTTTGGCAAACGTATCCATGGCCCCTGTTTTGCTGGTGCCCCGGGACCTGCTAGACATGACAGTGTGGGGGAGCGTGAAGACTTTACCGCTAGGGAGTGTCTGGGCTCAACAGGTGAATTGGGGCCTCGGTGTCAGGGAGCCGGGCAGCACAGCGGGGTGGATGGGGTGATGCGCTGGTTGTGCTACCTCAGCAAGCAGGCACAACTGTTTCAGTGGTTCAGTGCAAGGATGACAATGGGAGGATGCCCCAGGGAAGATGATGCAGGTGAGGGCAGCTGGGGAGTATTGTAGACAGTATCAGCACCGCCTCGCATTTAAATCAGGTGCTCAAATAATACTATGGGGCTGGTGGTGTTTTAAATGGGCTGCAGCAGCAGCTGATATTACAAACAGTTCGATGATGGCCAGCCTCCCAAGGTCCAAGGATCACCTCAGCTGGGCCCTCTGTAGGAGCAGTGTTTAATAGAGCTCTGTGAGTGAAGCGGCAAAGATGGGCTACACGGCTAGAGGGGCGCAGGACACCCCAGGGGATATGCTAACATCAGTTCACTCACAGTTCACTGCACTCACCTCCAAGCCGTTAGGGTGGCTGTGCCCGTGTGCCTCACAGCATCCAGCAGAGGCCCCCTGGACCCAGTCCCCCGGCCCCTACCACGCAGTCAAGGGGCGGCGGTGTGCAGCAGGTCACGGAGCGGGAGCGAGTCCGCCTCTGAGGCGTTCTGTAACCAATCGGGCCGCTGGAGCCACGGGGGCGGACCCCAGGGGCGGCGCTCGCAGAGGGGCCACGGGAAGGCCCCAGCCCACCCTGCAGGATACAGCAGTCCGCCGGCCCGACGGCTGCTGCAGAGAAGGCAGGCTGCGGCGGGGAGGTCCCCAGTCAGGTGGTGGGGGGTGACCCAGTGCCCGGGCAGCCGCAGTAGGAAGGAGGGTGTCCCAAGGACCCAGCGGGCGTGAGGAGGCAGGCCTGTGTCCCCTCTGGAGGACAGCCCGGGAAAGCCCTGCACAGGTCCCATGAGGGCGGAAGCCCAAGGCAGTGTGTCCAGGTGAACGGGACTCCAGCACCCTGCAGTGGATCACAAGCCGGCCCCCGCGATCGAACAATGTGGGATAGGCCACACAGCAGCCGAAAAGTCAGAGGGCCGTAACACAGGCTGCAGGCACCGATTCCGCCTGGGATTGCAGGTGCATAGAGAGTAGATCCCCAGCAGAAAGCACATGTAAGGATGGCAGGGCACACTGCGGATGAGCGCCGATATCCTCGGATGCAGGCCAGTGGTCACAGAGCTAACAAGCTAAGCGGCCATTTTCTGGGCTGCTCAACAGCGCCCCCCCTCGGGCATGTGGTTTTAAGCAAACCGTGATCAATCGTAAAAACATTTCATATGCACCTTACCTCACCTTTTTTGCACATGCGAAATCAATGAGTTGGGCGCACCCCTCTTGTGCTAATCTCATCCGTGGATCGATCGCCTTACGTTCAAGTGGCCGTGCAGCACTAAATCATATCACCCGCCCCTGAAGCTGACATCACTATTCCTAACTATATTCTCCACCTATGTTCATGACGTTAGTGGGCAGCGTAGCCAAACGTGCCCAGTCATCACCTACGTCTTAACGCCAGTTGACGCAGAACCCAGAATAGCAACACACACATCCTTTCACAGCACAGCGCGTCCCTAATTGAAATAGAAAACACTATTTTTAAAGGAAACATCAATACTCTGCAATTGATAATGTGCTTTTATTTCACAAAAAATGCTCTGAGAAGATATCACGAGGCACAGAGTGTTCCTTTTGGGAGAAGATGCGCATTCAACGCACCTTGAATCGCACCTTGAATCGCAAGGCTTCTGCATCAGCTTCTTGCTAGACCGTAAACGATGACAGGTTGCTCCTTGTCGCTGGTACCGCCAAAGGGCATATCGGTCCCGGGCGATCATCCCACATCAGCGTAATGGAAATCCATCTGTTTAGGCGTATCTGCCACTGCTGGCTGAAGAAACCATCTGTCGGTATCTGGAAACCATGGCATTCGCATAATGGCACAATGTAGCTGGTAGAAAACATAATAAAAATATATTTTAGTAACCATTCTTTATTCAAAAGTATCCATTTACCCTGTAATTCTGCACCGGATGAAACCTAATAAGGAACACAAACCACAAACAATGGAAACACACAGAAAACTTCAGGGATAGTTTGAGTCTATGATGTGCTTGAGAGGTTAGCACTGTGGAGTATTTATAGCTCCTAATGTGATGCAGAAGCTGACAGAAAAAATGAACAACATATAGACGGCATTATAACGGAATATTTGTAAGAAACTTGGGGCTGGTGACCCTAAGTACCATTGGGGAACCCAATGACTCCATGCTCATTGTGCTCAGAGAGGCACAGCTGCACCTCACTGATGAGGCCCAACAAGGCTGAAACACGTGTATGGGGTTGCTGTAGGTCCTCTTGTTCAGAAGGGAATTGCCATAGCATTTTGGTGCTGGACTGCCCATGTGGGCGGGACAAAGACTGATATGCAAATGGATATTTCCCATCTGTAAAAGTTACATTGAGCAAAAGGCAATGGCTGCGGAAACTCAAAGTGTGAAAAAAACACAACAGGTTATCATGCCATGTTCTTTCTAGAGAGGGGTGCCTGCTACCTTGTTTAAAAATGTAACAGAACTGGCAAAGTAAAATTTGGCCAAGCGAACAAAGTCCCCTTGGAAAATGTTCTGCAACCGGCACATCCAATAATACAACGTTCATAGCACACCCTGATATGCCATGGGACGAAGTGGTTTACATACCACTAGCCTGCATACCAGTTGTGTTAGCAGGTCGTCGATGAATAATCGTCAGAATATGCTCCAACTAACAACCCATAACAATGTAAGCAAACAATACTGGTCAGAAAATGAAACCTTTACTCATTTGTCTTTAAACTGTAAACACATATAAATTATGAGTAGACTTATAAACAGCCTGAGAGTTACACGATTTCTTTTTTAAATATCTCGTGGTATAAATTTAATCTACGGAATAAATTGTTTATATTTTTTTCGTCAAATGGCATACTCGCACATCATTGAATTGTTTCATATGCATGCAGCCTATATGCTGGTTCGAATTGCAAAAAAAGATGAATAGTTCAAACTTACATTATATTTGGTAGTTCCATTCTCTTGCTGTAATGCAGCGTGTCCGCTCAGAACAACGGTTTGCATAGAATGAAAGTAAATGTTACAATGTCCAGTTTCAAAATAGTGAATGTTATAATTTCTGCCGGTATTCAACACCATCTGTCCTTCAAGCCATGGCGATTCCTCCCTTTCGTCGAAGGTCGAATAACAATTGAACCTTCTTTAGAGCGTGTATGCCTGGTAGCTTTCGTTTATGTGAAGGAAAGTCACAACAACCAAAATATACCATACAAGACGCATTGGTGTGAACTCCCCACAAGCAACATCACACAAAGTGACCTTAACTTCATGGGAGCGATGAGCCCGGCCGACCAACGTGGCATTTGAAATATGCCCGAAAAATAAACAAATTGATTGCTGGCATCCACCAATGCCGCGCGATCATAAATACTTTTTTAACCATCAATGGTGCTAGTGATTTAGTTACTTTTGGACAACAGTTACACTAAAGGTAATGATATCATATGATGAAATGATATTGCATTTATAACTTGCCTATGCACAGGTGCTTCAGGCACGACGAAGCAATGCAGGGTGAACAGAGGGAAGACAGAGACAGCGATCTTATTAGTGTTGGGAAGTAGACAATCCTTGCCCGCCCTCCCCTCTTTCGTCACTCTCGAAACATAACAAATGCAATAACCAAGGGGGAGGCATAGCCAACACCCACAAAATTCCGTTACACCACACCCCATCTCTAATAATACATACACTATAGTTTCTAGCCCAGCATTAGGAAACCATTTAGAATTAGCCCAAATTACATCATTTCTACTAGGCCCGAAAATCCATCTCTCTGTACAATGCAGCTCTCACATCCCTAGTGCCTCTGTCAGCCAGCCCACACCATCATCTGCCCATTGCCACCTCTGCGCGAGCCCTGTTCTCACGGAGGAATGTGCTCTGAAGAGAACGTGAGACACCAACAAGTGATAAGCCCAAGTGCCCATTCATCTCCACTAAACTCCCCATGCACTCACAGCCTTCACCTGCCATGTCAGAGCCCACCAGCTCAAACCTTGCAGTTCCTTTCATGCTGATATCCATCTGACCCTCCCGTGCCCCGATCAGTCAAGGACCCACATCCCAGCCCTAATCCAATGTAGTAATATATTCTCCAAAAAAACAACACACGTCTACCTATATATGAGGACCCAAGCATGGTAGATGGCAGGTCAAACCTTTAGGGTGTGCACCTGGGTACAGAGTTTGTGGTATCAAATATTTTGCAAACCGTAGAGGTTACAATGCCAATATATTAGCTCATGTCACCGAAGTACCCCTATTGACGAAAAATTGTATGTCTGCCATTATTTATGCATTATCGGTTTCTGTTGTTTAGTTTAGTTAGTTAGATGCATTGCTCCCTTGCTCTGACCTTAGTTATGGCAACAGGGCTTCCCACCGTGTGCCACCAATAATGGGAGAAGAAGAAGAAAAAGGAGAGAGCACAGATACCATATGTAGATTCCATAGTTCTGGCGAAGGAACGACAAAAAGGGTGTCGTGGGGGTTTGCCTGGAGGAAGCACTGGTATAGCTATCAGCGATAGGGAGGCCAGGATTGGCAAACAGGATGTACTTTTTAAACTTCATGCTACCTGATTTAGTGAAGAGAGCAGAATATTCGACAGAGAAGCATTTAGAAACGATAGGAAAGACAGAAACCACCATACAGTAGGTAGGTTGTCGAGAGAAGAGGAATGGTGGTGGAGGGATCAGGGGAACACATGGAAGGACACAGGGAGGGGCACATGAAAAGCAAAACCCAATATATCACCAATAGCAACCACAGACATGTGTCTTATCGATCGAGGACCAGTAATATAAATGAAGGGAAAGCAAAAGATATACATAAATGAACCATACACTGAATTAAATCATCATGATTAAATACTTCCCTGCACCTTTTATAACATTGAAATTCGAGTTAAATAGCATTCAATTGTTGATGTATAATGTACAAACATTGGGGAACATATCTCAAGTGTTAAATTGAGCATATTAAGAACCAGCTGCAAATCATTTATACCGGGAAGCCAACTGTTCAACAAGTTCAGCTTTAGGTGGACAGGGCCTGTTTGCAATGTTTTGTGGCATTGTATGTGTCCTAGGAACAAAATCAGGACCGATTCCATGAGTATTCATGGCCAACACAGTAAAAGTGAGATCTTTCCCAAAATCGAATTGCATTTCCTGGTATATTGGCTTGGCTACCCATTTTTTGATTCGTTTTGCAAAGGCCAAGGTGTAACGAAGCATCCCAGAGTTTCCAGCAGTTCTTGATTGTTCTCTCCCCACATTCTCATTGTGTGATAATACAGCTAGTAATGTACAGGCCTTCATACCGTCTATGCTGAAATGCAACTTTTTGGGCCTGTCCTTTAGGCACATATTGTGGAAAACCTCAAAATCTCTGGTGTGACAGAATTTTGTGAGTCCCTGTAGGGCTCTTGAAAGAGTGTTATCATACCCAATCTTCTCAAGAGCTTTGTGTGGAGGTGAACATTGCTTCAACCACTTCTTCTTGCGTTCCTGCTCCTCCGATAAAGGTCATCTGCACATTTGTGAAAATGTTGGTTTTCTGTCCGTGAGTCAATGAGCACCCTTTTTCAAGTAGAGTTTCCACAAACCCATCACAAGTTTTGGATCTCCACCAAAGATGGTTGTTCAAAGACTGAGACCACTGTAAAATATTTTCCAAATCCTTTTCTTTACCAGCAGCGGTAATTTTTTTATTGACTGATTTGGCAATGTGCCATACAACAAATTGATGACAAATGTTTGGAAACTGCTCTCGCATGGCCTTGGCTATTGAAACATATCTGTCAGTGGCTATGAAGTCTATTTGCATTCCCCTCGATTGAAGATGTTGGAGGGATTTGATGAAACCATGTTTCTCCATTGCCACAGAAGATGTACATTCGGACACCTGCACAATCTCCGAACTCACCATTTCTTTTACTTTCCATGTCTTGAAAGTGGTATGCGCAGCACTTTGCTGAAAATCCATGGCTGTCACACAGTCTGTCGCCAGCTAACCAGAAGCGTTTGGCAGAGAATGCGCTTTCGATTGACATCTGTTCAATTTTCCAAGTTTGACTAATAGCAGGGAATAAGAATTCCCTTTGATATTTGTAGTACTGGGTTTTAGCAAGGAACTGAACTCCCACAAATTGAAAAAACTGGACATCTTACTGAAAGTCGAGCCACTGGAAAGTAAAGCTGCTGAACATAGTAGATTTCCAGCTGACACTTTTCCCAGCATCGGGTGAGCGGACCATGAAAATGTATCATGCAGGTGGACGCAGCTGGCTTGGATTTTCAGGTTAGCCGCTTGTAAGACATGAGACACATTCACCAATAGATCCCCACATATCTCCCTCCTCAATGTATGGACACATTTCAGCATCAGTATAATCTCTACCAGATAGCTGTCGAATACAATGTATTTTGGCTCATTTATTAGCCAATCGTCCTGCATGAATGTGGTTTGTGACTCAACTGTGGTGGACAATTAGCCCAAACTAGGCAAACTGTAGTCGAGATCTTTGGCAAGTTCCTCAGTCAATTGCATTGAAGCTTGTCTCTGTTAGTTCAGCTTGTGTTATTTTCACACGAATTGGAGAAACCGACAACAACTAATGTTTATTGGGTGGACATTTTTTTGCGGGTGTAGATTATGTCAAGTGGTCCTCGAGGAATTCCAACGCATCTTCATTATATTCAGTTTCATCTTGTCGAGTTCTCACATTGTAGCAATGGTCCAAGAACACTTTGCTGGCTTCGCCGATCACATTCCATTCAGTTTTATTCCATTGGGCATAAGCATCACGAGTCTGCTGATTGACTGGACCTCGCTGCGGCTCAAATAGTAGTTGCTCCATGGTGAAATCTGTTTGGCAAGCAACATCTTTGGTTTCATTTGTTGTCTGTGTCTTTGTACCGCTTTTCTTTCTGGGCCTCTAGGAGATGTGTTGTAAAACATGTTCAATGTATAGCACACATACAGCAGATAGCACTTTAAATCCAAAAACATGCTATGAAGGAAACACCAGCCCAAAACACTTCTGGAAAACTAAATTGTTTGTTAGGTACCCTTGTTTTCTTGATTTTCAGTGAAACCGTGGTCTTCTCTTTCACAACCGCACCAGCAAGGTGAAAAAAAAACGTTTTTATATGGTTTAAATCAAGCACATTTCTTTTACACGCAAACAAACATATTTAAATACCTACAAACAGAACCAACTAGATTGAATTAAAAAAAACTACATAATATATTACAAATGCTATTTGATGTCCAATTGTATCCAATAGTAGTTTATCTTCACCTCTGATCCATGTGCCTCCACTTCTAATTCCACACCTTGTGTAGATTCCTTGAATAGAATATTCATTAAAAAAACAGAAGTCAATCGTATTGGAAATTAAAAATCTTTCATCGCACACACATGCCCTCGCAAACAGTGTACATCAAAATATACATTGCAAATTTCACCTGATAGCCATCCAAGATGGCAAGTATACTTTATCAGAGATCACCGTGCAAAACATATTGATTGTAGTGTTGCCCTCAAACATTTTGCAATGTAGTCTACATTAGGGAGCAAGTGTAACGTTAGAACTGAAATCATAAAAGTTTGAAACACTGCACGTTTATATGCATGTCACGGTCTAATAATATCCTATGTAGGATTTACTTTCTTTCATTCATGGGAAATGTAAGTATGTATACCTCATACACTGGACTAGCTGCAAAGGAAGATGTAATTGTAGTCGAAGTACCAGCA
The DNA here is from genome assembly GCF_040938575.1 of Ambystoma mexicanum. Lineage (NCBI taxonomy): Eukaryota > Metazoa > Chordata > Amphibia > Caudata > Ambystomatidae > Ambystoma > Ambystoma mexicanum. The sequence goes on from NC_090925.1 coordinate 755,480,210, forward strand.
TCCCCCTGTAACACAGTACTTGTTTTAGTGTACAGATGAAAACAGCAAAATGGAACTGAGACAATGGGATGCAGACAATGGTATATATAAAGAGAAACCCATAAATGCCACCTAGCGTAAACAACCGACAGGATACATAAACGTTTCCATATTATTTGAGATTCCAATATTTAATTCATTCTCGTGAATTAAAAGCAAAATAAAATTACCTGATAGGCGCTTGAAGTTGTTGATGACTCTGGAAAAAAAAATTGATGCAGAATCTTGCTCCTACATTTTCAGTGCATTGTCACAAAGTGGTACAAGGGAAAATTAGATCTGCATTAGATATGTGGGAAGATCCAACTATCGAGAATATAAACTTCTGCATGTCTGTAGGGCTCACCATTGGTATACAGAACGTGTCAGTGGTTTCATCACTTGCAAGGGTCTGTGCTTCTGTCAATATGCTCTCCTAAAGAAATGGACATGTCAAGCAACCAATTACGAAAAACTATGCGTCTTTTGAAGGGCACTATGGCATTGTTTTCTATGGTCATAATTACTTCATTTGAGGCTCCATAAACCAGGGACAGATGTATAGTAAAATGTGGTATAGTGAAATTGTAACACAATCTGGTAAATGTGCAAACTTTAGTAAGGGACATTTATACCGAAAGCACCAATCCGTTCATGAAGTTACCTTTTCAGTACCCCGCAGCCTACAGCTAATTCATCATCTAGGACTCACCTGAGGCGGCGTGTGCATCAATAGAGTTGGAATTGCATTTGGAAACAATTAACGAGAAATTCTGGGTCGACGCTTTTTTGTGTACTTCGATTGGTCATACATATCGACTGTAAAGTGCAGGCTGCATATGCGGAATCAATTGGCCCACAAGTCCTTCAAGACATCCTGTGCTCTACTTTCAATTTCGTCCACCGCAAAACCACAATATCAAACCCATCTTCTTATTAAATCAATATTCCTCGGGAATGTATGATATGATGATATGATATGGCATTTATAACGTGCCTTTACAAAAGTGTTTTGAGGCGTGACGAGGCAAGGGAGGGGAACAAAGGGTGGACAGACAACGTTCCTACTAGGCCAGGTGTCATTCAGATTGTGCAAGTACGTGGAAAGGGGGCAGGGACAGTACAGTACATGGGAATGGATAAAATAATTAGTAAGTAACGGCCAGCAGGTGGCAAGTGCATGGGTAAGTGCAGACATCAGGTGTCAAGGGCTGGTAAGGGGACTCTAGGGATACAGAAACAGCCCCAAGTGCGGGGGTTGCCAGGTGGGCAGTGCAGGTGTGTGACACTGGCGGGGGGAGGAAACCTGGGCCCTAAATCAGGGGGTGTCCAGGTAGCCAGTGCAGTTCAGGTAACAGCAAGGAGGTCAGTAGATGAGTGAAGGAGAAAAGGCACAAGCAAAGAGAAGGGTTTTGAGGTGCTTCCGGAACCAGAGATGGTTCTCCTCAAGTTTAAGGGAGGCTGGGAGGATGTTCCAGAGGGAGGCACCAGCTGAAGAAAGAGATCTACCACCAACTTTTTGCTTGGAGAAGCGGCTGACCTTAAGGGAGTTGGGGGCGGATGAGCAAAGAACTCGAGGAGGAAGATATTTAGGAATGCAGGACTGTGCCCTGACCTTTGACATGGCTCCTAGAAGGGCACCCAAAAAACATACAAGCAGGCACTCTTGAAAGATCTATAAGATCTGTATGAAAAAAATATAAATATTTACAAGAAATGTGTACTGTATGCCTGAGATTGATGCAAGAAAGCAAGAAAGATGCCATTCTATTACAATGGGCATTGATTAAATGTACTATATATCGAGATCAAAACACTTGAAACATTATACAATGGTAAAGGCATTGAGATGAATTAACATTACACTACTGGGTACATTTGGTCGAAATAGATCGAACATTTGAGATCATAAATAGAGGAATATAGAGAAGTTAATAGCTGACCTGCCCTTACCTTGACCAACAAACAATTAAATTCAGCAACCACAGCAGCTAATAGCAGGAGAACAGGTAACATGATAAAGAGTTGCCTTCCAGTGCTCAGAGATGTTCTCTGGCAAAATAACAAGTGGTTTATAAAGGATTAGAAAAGTGGGTGTGTATGTGTGTGAATATGTTACGTGTTTCTTACATGGTCTGCGAGAGGGGAGCCTGGAGACACTGGGTCTGGGGAGGCCATGTGAACAATGGCCCCTATGCTGGAGATACCTTTGAAGTGTACATGGTGTTTGGCACCTTGGTCTTTCCCACACTGCCAGCCCACTTGGGAGAGCAGGGCCACAGGTGCGAACTGCCATTGATACTGGAGGGGGGATGGTTGGGCAAGACGCGTGTAGACGAGGCCCGGAACACTGCTGAAGGGAGACACACTTCTATGGATTGCAGGGGAGGGGTATGCAAGAGTGGATCATGGAGACACTGGGTCTGGGGAGCCATGTGAACAATGGCCCCTGTGCGGAAGATACCTTTGAAGCGTACATGGTGTTTTGCACCATGGCCTTTCCCACCCACCCAGTACTGTAGTCGGTTATAATGGAGGGGGGATGCATTGTTGAGGAGTAGGTGAGCGTAAAAGGGCACCAACTATCCTTTCATGTCCCTCGTAGACTTGCCACCAGCTGGCCGCACTTTTATTTATTGTCTCTTATTTATGTATTGTTTATTTTATGTATTGTCTTATTTATTTTATTGTTATCCTTTGAACTGCACTGCCCCTTCCCCTTTTCGCATGCACTTTTCACTCCCCTCCCCTGCACTTGCACGATCTCAATGTCACCGGGCCTAGTAACATCGTTGTCTCTGTCTTCCCTCTATTCCCCCTCCCTTGCCTCGTTGCGCCTTGAAAATTTTGCGTATAGGCGAGTTATAAATGCCATATCATATAAAATCATAACATATAGGGTGAGCGTGTCCTTGATTCACTGAAAAATTGAAACAAATATTCATAAAATCTAATTTGTATGTTATTTTGTTGCTGATGTTGATGGCACAAATATACTACAAATTGTATACTTCGGGTTGTAGACCAGTGTGTGAAAATCCCCTGTACTGTCAGCTGTGACTGGGGAATTTGGTGCAAATGGCTCCAACGAAACAGGTGGGTATTACTCGTTGAACGCGAAATTCAAGCCTCCCATAAAGCCACCATGTAAATGAACGGTAGGCCACCAGCCTGTCCCACCTGTGGAAGAGAAACATACATACTGTATTTAAATTAACCTGATAAGTGTAAAAACCTTACTTGAAAATGCACTCTGTATCATATGGCATTGTTGCCCGTACAAAGGTTACTACATGGATCAATGAACTTGGGCTTTGAAGTGTACACACATTAGAAAAACGAACACACATGCAATCCATAACGTTTGTGGCACAGAAAAATATTGTTTCTTAGTTGAACGTGAAAGACACATAAGATGAACACTCCGATTTCCCAAAAGCCAGAGAAATGCATTGAATTGGCAGACTACTTTCATTAGGCAGTGATAGATCAAAGTTACGACAATATAGGAGACAAACATGATATGTTAGTGGCCTCAGTGGTCAAAATGACATCAAATCAAGAGTACACTTACTCGTTACTTGGACTGCGAGGGCGAACTGTTGCGTGACGTTCGTGCATAAGCACCATCATAATCCTCAACACGGAACTTTTGAGGCAGGCTGCCTTGAAGTCATGCAGCTCGGTAACGCATAGCGGTGGTGTGCCTTCTTCTGATATGTAGGCCAAGCATCCAGAGTTTTCTTTGCAGCAGCAGTTCTCCTCCTCGGTTGGCATGGCCTTGCACCATTTGCAGGTACACCAGGTGGAAAAGTCTTCCATGCGACTAGGCTCAGGCTCAGGATCCAGTGATTCGTCTTCCCAACTGTCGTCCGATGCCCCATCATTTCTGCATCTTTCTCTATCAACTAATTCCACCGCTGAATACTCTGGCTCATAGTGGTAGGGCTGTATTGTTGCGATTATACAACAAAATGTTTAAAATCAAACACAAGTAACGATTGAAATCAATAGTAATGCTAGTATAAGTATCTGTTTGCAGGGGCTCCGTGCAACGAAGATAGCTGAACAGAGCAGAAACAAGTCACAGGCTACATAAAGCCAGTGGAATGATTGAAAAAGCAACTCTGATGTTGTCTGATGAGAAGCGGTCCGTTTATACTTATTGAGGAAAGAGGCGTCCTGTCATTTCCATGAAGACATGTCATTAGCTGGTGCACAGAGAACGTTGACACGAGCAGGGGTGTTGCTAGGTCTGGAAAAGACCCGGGGCTAAGCTGATGTCGGAACTGTTGGGACTGGGGGCTAGCTAGTCTTTTAGCTGTAGCTCCTGAGATTCTATCCGGGGCTACAAGCAAAAGATCAGGGGCTATAGCCCCCTTAGCCCCCCCCCTAGCAACGCCCCTGGACACGAGGCGTGCATTTGCATTGTGAAATGGGCCATACGCGTCTAGTGATGTCAGCTTCAGGGGCGGGTGATATGATTTAGTGCCCGACTCGTTGATTTCGCATGTGTAAAAGTGAGGAAAACCAAAGTAAGGTACATAGGAAAAGTTTTTACAATCGATCACAGTTTGCTTAAAACCACATGCCCGACTGCTTAGGACAATGACACTTTTGAGTGTGCTATTCCTTTAAGGCTTGCAACACAATTGCAAGGAGACCTCTCCTGAGAATTTTATTTTAAATATTGGATTAAAATGCTGCATTTCTATAGCATCATTTGTGAGAAAGGCAGGGTAAAAGGCTGATTTTCAATTTGTTCTGTAGAATAACACATGACAATATCCAATAGATGGGTGCCATGCTGACCAACAATACAGAAGAGCATTCTACACTATTTTCATGATGCGTGTTCCCACAATATGTGCCAACTCTGCCTCTGTTAACACTTGTGTGATTGTGTCCACAATATATGTCAACCTGGGCACTGTTAAAGCACATGTTCATGATGCCTCAGTCCACAATATATGCCAGCCCGGACTTGCTGGCTATGGTCACATATATGGCAGAATTGCCATAATAAAACACTTTCACGAGGGTGCCCAAAATACATGCCATTGCTACCACAGTGAAGCAGAGGCGCATGATGCCTATATCTACAAAATATGCCAGCATGGCCTGTAAAACATGTTTTCATGCCGTGTGGGGTGATGTGCGAATTACCGTGTCAATGAATATGTAGTTGCTGTCATGGACCAAATTTATTGTGGGACCAACTAGTATGGCACACTGCATGAAACAGTGTAGTGATTAATGTGAAAAGACACAACTGTCTATCTTTTGAACAACTGAACGCAGTTGAGGGCTTTGCAATTGTTTAAACACATATTACATGAACATTTTGCAAACATTACTTGTGCATTTGGTCAACATTACATGTTTAAATGGTAAATGACTTGCAGGCATACTTGGAAGACACAAGAATGGTCATATATTTGTAGGAAATAATGTAAAACAAACGAGATGATGGCTGGAAGGTTTGGAATTAATCCTAGCGTCTGGCAATGGTCGGTTCTTCAGTCTGCCAAGCCATTACAGAAGAGGAAAGACCATATACAAACCAGGCTTGGTACCACCCAAAAAGAGGCCGTCCAGCCCAAACTGCTAGGTCACATCCCTTCTGCACGAGACCTCAAGCATTCCCAAACATGGTTCAGCCTTATTAGGCATCATCAGTGAGGACTAGCTTGAGTCTCTAGGCCTAGCAGGCTCAGGCTCCACGTCTGGGCATACCCATCCTACTCAGGTTGATTTATGCAAAACAAAAGAAATGATGGCTGCAAGGTTTGGAATTAACTCTAGCCTCTGGCATTGCTCAGGGAAACCCTCTAGACCACCGTTTCCCAACCTGCCAAGCCATTACAGAAGGGGAAAGACCATATGCAAACACTGGAATAACCCTGCTGAAAATATTGTGGGTGGGCATGACATCTAAATGAAAGGGGCCCCTGCCAAATCAGTGGGACAAAATCGAGTGCTACAAAAGTTGGAGGGGCCAAACACCCTTGTCTGTCCCTAAAATGAAGCCAATGTATGCAAATCAGGCTTGGTCTCACCCTACTAAGGCTGAAACATGTGTAAGGATGCTTGTGGTCTCATGCAGAAGCGATGTGACCAAGCAGTTCAGGATGACTGCCCCTTTTGTGGGCGGACCGAGCATGATTTGCACATGGTCTTTCCCCTTTTGCAATGGCTTGGCAGGTGAATAACGATGGTCTGGAGGGTTGCCCAGAGCAAAGCCAGAGGTTAAGATTCTAAACCTTTCAGCGACCACCTTGTGGTTTGCTAGAGGAAAGAATGTAAGACATTAGTTACATAACATGTTATGTGGCCCTTACGTGGGACTCAACCACCACCACTAAGGCTTTGAAGCGCCCCAGGATTGCACCACAGAAGAGCTCTACATGAAAAAATATTTACAACAGCATTCAACTGGAAACCTTTGGCAGAGATGGCCAGAACTAAAATGCCATAGCCAGCCGATCTATGAGTTGGTTGTGATGCACAATCTGCCACACCAGCCAACATGTGGTGTGAGGACACCCGATTAAACGTCATTCTCCCCTTTTCTTTTTTTCTGTGAAAAGAGCAAAACACATTCTGTGGTATTTTTGTGCATTATTAATGCCCTGCTCGAATTAAAATGGGGCCAATACACATTTTGTGAGTGGAGGTTTCTTGGGTTTGTTTAGATTTTGTGATATTAGGGGGGGGGCACTGAGTCTTGGGTTGCTTTCTACAGCCTAATGGGTGTTTTTGTGGAATTCTTTGGAGAGTCGCTTTCTCGTGACTGCGAGTAGGCTCAACCCACTGAGAAGGCATTGAAAAAAGTGATATCAGAAAGTACAGATTTATGAATTGGTTTAGTAAAATCTGTTCTTGATCAATTGCAGGGTGCCTCAAACATTGCTGTATGTTCGATGGTGAAGAGTTTTCAGAAATGTGTGCTTGGACTTGAAGTCAATAAAGTTTTGTAAGACAACATCATTTTGGCGTTTGGCATTTCAGCGATTAGATTCTTTGTAAGTGCACCTGTTATAAAGATGTACATCTGATTGGAGTTCGGGAGCCAATAAAAACGGTTTATACAACCCACATTGTTTATTTATTTATGTAGCACACCAAACCCTTGGGTATCTGGGCATTACAGGTTACATAGTCATTTGGAGCAGGTTAAGAAAATAGAATAGTTACATGAGATTACTTACATAGCATTATATGAGTTACATTACATTGTGAATTTACATGATTATTTTACAGATATATACAAACAGGCAGAATAATATAGATATGAACACGAGTAGCAGAATAATGCAGGTTATACATCAAGAGAACAGATCCAGCTTTTGGTCTTTTTTCTAAAGCTGTAGAAAGAGGGGTCTGATCTTAGGGCTACAGGCAAGGAGTTCCACAGTTGAGCTGCCATAACAGGACAGCTACTTCCCCCTACTTTCCTGAGCTTGTATCTGGGGACCTTAAGACAGTGCAAATGCAAGGTTCTGGTGGGACAATCCGATGTATTTTTAGCGAATTTAGCGAGTTGGAGAGACATTTGTGGGTGAGGATTAATGATTTAAAATTAATTCTATCCTTAACTGATAGCCATGTAGTGTTGCAGCTGGCATCCGAGATGTGCTGCATTCTAGGAATGCTTAGCGCAGTTCTTAGCGCATTATTTTTCAGTGTTTGCTGTTTATTGACATTGTGTTTTCTTGACCCAAGATAGAGTGCATTACAATAGTCTAATTTTGAGAGAATAAGAGCCCGTGCCAGGGTAGTACAGCTCACTGTAGAAAGCAACGGTATACAGGCATTGATTAATTTTCATGTATAAGCTGTAGCCGAGGCTATAGCATTGACTTGTCTGTGCAAATTAAATGCTGAGTCAAGGTAAAAGCCCAACGTTTTTACCTCCTTAGATACTTTGATATTAATACTGTCAATGTTGAATGATTTAAACTGGTTTCTTAGTTTGTTTAGTTTTACTGACGAGCCAATGACAGTTGTATGGCAGGGAGAGAGAGGAATACTGTCACTTTGCATTTCTGCTTTTATCAGTGTGCTCCTATGCCATGATAAAGGGTAGTAGCTTGTTTGAAGTTACTTGTGCAAGTCTGGTGGAAGACTATTCAAGTTGCATTGCACCCTGTACAAAGGAGGGTGACTAAAGCCCATTGCCAAAGTGTCAAAATCCAATACCATTGGCCATGTTTTCAGGAAGCATCTGCTTATGCCCTCTTTAATTATTACTTTTCAGCTGATGGGGTGAAAGTCTTAAGCCTCTTAGACCCAAGGCGATGTAACATACACATAGAGGGGTAAGCGGGGTTACCAGCGATCTCTACGATGATTGGTTGCCCTTTAAATTCTTCCAGATGTGCATAGATTTCAACCAACAGCCATAGTATTAACATGAGTGTGTAAAGAAAGCAGTTTTTCTTTTTTTTCATACTTGTTTATTCCATTTACTCACTAGAAACAGATATCCAAATACAACCCGGCAACAGCATCCTTAACAAATTCTGAACAATGAATCACGAAATTTCTCTCCCCCACTAAATATAAATTCATTTAAATATAAACTGAAAATGAAAAGAGAGGTTGAAGAGAGAAGATGAAAACAAAGAAGATACAAAGAAAACGAACCCACATACACTGTCAAGATGCAAATAGACATCTCAATCATTGAGCAGTATAGCAAATTCATGAAATCATTGAGATAGACATATCTTAAGATCCAGATTCCGGATATCACCATATCTTATTTTTCTGTACCATTTCAATTCGATTCTAAACTTATAAAACTAGCCCATACTTTATCAAATAGTTTTTCCTTCTTCTTCAGGATCATAACAACAATATCACAAATTGAATACATTTACGCCAACCAAGATTCTGTTGTGGGAAACACAGCTGATTTCCAATTGCGTACGATTATTCTTTTCGCAACTAAAGAACCCTTCAAGATCCAGGTCACTTGGTGATACAACAGATCATCCAGATCAGTATCTTGACCCGGAATCAAAGTTTGTGTTTGACTGATCAGGAGGAGTAAGTTCAATGAGCCAGCAAAGTATCGTTGATATTGGGGCTGTACAAGTAAAGTGGCTTCTGCCCATTCCTTTTGTGGTTGTAGAAATATGTATTATATTGCGCACCCCGAAGGGTCTCTGCAGTCCAATCAGAATGGTACCACAGGAGTCCAATTTTTCACAGACAGCTGCTTCAATAACGGTGAAAATATATTAATAAAAAATAAAATATTGGAATCATTAATACACTCCTCTGTAGTAATTATGCGTTTCTATTGCTCAAATCAACTGTCTGTCAACAACCAGTCTGTAGGTGTGTTTTGGCTAGCCATGATAAAGTGGGGTGAGAGAAAAGGTAGGATTGCTATGAAGCCACATTTGGCTTTTTACATCATACAAACATGGGTTAAACCAAGAGGGTGTCACAGTCACACCGCACCAAGATGATTGCTGAGTAGAGATTCAAATTTGGGGTTTATTTGAAAAAGGACACAGCCTGACACGTGTTTCGAGCTTTGACTAGTCTTCATCTGAGGCTGTAGTGTCACAACCAATTATTAAACCATTTTTACACATTTGAGTGAAGTTGAATAACAAATGAAATTCAGATAACATGGTAGGGTAACACAGGGGACAGAATACCAAGGCATTGTGAGACATGATACAAAGCCAATGAGACAAAAAACAATATTGTATGTGTTAATAATCAAGTACGTTGGAGCAACCCCATTCATAGAAATAAATGTATTCCGCATAATTGGAGTCCAAAGATAAAAAGGTGGAAGGTTAAACAAAAAAGAGAAAAAGAGACAAAAGAAACATTAGTGTCAGTGTGGCTGGACCAGCGAAAGCATGAACAACCTTGTCCAAAAAAATGTGAAGCTGAAACAATGAGGTAGGAATATTACCTTGACTTGAGAATTCAAAAGGACCCAAATTAGGAAATGAGACCGATTGCCAATTGGCAGTTCGGCTAAAATCATATGTAAGGAAATTAGTATTAAGCAAAAACAGATGAGGAATACAAAATATAATAATGTCAAACGCATTTCATCCACAACATGCACCATTGTACCCAATATTTTTTTTTAAGTTAACTGTCCATGAGGTGATGTCAGTGACCTCTCTCGTTGTACTCGGCTCCTAGTCTCAGGAGGATAGCTCATGGGCAACGTGCTCGCCTTGGAAGCAAGTTGGTGCGGAGCAAGACATGTGTGATCCCCGGTCCTCACTTAGAAATCTCTGGCTACTAAGCATGTTAGAAATAACCAATCACAGGCTACACTTGAGGATGGTGGAGGCTGCACAACATAGGACTAGACCCTGGGGAGGTGAAGGTTGCAAGGGGGCAGAGGTAAGTTTGAAAAAAACGGATTCGGCAGGCTGTGCTTTAGCCAGGATATTGGAGAGCTCATTCAATCTATTTGATCAGTCTCTGCTGGCGCAGGCACTTACTTTTAACGCACACATCGCAGGGAGCATGTGACAAAAAACAAGAAAGAGTTTTTGGTGACAACCTCCAGGTTTGGACAACACTTATGACCTGATCATGGGAGCATAGATGGCTGAGTCGGCTCAATTGTGGTATCGAACCCATGACACATACCACATTGTCCTCATTTCATCAGTGAGCGTGTCATGCTTGAGATATCCGCCTGTATCACTCACGGCATCAAAGTAATAAGCAAAGGGCCAATACACAATATCTAAGGAATATCAGTGATGGCATCCATTACAGAAATCACAGAAAACAACAAGAGTACTTGTATGTCAATCCATTTTGGGGAATTGACTATGTAAAGAATGATGAAAGATAGTCACCAGGCCTACAGGTAAGCAGCGTACCAGTCAAATGTACTCCCTAAAAGTAGGCAATACAGCACAAAACAGGAAACAACAGACACATTGGTGCCTGCCACCTGCGTTCACTCGCACATCTCCACTGATATGTTGAAATCAGTGCTACCAGCAGAGCAAAGGCACAGGAAGGAGTTCTAATATTACAAAGGCTGATCTGAGACACATGTTTAAGGCAAAACTGGTGATTTAAATGCATCTCTAGGTAAAAAGTTGTATGAATTGCAAAACAATGTCTGTTTTAGGGTTAAAACATATTTTCACTTGTCTAAAAATACCCCACTGTGAATGGGAATTAAATTCTTACTTCAAAACACAAGAACCAGGTGTGTCCACACAGTAATGCCTGATGCTCACATATGACGTGAAAACAAGTTATTAAGTCGTGGTGATTCTTATCATTATATTCCTTTTCTGTAATTCAATTAATTCATCTCATAATTCTCTGTGTGAGTTTATAATCCATAGAATTGTGTACACAGTTTATCCAACATAGACCAATATGAAAAATTGGTTTCTTCAAGGAAGAACAGTTTCCTAAGTCACAATATGGCTCAAAGCTGATGCATTTCAGAGTCTAGCTCCTTCCTTAGGGCTATACATATGTTAGAACCACATCAGTAAAATGTGATATTACAAATAGTATTATATACATACCATAATAGTCAGCCATATTTGTGCACAAAATGAAAAAGAAATATCACAGTAGTATTAGGCTACATCATTAGTTCGTGAGGCGTGGTCATGTGTTATTCAAATGTCTTTCAAACAGTCTAAGAATCTAGTCAAATCATGCCTTGTTGTATGAGCCATGTAGCAGTGAATCAAGAATATATACATAGCTCTCTTATTAGTCTCTTAAGTGCGTGTACGAGCGTGTCAATTGCACTCTCATGACACAGGGCCTCATTACATCCCTGCCGTTAAGGGGTTAATGGCGCCGTAAAAGGCTGCGGCGCCGTTAAACCCGTAACGCCAGATTCACACTTTAACGCCTGCTTTTTGCAGGTGTTAAAGTCCAACCCGCTAAGGGACCTTGGTGCTAATTACGGCACCGTAATTTACGGTGCAGTAATTAGCGCCTTCCCCATTCCCATTGAGCCCTATGGGCCAAAAATGGGAATGGCGAAGGGGCCATGGTGAATGGGGATTTACCGCCCCACCAACCTTGGAATGGGGCGGTAAATCTGCCATCCACCATGGCGGAATCCGGCATGGACCATGGTGCTAATAGCACCATGGTCCAACGCCAGGGTTGTAATGAGGCCCACAGTGTTACCTTAGGCAATCCAGTCGCAGTCTTCAGAAATGCTCCGTTAACTGTGAAGGTAATAATAATGTAGATCTACATTTAGCACCTTCCATATGTGGTACATATCCTAACCGCATCCTGATGTGTCAAACTTACCTAAAGCAGCTACATCATTCTCTGTATGCCGATGACGTCCGCATGGACATGCATCACAGAAAACCGTTTGTATGTTTGTTATGGTGATCCCCAGAGGCATCGTGTCATGTCCGGCATACATGCTGTCGTGATGATGCCTCACGTCCCGCCCTCCCATAGTAACGGTAGGATAGGATTGGGTCTATACCATTGTTATTACGTTTCTTTGGTTACCAATAGGCTGCAATTACCTTGTACGAATGCAGTAAACGCCTGTTATATACTTATTTGTACCAATTTCAAAGAGTATTATGTGGCTATGTACCATGTCAATGGGGATATTCTGATATACACAACCTTACGTGCAACTCAATAAGCTTCAATATAATCCTGATCATATTTTGTTCACTGTGTATGCCAGAAGCCCTTATACCATGATACCACACAGCCTGGGCATTGAAGCAGTTGAATGGTTATTACTGAAATAAGTCGACATCCCTGCACAGAAATAATTTATTGTGGTCCTGTTCCAGTTCATAGCAGAAAACTCCAATTTCCGATATAAAGATCAATTTTTCCTACAAGTAGCAGGAACTTCCATGAGGGCCACAATGGCACCAGCATATGCAGATACATTTATGCACAAATTTGAAACAGACCATGTTAATCCATCCGTTGTGGCAACAATATATAGGAACTTGGATTAGGTACATTGATGATAGTTTTGGTATTTGGACCAGCACAGAGAACGAATTGAAAGATTTCTTCGTGTACCTCAATACAGTTGACCAAATAATTCAATTCACCCATGAATTTTCAAAGAAGACGATCCACTTCCTGGATGTTAACATCGAATCAACAGGAAATTAATATAAGACTAACATTTACCGTAAGGAGACAGATAGGAATAACCTCCTGCATAGGCTAAGTTTCCACCAGCCAAGCCTGATCAAGAACTTGCCTTATTGCCAAATGTTGTGGGTGAAACGCATTTTGTAGTGACGCACAGGAACCAACGGAAATGGGTAAGAAGTTAATCTGCCGAGGATACAGAACTGATGAAGTAGAGATGGCTGCCACCAGAATAGGGAGCAAAGGAAGAGAGGAATTGTTGACAACTAGATAAAAGGACAAGTCTGAGCCTCCGCTGGTATATGTGTCTAAGTACTCCACTCAGAGCAGCAGAATTAAAACCATAATCAAGAAAAATTGGAAAACGTTTACATGTGACCAACGAGTGGAGCATCTGTTTAAAGAACTCCTAACATTTGCTTACCTAAGAAGCAAGAACTTTAGAGACTGGCTGGTACAGACAAGACTGACCAAACAAGGGATGGGCACAGCACGTAAAGGAACCTTCCCATGTCTACATTGTATTAATTGTGGGTATGTGCAGAAAGGAGATACCATTAATCATCCACATACCAGAGACAAAATCAAACACTGAGATTGTGCAACATGTGACACACAAAGTATTATTTATTCGATTAAATGCCCATGCAGTCTTTATTACATTGGCCAATCAAAAAGGATGGCAAAACTACATAAGGCAGGGAAGTATTTGTGAACTCAGCAGTGGCTAGCCACTGGCAGGAGAAGCAGCACAACTCCTCTCCCATGCACTTGCTCTTTCTCAGTGTCACTGGACGTAGTAAGATCATTGTTTTTGTTCTCCCTTGTTACTCTCCCTTTCCTTGTTGCACTCTGAAACACCTGTGTACAAGCACAATATAAATAAACTATCAATTCAATTCAATTCAAACCTGTCACAGATACGTTTTCAAATATTGGAAGTAGTCTCAAAGAATGATCCACATGAGAATGTGCAGAAGAGACTTCACCAGACTTCACCAGAGGGAATCCTTCGGGATAGATCGACTGGAGACACTTAGACCAAGGGGGATGAATGAAGAGCTGAACTTATGCTTTCTGTGATATCACTAAATGTTCATTGTTTTATTTGTATATGACAGCTCAGGATATATTTAACTATTGGAACACATGCATGGAGTTTGCATGTATTAATGTGGATTAACAGCCTATGCTGCCTGACTATACTATATATATTGTATATGAATTGAAGAGATGTGCATATGAACTTTAAGGTAATGTGTTCAATTGTAGGATATGATGGACATTGTGATCAATATATTTAGCAATGTGAGTTTCAACATTGATTTATCTGACACTAATGTGTAATAACAGTTCACGTGTGGCACATTATCTAGCAAGTACTCACCTTTAGGGTTCAGTAACAGGATCATCTGATCCCCTAGGGAATTTATAATAATGTTCTTGAAGAGGAGGGCCCATGCCCTTCCTGGACATAGACACATGTGGATTAAGGCAGCAGTGACTGAACCCAGGAGACAGAGAAGAAGACAGGAACCTGGGCTGATTTTCAAACATCATCTTTATTCAGACTTCAAAAATAACAGCTCCTCTTTTATACATTTTTCCAGCTGGGACAACACTTTACATTATTATGCAATACAGACTGATTGGCTCTTTACAATTAAAGACAAGCCCTCATGTGCCTGTGATTTGCTGGCTTAACTGCCACTCACCAGGTCCCCATAATATGTCTTGGCATGCCTCACTTGACTGGCATGTAAGCTAATTAAATGTGTGTGAGATCCTACTGACCTTTATTATAAATCCTTTGATGTCTAGAGAAAGAACAGCCTTGGCAGCCCTTCAATGTAATTTTGGCAGGCAATACCATGCTTTCCTGCCAAAGAAGTCTAAATATGGGCATCAGCTGTAATGAACTGCCCATGAACTCAACACATGTGTTGCTAGTTTAACAGCTGCCTGCTGTAATTGCTACTTTCCCAGAGCACTAACAGCGCCCCCCTCGGTACATCAATGTCAGAATTGATGCCAAGAAGTTCTAAAGATACACCCCAGACATGTCCTTATTCAGTGAACTTTCAATAAACTGCTATTAGAGAATTATTTAATTATTTCAGCATGAGTATGTGAAATTCCGCCATCTTGTTTTTCTAGCAGCCATTTTAGAATCCAGCCCCATCTGAATACTTGGCCCTTGTACTAAATGGCAACCTATTTTTGAGCATAACTTACTCCCTGTTCAGTTCCCAGACTAGATTTTCGATATTCATAATATATGTGTACTACCTGAGATACCCTCCACTGCGTAAGGCATTCTGACACTAAAAAATATGCATCGCCCTAAAATGTGCTTTTTGTCTTAAAAAAGCATTACAATTCTGATTTTCGGAATACTGGAACTATTGATCAACCCGAAAAAAGTTATCTGCATTCAGTTAGAGGGTGGGTGGGTTCTAAAACCTTCTCTACATTATACATACCAAGCTTATTGAGTTGCACGTAAGGTTGTGTATATCAGAATATCCCCATTTACATGGTACATAGCCACATAACACTCTTTGAATTTGGTATGAATAAGTATATAATAGGTGTTTACTGAGTTTGTACAAGGTAAATGCATCCTATTGGTAACCATAGAAACATAATAACACATGACCACGGCTCACAAACTAATGATGTATCCTAATACTACTTTGATATTTCTTTTTGTGCACAAATGTGGCGGACTATGGTATGTATATAATACTATTTGTAATATCACTTGATTTATTTTACTGATGTGGTTTTAGCATATGTGTAGCCCCGAGGATGGCGCTAGACTCCGAAAATGCATTAGCTGTGAGCCATATTGTGACTTAGGAAACTGTTCTTCCTCGCAGAAACCAATTTCTCATATTTGTCTATGTTGGATTAAAACATTATTTTGGTTTACGCAACGGTGTACACAATTCTATGGATTATAAACTAACACAGAACTATGAGATGAATTAATTCAATTACAGAAAAGGAACATAATGATAAGAATCACCACGATATAACTCGTTTTCGAGTCAGATGTGAGCATCAGGCATTACTCAGTGGACACACCTGGTTCTTGTGTTTCAAAGTTGTTGTGGATCCCTGCATCACAGGATTGTCTTAAGCCTGCTAGCTACTTTAAATTGAATGCAACATGGTATAATCAAGTGGATATATTGATGAATGGATTGTGGTGCCCGCTTCTTCTAGCTTTTTCATTTTGACACAATGACATTGTTACTCCCATAAAAATCATTTTAATCCCACTTTAATAGAACAGGAAGTAAAATATGCACCAAAAAATCTTATCTGGACCTCAAACAGTCAGTAAATGCATTCCAGCCCTGCAGTGTTCCAAGAATATATGCTTTGCCCTGAAATCAGGTGCTACATCGTTTCTCAGGTGCATTTTACTAGCGTTTGGCTAATGATCTGAGCATGTTTATGCACTTGAATTCAGGGTGAAAGATTAATAAATGGTACTTTTGGGATTATATAATGGCTGTAACTCACCACCCTTGCAATGATATAAACGATGGTTCAGACATTACAGGCAACCAACATGATGTAACATTAAAATACCTTTTTATCCTGGTCCCTCCTTCACTCAATTTCCCCCCCATTTGCCTCTATTATGTGCCCTCCTCCCCTCAATGTTTACTCCATCCCTTCCCGGCTCTGCCTTTCTCTATCCATGCTCCCCATTCAATTTTCTGTTTCAATTCTCTCCCCAGTTAATTTTGATAATTTTGCCTATTCATCATCATTTCTTCTCTTGTTCCCTCTCCCCCTAACATGTTGTCCCTTGCCTCCCGTTTATTCAATAAAACATTACATAACATACCCCATCATAAAAGTGCATAACATTATGGAACAGACTGACAAAACGTGCAATAAAATAACGTTATGTAACATACCCTAATATAACATGTCATAACATTAATTAATGTAAAGGAGAACTCATTTGCAGACATAACCTGATAAAAATGCTGCATGGAAAAGTAGGCACTGTGCAGAAAACAAAGATTTTATTTAAAAAAAAACACCAGTTGGGAGAAGTAATTCAAAAACAGCCCTGCGAGGTGGCAGACTGAAAAAGTTCTCAACTCCTCCCATGACATAATTTCATTTTTATACAATGACACACTTATTCGCATATTCATCATCAGTTACATTTTGGGGCAGGTCAAACAAGCTGGTTGGTGAGGCTACAGCAGGCCCTTATGGATAAAATACATTGTCCTCGTCTTATTGGGAAAATACATTTCCTGAAATCAAAACCCACTCTACCCACTTCTAAAATCACAGTGTTAAAATCTCCCTCCACACAATTACATCACCATGTGCTGACCAGCAGAAAACTCTTGCTCCGATTGGCTGGCACAGTCCTCTTTTTGAAGATAATGCAAAAAGAGCAAGGCTATGAATATTTGCAGTTCTGTCCTCCCGATTGGCTCCCTGTACCTCGCCCCACAGCTCTTACCAGCCATCCCCATCTTTTCCCTTGCAATGTGCCAAGTCTAGTCATAAAAAACCTCTGCAAGGCCCTGTTGAAATTTGTACTTTCTGTTATTTAATTCATATTTTGCATTATATTTTACTGCCATAGCCTGTGCACCTGGCTCACAATGGTCGTTTGTACTTATTTCAGACTTTAATTCATTTGGGAGTATACTTCTTACTTCCTGGGAATCCTTATCTGGTGCCTTCTCTGCAGTGTGCAGACCCTCCCTAATTTCTTAGTAACCTTGGCTTGAGCTACAATCTACTGTCTGAGTTCTGCACAGATCTGTTATTTCAGCAGT
This sequence comes from Ambystoma mexicanum, assembly GCF_040938575.1. Taxonomy (NCBI): domain Eukaryota; kingdom Metazoa; phylum Chordata; class Amphibia; order Caudata; family Ambystomatidae; genus Ambystoma; species Ambystoma mexicanum. The sequence continues at coordinate 755,498,185 of NC_090925.1, forward strand.
CTGTGCTCTCTAAAAGTCTTGAGGCTTTTATATATTTAAATGGCTTGATGCGGCTTCTATTTTGGAAAAGATGGTTGCACATTTGTTACGCTCACCTGGTCTATGCGGAGGCGTTGCTGCACGGTTGCAGCCCTCCCTGTAGTTGAATCCCCACCTTCAGGCCTCTCCCTCAGTAGAAAAGCTGTGAGCGGTGGTACGTGGTGATACTGCTCCTCCGTCGAGATAAGAGTGTGTGAGTGCACCTATCTCTGATTGTTGTACCTCTCGAAGCCTTCACCCCAAAGTACGGTTTCTGTGAGCATACGCCGGCCCATAAAGCTCACCTGTGAATTATGGAAGATAAGCTCTCCACCCTGCTACTTCTGGCAGGGGCGCGTCAAATGGGATCTAGTTCCTGCACTGATCCCTGATAAGGATTATTCTAGTCCAGCTGCGACTATGCTTCTCCTTATGATTGGTAAGTCTTTCTTGAGCTCTTGTGATGCTGTTCCTTCTGTTTAATGTCTTTATATGTTGCTCCTATTTATGCCCGCAATAATGTCTCTCTTCTGTTTTATTCCCTTAGATGGAAATGCAGCCTCAATGCAGCTTTGAGACGCGAGACACGGCCGGATGGAAGATGGATGCTACCACACTGTTCGACAGCAGGTAAGTGATGGTTTAAGGAAAGCGTGAAGTATAGGGAAGGGCAACCTTAAACTGACTGTTTTTTCGATATCTAACCTTGTCTTCTGTTTTTCCTTGCAGGCGCTGCTGTCGACGATGGAGCGTGTCGTGCTGCGGTGCCAAGATGAAGTTTTCGGCGTTCCGGAAAGTGTAAAGATGAATACTTGGTTGGCTGAAGAGATGTACAGGTAAGATCAGCGTCCCCAGTTGGTAAGTATGCTGGCAGGAAGCAGGATGTCCAGGAAGCAGGATCTTCAATGGTAAGTCTGACCTCAGGCGACGGTGAGCGTTACGCTGCTTGCAAGGGCAGAATAACGCAAAGCGTCTGTCTTGAGGATCGGGGCAGCTTATATAGCTGAGATCGTGGGCACGCCCATTAGGGCCAGCTTACTCCTAGAGAGTTAGCATGTGCAAAGGCAATCCATTAGCAGCCACACCCAAGAATACACTTGGGGCTGCTTCATGGATGGAATGTTCAAGATTAATGCATCCTGCTTAATGGATGGAATGTTCAAGGTTAATGTATCTGAAGTGCTTTGTGCATGATAAAAGCTTTTTGGTGTTAAATGGATGCTCTTGTTTACTTTTGTTCATGAGCCTGGTGCCAAAGGCGCCAGGAAAGTGTCCACCCAGGTATCCTGTGCATGCGACCCCTGCATGCCTGTGCCCCTGACCTCATGACCATGACATCATTACTATCACATTTCTTTGTTAGTGGGCTATATTTGTGTGCCCTTAGCGTTTCATTCAGCATATATCTTGCTTATGTTATGTTCTTCATGTCTTTATGGTTGCAATATTAATATTCTTCATGTATAAATGCATAATTGACCTAGTGTGTTTTCTTCATGCTGAGTGCATATTTGCTATATTTCTAGTGGATGGTTACAACATTTGCGTTAGTGAATCTTTCCGCTTTTAGCTTTTATTGTCTCCCACCCCTGTAGCAACAGTGGGGAATAAGGACAGAAAAACTGTCTTAGGGCAGTAGGTAGCAGTGATGTAATAGTCTTCTGCGTCATTGGCTAAGCTGTGGTTTTTTAAATATATTCCTTATGTCTATTTTGGGCCTATCAAAACATGGCTGCCCAATTGTTCACATATATAACCCAATGCTACTCCATTACAGTTACATACCATAACATAACATACACACACAGCTTTATAGTCAGTGGCAAGGTTCGTAACCAGGAGTCGAAACAGAACCAAAGGCTACCATCTCTTTTTTAAAAATGTGTATAATTTTTATTTATCAAAAGGTATGCTTCCAATACATATAAATATCAAACATCACATAACTTCAAGGATTACAATATTAAAATATACATTAGTATATTAAGTAATAAAAATGACCATAAAATCATCATAATGACCTTAAGCAAACATAGTGTTATCATATTAGTGGCAGTTACATGCTATATCTATTGGAAATGTAATCAATTGACACACAATACCAACAAGACAAATACATTACGACACAAAAAAACAAAAACAAAAAGAAATCACTCATAGAAATTATTGAAAGGGCTTCATAATGAGAGCTGTAAGTCTTCACAATCTTTATTTAATAGTAGTGCTTTCTCATATTTTGATAATATCTGCATCTCCACTATCCAGTCTTCTGTAGTAGGCTTTTTCCTAGTTTTCCAAACTCTCAGAATTAACTTCACAGCAACCACCAAAGCCTTATCAATCCATCCACCATGTTCTTTGGCAATTGAGCATCTCCCATTATGTATCAATAGGACCATATGCACAGCTGACATAGGGAAAGTAATATTTAAAACCATGTCTATTCAATCCAAAACCTCCTTCCAAAAAGTATGCACATGTGAACAACTCCAAAGTAAGTGTAACAGTGTTCCTGTGCTATTACCACAGCCCCAACACACATCACATTGTGTGTCAGTTTAAATTTAAACATTTGTGTCAGGGTGCAATGAAGTCGCCCAACAATTTTTTGTCGTATTAATCTCAAACATGTATCCATCTTTGCCCTTGAGCGAACTCTTAGTAATTCTTCCCATTCTTCATCGGTTATTTCCAAGTTTATGTCATGTGACCAAGCCTCTCTCACTTTTATCCAGGATTCCACATGATCAGATTAAATAGGCATGCAATTTATATAGGTGGACACCCCATGTTCCAGCCCATCAAATAGTTTACACATTTCTGGCCTTGGTTCTAACGCTTTATCAAGCATACCAATTCCCTGGTTCAACAGAGACCGTAGCTCTATATAACGGCTCAACTCTCTTCTTCCCAAACCAAATCTACTTTGCAGATCTTCAAAATCCAGTACTCTACCTTCCTTTTGTTAAGGTGAGTAGCACGGGAATGCTGCGTACCTGTTGGTTTGGCTGAAGATCTTGAAGTGGTAGCCAGGCTGTCTGCTGTACCCAGTCGTATGTATGATGCAGGGAACTGGCTCTCAACCCAAGATAGGTACTGGGCGGAAGGTGAACCAACTCCCAACGACACGAAACGCTTTCCCCTGATTTCCGTGACATCAGGACAGTGCAAGCACTGGCAGGGGAAGCGTTGTGTATTGCAGTCCTCCGATAGACGTGGACGAACCAGATGATGATCCGATGAGGTGGAAGTGTAGGATGGAAAAGTCCAAGGAGTAATGGGAATTGAAGTATTGGCAAACTGGAGATCTGATGTTGACAAGAAGCAGCTGGTTGAAGAGAAGTCGGACCAGGCAGAGGCACACAAACAAGAAGTCCAGTGAAGTTCCAGGAATTCAGGCTGGCAGAGAAGGGAAGCAGACCCAGGGAACAGGGTAAACTCTTGCAGGCAGAAATGGAGAGGTAGACTCAGGGAACAGGACAACCTCAGACTGGCTGGAATGGGAGGCAGGCCCAGGGAACAGGGTAACCACAGGCAGACTGGGAAGGGAGACTGGCCCAGGAAGCAGGGTGAACATAGGCAAGCAAAGAAGAAGCTGACCCAGGGAACAGGATGACCACTGGCAGACTGGGAAGGGAGACTGGCCCAGGGAGCAGGGAGAACACGGGCTGGCTGAAGGGATAACAGGACCGGGAAACAGAGGAAACTCGGGCAATTCCAAGTGGAGCAAAAAACATGATCGAAGCAAAACCGCGTTGAGACGCGATTAGCTCCCGATCTGCGCCCCCTTCATAGGGCCACCAGCACCTGGGAGGCTTGAGAGGCAAGCCGCCTCGTTGCCAGGTGCTGGTGAGCCCAAAACGAGGCTTGGAGAGCATGCCTTTAAGGCAGTGAGGGCCCAGCCTACTGCGCATGCACGGAAGTGAGAATGCGGTTGCCTGCGCATGCGCAAAGGCATGTCAACATGGACCCCGGAAGCCCTCCGAAACACGGAACCCCAATCGCGAAAGTGCGGGTAGATCCGCCAAGAGGGTGCAAGGCGAGAAGGTGCGGAAAACCCCGGTCACCAGGTAAGTGGCGTGACACTATGACCCCTCCCAAGAAGACCCGGGGCCCCAGGCTTCCAGGGAAACCGACGATAGAATTCCCAAACAAGACGGGGAGCATGCACATTCTTGCAAGGTTCCCAAGTGTGATCGCAAGCTGGATACCCCTTCCAGTCCACCAAAAATGAAGCATCCCCCGACGTATGCGTGAATCACATAACTTCAAATTCGGGAACATTCCGCACCTTAACAGAAGCCGGAAGAGGACAGGCACATCCAAATCTGTCATCCACATAGGGCTTCAAAAGAGAGACATAAAAAACTGTGTGTATCTTCCAAGAAGGGGGCAACTGAAGGTGAAAGGCCACAGATGACAAACGTTTAACGACCCTAAATGGACCAAAATAGCGGGGAGCCAATTTAACAGGTAGGTTACGGACTGGCAGATTCTTGGATGATAACCAAACCCGGTCACCCACCCGGAAATCAGGTTGTGAGAGTCGCCTCCTGTCCACCTGTTTCTTCATACGCTCCTGTGCCTCTGTCAGGACCCCTCATGCCAACTCATGCTGCCTCTGTATGGTAGTAACCAAATGATCAGCAGAAGGAACTGCACTGGGCAACACGGGACAAAAAGGCATCATCTTGGGATGTTGCCCCGTGGAACAGTAGAACAGACTGATCCCCGTCGAGGCGTGAACAGTGTTGTTATAGGAGGCCTTGGCAAGGTCCAGATAAGTCTTCCAATTGGATTGGGTGGCGTTAGCATAGCATCGAAGATGGTCTTCCAAAGTCTGATTTGTTCTCTCGGTCTGGCTGTTGGATTGCGGATGGTAACCAGAAGTCAATGCCCTATGAATGTCAAGATGACCACACACTTTACTCCAAAAGGAAGAGAGGAACTGAGAACCTCAATCCGAAATGATCTTTTCCAGTAATCCATGCAGTCGATACACCTCGTGCAGAAAGGCGAAAGCCATCTGAGAAGCAGTGGGTATCTTGGCAAATGGAATGAAATGGGCATATCTAGTGAAACAATCCACCACTACCATTATACAAGTATATACTTCCGAAGGAGGTAATTCGACAATAAAGTTAAGGGGGATGGTGTGCCACGGATAGGGTGGTAACTCCGTAGGCTGTAGCAATCCCAAAGGCCGCCTCCTGGGAGCCTTGGACTGGGCACAGACGGGGCAACTCTCCACATAGGACTCAATTTCCTTAGCCCACTGGGCCACCAAAACTGTCTGGATACCAGTTCTTGTGTAGCTCTGATACCTCGATGCCCACCGACAGGTGAATCGTGGAAGTCTTGTAATATGCAATCTCAAATGGTACCTTTGGGAATGTACAATCTCTCCTGCAAGAAAAGGAGACCATCCCGTTCTGTAATATATGTTCGCTTTAGTAGGGTGGCCCATCCTGGATCCATTCGGGTCGCATTCAAAATGGTTTGAAGATGAGGTGACAATGTCAACAAAAAATGATTCGGCGAAATCAAAGGCTGTTCCAGATTGGGATCATCTGCCTCCCTTTCCAGGGAATGAGACAAGGCATCTGCTTTCAGATTTGAAGCACTTGGGACGTACGTTATGTGAAACACATAAGGAGAGAAAAAGAAGGCAGACCAGGCCTGACAGGCGTGCAACATTGCAGGGAGTGTAGATACTGTAGATTGCGATGGTCTGTACATACTTCCACCGAAAAACGACCCCTTAGTAAATGATGTCTCCATTCTTCAAATGCTGTTTTTATGGCCAACAGTTCCCTCTCAATGACTACGTAATTTCTTTCGTTGGATGTTAATCTGCGTGAGAAGTAGGCCACTTGATGTTCGATGGAGGTCTCGAGGTCTTTTTGCAGAAGAACGGCCCCTACAGAAAAATCTGAAGTGTCAGCCTCAACGATATAGGGCAACTCATCTTGTGGATGACGCAAAATGGGAGCTGTGCTGAAAGCTGTTTTCAGGGAGTTGAAAGCCTGAGTAGCTTGTGAATCCCACTGATAAGCAATCTTGTTGCTAGTTAGTCTTGTGAGTGGCGCTGAAACATGAGAAAAGTGTGGAATAAAATGCCTATAAAAGTTGGCGAATCCCAAAAAACGCTGTAGAGACTTTATATCATGAGGTGGTTTCAATTCTTGAATTGCTTGAATCTTTCTGGGAATCCATCTGTATGCCCATGCTGTTGATCACATAGCCCAGGAATTCCATACTGGTTTGGTGAAATTAACACTTCTCAGCCTTGGCAAACAACTGATTCTGTGACAGGCGATGAAGAACCTCACGGACGTGTCTTATGTGTTCCTACAATAAACAAGAGAAGATCAAAATATCATCCAAATAGACCCAAACCAAAATGCCTATCAGATCGCTGAAGATGTTATCCATGAGACGCTGGAAGATGTCTGGGGCATTACACAGGCCAAAGGGCATGACCCTATACTCATAATGCCCAAAAGGTGTTTTGAATGCCATCTTCCATTCGTCCCCATCCTTTATATGAACCAGGTGGTAGGCTCCTCGAAGATCAAGTTTGGTGAAAATCCGGGCTGAATGTAGTGTCTCCAAAATGCTACGGATCAAAGGCAACGGGTACCGGTCCTTCACAGTAATGTCATTCAAATGCCGATAGGCTGCACAGGGACGTAACGTCCCTTCCTTTTTCTTTACAAAAAACAAAGGAAATCCTGCGTGTGACTTGGAAGGCACGATGTATCCTTTTTTACAAGCAATCAGTTAAATAGTCTTGTAGAACTTGCCTCTCAACTTGGGTTAAAGCATACAATTTCCCATGAGGAATCTCGGTTCCAGGAATCAGATCAATGCCACAGTCAAAAGAACGATGAGGTGGCAAAGGAATATCCCCAGGCTCAGAAAATACATGTCCAAAGTCTGCATATGCTTCATCAATATAATTTCCTGAAACACCACAATCCAACAACCCATAGACTTCCAGCGACCTGTCAAGCCATTGTAAGTGGATCTTTTAGGTCATTAAGATGGCTGGTTGCATGGGATAGAGTACAAAACAAGAGTGGGAAAGGTCTGAAAGCGGAGAAGGACCTGTCGTTGCCCCTCCATTACACAACAGGTCCTCTAGTTTCCTGCCTTCTTTTGAGGACATAAAGGACACGTACCCACGAAATGTTCAGCAGCCCCACAGAAAAGGTATAAGCGTAGGCTTCTTCTTAGTCTCTTTTCTTCTTCGGACGGAGGGCCCCCTATTGCACCTAACTGCATAGGTTCAGTTCCAGGATCCATTGATCCAAATGTACTAGCAGGTACACTGGGCATTCTGGAACTTGACCTCTCGAATCGACGTCTCTCAGCCCTCCGTTCAGCTAATCTTTGATCAATCCGAAGCACCTGTTCAATGAGACATTGGAGGGTCTCTGGCTCAGGAATGTGTAGCAACTCGTCTTCATACTCCTCTCTCAGGCCCCGACGAAACAGTGTTTTCTGGGTGATTTCAGGCCATTGTGAATCAGTTGCCAATTGGCGGAAACAACTTATGTATGATATTATGTCAGTGTTTCCCTGTTTAATGTCCATCAATTGGCTTTGTGCTGCTGAGGCCAAGTTGGCATTTGAAAAACCTCCAAAAATGCCTTTTCAAAGGCTATAAAATCATTCAAAATGGGACTATTTGTGGACACCAAAGGTGTTACCCAAGCAAGGGCATTACCTGTTAAATTGCCCAGAATGTACCCAATCTTGGCCTTGTCGTTGTTGAAATGGGTTGATCTAAAGAGGAAATGTATCCGACAATGATTGCAAAACTCAGCCACACACCGCAGATCCCCATCAAACTTGATTGGTGTTGTATGGGCCAGTGTACTTTCAGCTTGAGAAGCTCCCATTGCCCCTTGCGTTACCATTTGGTGTAACGCTTGGTTTTCCTGATGCAACGCAGTCATTTCTGCTCTGAGAGCTCGTAACTCATTTCGTAAATCCTGGTCTTCCTCCATCTCGAAATCAGAAGGCAGGCGTCTCAATCTGTTAAGGTGAGCATCACGGGAATGCTGCGTACCTGTTGGTTTGGCTGAATATCTTGAAGTGGTAGCCAGGCTGTCTGCTGTATCCAGTCGTATGTATGACACAGGGAACTGGCTCTACCTCAACCCAAGAAAGGTACTGGGCGGAAGCTGAACCAACTCCCAACGTCATGATACGCTTTCCCCTGATTTTTGTGACGTAAGGACAGTGCAAGAACTGGCAGGGGAAGCGTTGTGTATTGCAATCCTCCGATAGACGTGGACGAACCAGATGATGATCCGACGAGGTGGAAGTGTAGGATGGAAAAGCCCAAGGAGTAATGGGAATTGAAGTATTGGCAAACTGGAGATCTGATGTTGACAAGAAGCAGCTGGTTGAAGAGAAGTCGGACCAGGCAGAAGCACACAAACAAGAAGTCCAGTGAAGTTCCAGGAAGGAACAGGAGGTAAGTAATTCAGGCTGGCAGAGAAGGGAAGCAGACCCAGGGAACAGGGTAAACTCTGGCAGGCAGAAATGGAGAGGTAGACTCAGGGAACAGGACAACCTCCGGCTGGCTGGAATGGGGAGCAGGCCCAGGGAACAGGGTAACCACAGGCAGACTGGGAAGGGAGACTGGCTCAGGAAGCAGGGTGAACATAAGCAAGCAAAGAAGAAGCTGACCCAGGAAACAGGATGACCACTGGCAGACTGGGAAGGGAGACTGGCCCAGGGAGCAGGGAGAACATGGGCTGGCTGAAGGGATAACAGGACTGGGAAACAGAGGAAGCTCAGGCAATTCCAAGCGGAGCGAAAAACACGATCGAAGCAAAACCGCGTTGGGACGCGATTACCTCCCGATCTCCGCCCCCTTTATAGGGCCAACAGCAACTGTGAGGCTTGAGACGCAAGCCGCCTCGTTGCCAGGTGCTGGTGAGCCCAAAATGAGGCTTGGAGAGCATGCCTTTAAGGCAGTGAGGGCCCAGCCTACTGCGCATGTGCGGAAACGAGAATGCAGTCATCCGTGCATGGGCAAAGGCATGTCAACATGGACCCCGGAAGCCCTCTAAAATGCGGAACCCCAAGCGCGAAAGCGCAGGTAGATCTGCCAAGAGGGTGCAAGGCGAGCAGGTACGGAAAACCCCGGTCTCCAGGTAAGTGGCGTGACACCTTTAGAATATTGCTCACTCTTAAGATTCCTTTTTTTATACAATTAGGCCAATGTAGACTTCTATTTTGGGTTTGAAGTGCCAGATTATGCCGAATTGATGCATCATAATTTAACCACACAGTTTGTTCATTCTCTTTCAACCATGTTGCTAAGGCTTTCTTAGTTGCCACTATTGTTTGTAGTCTTATATTTTTCTCTGATAGCTTTTCCATTGTATGTAAATTGTCCAGAGCATAGGGTTTACACCATATTGGACTCATTGTATCTTCATTATTAAAATAATGTGATGCTTTCTTCAGGAGGAAACCTCTATAATATTTGAAAAGGTCTGGGTATCCAAACCCCCCCTCCTGGACTTTACATAACAAAATATACCTGGGGATTTGTGAACGTTTGCCAGTCCCCCTCAAAAAGTTCTGGAAGACACTATCAATTTTCTGCAAAACCTTTGTTGGGATTGGGAAAGAGAGCGATTGCATTACATATAGCATTTTTGGTAATAGGACCATTTTTATTTTCCTTTATCTTTGCCCACACATTCAAAGTTAACCTTTTTCATTTCCTTATATTATTTAAACGTTTCTCTATTGTTCGATCTTTATTAAATTGAGCAATTTCTTTGAGATCCCTAATAATATGTATCCCCAAGTCCTTCCCTCCAGTCGGAGGCCATCTACCATTCCATGGTGCCAATACGCCCTTACCACAGGGAAAGAGGGAACATTTCTGTTTTTATTCCATATAATATTATGCCCCAACAGTTTCCCAACTTCTTCAAACATTTATTTCAGAATCGAGCCACACTTTAGTGGGTTTGAGAGAACTATCATCATATCATCTGCATATGCCAGTATTTTCAATTCATTATCTTCTATTCAGATTCCATGTATTCTTCCACACTGTCTAAAGTAAGCTGCCAGCTGTTCTGGGGCTAAGTTAAATAGAAATGGCGATAACGGGCACCCTTGCCTTGTTCCCTTTGATAATTGTAATGAGTGTGATATTAGATCATTAACTTCTACTTTGGCCTTCGCAGGGGTTGTCTTTTTTCTTGTAACCCTGCTGTTTCTTCTTTCTCCTTCTCTCCTTCTATTTTCTTCCTCTACTCTTCTCTCCCAACGGTTTTTTAACTCTTTTTTCTTTTCAAAATCTTCTAGAATTTGTTCTCCCCTGCTCAGCCCATGTCCTCTCCCTTTGTTTCTATTCTTTATCTTTTCTTTACAAACATTCCATCCAACCCCCTTGTGCTTTGTCTTTATTTATTTCTATTTATTCATCCTTGGGTGGCAAGCCCTTTCTAGCCGGGCCCCATTTGGCCCATGGGGTACAGAGGGCTAGCTTGAATTCCATATCAAAGATGATTATTACCGTCATCGTTAAACCAGAAAAAGATGCGTCAATGGTCCTCAACACGAGTGATCTCTCAATTTGTACTGTGGTTCCTCCTGCATCCCTTGCAGAGGTTCGGAGAGGGCTGCCAGCTCTCAATCCACTATGATCACAGCTGGGCCACAAATAGCCAACATCCCTTCTTTGCAATCCTAGGCTTCATCACATGTGCCTCATAAGATCGGGGCACCTCTGATCTATCTTAGTTTTTCACCGCACAGTGGATACTTTGATCGATGTAGAATCTTGCAAGGATGAGGACAGGCTGCTTGCACCTTCCTCTTCTGTGCCGGAACTAAGAGCAAGTAAGGCCTCCTGCTGTATCGCCTAGATGCAGGCAAGGGCATTCGGGTCATTACCTTGTAGATGTCCATGGATTACTATAAACTAGTGAACTAGGTAACAGAAGGCACCTTTCGGGTAGTCAGTTGGCTATTCACACTCTCAAGGACTAAGTCTATGTGTCTCCATTTGGGTAAACAAAAAGAGGTTAAAGCTAGAGCTCTGCTATGGGACCACCAATGCTCTGCCCATTCCTTACTGGGGGTGCAGCTTGTTGCCTGGATGTGCAGACTAGACCTTGGAAGGTGGACTGACCATACTTCAATGACACAGTGGCAGCCACAAGCTCACCTTCCGGGCAAGCGTGCACACTTCTATAGCACACTACTACTAGGTGAACTAGATCTCCTGTAGGAGCAGTTCACGGTCACCTCTGAACATCATGGCCCAAAAGGAGGAGAGCAAAAAACATAACTTGTTCCCTTTCCCCACTGGAGGTGCAGTGTCAATTTTAATGAACCCACCAAATAAGTCTCATAGGGGGTGTCATAACTTGAACTAAATAGCTGCAAGTTCCCAGAAAGCACATTTTGTAGCCATACAAAGTCATTCCTTGGCGAAATGTCAAATGATATATCCAGTTGTTTTGATTTTCCTTCATTGCATCAGTTCATTTTATTAGTAATGGATGTTAAATGCATTATTTGAAGTGGGAAGTGTCATCCTAGGGCTTCTTAATTATGCACTGGGCCTCCCACAATTCTAAAACCTCGTTCAGTTATTCCTTATCCATTCCACACAATAATTAGAGACGTATCGAATATGGGCATAGCCGAGTTTGTTGGTTCGCGAGTTAGAAGGATACATTACCCATTTCCTTCATACTTAGTTTCCCACAGGGAGAACAAAAACCACCACCATGGCTCCCTGCAGATCCCAGCTACTCCTATTCACCTGTGAAGTACCCCAAGAATCCCCCCTTTCACCTCTCCTTTCAACATTTACATGGCTCCACAAGTAAACCTCGTTAGTATGGTTGTGACATCTACTGCAATTATGCAAATGACTCACAGATAATCTACAAACTGAAAAAACACCCTCTCAACAGACCTAAAACATGCCATGCACAGGTGGATTCCTAGATGACAGCAGAGTAAAGCTTAACCCCAAAAAACAGAAATCATGATCTGTAAATTGGCTGCATAAAAAACACCTGCGTGCCTTGGCCCACAGACAGTGGTCAGTCGCCAATTGTATTTTTATTATTCTCATTCTGCACTCCAGGCTCGGCCACTGTCTTCATCAACTTCCGGTTCGTGGCTGACATTATCGAAATATGAATGTCACTTCCTGACAGGTCTCTTTGTCCGTTCCTTTTCTCTTCAGATAGCCTGGCTTGCAATAACATTACTTGATCTTTCTTATCAGAAGGAGCAGCCGGATCCCTCCATTTTAAAGAGAGCAGGTTCCTTGCTATAGATGGGCGATCATCACGCTTATTTTGGGATTGCAGTCAGTGGCAGAGCGTGGGCGGACGTCTTCCTGGCTTCAGGCTGTGGCCGCAGCTATGTCAGCATGTTGTAAAATGCTCCAGTGTCCTGTTGGTGACGTGTCATTTGTTGGATTTGCCCTCAGAGAACCAATTGTACATTGAAGGGATTTTTATCCTACTATTTTTCAAAAATGGTGCTGTAAAAGGCACCATTTCAACACTTCATTGAAAGAATTTCTCCGGGAAACTCCTAGTCCTGAATCTCCCTAGATTATTTTGGGGTTCCCTTGCTATGTTCAGCCGTTTGCGCCAATCTGGGCATATATTTAGGCCCCTCTACTGGAAATATTCACCTATGGTGATTGGCTATTACAGAAATAAATAAAAACATGTGTTTCTTGTATCACACTTTATGCCGGTCTTCAGCCGCCAAGCGCTGGACCGGGATTCAAAGTGTTGCTCAGTTCAGGCTTGTTTCAAAGGCGATCACGCTGCTCGCCCCACCCCAGAGTTATCTTCCCGGCTAGAAATTATTTAGAATCCTAATGCCCCCTCAGAGCTATACACCTACGTTGCACCAAAAGATGCCTACTGCCACTGAATGGAGTCTCTAGAAAAACAAAGGAGGCAATGGCTGGATGATTTAGAATTAATCTTAACCTCTGGCATTGCTCTGGGCAACCCTCCAGACCATCGTTCCTCGCCTGCCAAGCCATTACAAAAGGGGAAAGACCATATGCAAATTAGGCTTGATCCCACCCCAAATGGAGCAGTCCAGCCTGAACTGCCTGGTCACATCCCTTCTGCACAAGACCACAATCATCCCCAGACATGTTTCAGCCTTGTTGGGCATCATCAGTGACAAGTAGCTTGGGTTTCTAGGCCCAGCAGGCATGGGACACACGTCTGGGCATACCCGGCCCACTCGAGTTGACAGAGCAAAACAAAGAGGTGATGGCTTGAAGATTGAGAATTTCATCTTCATCTCTGGCATTGTTCTGGGCAACCCTCCAGACCATTGTTCTTCACTTGCCAAGCCATTGCAAAAGGGGACAGACTGAGTGGAGTCCCATCACCATAACGTCTACTGCAGCTGTTTTTTTAGTTACCATCGTTATGTTCGCAATGCTACTCCAGGGCCTCTGCTACACTTTTTGGATGTGGAGCTGCAACTGAGAAAGGCTAAAATTATAACCAACCTATTTCACAAACCGACTGATGTCACTAACGCGTTACACTACCTCAGCTAAAACCTTAAAACATCTCAAGGATAATCTCCCTTTTAGCCAATTCTTACGACTGAAACGCATAGTCTCCAATGAAGAAACTCTGAAACTGGAAAGTGAGAAGATGGGCACAATGTATAGGGAAAGAGGATATCCAATGACGGTCATAGAAGCAGCACAAAGCAAAACCAGTAATCTCAAAAGAGAGGACTTACTAAAACCTAAATCAAAAAGGGAGAGATTTCTTTTCTATACACATTGAAGTACTCTAGCGAGAGCCATCATATAACAAAATAAATCCGAAAAAAGGATTTGAGAATGATAGAATTGGATGCTCAACTATACAAACTATTCCCACTGCCACCCCCGATTGCCTACAAACGGGGTAGGAATCTATGTGATCAGCTGGTTAAGGCAGAAAGAACAGCAACCAGCAAACAACTTACTTTAGGGAAGAAAAAAAGTGGCACCTTTCCATGCCTTCAATTTAACAATTGTAACATCATAAAAGGATCTTACACCAGACATCCACAATCAGGGGCCAAGATCAGACTAAGGGACTTTGCAATATGTGATTCTAGCTCAGTGATCTATGGACTTAGTTGTCCTAGTGGGATTTATTACGTGGGGCAAATCTCACGCAAAGTCAAAGAAAGATGGAATGAGCACCAAAGCATCTTACGCACCAGGAGTGCCAAGTCACCAGTGGCGAGACACTTCATCACACTCCAATCTATCTCCAACACTCTGGATGTCCCCTGTCTTGAGGATCTGCCTGAAGACCAAATCCAAGTGCAACTCTTGGTACGATTCTGACCTTGCCACCCTTAACCGCAAGTGGAGGGCAGTGGAGAGGAAGTGGAGGGCATCGGGCGCACCCCCTGACAAACTGGCCTGCCGCCTACTCCAAAGGCAGTACAGACTCTCTGTCCTCTCTAAGAAGAGAGCCTACATCCAAGCCTGCATCTCTGCGGCACCTAACAACTTGGCCAAACTTTTCAAAATCTGCAAGGAGCTGGCCAATCCTGCTGCAGTCTCTATCTCTCCTGTTCCCTCCCAGCCCCTCTGCACGGCTTGGCCTCTCATCACACTACTATAACTCAGGACATCCTGTCCACCCCCTCTTCCTCTACCTTCTCTTCCTCCTCCTCTGCCACTCTTGGCCCATCTGAGGCCGTCTCTCCTCCTCCTTTCTCCTCCTTTCCCCTGTTGACCCCTAACAATGTTTCTCGTCAAAGCAGGTTCTCCCTTGCTCATCCAGAACCATTAAGGACCAGATCGACACCCTTGCTCCAGCCTTGGTCGATTTATGCAATCACTCCTTTGCCACTGGAACTTTCCCCTCCCCCTTATGCACTCTCTTGTGCACCCCCTTCTAAAGTAGCCCTCGGCCGATCCTTCCTCTCCAGCTAACTATCACCCAATCTTCATCACTCCTTTCCTGGGCAAACTCTTGGAAAAGCTGGCCATCTCCCAGCTTAATCTACATACTGAATCTGTTGGTTGCTTCCATGACCACCAGTCAGGCTTCAGAGCTGCCAGAAGCACGGAAACCGCTCTCCTGAACACCTGTGAAGACTTGCTCTCCAATCTTTACTCTAATCTCCCCCTCATTCTCCTTGATCTATCCTCTACTTTTGATACGGTCAACCATGCCATCCTGCTCAATCGCCTCCATGACAACCTTGGTATTACTGATCAGGCCCTGGCCTGATTAACCTTGTTTCTCACCGCCAGACACTCTCAAGTCCAACTGGGGTCTTTCCTCTATTCTATCTCTCTCTCTCTACTTGTGGTGTTCCCCAGGGGTCTAACCTCTCTCCCTGGCTTTTCAACCACTACCTGGCACCTCTTGGTCACCGCATGGCTACATTCTGCTCCAATTTTCAATTGTATGTGGATGACACTCGGCTCTCTTTCAGGCTCCCCTCAGCCACAACTGCTTCTTCTCTCATACCAGACCGTCTGGCCGCAATTCAGGAATGGTGTGCCACCAATGATCTCTGCCTTAATGCCAGTAAGACTGAGATCCTCCTCATTGGGACACACAATCCCTCCTTTCCTCTCTCCCTCTGACCACCCACTCTAGGCCCTCTTCCTGCTCCTTCCTGTGAGGCTAAGAACCTTATCGTCATCTTCGACTCCACCCTCTCCTTCTCTCCTCACATCTCTGACGTCTCTAAGAAGTCAAACTATCAGCTGCACCTCCTCAGAGGTATTCTCCCTTTTTTTCAGTTTCCCCCAGAGGCTCACTGTCTCCAGAGCTCTGGTCCTCTCTAGGCTGGACTATTGCAACAGCCTCTTTCTAAATCTTCCTGCCTCTACTCTTCGACCTTTACAACTTATCTAGAACAGGACTGCAAGACTTGTCCCTGGCCTCAAGCCCAGGGATCATATCTCTCCACCTTTGGAATCTCTTCACTCACTCCCCGTGGCTGCAAGGATCAACTTCAAGACCCTCTGCATCATCCACAAGGCTTTCTGGGGCCTGGGACCGCTCTACCTCCAACTTTCTCTTCCAAAAATCTTCCTTCTCGAGCTCTCTGCTCATCCACCTCCAACTCTCTGAAGGTCAGACACTTCTCCAAGCAGAGAGTTGGGGCCAGACCTATCTCCTTGGCTGGGGCCTCCCTCTGGAACAGCCTCCCTACCTCTCTCAAACTTGAGCAGAACCACCTTCAGGTCCGGAATCAACATATCCAGTTACCCTTGCACTGCCTCCTGGATCCCCAGCATTTAAGGGTCTGTATCTGTAACCATACAGTTCCTTCTCTCAGCACTTATCAGCCACCCGCTGGCTGCACTTGTGAGTTAACTGTACTTCCCCCTTCCCCTCCCCCCGGGCACTTCTCCCCTTCCCTCTTCCCTGCACTTGCGCGATCTGAATGACACAAGGCTTAGTAAGATTGTTATTTTGTCCTCCCTTTGTTTCCCCCTCCTTGTCTTGTCATGCCTAGAAACACTTGTGTACTTGCGCGTTATAAATGCCACATAATATCATATCATATCATTAAGACACACCATTGCACAACTTAAACTCATTGGGCCTCATTCCGAGTGCGGCGGTCTGGAAACAAGGGTGCCAGAAAGCTCACCGGCACTCTTGTTTCCGTACCGCCACACTACGAGTCTGCCTGCAGGGGCCGTAGTGCCTGGCAGGGTCAGACCTGCCAGGCACAATGGCCCCTGCATGCAGACTTTTCACTGAAGCCCTAGCACTGTTAGCCATGATACCAGTACTTCCGAGTCCTCATTAACGACTCCACTGCAATGGGTACTTACCGAATCCCCCGCCTGACCTCCCGCCCCACCTGGACTTGTAATGTCCCGGTGGCATCGGGAAATCATGCGGCGGATCCGATGTTACGGGTACAGCAGCAACCCGCTAGTAGCATAGACGGGTTACGGTCATACTCGTAATGAGGCCCATTGTCTTGGAGATAGTACACAGACCACAAAGAGGAGGCAATCTAAGGAGGTTAGCTCACAGGGAGTTATACTGGATTGAGAAATTAGACAGTCTAACCCCGAATGAACGAGGATTTCCATCTAGGAGCATTCCTATGAGTGCTGCTATAAGAGGTGCAAACATGGCAGTCTCCTTGTTGAACCAATTGATGCTGTTACTTGTGTATGCAACCTTGTATTTCCTATATAAAGAAGTTGTAGACTGTAAGCATGGCTTCCACTTTAATCATTGAACTGGAGAGTTGTTAGATTTTAACTACACCTGCAAGGAGGGTTACACAGAAATACAATGATTATCCGGAACCCATACTATAGAGGGGGGTGAGAATCCTTTTACTTTAGTCCTTTTTGCAATTTATGGGAACTCAATTGGATCACACATGCCATTTTTTCAGATTTCTGATTATGCTGAGAAAACTTTAACTAGGTTAACCATTACAAAGTAGGGAAGTTCATTTTATTCAATGGTTTAGGAATTCACTTCGAGTTAATATAGTGAAGAGGGAGCTCTGAGGATGTATGGTAAAACATAGATATACTCAACTGTTAGGACTGTGCTCTTCTTTACCTGTATGACCGAGCGCTCAGGTTACTGGAATGCCTGCACACACGCGATTACATCATCATGGAGCACGCACACAAAGGACTTAGACAGAACACAGTTGATGGAGTATCTAACAATGTATGAACATTGTAGGGTTTCAGCAGCTTTATGGGCTCCATTAGATATTAGGTACATTGAAAGTAGTGGTTGTACTGTGTCTGTTCATGAATACTTACGAGCAAGCACCAGGCTATCTACTGTTGACATGTATGCCGGACATTAACACGCACGTGATGATGTCATCATGTAGCGCGTCCAGACATCAACCATCTCGAAAAATATTCAGTTTTTGGTTCAACGTGCCGTTTTGTTGTTAAACATATATTCCAAACATAATAAGGATGCACTAAATTTAAAATGATTGGATACACTCTGCCCTTGCAGGGTTGGGATAGGGAATGAGGCATATCCCTTTGATTTTATATGAACATGGGATAGGTAAGCATTCAGTGCACCCCAGTCACTGATGTCATCAGGATGCACCCGCACCCTGGTGGTGCTTAAATATGGACAGACCAACTTGGCCCCATCTCGTGGCACTCCAGGAGGTTGGAGTGGAGGTGACTGATCTCTATCTGAAGATAAGCATGTTAGGGACTCTTAACGGACCGCAGGGGGTTACAGGGAAACAAGCTTGTCTTTGAACTCCTATAGTGAGGAGCTGCTAAATTTGTAATACCTCCTTTCTCTCAATCTTTTTTAGAGTAAAGATAGTTTTTTCACAGATCAACACAGGACGTAGGCTTTTGCGATAGGGGTCCCATGCTAAACATAAGGCTGTTGATGTAAGAACTCTGGAACAGGCTTGAGCTAAATCTGCCCAAGGTAGGAAGACCAGGTATTCCATTTCAGCTAACATTTATAGCATTGAAAATGTAACCCTGTAGATTCTACTAATAGGGATTCATAATTTGTCTACAAGGCTTTACCTGCGATACACCCAAGTGTATCCTAAATCTTAGAAGTTGCTTATAAACAGCTTGGACTGCTGGGTTACAGATCTACACCAGGTGAATGATTACAGAATAAGCCATGAGAGAACTTAAATGAATGTTACAAAACGTGTATCAAAATATATATTGATCAACCACGCTGTACTAAATTGGATTTATATGTTCAGATTGTAGATTTGTTTATTGAAGATTAGAAAAAATAGAAGACAAACACAAGATTAACCGCTCCTGAGGAAGGGAATCATCCCGAAACGTGTAGAGCTGACAACAATTATCTTGTTGTGATTGTATATATGCAAATCAATTGTTCTTCTGCACTTTGTCCACATTGCACATACCAAAAAAACAGAAATATATATATTTTTCTACTTTAAGTGGTGTGAAAGTATTTTCTTAAAAATTTGAAACATTTAACAATAACTAAACTGTTGTTCCTGTGAGAAACCAGAAGGTGTCTCACCCACTAGTCCCTGGGGATCTGTCATTCAGGTGACCAGGACACAGCCATTGCTTTTGGATCCATTTCTTGGGGGTGGACCAGTGCGCGAGGATCTTCTGGGTGAGGGGTCTTCGGGGAGTGGGACATCAAATGGTTAGACGCCTTATCCCCTTCCTGTAACACTTTTACCCCAGGATACTTAGGAACTCACCCCCCCCCCCTTTCACAACACAAACACTTTCTCATGGACAACCCGCTATGAGAGAAAATGAACTAACACCGAGCCATATACCGGATGTGTCACAATAAAATGGTCAGGCATGGTCAGGCAATTACTGACCACCATGCACACCTGACTTCCATTACACTTCCTCACATGGATAAAAGGCGGAGCACAAAAGCACACTCTGAGTGAGGCAAAGCACACGAGGAAACAGCAGTTCCAAGATGGCAGTTTAACACGAAGAGAAAAATGCCAAAACTGAAGGGGATCACAAGGAGGGAAGTTTCCTTGACCTTTTTTTCGACAAGGAACTGTTACTTTCATGAAGCCTCGAGAATAGAAAGCGTAAAACCAATAATCCAGGCTGAGGAATCCTGTATTGTGTGTCAGAGGTACCTGGGACCCTCCCTCGTCGATAATCAAGGCAGGGAGAATGGCCAGTTGCCGTGGTACTATCCTTGGCTCCAACAACAAAGCAGCATTTGAGAGACTTTGAATGGCAAAGAGACTTTGGCACAGAAGGCCATGATGTTGAAGTTTTGAACTGCACCCTCATGCTAGAGAAGCCAGCGACTGTGCTAAGCTCCAGTGTGCCACCTTATCCCATGCTAAAAACATGGGGAACGGAAGCCAACGGCTTGAATATCCTGACCCTGCCTGACCATTGTATTTCCTGACATATCATTCCTTGAACACTTTTCTTTTGCAGAACATTGTTTCCCACACTATTTGTATTTTGAGGTAAGGATTGGCAATAGGTTTATTAGTATAGGCCCTTTTATTTCGACAAGACACCACTTGGACTGCATTATTATTACTTGATGGGCGTAGCTTGCTCCCATCTTTAGATTTCAGATTAGATAGGCATTTTCCAAACTCTTTTTGAAGTTCAGTAAACACCTTTGAACAGTGGTCATTTGTGTCTGTCTTACTGTTGATACCATGCCTTTCCCTTACATTCCTTACAAGGACCATTCCTGTAAAATCACATTTATACTTAAAGAATTGACTGGCGTCCAGTGCACAATATCTGTGGGAACCCTGTGATGTAGTCCCACCACTCCTGGGTAATATATCACAAAAGAACCTATGTACTATTATGGGAGTACCATGTAGCTTAAAAAATGTGGTATTACTAATCACACAACAAGAGATTCAAACCACATTGATGTCATCAGAGCCAAACATTCAGACCCAACCTTTTTAGAAAAATAAAGCTTTTAATAAGAACCTAACATGATAAAACCAATACAAACTCTGGTCTCAATCTCCTCATGTTGGACAACACAAAGACTACATAAATACGTACAGATATCGCATCCTGATATGTGGGGGTTAGTACGTGAGTCTAATGTCTCACTCCCAGGTTTACAAAGACACATTTGCAATAGAAAAGGCTCCTAACCATGCGGTTAGGGAGACCTTGGAAATCTCTGGCCGGAAACACAGCAATATCAACGTTTATTTGTTCCAAACATTGTGCATGATAACATTTAATGGTATCAGAAGTATGTAGGTTGTTGCAAGAGCAGTACAAGAGTAGAGTATGCTCTGATGCAAACACGGCAGTAGTACTGTAAAAACAATTGTTGATGCATGTAACACAATAGGTGCTTCAGGTGTGTGAACATTGAGCAGAACAAGAAGTAAAGGCCCTATAAGATAAACTTCAAAAGTGAGGCTATTCCAAGAAATTAACGTGACAGTGTAAAAAGAGGGCAGCTAACATCCTCAGAGAAGTATGCATGACTCAGCAGAAGAGAAACAGGAAAGAATTGTCTGTGACACCACTTTCAGTCCCCTGAGCAACCTTTTAAGAAGAGAAGTGTGTAAGAACTGGCACCTGCTGCAAACAGAAGGCTTTAACATCGAGAAACCTCTTTTTGCGTTTAAGCGCAATTCCAACATCAGACAGTCTAGTAAGAGCAACACATGAAGGAAGCAAAGAGCAAACAGATGTCAGACAAATGTGGGCCTCCCACCCATGTTAGGGCACTGCAAGTGTGGAGGATGTACGGTGTGTGACCTAACTGGGAATATGAAAGAAATTGAAATTAATGGCACCAGTTGGAAATTGAAAGTTTGGTTGAATTGTAAGGGTAAATGGCTCATTTATGGGATGAAATGCACATGTAATCTCGTGTACCTAGGAAAAACCAAAAGGGAAGTGAGAGACAGGATTTGTGAGCACCGCTCATGCCTTAAAAACAAAATACTGGGCAAACCATTGGTAGAGCATTGGACCAGTAAGGGGCACAAAGTAGAAGACCTTCACTGGTTTATGGTGATACAAATCCAAACCAAGACAGGCCTGTGAGAGGCAGAGCAGCAACTACATAGAAAGGAACAGAAGCTCATCAAACAATTCGACACCGTCAAGAAAGGACTTAATGTGTGTGTCGAGTGGAGGCCACTCCTGTGAATAGTGTTTTGAATGTTTCACCAACCAACGGCAGTGGCAGTATGAACTGCCTATTTTCCGGGGAGCCTGGACTCTAGGCTCCATATTAATATGATGCAATTACCAGTATGAGCATGGAGCTTCTTCTAAGTGCATCGCACTTGAGGTTTGGGGTCTGAGTCCTCAAGCAATGTGGGCGATTTATCTCAATCTCGCTTTGGGTCCCTCCAGTATCACCTGGGTTCCGCCAAAACTAGGATGAACAGTATCTGAAGAATTTCTGCATTTAAATTATTAAGTTTTTACTTTATTAATACATATTCTAAGATTGTTTTTCAAAAATAGTGTTTGTCCGTGAGTTTTTACTTGCAGGGACCCCATCATTATTTTTATCTCCATTAAGTGTTAGGTCAGCAGGATGGCGGGGTATACGGAAAGATCAATATAAATCTTCATTTGCTGACTACCCTCCAAGACCAACTCCAGGATGACCGACGTAATAACATGCACCCTTCAGGACCTGAAGTATCCGCGCCGGGCGGGACCTAGGCTACTTAGGAAATGAGGCCGCCGATGGCATGCAAGTAAACTGTTACAGGCGTACAAGCGTTGCCACGCTGGGTGTTACCAGCATTGAAGGTAAGGGGTCCTAGACATACACTGGGCAGCAGAATGCTGTCACAAGGATATTTCCCTACCATCAGCTTTTTTCATTAGAATTTCGAAGCTGTCATATGGATCAAGGAGAATAGTTGGCTCTAGATTTGGAAGTGACCTTGCTAGGCTCTGTATTCTTGGTGCATCGTGGTGAAAAGGCAGGTTGCAAGATCACAGGTAACTGGTTTGGGGTTTAGCCAACCACCTCATTTGTTGAGTAGGAGAAAACGGGGTTCGTTCCTGGCTATCTTGGCCAATGGGTTTGAAAAGAATTGTTCTTAAATGTTGTAAATTGCGATGTAATTTCGCTTTTATACAACATATATATATAAAAGCGAAATTACATCACAATTTACAACATTTAAGAACAATTCTTTTTAAACCCATTGAGCAAGTTAGCCAGGAACGAATCATATGGATCAAGTCTATACCCACTGAATGTCTCCTAGGAACGTTATAGCTTGTGGAGCGCTTTGCTCGGGAAACACTTATGTGCCAATGGGCATTGGAAAACAGGCACCAAAATGACAGAGAGGACAGCAGGGGCTAAGAGGATTCACCCTCTCAGTGTGGGTTGAGACCTAGGTATCCAGTCTATCATTGAGAGAAGCCGGATAGTACGTAAGTGATCCCCTGCACCTCATATTTTACAGTGCTTCATTAACAACGCAAATGATAAGTTGCTGTGGGGAAACTACAGCGACTGGCCGTTTCAGGGAACACATGGACCACCAACATTCATGCAATGCATTTGCTGTCGCGCGACATTTAGAAATAGAGGATTTTGTATCCTTCAGGCTACTGTTAATTTTCAGACTATGGGAAGTAGCAGTACCCACTAGTTGTGCAGCCGAGTCAGTGTTTGAGTAATGATTAATAAGAGTTTCATGATACAGTATACCGATAATAGATTTTTTCACTACAGAAAGAGTGAACTTTTGCAAAAGCACGCCTCTACTGTGAGCACAAGTGTGTGGGTCATTCAATGGCATATGAAGAAGAGAGCGAGCCGGTCAAACGACATTCTCCTTTAGTAAGTGACATTTTTTCATTAATTGAAAGCAACAATAGTTCTTTTTCTGCTGACTAATTAAGTAGCAGCAAGAAACAAATGGTGCAATCAAGCAGTACATTATGTGTTTTTCTTTAATGTATTCACGATGAGGAATAATTTAAATGTCCCTTTAGCCATGTGGATTGCAAACATGAAAGAAGAATGCACTTTAATTCAAAGTCTTTGAATTGGCTTTTTTCCAGAAATAGGGCAAGTAAAGGGTTCTGGGTAAGTGGCATTCCTTTTCTGTGGTGAAGGGAACACAGCAGTGATTACCCATCATGAGTTCCAGTATAGTCACTAAAGTAATATACCCTATTTGTGCTTGATTGCAGGCATTGTTGAATGGTGCAGAGTAAAAGTCTGTATTGTATTTAATGAAAAACACAGCTACTAAGGAAACCTAAGAAAACAAAGAAGGGGATACTGTGTTTTTGTATTGTCCTGATGAAGGCTCGATTGTAATAGAAAAGCCTCCTAACCATGCTGTTAGGGAGACAGTAGAAATCTCTGGGCCGAAACACAGCAGTGTCGATGTTTTTTTGTTTCAAACATTGTACATGATGACATTTAATGGTATCAGAAGTATGTAGGTTGATACAAGAGCAGTACAAGAGTAGAGTATGCTCTGATGCAAACATGGCAGTAGTACTGTAAAAACAATTGTTGATGCATGTAATACAATAGGTGCTTCAGGTGTACGAATATTGAGCAGAACAAGCTGCGAAGACCACATACGTTTACAATGCCAGATAATGAGTAAGATACCCTGTTGTGTCTCGGAGTGAGACAGTGAACTCAAGTACTAACCCAGGCATATCAGGTTGAGATATTTGCATGTATTTATGAAATCTTTGTGTTGTCTAACAAGAGGAGATTGAGACCAGAGTTTGTATTGGTTTTATCATGTTTAGTTCTAATTAAAAGCTTTATATTTATAAAAAGGTTTAGGCCCACATGTTTGGTTGTGATGTAATCAAGCAGGTTGGTTGGTATCTCTCCTTGTGAGATTAGGAATACCAAATATTTTAAACTACATGGTACTCCTATAGTAGAACATAGTGTTTTTTTTCTGGTATACAGCAGCAATAGGTGTGCGGGAGACGCGAGTGTCCCACAGATTGGGGTCACTTCTTGTCTGTCATGTTTCAGCCTTGTTGGACCTCATCAGGGAGGAGTAGCTTGCGTCTCCAGGCCCAGCAGGCACGGGACACACGTCTTGGCATACCCGTCCCACTCGGGGTGACTACAGCAAAACAAAAGAGGTGAAGGCTGGAAGGTTTAGAATTAATCTTAACCTCTGGCATTGTTCTGGGCAACCCCTCAGAGCATTGTTCTGTTGCCTGCCAAGCCATTGCAAAAGGGGACAGACAGACTGAGTGGAGTCCCAGCATCATAACCTCTACTGCAGCTGCTTTTAGTTACCATCGTCAATTTCGCAATCCTGCTCCAGGGCCTTTGCAACTAAAACAATTATGTACTGATGATGTTTTTATTGCTGCAATCTGTCCTGGCGTTTGCAATGCTCTCTTCCAATTGGCGGCCATATACTCGCTGCAGGTGCTTATAAATGTCACAGGACTCAACTGGAATTTTCCATTTATTGTGGAATGAGGCTCTGGCAATTTCGGCATGGAAGGAAAGCAGGAGTAATGGTAGCGCTGCATCCCTCTGTCAAGCTGGGTTCTCAGGTAGGAGGTAAACAGACTACACGCCGGGGCTCTACAGGGTAAACCCTCTGCCCTGCCATGGCGTGGCACTCTGCCCTGACATGGAGTGACTCTCCGGCGTGAAATGCCATTCCCGACAAGAGTCACCAGGGTACATACATAACATCTTCCCTCTGTATGGATAAAAAGGGCACCTAAGGATTGGAAAGTATGATGCTATTTTTAGTAAACAAGCCTTCCCTTGCATTAGGCCCGCCTCCTCTGTGGCCACTACTCGTGGGGAAGGGGGCATTGCAACTGACAGAGGACTTCTGTCACGCAGGCTAGAGCCAACTACATCTTGGGACGGTAACACGCTTCCAGATGTTACCACATCATCACAGGACCACCTGTCTCCACCGTCCAGAGACGTCCCTTCCCTACAGCTATCGCTATCTAAGGAGGTCTGCGCCTAGCTCAGCCCTTATGCATATGTCTGGATTCCCTCCCCAGTAGATCATGACCAGGTTTTACGCTTCTCTGCCCTTTTTTGGTCATTGTAAACCTTGTGTTTATCTTAATTCTATGTCACTCTTTCCAGACCTTCCCCTATACTCACACTGATACTTCTATCTTTGACAAGTGCCACAGCCGAGGAATCAGCAAACGTCTCTAAACCAATCCTTATTTCTCTTGTTTTTTATTTTGGTTATCACCGTGGGTATGGGCGCGGAGTAAGGATAGGAGCAGCTTCCTCGTGGGAGAGGCAGAAAGGAGGCCTTAATTGAGCAACGTATCCCGATGTGGGAGGGTATTACCGGTCAGCTAATGACCAAGGGTCAGAGTCACAGGCCCAAGCAAAGTAAAGGCCTTAACGTGGGCCCCGGCCATTACCTGACACAAATTAGATATTTGTTTCAAATAGGACACCTTTGTGATAATATATGGGATAGAGCACCCACTACCTTTCCTTGATATTGCAAGTCACCAAGGAGTTTCATGACCAAATAGAGGAACGAGGCCAAAGGCTGAGTTCATGTATAAGGTCACAACTTGCAATATTCTTTTTAAGTATGCTAGGGGGTATTTTATTCCTTATAATACATGGTCATTCCCTTTAATACTTGTCTCTTCCATGATATAATGTAAGACGTCTTCCATTTGCTGATGCATATAATCAATATAGAATCTACTTCGATTTACAAAAGGGAAAAACGCAGCTCCCAATGCATTTCAGAAAAAGAGTTCAAGCAGTTTAATAAAATGCATCGAAAACAAGTTCTCATTTTGTTCTTTCACATATGTAATAACATGCAGATTCTGGCTCTACTCGTGCACAAATTAAGCCTTCTACCTTAAGCAGTTCCTTGTCCATTAGTGGCTTTAAAGTGACACATAAATCTCTTCGGCTAGCAAGGGATTGGAAAAGCTTATCACAGCTTTAGTTCAGTGCTGCAGTGAAAGCTGAAATGCCTTCTGCTGGAAGTCACGTTG
This sequence comes from Ambystoma mexicanum, assembly GCF_040938575.1. Lineage (NCBI taxonomy): Eukaryota > Metazoa > Chordata > Amphibia > Caudata > Ambystomatidae > Ambystoma > Ambystoma mexicanum. The sequence goes on from NC_090925.1 coordinate 755,524,724, forward strand.
TGACGTCACAGCTGAAGCATAATAACTGATTACAGAGCAGTTATGATGTCATTTTCTTGCAACAGGTCAGTTGTGATGTCAAAACTAGCCCTTTATAAGAACATTATTTCCAGGCTTTTATACTGCTATTGGCGGCTGCCATGCATTATTCATAGACGATCTTGGCATTGTGTTCTATTATCTTTACCACCAGACAACACATGCAGAGTGATGCTGTCGCCAGTCCTCTGCGGCTGAAGTCAAGGGTTTGTGGTCCATTTGCCTGGTCACATTTAGTCCCAACGTAAGCGCTTTGATATGCTTGTTGCAGCAATAGCCCCACAGAGCCTTATTTTCCATAGTGGAATCGCTGTTCTCTTGCCCCTAAATGCATGGGAGTTCCAAGTCACTGCCTTCCAATGGTGAATCTTGGTGGGCCCATCCCCAAGACCTTTGTCACTGGTGTCTATGATGATAGGGTTGGAATGTGTCAAACGTGTGTAATGGGGAGGGGATGTATTTATTTATTTGCCTTGAGTGCCTCTTATTCCTCTTGGCCCTTCACTGACCATTCAGTCTTGCCGTTCTTTTTCAGTGGCTCTTTCAAGTATAGTGTTTTGCTGGTGAACCTTGATGTACATTTCAAGTAATATTTGACCATTCGACAAAAGATCGCAGTTGTTCTTCGCCGGGGTGTCTGGCTATTTCTAGCCTACTATCCCCTAGTTCCATGCTTCCCTTGGATATTTCTAGTCTACTATCCCCTAGTTCCATGCTTACCTTGGCTATTTCTAGTCTACTATCCCCTAGTTCCATGCTTCCCTTGGCTATTTCTAGTCTACTATCCACTAGTTCCATGCTTCCCTTTGCTATTTCTAGTCTACTATCCCCTAGTTCCATGCTTCCCTTGGCTATTTATAGTCTACTATGCCCTAGTTCCATGCTTCCCTTGGCTATTTCTAGTCTACTATCCCCTAGTTCCATGCTTCCCTTGGCTATTTCTAGTCTACTATCCACTAGTTCCATGCTTCCCTTGGTTCCATGCTTCCCTTGGCTATTTCTAGTCTACTATCCCCTAGTTCCATGCTTCCCTTGGCTATTTCTAGTCTACTATCCCCTATTTCCATGCTTCCCTTGACTATTTATAGTCTACTATGCCCTAGTTCCATGCTTCCCTTGGCTATTTCTAGTCAACTATCCTCTAGTTCCATGCTTACCATGGCTAATTATAGTATACTATCCACTAGTTCCATGCTTCCCTTGGTTCCATGCTTCCCTTGGCTATTTCTAGTCTACTATCCCCTAGTTCCATGCTTCCCTTGGCTATTTATAGTCTACTATTCCCTAGTTCCATGCTTCTCTTGGCTATTTCTAGTCTACTATCCCCTAGTTCCATGCTTCCCTTGGCTATTTCTAGTCTATCATCCCCTAGTCCCATGCTTCACTTTATTCCATTTCTGCATATCGTGCGGCCCAGATACACAACTTCTGCAACCCTGCTGCAGCACTTTTCCAGTTTGCGGGGAAACTCCTTTGCTTTAATGATGTTGGGAACACAGTGCACGCGGGTATCCTGTTCTTCCTCATTTCTTCCCATCGCCCGGATGCCATCTTGGAAGAAGATACCTCCCTAGGAATTGGTTACGGCCGTCTCCTGCAGGGCCTTGTCCAACTCTGATCTTATTAGAGGAGCGATGATGGGAAGGGGTGAATTAGACAGTGGCCCATTGTGATGTAAATCCTCGTTTCCACCCGAGCTAAGCTGTTAAGTTGCAATCTCATGAGTCTTGTTTTTGTTTGCTCTGGGTGGTGTTGTCATGGAGATGTTCTAGCGGGTTTCCTCTAGGAATGCTTCCGCCTTGGCAGTGTGTTCCTCTCAGGTTTGAAGGCATGTGTTGCTGAGGTTGTGCCCGTCTCTCTGGTGACGTATCTTGCGAGCATTGTTGGAGTCTCTTCTGCTGCATGCTAGCTGCATTGTGAAGTCTCCCCAGGTTGTAGTGCCACCTCCCTATATCGCATGTCTCGTACTCCTTGTGAGTTTTTGCTTCCTATGTTGACCCAGGGTGCCGATCTTGTTGCCTTCTCCTCCTTGGTCTTCTCCTGTGATGCATAAATCATTGTACCGAGTGCCCAGAGGCGTTTTGCTGGAGCAGGTGGGCGCATGCCATTCTGAAGCAGTGGTAACGAATGTGTGGGGCCAGAGGTTTTCACCCATACACTTTGCTTTTTTTTTTTTTTAAACGCTCTTTTGTTTGGCCATGCTTTATTGCCGATAGCAGTGGACAGTGCTGGGTATTTTGGTGTCTAGAGAAATAGGATGAGTTGGTCAGAATCTCAAAATTGAATTGATATGTTTAAGTATACTGTTTTTGCTCAGTCACTAGCTATTTACAGCTTTAAAAATCGATTACGTATTGAAACCATTTCTTTAACTTAAAACCACCGGTTGATTTACATAACCACGTTTATTTGTGTGAATGCATCCGGTATCACCATTGTGCGAAATAACAAGCTGCATCCTTAAAAAAAATAATAATAATAATACGATCAGGTGATGTTTTCATGCATAATTGTTTTCTCACACAGAGATGAGTTTATATACATGCGAAGTTGGTCCATGTCAGGCGCGAGAAGCTCAAATAGTCCTAGATTTTGGGCTACTATCGTTTTGCATTTGGTGCTCTTTCTGCTACATTAATAGTATGCAAATACGACAAAACGACTCCAGCTAGAGCTTCTCAACCCATATAGGAGACCACCCGAGAGTTTTTGTTTTTTCCTATGTTTAAAAGCATAGTGTACATATAACAATGCCTTTAAGTGGGGTTGTCCTCAGCCGAGCTCCCCCCTTTGTTGGTGTACAGTCTGGTATGCAGGAGGGGGCCCATCTATGAGTAACCTACACATTCATACACAGTGCTTTACAATCAATCCTTGCAGAACCAGGGCTCTTCACCTGCATGTTGAAGATTTAATGATCAAACAAGGAGCTTAGATTCTTGCCTTCCCTGATGGGAGATGGCAGGGGGAGGGAACCGGTTGAAGGGTACTATTGTAGGGCTATTAGGCCTCACACATATGACTTCCATTGCCGATGCATTCACCCAGAGCTGGCTATCGTCTTGCCTTGTAAAACCACCAGAGAGCATGAGATGTGAAAGGCGGCTTCTTCCACGTCAAGTAGTTTAAAGGTCATCGACACACATCGAAAAAGGGGTTGAGAAGGATTCTAAAATCTCTGCCAAGAGGTCTCACATAACTGTCAAACAACCATTGAGATACGATTGACCCTTGCTGCGGGACACCATATCTAAAATGGAATGATTGCAAACAGAATGGCTGGATCTGACCGTGGTGATTCTATCCTGAAAGAAGGAAGTTGTCCAATTTAGAGTAGTGCACCTAACGCCTAGCATGTGTGTAAGTCTCTCCAGCAGGATTGTGTGACCTATATTGACCAATGCAGCTTAGAGGTCAAACAAAAATAGGATTGCTAAAGCACACCATCTATTGAATGGCTTCTTATTTTGCTAAACTGACTGGTAGGCATGACGTCTTGTTGTGGTATGGGTCTTATCTAGGTAAGAGGTCTGGCTGCGAAATTGGTCACAGCCAAAGGACCAACAGAAAGCTTGAAGTCAATGCATATTTAATCATTTTACAAATAAATTTAACACACACCAAGGTATTGTTGTCGGCTGCACCCTAGAAGTGTGAATCTGGTTACAGATTCTTCATCTCACAGGGCCATTGGATTGTCTTGTCATGGTCATGCGACAGACTTTCATGTTCATGTTACAAAAACATTGAGCGGACCAACTCCAAGTTTGGTCACTGTCAAGATGCCCCTACTGGTCGTAGAATGCATACAATACAGCTCAGCTGAATCTGTGTAGTAAAACCAGGCAATGTAGGAAACAGTGTCCCACTTTGCTTTCCTTATACAGGATTCCACCCTTCTGCACACGCGTCTTCCATTCCTTCAGCATTGCAGTTTGGTCTGGGTCATGAAGGACGTTTCTGGGCACATCCGCTACTGTGATCTTGGCTTTCAGGAATGGAGCGATGCCAGGATCCGCCAGCTGCGACATACGGATGTCATCTTGGATCAGACACGGTAGCTCAGATACCTCCAGACTGGTGATGTTGCAGAAGATGGCGGGTACTGCCTCAGATGAGGATCCCAGGCAATCCACACTCCTGGCTCTGTCTGGCTCCTGCTGACTCGCAGCCTGGCAGATAGCTCTGATGACTGCTGAAGACAACTCCTTCCACCAGGTGGATCCAGCTGTATAATCTGGCTGAGCATGAGGATTCCGAAAGAGGGCATCAGCATAGATGTTAGTTCACCCAGGTCTGTACTGTAGACTGAAGTTGTATGTGGACAGTGCGGCAAGCCAACTGTGTCCGGTAGCATCCAGCATTGCAGACTTCAACACATACGTAAGGGGGTTGTTGTCCATCCTCACTGTGAAGATGGTGCCATAAAGGTAACCCTAGAACTTCTCTGTAACAGCCCACTTCAATGCCAAAAGCTCCAACTTGTGGACTGGGTAAAGCCTTTCCGCTACATGCAGGCAGCCTCGGCTGGCAAAGGTGACTGGTTTTGTCTCACCGTTGGTCTCCTGGTAGAGAACAGCTCCCAATCCCTTCAAACTCGCATCCACATGCAGAATGTAAGGTAACTGCAGATCTGCGTAGGCCAGGACTCGTGTTGTGGTGAGGGTCCACTTGAGCTCCTCGAAGGTCTACTGGCATCAGTCAGTCCAACTCTCTCCCCAGGGCTCCTGTGGATGATATAAATGGTCCACAGAGTTGGCAGTGTTCTTCTGGCTCCTCTGGGTGGGTGGGTACCCTTTGGTGAGGTCCACAGGTGGTCAGGCGATTTTGGCGTATCCCATGACAAACCTCCTGTAGTAATTACAGAATCCCAGGAAACTAACTCCTTGAGGGTTTGGTATCTTGGCCAGGCGAGAAGGGCATTGATCCTTGCCGGATCCATGGTGATACCATCCACATAGGCGATGTGTCCGATGTACTTGACACTTGTCCGGCAAAACTGGCCCTTGACAAACTGACCTTTAGCCCTTGCTCCCGCAGGCGATACAGCACCTTCATGATACAATGATGTCATCTAGGTACACCAGTACCTCCAAGAGGTTCATGTTGCTGACAGTCTCCTCCATAAGGCGTTGGAAAGTCGCTGGCGCACTGGAGATCCACTGAGGCATCCTGATGAACTCGTAAAATTCCAAGGGACACATGAAAGTGGTCTTCTCACGATCTGCCAGATGCATTAAGATCTGGTAGTAACCACTCCGCACTCTGGGACCGAAAACCACTTACTCTCAGTCAGGCAGTCCACTGCATCGTCCACCCAGGTCGTGGTGCACTGGTCTGGAATGGTGCGGGTATTGAGTCGACGGTAGGCGATGCACATCCGGACATCCACATTTTTCTTCACGCAACGACAATGGGAGAAGCCCCGGGGCTCTTGGACTAATGGATAATCCCTGCCTGCAGAAGATCATCCAGATGGCAGCTTATATCCTCCAAGTCTCCTGGGGCCAGGCGCTGTGACCGCTCCCAGAAGGGAGTGTCATTAGACATCCGAATCCGATGTTCCACGCCATGGGCCTTGCCAATGTCCCTGGGGCTTGTGGAGAATGCCTCAACGCACAGGGCGAGCTGCTCCCTCAGGAGGTCCTTGTCCCTTGTCCCAAGGTCTTTGGATCCAATGCTGTCTCGGATGAGCTGGTGGAGACACTTGCTTGGGCTACAGATGCAGTCAGGTGGAACTGTGTGATCATGGTGTATCCTGGTACACGGATGGTCCTATTGGTCGGATTAATGACTGGTACCTTGATGGTCTTCAGGTCCATTCCATCCATTGTCACCAGGGTCTGCTGTACCAGTAAACCCCCTGGAAGCTCCACATGTTGTGGTGCCTCCATCACCAGATGTCTTGGTCGTTGCTCCCCGCTGAGTCGTACTCTGCCAGAAGCCATCACAGTGGCATTTGCTGGGATTGTGATCTGCCCGAACCGGGTGGTGTGAACATCTCCAATGGGTCCATCAGGTGAAGCTCTGGACTGGATCTCTCTCTGCAAGTACTCCTGTTGGCACATGGGGTGTATGGACAACGTGCTGGCATATCGTGGTTCAGCCATCTGCCGACATAATTCCGCCAGTGCATCGAACATCGAGGAATTGGTTCCAATCACCACCAGTGTTGCAGGATCTTCACTCCCACTGCTGCAGCCTTCGGCCCGTCTGGGCGCGCAGACTTGTTAGTTGTCACCTCTATTCGGTTGGAGCGTAGTAGGATTGAGGATTCAGGTGCTCCGCTTCCTAGTCCTCGCTGGCGTTTCCCACCATTGTGTGTGCTGGACAATTGAAGGCCTGGAACCTTGCCGCGATTTGGTTGTAATCCAGTGGGTTTGTGAACATACAGAAGGTGTGGCCTCCCTGTGCACGTCTATGGCAGAACTGCCAAGGCTGGAGCAGTGCTGTACGCTGTTGGTTAATTTGCGGCTGCCGTGCCTCCTTGAAAGCATCTGCCATGGAGGAATCAATCAGTTTGGCGCCTCTATCCTCTGGTGTAGCACTGGCACGCACTCTAGACCCTTGTAATATAGGGGTGCTTACCAGCTCAGCCATGATATCATCTACACTGGGCGCTGCAGGGTGATGGGGCACAGCACTGGGCAATACAGGATTTGGGTGATATGATAAGTCATTTGTTACATGCCTGTACACAAGTGTTTCTAGGCACTACAAGACAAGGAAGGGAAGACAGAGAGAGAACAAAACAATATTCTTACTAGGCCTTGTGTCATTCAGATCGCGCAAGTGTGGGGGGTGGGAGAGGGAGAAGTGCCAGGTGGGAGAGGAGAGTGCAAAGGAACTCTTAAGTGCTGCTAGGGAGTTGGCTCATAAGTGCAGAGAGTCAGAGGACCAGGGCTCTGGAGACAGTGAACTTCAGGGGGAAAGTAAGAAAAGGAAGAATACCTCTTAGGAGGTGCAGCTAGTAGTGTGACTTCTTAGAGACGTCAGTGATGTGAGGAGCGAAGGAGAGGGTGGAGTCAAAGATGACACCAATGTTCTTAGCCTCACCGGAAGGTGCAGGTAGAGGGCCCAGGGTGGATGACCAGAGTGAGAGAGAGAGAAGGCGGGAGCAGGTGTCCGAATGTGGAGGATCTCAGTCTTACTGGCATTAAGGCAGAAATCGTTGGAGGCCCGGCATTCCTGAATTGCATACAGATAGTCAGGTATGAGAGAAGGAGCAGAAGAGGCTGAGGGGAGCGGGACGGAGAGCTGGGTGTCATCCACATAACACTGAAAGTTAGAACAGAAAGTAGAGATGCAGTGGGCCAGATGTGGCAGGTAGTGGTTAAAGAGCCATGGACAGAGGTTAGACCCCCTGGGTGATGCCACATGTAGAGAGAGAGATAGAAGAGAGGAAAGACCCAAGTTGGACCTGGGAGGGCCAATCTGAGAGAAAGGAGGTCAACCAGGCTAGGGCCTGACAAGAGATACCCAGGTTGTCACTGAGTCGATTGAGCAGGATGATGTGGTTAACGGTGTCGAAAAAAAGAGGATAGCACAAGGAAAATTAGGACAGAAGGAAGGTTAGAGTCTAGATTAGAGAGCAAGTTTTCACGGGTGTTCAGGAGAGCAGTTTCCATGCTTCTAGCTGCTCTGAAGCCAAACTGGTGGTCATGGAGACAACCAACAGATTCAGTATGTAGACTAAGCTGTGAGATGACCAGCTTTTCCAGGAGTTTGCCCAGGAAAGGAGCGTTGGAGATCAGGCGATATTTTGACGGAAAGGAAGGATTGGCCGAGGGCTTCTTAAGGAGGGGGTACACAAGGCAGAGTTTAAGGCGGGAGCGGAAGGTTCTCGTGGCAAAAGAGTGAGTGCAGAAATCAGCCAAGGCTGGAACAAGGGTGTTGATGTGGTCCTTAATGGTTCTGGGGGAGCAGGGGAGCACCTGCTTTGACAAGACTTTCATAGATCAGTTTTTTCTAGAAACATCGTCGGGGGTGAACAGGGAGGAGGAGAAGAAAGGAAGAGGAGATATGGCCGGAGAGGGTCTGGAATGGTAGAGGGAGAGGAAGTAGAGGAAGAGGAGAGAGCGGACAGGATGTCCTGAGTTTTAGAGGTGAAATGAGATTCCAGAGCAGTGCAAAGAGCCTGGGAGGGAACAGGAGAGGTGGAAACTGCAGCAGGATTGGCCACCTCCTTGTAGATTTTGAAAGGTTCGGCTGAGTTGTTAAAGGCCGTCAAGACATAGGCTGGGAAGTAGGCTCTCTTCTTAGAAAGGACAGAGAGTTTGGATTTCCTTGGGAGTAGGCAGCAGGCCAGTTTGTCAGAGGATGAGCCTGATTCCCTCCACCTCCTCTCAGCCACCCTACACTTACACTTAAGGTTGGCCAGGTCGGAATCATACCAAGAGTTGCACTTGGATACAGCCTTCAAACGGATCCTCATGACAGGGGCAAGAACATCCAGAGTGTTAGAGATTGAGAGATGAATGTTGGAAAGGGCTGCGTCAGAGTGTGAGTCAGCCGAAGGTGTAGGAGGAGGAGAGAAAATAGCGGCAAAAGCCTCCACTGAAACACGCTTCATAGGCCAGATGACCGAGAAGGTGGGTGGCAGTGCTGGGGTCGGCTTAACCTGAGGGGCAGAGAGCGACAGGTGAGAGGAGAGAAGAAAGTGGTCAGTCCAAGAGAGAGGAGTGGTGAGAGGGTTGTGAGTGGTGAGGGATTAAGCATAGGTGGTGTGACTGGTGCACTAGCCTGCAACCCTGACCATGTGTTCAATGCCCAAGAGGATGGGACACTATTGGGTCTCCCTCATTGATGGTAAGGGGCAATGTCTCAGGATCAACTTCATTAGGCCCATAGCAGACCAGGATACTGGTTCCTGCAAGGCCAGGGGCTTTACCCAGCCATTTAACCTGGTCAGAGAGGGACTCTAGGGACTTTGTCAACCTGAGGTGTGCTCCAAGGGATGTCACCTATGATAAAGCAATGGTCAGGCTTAATCCCCTCACCCTCAGCCCAGCTGGCTACCTGAAGCTGATCCATGAGGATGGCACCTGTATGTCAGATAAGGTGGAAAATCTGGGAAAATCAAAACAGTGATTATAATACTATATACAAATCCCTATCCAAAACTTGTACAAAACTTATTGCAAAAAAACAGAAACTTACACTAGCAAACTATATACCACCACAGGAAAGGAAAAGGGTTGGTGTAGCGTAAGTAGGTAGGATAGGGAGGGTATAGGCACACCAAAGGTGATCTCGGCACTGCCTCCAAAAAATGTAGCAGGGTGATCTTCCAGCGCACCTTATTGGGAGACAGGTGTTGGCGGGCACACAAACAGCTTAACCTTTCACTTGTAACTTGACTCGCCTCTTACCTGTCTCCAAGCCCCGCTCTCCTGGGTTCAAGATCACCCTGGTGTACCTCACTAGGAAGGTGGTAAGGATTTGGAAGATCAAGAAGTTAGAGCAGGGCAGTCCCTCAAAATACCCCAAAGGAGAAAACACAAGGTTAGAGTTACTGGAGCACAAAAGGAGAGGCAGATAAAAGGAATGCTGGTGTAAGGTTATTTTTGGTTGGTAAAAGCTCATTTATATACTTTTCCGGTGCACCAGCAGGGTTTTGTGAGTTTTTTACAAAAAGTGGCAGAACATAAGACACTATATACAACTTAAGTTAATCCCAAGCAGCTGCATTACTAAAATGAAGACACAAAAAATGAAGTTGTTCAAATATTAAAAATATAAGAGTCCCTAAAAATATATACAAAGTCTATACAGTGCACTGTATTAAAAAAAAAAAAAGATTTTAAAAACACCTTACGTCCAAGACAACCTGGCCAGGGCTGTCTCAAGGTCTCAAAGTTCCTCTCTTCCGGCGCTCTCCTGTGGTGGCTCTTCTGTGACAGGTGACAGCAGCAGGCAGGGGTGTGGGCCCCCAAAGTCTTACTTGGGCTGGGCTGCTTGGCAAAATGCAGCCCAACACTCACCTACAGCGTGGTGGGCCCCCACACAACTCACTCCACCTGGGTCATGTCTGCCCAGTGTGGCACAGGGTGTTCTGGTGGGCTGTCAGGGGGTGTGCCCCTAAATTTAAATTACAGCCCCAGGAGGGCTAAAAACACATGGGGCACTCCACAGCTATGGGCAATGCAGTAAAACATTAGCCCGGGCCCAAGGGCAGTGGATGTGCCATCTGAGGGGTGGCTGCAATGCTGGTTAGGCACTCCCCTGCTTGTCAGGGTAGTGCCTTCCTTGAGAATGAGGCCCGGGCTGCATTGGTGTCTCAGTGCAGAGCAGCTGTGACCCTGTTGAAAGGTTCCACCAACTGTCATCCCAGGCGATACCGCTCGCGCAAGCAGTGCCAGTTTTTTTTTCTCCATATTAAGAGCAAAGGGACCCTCACATGCTCACACACACGGGTCCCTTACTCTAGTTTTTTCCCCTTCATCTCGGGCACGGTTCTTGCACCCAGGATCCGATTTTCTTTTTTTTTTTGGGTCCCCGGTGTGGCTTAACGCACCGGGGATCCTGTCATTAATCCCCGACCGGGGGTTACATGAAGAAGAACCCAGGAGACATGAAGATTACTGACTGTGCTAGTCCTGGTACAAGATGGCCCATAGGATGCATGAGGATCAACCTATCGAGAACAACAAAGGACTTAGACAATCCGTCAAGGTGAGACTGGACTAAAGATTTGTTCAAGCCCAGCCGGGAGATGTAGCAGGTGTGGAAACCATCCAGAGCGGGAGTTTCAAATCCGGTCAGCTCACCGGGGATGCCAAAAGAGCCGAGGACGTCAGCGATTCGCTGAGGGAGTTCTGCGAACACAAAGCAGGAAGAGAGAGCAGAGCAGTCCAGAAGAGCGTTGAGCTGCTTCAGATCTGAGGAAGCAGAGGGGAGAAGCCTGAAGAGCCAGAGAGACGCACCACAGGCCCAGGAAGCACTGGTGGCGCACTAGGGTCTCAAAGAAGATAACGGGAGGTACGAGAGACCCGAAGGGGGCACGGGCTGAAGAGAGAGAGGCTTGAGTGGCTTTTTGCCTGCCCAGCAGTAACAATCAATCTATTGGGAAGGGTGGACCGAGCATCCGAGGAGATCTTCCTCATCGCAGTGGCAGCAATACGATCACTGACCACCAGAGAAGGGTCTGGGGCCGTGACATAAGTATACTAAGCATCCAAGGAAAGCATCCTCATTACACTGGCAGGGAAAAGTCTAATGAGCCCCTGAGAAGGATTTGGGATTTTGCTAATTCCACCCGAAGGGGGCGAAAGAAATATAAAGTTGAGAGATACGGAAAAGAACTCGCAAACACCAGGAGAAGGGAGTTATTCTCTTGGTGAAGAACTGAAAGCCCTTTTGATACACTCAAGAGACGCCATAGGAATGGAGTCATTCCCCTTGCTTTGCTGTGAACTGTATTGGAGTGTGCAGACCAATACCAGAAGAAGGGAGTCATTCTCCAGGCCCTGAAAGTTGAAGAAACTAAAAGCCCATTGATTAAGAGACACCAGGTCAAGGGACCCATTCCCCCTGGCTTTGGGGTGTACTAAATTGACTGGTGCAAAGGTTTGTTGGAAACACAAGCCAGGGGAAGGGAGTCATTCCCTCTGACATCCTTTTGCCAAAGAACAATTCTGGGAATACCAGACGAATACCAGGAGAAGGGAGTCATTCTCCTAGAGAAGGAACTTCCGGTTGGCTTATTCTTTAGTTGTACAGTAAGTGAAAGAAGTAGGTTATAACAGGACGGTGGAGATCGATTGCGACAGACATTCTGATAGATGCTTCAGTATAAGCTTGAGGCAGGGAACCCCCTCTTAGAAGATAGGGATAGTGAGGGTTTCTCCTTTTTGATAAATACAGGTTTTTACCAACCACAATGCGACCCATGTGTCAGTATCCTTCTTCAACACCCTTACAAACCCTAGACCAAAAAAGATCTGATCAACTCTTTGTGGCGTTCTCTGCACCAATAATGGCAGAGAATTTCCAAACAAGGTATCACAAGGTGGATTTGTAGTTCTATCAAACAGTGCTTCACTCTCTGCAAGAGAAACACCTTCTCTTAAGTAACTGCTCACCCCACCAGAGCAAAATTGAGGTCAGCACACTCATTAACTATTCACTATTGTTTGACAGAGATGCTTAGGAGATTAGGGACAGTCAGGCAGTATTGAAAACTCTCTTCAGTTGAGACGCCATTCCTGTCCTTTTTCCCGCCTCTCAAGTGAGTACATTTGTCTGCTAAGCATGCAAGTTCATACGTGATTCCATACTAGAGATGAATGGGCTACTTCCATTAAAGTAAACCTCACATGTGCAACCGCGGCTAGCAGAGTGGTTCACATGAGCTTTTGGAGCATCCCGTTACATTGCCTGGGATATCTTTTACACTTACTAGTAACTCCTGAATAATATAGGGGGGTACAAAGGCAACAGAGAATGCACAATCTGGTTTCCCTGTACTTGTTTAGGTAAAACATAGTGGTAATTTTCCATAGGAATCTACACTCTGCAACACACTATGGGAGTCTAAAAAGGAGACTGTGGTATTAATGTGAGTAAGGTCCGGGTGGCAGAAGGGCACCCCACCCTTAAAGGAGAGTTCCGGGACTTTTTTTTTATTGTCCCTACGGTTCGGCCATGTGTTTTTAAGCATAACTCGGTAGATCGTAGAAAACTTTCCTATGGACCTTACCCGACTTTTCGTCCATTAACGCACTCGAAATCATCCGCCATTTTCTGATAATCCTATCACTTGCCGCATCGCCCTGGCTCACCTGCTTTTGCGGCACTAAATCAAATCCCCCGCCCCTGAGCCTGACATCAGCAGACGCGTACCGCCCATTTCCCAACGCCAAAGCACGTTTCGTGTCAACAATCGCTGCGCCTCAGCTAATGAAGTGTCGCCATGGAAACGGCAGGACGCCTCTTTCCTCAATAAGTATAAACACACCGTTTCACAACACACAGCAGCAGATTTTCGATTCCATTACTCTCGCTGTGTTACTTTGAGTATTCTGTGACTCGTTTCTGTGCTCTGGTCAGCTACCTTCGTTGATTGTAGCCCGTGTGAACAGATACCAGTACCACCGCTATAAATTATTTTACTTTCTTTACCACACAATGGCTACAATAATGCCGTATATGTACGAGCCCGAGTACACCGAGGAAGAACTACTGGAAAGGCAAGCACGCGAAAACGATGGGGATTCGGACGGCAGTTGGGAGGACCAGTCAACGGATGAAGAGCCTGGACCATGTCGCATGGACGGCGTCTCCACCTGGTGCACGTGCAATCGGTGCGAGCTAATGCCAACTGAGGAGGAGAACTGCTGCTGCCGTGAAAATTCCGGGTGCTTGGCCTACATTTCGGAAGGCGAGCCAAGTCCGCAATGCATCACCGAGCTGCCAGAGTTCAGGGAAGCCTGCCTCTCACGGACAGTGTTGAGGATGATGATGGTGCTTATGCACGAACTTTGCGGCACTGTTCGTCCGCGTAATCCGAGTAACGAGTAAGTATACTCTGGTTGTGATGTCAGTGATGCCACTACTATTTCATGGTCGTCTCCCACATATAAAACTACATCTACATATCATTCGAATGCATGTAAATTGGTTCCATGTTGTGCATTTTCTAGATAGAATTTTTTTCAAAGCAGAATGACATTTTTGTACCTGAATCGACAGTGATAAGAAAGTTGTCATTTTAATACAGTTTGCATCTTTCATTTTCACAGGTGGTACAGGCTGGTGGCCTATCGTTGCTTCACTTGGTGGCTTCACGGGAGGCTCGGACACCGCGTTCGGAGAGTAATACCTGCCTGTGCGGTACTTGCCATTAGACAACATTTCCCCAGCGACAGTGGACAATACCGCGGATTTTCCCTGGATGTGCTGCAACCGCAACTTTACAATGTGTAATTGTAAATTACAATGTGCCGCCTTGCCACCACAGGCCAGCCTGCTGCTGACTAACTGCCTAGGGATCCAGGGTCTCCAGGGTGAACTGCACCCATATATTCTCCTGGGAGGGTGAGGTATTTATAAACTCACCCCCCTGCCTTCCATGTACTAGATCCTGCAGCCTGCCTCTTACATGCAGTTAGATGGCCTCTCCTTGGTGAGGCCCTACGGCAAACGAGTCTTGTCTGCACGACCACCGCCCCAATCCACCCCCCGCCCTATCAAAGGCAGTTCGCACCGGGGTACTTGTGCTGGCAAGTGGAGCTGTCAGGGAGCGATAAAGGCCAAGAGGTGCCAAAGACCATGTACACTTCAAAGTGGTCTATAGCGCATGGGTTGTTGTTCCCATGTCTACCTCCAGACCCTGTGTCTCCTGCCAAGCATCCCCCTCACGCTGGACGGCCCCCTGCAATCCACATAAGTGTGTCTCCATTCACGAGTCTTCCTGTGTCTTGTCTGCACGACCACCGCCCCAATCCACCCCCCCGCCCTATCAAAGGCAGTTCGCACCGGGGTACTTGTGCTGGCAAGTGGAGCTGTCAGGGAGCGATAAAGGCCAAGAGGTGCCAAAGACCATGTACACTTCAAAGTGGTCTATAGCGCATGGGTTGTTGTTCCCATGTCTACCTCCAGACCCCGTGTCTCCTGCCAAGCATCCCCCTCACGCTGGACGGCCCCCTGCAATCCACATAAGTGTGTCTCCATTCACGAGTCTTCCTGTGTCTTGTCTGCACGACCACCGCCCCAATCCACCCCCCGCCCTATCAAAGGCAGTTCGCACCGGGGTACTTGTGCTGGCAAGTGGAGCTGTCAGGGAGCGATAAAGGCCAAGAGGTGCCAAAAACCATGTACACTTCAAAGTGGTCTATAGCGCATGGGTTGTTGTTCCCATGTCTACCTCCAGACCCCGTGTCTCCTGCCAAGCATCCCCCTCACGCTGGACGGCCCCCTGCAATCCACATAAGTGTGTCTCCATTCACGAGTCTTCCTGTGTCTTGTCTGCACGACCACCGCCCCAATCCACCCCCCCGCCCTATCAAAGGCAGTTCGCACCGGGGTACTTGCGCTGGCAAGTGGAGCTGTCAGGGAGCGATAAAGGCCAAGAGGTGCCAAAGACCATGTACACTTCAAAGTGGTCTATAGAGCATGGGTTGTTGTTCCCATGTCTACCGCCAGACCCCGTGTCTCCTGCCAAGCATCCCCCTCACGCTGGACGGCCCCCTGCAATCCACATAAGTGTGTCTCCATTCACGAGTCTTCCTGTGTCTTGTCTGCACGACCACCGCCCCAATCCACCCCCCGCCCTATCAAAGGCAGTTCGCACCGGGGTACTTGCGCTGGCAAGTGGAGCTGTCAGGGAGCGATAAAGGCCAAGAGGTGCCAAAGACCATGTACACTTCAAAGTGGTCTATAGAGCATGGGTTGTTGTTCCCATGTCTACCGCCAGACCCTGTGTCTCCTGCCAAGCATCCCCCCTCACGCTGGACGTGATTCATACACGTCATTCATTCACAAACACACCCCTGTTTCGAATTCTTTATAACCCACTTCATATTCATAATGAGAACTTCTTTGCACTTTGCTAGTCAACCCGTGAAGGTGCTGGTTATCTGCTCTTCGTCTCTGTGAACTTCCGTGACCACTTCGAGGAAACTCGTCAGTTTGCAACCTTTGAACTGCTCCCTGTTCTTCGACAAGAAACTACTCTGATCCCTGCATCTAACTGTTTGCTCGTCAAGGTAAGGCCATGTACCATACTCATTTTGCGTCCAATTTCTTTTCGTTCAAGACAGTACATGCAAGGAACTAGTCATATGTTCTGAGTTTAGTCAAATTATTTTTCTATTTTTTTAAAGTTATTCAAATACTTGTCCGCATGTGAATAACGTGTATAGTTCCAAGAACCAAAACATACCTTGCATTGAACCTTTTATGTGTCATTTAATTTTTTAACACATTGGTATTCATAGAGAATTGTTGATCTTTACTTTTCAGAACTTTCCACAATGCCTGCCTGTTCCATTGGCCGTTGCCCTTCGAAGACCCATAATAAATCTGAAGGTACTATAATGCATGTTTTCCCTAAGACAATAGATCAGATAAGAGAATGGGTCCGATATTGCGGATATCCACCCTCTGAGCTTGAAAGTAGAGTCCTAGAAGTCTTTGCGGACAAGAGGGGTGATCGATACCGCATCTGCAGCAGGCACTTTACCTCTGACATGTACTCCACATCATTGCTAATAAAGAAGAACACACCGCGAGCGAGGCGAAAATTGCTCTCAACCGCTATTCCCACTCTATTCGTCCACATCCCTCCACTGGTGAGTCAAGTTTACGTATTTATCTCTCGGCCTTGCGGTAGTGTGTAGCATTAGCTAACAATAATTTCCCCATTTATGTATCCACTCAATATGAAGGCGGAAGATTCTCCATCCGTGTCGTTATTGCAGTCATCAGCCACTTCAAGCGCCTATCGGGTAATCTTACTTGGCTATTCTGCCACTGACTTGTTTTAGGCATGTAAATCAATAGTTTTAATTTATCGTGTAATTATTTTACCTAATGGTACACCCTTGTACTCGTCCTCTAGTCTTTGTTTTCAGTTATAATTATTGTTATCCAAAATAATTCAAGTACTGTCTTTCAGGGAGATGCTGAGGAGTCCAACGTATTGACGACTACCGTTGATGTCACTCAGATGCTCGAGGTACGTTTCAGGACAGTTCCATCGATGGAGATCATCAGATCTTGCATTCTTGTAGCGTGATTGTTACACACAATGTTTCTTTCGTTTTTAGCCATTGATATGTCCTTCTGTCGTCGCCCTCCTATGTGTCTTCTTTTTTCAATATTGTGTTCATTACTAATGAAAGTCCTATGTTTCAGGGAGTCGATGGAGCATTAGTCCAAGAAGAAGGGGGAGCGTGCAGTTACGGGTCGGCGCAACAGCTTGCAGAAGTGTGCACCGCAGTTACATCGTCCCTTCATGTTCTTATGCATTTCGAGGTATGGATACTGACAGTTCGATGAAGCGAAATCATATGACGTGATTACATCCGCTATACTTCCTTCTTTATTAACGCAAGTACTATGTTTCAGGGAGATGACGGAGCTTCTTCTACAAGAACATCACCCCTAGTAGTTGATGCAGATTTCTGGGTGGTGACACTTCCAACGATCGAGCAAATCGAATCATATTTAGATATCCATTATTTATTTTAGACAACTGATCATTTGTGCAGGTCTATTTAGATGAGCCGTTCACGCCTGCACAAAGTGTATGTTCTTTTTATCAAAATAGAAAACCATACTAATGCAATTACTGTGTTTCAGGGAGTCACTGAAGCATCATCTTCAATGATATCATCAATGGAAGTCTATGAGGAGCCCGAGGTATGGATCTTGACAGTTCCATCTAACTAGATCAACAATGCGTGAATAATTGTCGTTTGAATGTTCTACACAAAGCGTTCATTCGTGTTTTGCTATTGAGATGTACGTGGGTATTGGTCCCCAAGTACATTTTGTGTTTTCGATATTATTATACATACTAATGAAAGTTCTATGTTTCAGGGAGTCCATGGAGCGTCAGTGCGTGATGGATGTGCTTATCAGGAAAACATAGTCGTTGCAGCGCAAGAGGAAGTGGAGACATGCACACACGAGTCGGAGCAACAGCGTCCTGATGTTGAAGTTCGAGGCAAGAAAGTTTCAAAGAAAAGAAAGCAAAAGAAGGTTAGTGTCCTGGTCACTATATTATGTTGTCTTTCACTGTCAATAGTTCAATACTGTAAGTTGTGTTTAAACTGAACATCCCTTTTCCAATCTGTCCTCTAGTTGCGAGTGGGTGTACGAACTAGATCTACACAGACAGTGAAGCGAACGAGAGATGTTGCTTGTCAAACCTTTTGGCAGGGACTTGAGACTGGAGAAGCATCGTGCCAATGGGAAGAATATGAAGTGATTGACAACGGAGCTATACCACCACCAGCCATTGATAGTGAATGTCCTCCTGGTAGTTCGGATGCAGTCGGAGATCAATTCACAGAATCCACACCCGCAAAAACTAAGACCGCGAGAAAGTTGAAGAAATTGTTTTATTCACCCATCGCCGGAGAAGGTACAGATGTTGCAATGGAAGAGAATGAAGTAGACGACAATGAAACACCATCAATATCACTGAACATAGCGGAAGACGATATCAGAGATTCTACCTTTCATGTGAGTGACATGTCCTCAATGTTACAGGCCGAACCAGCTGGGATGCAGAGTGACAGTATAAGGAAAGAGGCCAAATTCATTGTATTCGATAGTTTTTTGATTGATATTATTATTCGAATTAAATGTGGGCATTTGGTAGGTGGGGAAGTATGTGGGGAGCCATTGATTAATGTGACTCGTGCAATTCGAGGCACTAACCTTAAAATACATGCCACCTGTACAAAATATCATCCTTTCACATGGTCTGCACAACCTATGCTGGGACAACTGCCAGCAGGCAATCTACTTTGTGCAGCGGCTGCACTTTTTAGTGGTTCAAGTTTTAAAAAATTAGAGTCTTTCTTTCAGTTTGTGGGAATCCATTTCATTGCGAAAACTCAGTTCTACAAATACCAAACCGATTATCTATTTCCAGCCATTAGCGAAGCTTGGAGAATGGAAAAAATGTCTATTGATAGTACATTCGCAGGCAAACTGTTCAGGCTAGCTGGTGATGGACAGTGCGACAGCCCAGGATTTTCAGCCAAGTACTGCACCTACCACTTTCAGGACATGGAAAGTAAGAAAATTGTGAGTTCGGTGGTCGTGCAGGTGTCACAAAGTACATCCTCAGTGGCCATGGAGAAAGTTGGCTTTGTAGCATCATTGCAAGAACTACAATCGCGGGGAATGGTGATCGACCTGATAGCCACGTACAGACACGTTTCAATTGCCAAGACAATGAGAGAACAGTACAAAAATATAAATCACCAATTTGACGTTTGGCATCTTGCAAAATCAATCAATAAAAAATTGTCGGCTGCAGGTAAAAAAAAAGAATTGCAAGGTATTTCACAGTGGTCCATTGTCCACAGAGGAGGCACGGAAGAAGAAGTGGTTGATTCCTTCATCACCCACTCACAAAGCCATTGAAAAGATTGTATTTGATAAAACTATAACAAAAGCTTTGAGGGGACTCACGGAATTCTGCCACACAGGAGATTTGGAGGTGTTCCACAATATGTGCCTCAAGTACAGGCCAAAACGATTGCATTTTGGCATGGAGGGCATGATAAATCGGACTCTTTTAGCGGTCTTGGCACATAACCATAATGTTGGCCGTCAACAAAGTAGGACGACCGGAACTTTAGGGACGCTTCGCTACAATAAGGCCTTCACTAAAAGAAGTAAACAATGGGTGATCAAACCAGTGTTTGAGGATATGCAATATGAGTTTATTGAGAAACTTATTGTTGACGTCCTAGATAGGCACATAAATGGAGTTGTGAACGAACCTGTGCAGGGGACAACTGCATTGCCACCCAACATTGCATCTGTTCCATGTCCACCTAAAGAAGAACTCATTGAGAAATACACATCACGGTTTAAATGATTGTAATTTGATTGTCTGTTCTCTCAAGTCTCCTCATGTCGCAGGCCCATTGAATATGTGTATCTATCCAACCTTGTTCATTTGCGCATTAAATTAAACCAAACAGTAATATAAATAATTTTTCAAAAAATATAGAATCTCTCCGTATTTATGGTTCTGTGTGGCTGCAAAGCACGCAGACAAAATGCAAAGATGGAGTGTAAATTTCAAGTCCTGTGAGAATGCCTTACAGTGAATGTAGCTAACTAGGAATGTGTGCTCGTTCAAAGTGAAGGTCAGCTGCTTTGATTTTTTCTCGGGTGCCAGAATGGCACACGACTCAGTATAAGGTTCTATTGTATTTTGACCTTGACAGGCCGGGACCACGTAAGAAACGATAATGAATATAATTTCAGAAACGAAAGCCATTTCATGTTCGTTCATTAGAAGAAATAACGTCGGCATAGAAGGAGTGGTATTTCGGGGCTGCCCTACGCACAGACGCAATGGAAAATGCAAATATAATGTAAGTAACTCTAAGTTGTACTTGTTCGTTCTATGTGGCATGTTGTTTTGTACCGCGCACTATCTTGGGGAGAAGCGTCTACTTTTACGGAAGCACCTCAAAACCTTTGCTTCTGCTTTCACTCTCCCTCTCCCCTGCAACAACTGGTCCACTGTCTGCGATCTCAGTCCTGGGCCCTTCCACTCTCCACCTGCACTCCCTGTCAACCCCTGCACTGAGGGACTGTCTCAGTATCCTACAGCCCCCCCTTGACGTTTAAAACCCAGTTGCACTGTCCTAGCTATGAAATAATTTCCCGACCAAATATATAAAATGAATAATTTTAATAAAGATCTGATGGTGAGACTAATTTCATTGTTTATGTTTTTCAAACAGGTACATCATGCATTACTGCATGTGTCACGAGTACCAGACACCGGCGGACGGCTTCTTTAACCGCCAGTTGCTTCTCCGCGTGAACAACGTTACCACCCTGACCATTTTATGGGACGATCGCCAAGTACAAGTATGCCCTTACGCGGTACTAACGGCTAGATGCAACATACAGACCGTTGTGGTGGCCTAGTGCCTCGTTGTTGGAACAGCCATGCGATTATCAGTGCGACCGAAGAGCTTATTTTATCGTAAACCAACACCCTGTTTACTGCACACGAACATCGCTTGCCTCAAGACGAACTATTTTGGATCGAGAGCAAATAAAAATGAAAATCGCGGAATATTCTATAAACATTTGATGTCCAATAAATGTACTTTGCCAAATGTACAATCTTGCAGTTTGCTTTTAAACCACAGTTTGATATTCCGAATTGTGGCGCTGTATTGTGAGATGATCTAAGACCCTGTGTACAGCAAAGGAACATTGCGTGCCTCAAGACGAACTATTTTGGATCGAGAGCAAATAAAAAAGAAAATCGCTGAATATTCTCTAAACATTTGATGTCAAATAAATGTACTTTACCAAATTTACAATCTTGCGGTTTGATTTAAAAGTACAGTTTCATATTGCGAATTGTGGCGCGCTGTGTTGTGTGAGCTGATCTGTGTTGATTTCCGTGTTCTGTGTGGAGTCGCGTAGAAGACGCCAGGGCGCGTTTGCCTACGCAGCACAGTCACGTCACGGATAGAGGCGGGGAATATGAATGTTTTGATAAAGTCTGTTTCAGGGGCGGGGGATTTGATTTAGTGCCGCAAAAGCAGGTGAGCCAGGGCGATGCGGCAAGTGATAGGATTATCAGAAAATGGCGGCTGATTTCGAGTGCGTTAATGGACGAAAAGTCGGGTAAGGTCCATAGGAAAGTTTTCTACGATCTACCGAGTTATGCTTAAAAACACATGGCCGAACCGTAGGGACAATAAAAAAAAAGTCCCGGAACTCTACTTTAAGGTGCTGAGGGACCATCCACAAATGCAAGTCCTGTTTCATCTTCAATGACACATGCAAAAGAAAGGTCTAGGGCAAACAGTCCTGAGTCCATTGAACGAACACTGACAGTGTAGGGTCTTTCATGTTCATTCTGTTTAAGGGAATCACCAGAGCACAGGATGCCAAGAGGCCCCAAACCCTTAGAAACGTTACTGCCTGACCGGTGATGCTGCAACTAATGAGAGAAAACCTTTTGTATGTCTGGAATCAGTTTCCGGTGAGGAAATGTTTCTATGTATTTATCTACGGTAGACTCAGTATCAGAGTCATCTGGGATTTCTTCAAATGCACAGCCTGGCCCAGTGAGGAGGCAACTTCCAGAGTCAATTCAAGGTGGTGTGATACCTTCACCCGAGAAGAGACCTCAATCAGTCAATCGTCCAGGTGATGGTGACTGTGGACATCTGTCCAGGTGGCGGTGACTGTGGACATAACTGACTGTGGACATCACCTTGGTGAAAATCTGGGATGAACTAACCTAAAGGGAAGGAGCACGGAACTGAAGAATTGGTCACCAAAGGAGAATCTGAGAAATCTGCGATAAGGGGGCATATTAGTTTATTAATGTATTCATCCTGGAGATCCACAGCACACATCCTCTCTCCCTCCTGAAGTGCTGATAGAATCTGCATTGGGGTGTGAGAAAACAGAGGGTATCTCACCCGCTAGTACCCGGGAATCTCTCTTTCAGGTTGCCAGGGCACAGCCATCGCCTTTGGATCCAGACCCTGGGGGTGGACCAGTGGGGGTGGATCACCTGGGAGAGGGATCTTCGGGGAGTGGGTGCGAGATAGCCGATGATGAGACATGGTATTCCCCCCTTTTTTGTACATCCAATCCCTCCTATTTTTTAGGATCCAATGTCCCAACTACCCCCCCCCCCTTTCTGCACAAACACTATGCCGAGGAAGGGGGCGACAGAGTAACAAACCTCACTCTTATGCATCGTACTGGACATGTCCCGCTAATCGGGTCAGGCAAAGTCAGGCACCTGATTCCAATTTGCTCGCTCACATGGATAAAAGGCAGAACCACAAGACACACTCTGAGCAAGGTGGAACATGAGTTTAAGCAGAACTTGCAGGGCAAAGGTGAACTTACTGGAGCAGGACCAAGGGACGAGAGCAACGGGTCGAAACCCCCAAGAGTTCCCTAGAGGAGGTCATTGCCTCCACAGGGCCATAAACACCACGTGGAGAAGGCAAGATCCCAATATCAAAGACTGCATTGTGTTTCAAGGATGCCAGCGACCCTCCCAGGTGAACGGCAGACTTGGGGAGGCAAGGCCAAGACTGTGGTACTGACCTTGACTCGTGAATTGAAAATCGGTAAAAGCAAGCAAGAACTGCACACAGCCAGTGAGTTGGCAAGAGGCCTAAAGACCGGTGTATGCTACAAATGATTGATGTTTTGCAACAATATATCTATTCAAATGTACCTTATATGTGAGATGATTGTCACTGTGTATCAAAAAAATCTTTTCGTTCAGTCATAGTACTGAACGCACTATAGTATAGGGTTTTCATTCTTTTTTGGGTGCACATCGCTCTCGATTAGCTGACTTGATATAGGAACATATTGTTTCGGGGTCACACTCAATTTTCTTATTAGATGGCGTCTCAGATTGTATTCTGCAGTGGTTGCGCTATATGGATGGGACCCTC
The DNA here is from genome assembly GCF_040938575.1 of Ambystoma mexicanum. NCBI lineage: Eukaryota > Metazoa > Chordata > Amphibia > Caudata > Ambystomatidae > Ambystoma > Ambystoma mexicanum. Next base: position 755,547,919 of record NC_090925.1, read on the forward strand.
CACTCTCTCTGTCCATGCCAGAATTTAATCTTTTCAGTTCGTATCTTTACCCCTAGTAAGTACAGGGAAGACACAGTCATGATGTTATAGACTTCTAGATTGTACAAAGGCAAATATGGTGTGCTTACTCTGTATTTGTCTGCTAATATAAGCAGGGATTGCTGGGACAAGTGATCGTCATTGCAATAGCTTTATGGACTCAATTGTTTGGAGAGAATTGATTATTTAATTAGGGCCAGTTTGAGCCATTGGATTTCTTCATACAGGCCGTTCTTGACAGTATTAAGTTGGAAGATCCAATTATGTTTCAGTCGTAGAAGTAAGTTTGCAAAATTGCTGCCTCTTTGTGGTGGTCTAATGTTTTCCAGTATGGTCCATCTTAATTGTTCTGAGGTGTGTCCACACGCTTGAAAATGGGCTACTAGGGGAGATTTAAGTCTTTTTGTTCTAATACAGGACTTATGCTCAATGAGTCTCTTTTTTACTTCTTTAGCTGTCATCCCTACATATCATAGCCCACAGGGACACGTGATCGGGTAGACCACTCCTTTGCTGTTGCAATTTGTTAATTTCCTTTGCTCCCAGGGGGTTTTCCACCCAATGTTAATACTTGTGCTTCGGGCTGTCTGTGCGCACATTGAACATCCACCACAGGGAGTATTACCTGTAGGTCTACTCATTACCCAGATTGTTGGTTCCATATCTTCCACATCTGTTTCTTTTAGGGTACGTACCAGGTGGTTTCTGTGATTGGGCTCCTTTTTATCGCACAAGCCGGTACTTCAAGATGGCTTGAACCTGTATTAAGGATCGGGCACAGCTTCTTGATCTGTTTCTTAAGAGAGTTGAAAATGGGCGAGCAGCTCAGGACTGCTCTAATGTTTTCCCTTTTGGTTGGGTTTCTGATGTTGTTGCAGCGTTAATCCTCTTGGTATGTTTTTTGCTATTTTGCAGGTGTTGTTGACAATTTTCTTTGGGTAACCTCTCTGGGTGTTGTTTTTTGAGGAGCCCCACTTGTGTGTTGTAGTCTTGGGTCAGTGTGCATGTCCGTCTATACCTCAGGAACTGCCCAACCGGTGAATTGTCCTTCAGGGCTCTATTTGAGGAAGGAATTGCGATCCGTTTCCTTCTTGTATACCTTAGAGGCAAGTTGTCCATCTTGAGCTGTGATGAACAGGTCCAGGAAATGGGTCTCTTTTTTATTTGCATCAATGCTGAATTTTAGATGTGCGTTGCAGTTATTTAGCCACTAGTGGAATGTAGCCAATTCCTCTGATGTTCCTTCAAAAATCAAGAGCACACCATCGATATACCTGCGCCACATCACGATCTGTGTGAGGTATGGGCTTGTTTGAGCGTAAATATTCTCTATCTCAAAATGCTCCACACATAAATTAGCTAGGAAGGGCACAAAAGTGGCGCCCATTGCAGTTCCCGAGATTTTATTTATGCAAGTTGTCCTCACACAATGTAGTTTTGAGTTAATGTAATTTCAGCTAGTTGGGTAATGAAGGCAGCATGTCCGCTTGTCAGTCTTGTGTCATTGTCCAGGCTTCGTCCTACCATCTCCACTGTCTCAAGTTGTGGGATGCTGGTATATAGGGCCTCCACATCCATAGTGACCAGCCACTGTGTTTCTGTATTGAAAGGTAGAGTCCTCAGAAGGTTAAGGATAGCCGTGGAATCTTTTACATAAGATTTCATTCTCAGTACTTCATCCCGTAAGAGGAAATCCACATATTGGGACAAAGGCTATAAGATTGAGTAAATGCCTGAAACTATTGGCTGTTCCAGGGGGGCTATTACCATTTTATGCACCTTAGGAAGTGCATAAAAGGCTGGTAATCTTGGAGTATCTGGTGTCAAAAAAGATCCTTCTCTCTCACTGATGTACCCTTCAGCAAGAGCTTCTTCAATAATGGGTGCAATCATGGATCTAATCGATGGAGTGGGTTCTGCAGGTAAAGGTCTGTAGCTCTTAGTGATGTCAATCAGCCGATGTACCATATTGGTGTAGTCTATTGTATCCATGAGGACTCTGGCTCCACCTTTATCAGCTGGTTTTATGGTGATCTTGTTGTTGTGGGATATATCTTCCAAAGCTGTCAGTAGTTCTTTACTGCAGTTGTTGTGTACAAAAGGTAGACTCGCCTCCAGTTCTTCTAGTTTCTTCATCAGCGCTTGTTCGAATGTAATAAATTCTGCTGTATTGCTTTGAGACGGAGGGAAAAATTGCAAAGGTGGTCGTAGGTCCGTGAGGTCTGATGTAGTCTTATCATTTTTCCCTTGAAAACATTGTTTTAGTCTGATATTTCGCTAGCTGTACAACTTCGATCCTGGATTCAAATGGGTCATACCTAGCCATCGGTACAAAAGAGACCCATCTGTAAAATGTACATCTCTGCGACTGTCAGGACATGTGTGGACAAATTCATAATCAAGGAAAAGTCGGTTGTGGGAATCCTGGGCCTCGGCTGTGGGTTATCCGTGGTGAAAACATCTGCCACGTGGGTCTGCCTCTTTGGTTCCCTGGATGTCCTAAATAATTGTCGCTAATGCCTATCCCCTGGTTCCCAGGGTGTGGTAGAGAGGTGATGAAACGTACCTATTGACACTAGCATATTCTAGCATCATCGTCTGAGCTGTAGCTGGAATTGTTGGACGAACCGGATTTATTATTTTGGGAAAATCTAGCACCTGCTTGGATGTTCTGTTGGTAGGCATCTTACCTGGCTTTCTTTTCTTCTTTGGTATAATATTCATCAGTGGTATACAGATATACCTTACTGCGTGTGAAGATGGCCAGGTCATTTTTCAGCTTGGTAATCTTCTTAGCAATGTTGATGTCTTTGAATTCTTTTAGTGTTGCTTAGCAACCATTCTGTTGTGCCTGCAGCGCGAGTCAGACTGCAGCAGGACTTCTTATTCGGACGAGCACACCGTCTATATAACAGGCCACATTATGACAGTAAGTTCACGGAATAGCACACTGTGCAGTGCAGCTCCCGGGACAGCACTGGGATCCGACCACACACGCGGATAATACTTTATGGTCATTTTAAACATTTTTAAAACACGCCAGCTCAGCTGATCATGCATCAGTGGCGGCACACTCAAATGAATGTATAAGAACTCACTAAATAGAGAGTTTATACGAAATGTTTCGCTCAAACTGTCCCATATTTGGAACAAACACAGAAGAGCTGCTTGGTGAGGTCATCTACACCAGTGCACCCGGAGCCGTCCGTGCAGTCAGCAGAGTACACCTGGTAGAACAGTAGGAACATTGTGACAAGAATACAGCAGTAGTGCTAAAAATGCAAGGCCAATGCATGTTATGTGCCTTGAATGATTAAAGAACACCAGCATCTCTCTTTTTAGGGAATCTGGTGGAGTCACACCGTAACCGGAGGCCTTTACTGAGAAATGAGGAAAAGAAGACAAATACGAACAGAACAAGGGAGTACAGCCCAGATGGATTCGCATTACATTTGGGCTTCAGGTAACCCTAATACATAATAATGTTACCATCATCTTGAATGTGAGCCGTGTGGAGAATACCAAGGAGACTAAATAAAAACAAGCCCATCTAGCCTGTGAGGGTGTGGGGCCTGTGTGGCAGTAGACAGAGCAATACCAGATCTACGTGATCTCATGTAATTGTTGTGGTATTTGCATGTAAAAGAAATGGATGCTCATTACACCCAGGTCCAAATATCTTTTTGAAATTCCCCTCTAGGTCAGATGTGGAGGCACCACCATATCTGATGGACAAGGCGATCATCTAAACGACAGGTCCTGAAGAAGACCAGAATCACCATGTCATTGAAACAGGTCAACCATCTCAATGCACGATATCCCTAAAGGAAACACAGGATATGGGATCTCATTGAAACCTTACTGTTCAGAGTACCGATTTTCTCCTCTTTTTTGGTGTAAACCAAAAATACAAACTACGGGCTACCAAGTTTAAAACAAATTACCGGTCCCATAACACCTATAGCCAATCATTTGACATTGATTTGTATTCATATTAATTGATTTATCCAAGCCTGCGTTGAACTATACATTACCACCTGATCTATACAACATGAACACACTCCTTTGGAGGTCAATAAAGCAATAATATGGCCTTGTGCCACAAGGAAATACTTCATCCAGGAAATGTCCATGTAAGATATACAGACTTGGTTCAACCCTTTTATCTTTTTGAAAATGATGTAACTATACACATTGTAGATGCAGGGACAGTATATTTACTTTTCTCTTTCCTATTAGATAGGCGGCACACCAGCTCCGACCCAGAGATAGTGACAGCATATAGGGATAGGGTGTTCTTCCAAATGAACCGGACCAAAGAGCTGAAGTTCCCCCCCCCCCTCCTGGCGCAATGCTTCTGAAATTGTCCATAAAATCTAACCTGTCGCCTATAAGATCGGCATCCCTAAAGGAGAACAGATGGAAGAGAAACAGGTTCATATCAATCAGTTGAAAAGATTGAAGAACCCAGTGAGGGTAGAGCCCAGGAACCATCTGAAGAAGAAAAGTAAAGAATGGGAACCCGGATGGAGAAAATCACACATTTACAGGGAGTAAAACAACTTATACTTATCAGAATTTACCAAAAGCAATGCTCATGTCTGAAATTGTATACGTCAAGGGAACAGTAATGTGTAACTTGTGTTTTGTTGTCGATTCGCATGTCAATCATACCAGGGAAATTAGTACTGTATGAATTACTTAACCTCTCTTTTATTTTCGGCAGGTTAAATAACTCCCTGCCCCTACAGGCTGGAGGTGGAGCTACCGGAAAGGGAGGGGGCGAGGACCAAAACCCGAAAAGAGTGGAGTGCAGACTAGAGCGGCACTCCCTCAGGACAGGGAAAAGAACAGACGTGCTACAACGGAGATTCCTGGAATGAACCCAAGCCACAAGGAAACAGAACCCCCACTCTCTCCTTGCTCTTCTCTGTGTCTCACTGGAATCAAAGATCCAGGAGGGGGGACCAGCAGGGTGAAATATAGCCCCTGAATGCCAGAAATAAAGAAGCCAGAGTGATTTGTAAATGCCCATTAAAGTATAAGGCCAACACAGAAATGGTGATGTGACAATGCTGTGTTACTCAATCCATGGAGAGCTGCACTTTTACTTAGAGACGGCAGTGCGTACATTATCTTCAATGTAATGCCAGATTGTGCTCCAGTCATCTAAATGGAAACTAAGCTTCTTGCATTTACAAGAAATAAAATAATGTCCTTTTGTTTTTCCTCAAACAAATGACAGTCTGCAAAGAGAAGTGCTGACTAGACTTTCAGCTTTAGAACATGGTTTTCTCAAATAACTGCCCTATACATATGGACAATCCAGAAGTGATACTCATGCATTTTAAAACTGTGAAATGAAAGAAGTACATTGCTTATAGATAAGGCCCAGGCGCCTTACAAAATGTCATGTAAAATGCATTTTGTGCGAGTTTAAAAGCCACTGCTTGCAGGAATTTTACATGCAGCCGGTCATTTTCTCCTAACAGATGAAACTTAACATCCAAGACCTTTCCTCTGTTGTCTTGGAGAGGGAGATCTGGTTGTCAACCATCAATCAGGGCCATTACTTAAAAATATAAAAAGAAATACACCGCTTAGATTGAAACCACAGTGAAAAACAGATAAGGCGTGCCTGTTCTTTCAGCAGGAGCGACCTTGAGGTCACAATTCCCAGAAAATGTCAATTAGAGTTGCTATCAGGGCCCTCACAGGCCTTGAGAGGGGAACCGAACATAAACATGAGCCAGCTCTGGCTGGTCACATGCTTAAGCGTACTTAAGAGAACAAAGGGAAAAGGCTGCAGTTGAATTAATAGAAAAATACATATGATTGAATAAACGGGGCAGCGTAGATGCCACAATGGTCATTCCAGACTTTTATTAAAGGTGACAGTAACCCCGTTTGAACCATGCTAAACCGATTTGTGTGCGATAAACATAACTCAAATTATTAATGAAAATTAATTTGGGCCTTCCCTTGATTCCGAGAGATTTGAAAGTTGGTGCGAGGGTGAAGGAAAGAATTAACATGAGAACTATGAGGTGCCATATTATTCACGGATACGTCTCCTGAGTAAATGAAGAAAAAACACATCTCTGTATAGGAAGGGCGTGCTGACTTCAGATTAGCATAATCTGATTTGCCTTAAAACGTATTTCTTAAGAATATATTCATACATGTAAAGATTTGAAAAATTAGGGTACTTGCCATGTTGATAGATTTTTAGAGTTTTGTCCATGCTGAGCCCACCTGTCAAATTGGGATGACGAAGCTTTCTCCTCCCACAGTTGTTATAACTCACATCCCTCATCTCCTTGTCCTATTAGCACACAGGTGACAAGTGGGTAGAGAAAACCAGCCAATCCTTTTTGCGGGAATCATGACAAGTTTGTGATGTCGTTTGCCCTATATGTAGACCAGTTTGCATTAAAAATGGGCTTTTTCACTTATTCCAGGAGCTAACCTGCTGCTGAACTCTTGCGAGAAACAGCAAAGCAGCGAGGACCCAAATCTTGCATTGGAGACAGGAACCAGGAGACATAGAAGCTGACTGGGAAACCTTGGAGGATTCAGAGGAGAACTTTGACTGACACCCTTGCTGACCCAGCGGTGCCCTGCTGTTCCCTGATGACCATTCCAAGGCCTCTCCTGTAACTAAAACTATCCCCAAAGCCACAGATTGTGTAGGCCCTGCATATTTTCAAGCATTGTTTTAGTTATTTCTCCATAGCAAAATATCCTTTTGTCTGTGTAGATCCTTAGCATATTCAATTAAAGTAAATCAATGAATTCCCCTTCAGAAATCACAGGATGTGTTTTGTTGGCATTCAAAACCAACAAGCTCTTCCCTGAGTGTTTTGAGCTGGTATAGACATAAAGATCTGCCAAAAGAATTAATCCCAAACCCCTGTTTCCATGTGTGTGTGAAGGGTGCAAAACGAAATTCTCTATTGACCCCCTTCATTTTAAATCAGGAGTGTGAAGCATAGTAGTTCCTTTGCATGTGCAGGATGCAAAACGAAATTGCCCCTTTGTTCTCATTGTGCTCTGACCCAAACCACAAAGCCCTGCCTGTTATTTTTAGGTGTGGCAAAACAAATTTTACCATTGCTTTTCTGTCCCTCATATTGCATCTGTGGTAACAAGTAGAAAAAATGATTTTCCCCCTTAAATTCCTTTTTCCAAAGAGCGCATTTTTATCAGTATTATCCCCAAAACGATTTTCCCATTGTGTTTCTACTCTCTGCCAATGGCTTTCAATTCAGAGGGGTCAAGTCTAATTGATGTTTGGAGGGTGGGGGTTGCTGGGAGAAAAGTATTATAACCAAATCAGCAATCACTGTGTGTCCTGTATTGGTGGGTGATTTAAAAAAGAAATTGGGACTGCATATCTCAGAATTATCTCTGTGTTGGTGCTATTACGGAAGTCATTTTTCTTCTTGTGTTGCAACAGCATTGGTGGCTGCTGTTAGTCCGTTTGTCAAATGTGGTTTAAATAAATATATATATTCTTACTACACACCGTCCTGGTTCCTAGTCCATTATGGCATGGGTATTTGTTGGGGGTTGGGTACGAGACGGTTTGAAGGCCTTACCAACTGAACCAAATCAAAATCATAGTGATTTATTGTGCGCCACATTCTTTGGGAGGAAAGGAACTCCCTGAGTTGAGTGTGACTGCGTAATACACCACAAGACAGCTAACCTTTAATTGACCTCTGGGCTTGAATGTCATCGCTCTTGCAACAGAACAGTATTTTGTTGCAATAGGCCAAGGTCTGAGCCATTTCACGAGCTGTGCCCTTCCAGGTCTAGGCTTGGGTAGAATCTTCTGAGACAGGCCCACATTTTGATGGGTTGGAACACCCAAACCACAGCTCCCTGTTAACATCACTCGGACCCCACCTTCACATATGGATCACCAATTCTGAAAGTCTGACAATGATTTAGACCTATACAAATATATGTATACACAGTACCTACTGAGCTGCATGGTTAGTTTCTCCTGCTACAAACCTGCTTGTGCAAGTTGTCAAATTTTGTGTGATCATCCTAAACCCTTCTTTGTGCCTGAGAGGTTCTTAAAGGACTTGGGGATGCACTGAAGTCGAAGCAAAGGGCACAATGACGTGCTAGAGGTTCCATTTCTTTAGGATAGTCTCCGCTTGAGGTCCCGTCTCTTGGCTTGGCCAATACCTGATGTTCTGCACATTCAGATGTCTTGGGATGAGGTCCTGCCCACTTTGGTTGGTCCTTGACTCATTTCCTGTTTCCTTTAATTGGTATGTGTCTGAGGTTTTTGTCCTTGAATTTGGTAAGTAGCCAAAATCCGCCCCCCTTCTTGGTTGGTCATATGGATGCATCACACATTTTAAAGGAGATCTGACACAATATTTGTCTAACAGCTTCATCCAAGAATAATTTGCAAGAATATACAGTCTGAAAATAAATATATTTAAGAACAATATTTTTGGCACCACTTTAGAATAAATCTTTACACGTTTATAACACACACCATGGCTGAAAGACAAGAAGCAGGCAATCCCCTTTCCTGGTAAATCTCAGGTCTGGACAGTACCCTCACAGTCCACTATATACCAATAATTCTGAGCATTAACATATGCATTCAGTTATAAACCTCAGTACATGGTGGCCACTTCATTCATTGAGCTATAAACCCGACCGCTACAGAGCAAAACACATTTAGCAAGTGGGTAACACGCCTACATATTCAGCTACAAACCCCAGAACTGGAGACTAACTTAACATGCTGTGATAAACCACATGTCATCTGGCGATTGGCAAGATGTTTGGGGTGAGGGAAATTGCTGCTGGACTGTAGGCTTTATAATGGATGTGAGAGGAGTCCTTAATTAGCTTTACAAGCTTCCTGCCCATCTGATGTTGTCATTAAGCTCCAGACTCACTTTCCAAGGGGAAGATCCTCTCAGCCGACAAGCTGTTCATTAACCAAATTGGGGGCAGGTCACACTGGGGGATGGGAGGGCAGTGGACAACTTGGAGCCAAGCTGATTCGAGAAAGGAAAGGTTTGCTGCATGGTGGCATGGTATATTATTTCTGAATGAGCACCCTCCGTCAAGTAGCCTTTCATTTGTCCGAAAAAGTACCCCCATTGAGATTTGATGTACCCCCAAAGTAAAAAAGATAAGGGCAGAAGAAGACAGAGATCTGTAGCCTTACAAGCAGCGCAAAGGATGTACATTGTTTGGAACCTGTTTTCCAAGGATTTCTCAGGTCAATTTAACTAAGGCACAGCCCAAGCTCACGATCCACAGCAACTGGTCATGATCGGAGGCTGGTTTGGATGCTGTAGGAATGTATAATTTTGCCCACATCGGCCCAGCTCTCCCATAGAGTTACTATTTCACCCAAGGCTTTTCAGCAATCCTAGACTCTATAGGGGAATACATGTAATATGTACAGTATCTGTGATGAAGTTTGTGTGTGCTGCTTAGGATAGATCCAGTTTTATAGGAATATTGCTCAGACCAATCTGGTGTCTCTTTGGTCATTCCTTCATGGAGGAAGGTTGGGGTTGATTTCAGAGGAAAGGTGGTTGTAGTGGAAGAACCCCCATTTGGGCTTCAGGGTATTTGCTGCTTGTAACCTGGCAAGTGTGTAAGGAAGTGCACAGCAGAGCAGGCTTTCAAGGTTTTTGAGAACAATTTCAATAGAAGGAATGCTCTTCTGTGCACATATGCTACCGCTGCCCTTTTGCACTGGGAAGAATCCTCACACATGCATGAATATATGTACACTGCAAAAACTACTGCTTACAAAATAAATTATGCATTCCATGAAAATTCTTTGCAATTCATTCCACGGTCTGATTTGAAAAAGCAGTGGGTCAAGGTGGTTGGGGGGGAAGGGAGAAAAACATTTTTGGTCATAGTAAAGCAATTTGGCACAAAGCAGGTCCACAGGTTCGCTGGAGTTCGCCTTTTAAGAACACGGGGCAATCGTGAAATCACCCCAAAGTGTTCCAACCCTGTGACCACTGCTTTCAAACTTGCAGGGAGGACTACATCTTTGAACAGGCCCTCCTGTCACGCGACTGCCTTTACCACAGCCATATGTGCATCACAGTCCTTCCTCAGTGCTGATATTCTGGCTTGGATGAAGTCAGATGAAGTGGCAGTGGCTTCCTGCCCTCGATCTTCCTCTCTGCCAAAGATCCACAGTGTATACTATGTGAGGCGAGTGTACACTGACAGAAAGGTTCATGTGTCTAGAAAACAGGCAACACAGATCGCATCAGACCATGGTGATTGCATAGTGCAGCCACATACGGCATCAACAGCAGAGCTACATACACAGGCAGTGACAGACGTCACATACAGGCACTCATAGAGCAATGTCAGTATTCATGCTCGGCAATACTGGTAATCCGGTCCCACAGTGGTTGTATTCATGCCAGGCAGTGCTGGCATCCAGGCCCTAGAGTGCTTGTATTCATGTCAGGAACTGCTGGCATCCAGGCCCCAGAGTGATTTGTATTAATTTTAGGCAGTGCTGGTATCCAGGCCCCAGAGTGGTTGTATTCATGTCAGGCACTGCTGGCATCCAGGACCCAGAGTGCTTGTATTCGTGTCAGGCAGTGCTGGTATCCAGGCCCCAGAGTGCTTGTATTCATGCCAGGCAGTGCTGGTATCCAGGCCCCAGAGTGCTTGTATTCATGCCAGGCAGTGCTGGCATCCAGGCCCCAGAGTGCTTGTATTCATGCCAGGCAGTGCTGGTATCCAGGCCCCAGAGTGCTTGTATTCATGCCAGGCAGTGCTGGTATCCAGGTCCCAGAGTGCTTGTATTCATGCCAGGCAGTGCTGGTATCCAGGCCCCAGACTGCTAGTATTCATGTCAGGCACTGCTGGCATCCAGGACCCAGAGTGCTTGTATTCATGCCAGGCAGTGCTGGTATCCAGGCCCCAGAGTGCTTGTATTCATGCCGGGCAGTGCTGGTATCCAGGCCCCAGAGTGCTTGTATTCATGCCGGGCAGTGCTGGCATCCAGGCCCCAGAGTGCTTGTATTCATGCCGGGCAGTGCTGGCATCCAGGCCCCAGAGTGCTTGTATTCATGCCGGGCAGTGCTGGCATCCAGGCCCCAGAGTGCTTGTATTTGTGTCAGGCAGTGCTGGTATCCAGGCCCCAGAGTGCTTGTATTCATGCCGGGCAGTGCTGGCATCCAGGCCCCAGAGTGCTTGTATTCATGCCGGGCAGTGCTGGCATCCAGGCCCCAGAGTGCTTGTATTTGTGTCAGGCAGTGCTGGTATCCAGGCCCCAGAGTGCTTGTATTCATGCCGGGCAGTGCTGGCATCCAGGCCCCAGAGTGCTTGTATTCGTGTCAGGCTGTGCTGCTGGTAGGCAGGCCTCACAGTGTTTGCATTCCTGCCAGGCAGTGCTACTATCCAGACCTTACAGTTTATTTATTCCTGCACGGCAGTACTCATGTCCATGTCCCGGCAGTGCAGATATCAAGGCCCGACGTTGTGGAAATTCAGAACTCCAAATGCTGGTATTTGGCCCTGGCAGTGCTAGTGTCCAGGACTCACAGTGATCATTTTCAGACCTATGGAGGTAGTGCTAATATTTAGGCCACACAGCGCCAGTTTCGAGGGTCGACACTGCTGTTATTCAGGCATCAGAGATGTTTATTCAGGCCTCAAAGTGCTGGTGGATGGATTCAACATATTCCAGCACCCGCTGCCAGTCAGGACCCCCCGGCCGCAGCATCTCTTCAGTGGTCTGGAAAAGGAAAGCAAAGAAAACAGTCATATCCCAAATGCAAGATAAATACATCTTAATGGAGTTTGTACAGTGTTCTTTCTTCCAATATGGCGGCACTGTGGCTGTAATTATCACAGTAACACTAAGCCCTTTCTAACAAGAGTTTCTGTATGCAAAGTGCTGGCTAAGTCTGTGCTGCGTCATGGGACAGTGCGGACTCTGGCCCTTGTCTCCTACCTGCCTCTTCTCCCACAGAGCAAAGAACTGTGCTGCCTGCTACCCACACAGGCGCGGCCCAGCTCCCTGTGAACTGCCGCCGGCATCCACCCCCTGGTTCATGGCCACGCCCCCAGAGTGACCCACCCACCACCAACGGAAGTTAAAACGTCAAGCCCGGGGCAAAGCCCTGGCTAAATCGGTGCTGTCCGCAGCTGGTAGCAGCTCTTCTGCCGCTGACGGCAAAGAAGACAGAATAGAAATGGAGGAGGCAGCTCGTTAACCGCTGCAGGGTCCTCTTCCAATCTTTTCCCCTCTGGGGGGCGGAACGGCGCCAAAGCCCGCGAAGGGCAAAACAAAGGGAGGGGGCATGGTGAGCCTCTTTATACCGAGCAGGGTCCTATAGCAGAATCACGGCTGCCTTTACGGTGGCATTCTTTGGGGCACTCATGCTCAGTGAATTGGTGCCGGAGAACAGAGAAGGCAAAGGGAGCGTTTTTTTACGTTTAATGGATGTGCAGGTGAACACCACACAGGTGTTCATTTATGAACGAAGGTCAAAGACTGATCAAAAAGGGAAAGGGGTGGCATTGATGCTGCAAGCCATTCAGCAAAGCCGGGTGTGCCCGGTGGCAGCGGTTGCCAACTTTCTTCGGCAGCGGAAACCATCAGAGGCGGGGGCGCCATTGCTCCTGCATAGGGTCGGTTCCGCATTGAGCCGCTTCCAGTTCAAAAGGGTGATGGAACTGGCCCTGGTAAAAATGGGTTTAAGAGAAGGCCGGTTTGGGACCCATTTATTCCGGATAGGGGCTGCCACCTCCGCAGCGGCCGGGGGGCGGAAGGCATCATGAAACTGGGGCGATGGTCGTCTGGGTGTTTCAAAAGATATATAAGGGCAGTCAAGATGTGATTTAACATGCCGTTCCCCCCTCTTCTCATTTACCAACAGTGCATAAGAGGAAGCGCACCATGTGGGTAGTAGGGCACTCGTTTGTCTCAAGGGCCAAGGCGAGCTGGACACCACAGCAGGAGGAGCTGACGGCCGGCGAGTTTCGAATTGAGTGGCATGGGGTGCCAGGTATGAAATGGGCACAGCTACAGGGGCAGCTGAAAAAACTGCTGGGTAAGCAGCGGAGGCCAGAGGTGCTGGTAATCCACTTGGGCGGGAACGACTTGACCAGCGTGGGGAGTTTTGTTGAAGGACATGATGCTCTCATTACAGGAGATCTCGGCTCAACTGGGTGAGAGAGAGATTGTATGGTCGGAGGTGATCCCCAGGGCTGAGTGGAGAGGGGCCGAGAACCACGCAGCGGTCAAAAAAAATCAAGGAAAAAGCTGAATGGGGCCATAGCAAAGTTCTGCAGGGGCTTCCAGCAGATCAGGCATGGCCTGATCAACTTAAAAACCCCCGAATATTTTTTAAAGGACAGGGTGCACCTGTCAGCAATGGGAATGGAACTCTTTTTCTGAAACATATGTACCAAATTGCTGGAGCTGTAGACAAGAGGAGGGGGAGCCACAGTGGCAGGTAACCCACCTAGTGGCGTGGCGGTGTTTGGGCCACCAAGCACAAAGAACAGACTCCGGATGAGCCAGAAGGAAACTGGAATAGGTCATCGCTCTTCCGGACCAGCGCCTCTTGGGGGCCTAACGGCGGGGGCGTCTGATGGTATCAACTAAGGCTCAGCTTCCCCCAAAAAAGAAACAGCGCTCTCCCCACCCACGGACACCTGCAGGGGCAGGATAGGCTCAGGCACAAAGGGTTGGGAGAGTTGGGCCTACTAAGGGAGCTATACAAAAGTATAGTGGGAAGCAAGTATGGTCGGGCACGGAGAAAACGCCACACTTACAGACTGGAGTTCACAGAATGTGTATAATAATTCTGTTAGGGAAATAAAACTGCGGGCAAGTTTGGCATTTGAAATACCGTCTCATGCCAATTCATTGCGTATAAGGAAGCAAGGTGCTGCAAAGGAGGGCTAATTGGCGATGGGGGCAAATGGACAAATGCAGGGGTTATGCCGCTGACGACAGAGAAGACAAAATAAAAACGGAGGAGGCAGCTCGTTAACCGCTGCAGGGTCCTCTTCCAATCTTTTTCCCTCCCCCTGGAAAGGGGGAGGGTACAGGGGGCGGAACGGTGCCAAACACCACGAAGGGGAAAGGAAAGGGGTGTGGTGAGCCTCTTTATAACGGGCAGGGTCCTACAGCAGAATCATCCAGCTTCTGCAGTAGGACCCTGCAGACACGCTGTGACGTGTAAAGGATTTCGTTTTCCACCCACCCACCTATGGAAAGGAAGGGAAGAAGGCGGTTACCTGGTCGTCGCTGTCGCAGGACGGACAGGGTGGTGTACGGCGGTGTTTGGGCCACCAAGCACAAAGAACAGACTCCGGATGAGCCAGAAAGAAACCGGAATGGGTCATCGCTCTTCCGGACCAGCGCCTCTTGGGGGCCTAACGGCGGGGGCGTCGGGTGGTAACAACTAAGGCTCAGCTTCCCCCAAAAAAGAAACGGCGCTCTCCCCACCCACGGACACCTGCAGGGGCAGGATAGGCTCAGGCACAAAAGGTTGGGAGAGTTGGGCCTACTAAGGGAGCTATACAAAAGTATAGGGGGAAGCAGGTATGGTCGGGCACGGAGCAAACGCCACACTTACAGACTAGAGTTCACAAAATGTGTATAATAATTCTGTTGTTATGGAAATAAAACTGCGGCTAAGTTTGCCATTTGAAATACCGTCTCATGCCAATTCATTGCGTATAAGGAAGCAAGGTGCTGCAAAGGAGGGCAAATTGGCGATGAGGGCAAATGGACAAATGCAGGGGTTATTGAGCCCCACGATGCTGCGTCATGCTTCACTACTGTGGTTCTTATCCATTTTCTCTTCCTACCGGTCTGTGCCTTTTCAGATATCAGACTTCTGCCTCAACATGCGCACCCCCTTTATCTGTCATTAGGGATTCCTGCTTTTTGTACCATCACTGGCGCGTTCATAACCACGTTTTACCAGTTTATTTCTGCTTCCCTACTTTCTCCCTTTCCTATGCCAACATCCCAGCCTCATTCCTAGACTCGTCCCCAGACCAACTACTCCTCTCCCTGCAATAACGCTTATCTCATCAACCCACCTCTGGCTGATCCATCCAAACCTTTAATGACGCTTTTCACTCGTCTTCATCTTCACTGTCTCTGTTTTACAGAAGCCTGGCTGTCTCCTTCCAATATGGTTATTCCTGCTGAACTCTAGTCTGCTCAGTCTTATCTTTCCCACGCCCCTCTGGACATGGTACCGGCGTTGGTATTAGTTCCTGTGTCCGCTGCTTCCCCCCACCTCTTCCGGTGGACTGTCCTAATTTCCCATCCTTCGAATATCACTACTTTTCCTTTTCTTGCCCCCCCCCCCCTCTGATGTTTATTGTTATGCAGGGCTTTAAGTGGCATTAGAAATTGAGGGGGCGGCGGTCATAAGGGGGTGTGACTGAAGTACGGGGGTGCTTAGGCCACGCCCTGTATTGAGAGCCACCCCCTCGCCTAAGGGTTGGGGGATGCTAAAAGAAGCAGAGCTGGGGCACACTGGCATTATTACTGTTGATGCGCTCAGGCACTCCTTTTAAACAAAAGGGGCTGGGCAGTGCTTAATTTGTGTTACCGACACAGGCACTCTTTTTTGGGCACCAGAACACGTGTAATTGTTTTGTTTGTCGAGTTTCGATCACAAATCATTGTGATTGTGATCTCTATCTCCTGCTCTGCTCGGGTTTCAGCAGGCCATGGCTGGCTGGGCCTGGTGGGACTACAGCAATGAAACAACATCCAATAAAAACGAATTTTCTGCTACTATGCCGTATTAGCTCATTTCTGTATAGTAACACAGAATATACCGTTTTCATTGGCTGTTACTTTGGGCCAATGAAATGGTTAGTGTAGGGGTGGGTCACGTCACGTGGGTGTTGTTGTTTGGGCACACCGGCAGCGCGGCGCCACCGTCACTTCAGGAGTTGCTGTTAGGGCATGGCGTTGTGTGAGAGCCGAGGAGAGAGAGCCTGCTGCCTAAGCCAGCCAAGCACGTGTGGACTGGTGCAGCCTAGTTGTTGCTTCCAGACCAGCCAGGCTTATTTTTAGTTTGTACCCCGGGCCCGACCTCTCCCGACTGAGGAGACTCAGTCCCCAGCTCCCCGCCGACTCCAAAGAAAAAGCAGGTAAGTGTGAAGCCAGCAGGTGTGAGGTCTGAAGTGCTGATTGGGCCGGGGTCCATTCGTCCGGCGCGGACCGCGGTACCCAGGTGTGTCCCCTACCCTGTCTGTCACTGCGGCTTCCCTCGGCGAACCTGGCACCCCCTCCAGCTACAAACAAATCACGCCGCCACCACATGTGTCAGAGGCGCACATCCTAGGCCCCTTGCCACCAGGCACGCAGTTAGGCTGGGGAGCGGGAACTAAGCAGCTAATTTACCCAAACTGCTCCCTTCTGAATTCGTTGTGAGTACGGCGAAAGGCAGGGAGAGGGAAATTTAACATACCAACAACGCGCACATTTTTAAACAGGATTGTCTTTAGGAAAACGATGCTAAAATCTGCACTAATGTATTAAGTTAATGCACGTGTTTTAATTGTAACGAGACAAAATATAAATCACCCGGTCTAAGCAGAACACACCCTGCAAAAGGTAAAAGCACCCGTTGGCTGTGTATAATATGAACTGCCTGTGTACAATTACTTTAGCAGACAATCATCCATTTAGTAAATTCCCAGACAAATGGGAGCGTTGGGGAACGTCGGAAAGGCTGCTCGTGTCTTCTTGCGTAATCACAACTAGATAGCCTTAATATCAATATGGGTTGAAGTTATTTTATATTGCAACGACACGACCGAGTGCCAAAGCGCTTTCCAGAGAGCGATGAGCGCCTCGAACAGGATCAGGATTACAGAAACTGCACCACCGGGAACAAGTGCAATTAGCACTATGGCCAACCATTCTTTCAATGCATTGTTTGCACTAGAGAAAACATTGTCCTGGTCCAAAAATTAATAGAAAGAATATTTGTTTGTCACTATAACAATTTTTGGGGTCGTGTCAATTGCAGTTGTACCGTTCAAAGGTTCTGTAATACTCCTCAAGGTCTGTATGCCGGGTGGATTTCATTTGGAAGCACATTAGAGAAACCATATGTTGCCAAGCTTCAAATTGTACAAAACAACGCTCTCAGGGCTGCCACCGGTCTTTTGCGTAGAGAACACGTCTCAGAGCTCAGCAGACAGGTCCACTGGCTTCCAGTTAAGGAAAGGATCATCTTTAAGGTGCTCACCCTTACACACAAGTGTCTCCACGGCCAGGCCCCGCCCTACCTTGCTCAAAGGATCACCAAACCCACCACCCTTAGGCCCTCCAGTACTCCTTATTCCAACTTGTTATCCGTTCCCAGAACACGTAAAGCTCGTGCAGGCGGCTCGAGTTTCCCCACTGTGGCCTACACCCTCGAACTCTTTACCCCCTCACATCAGGCTAATTGGCTCACACTCTGCCTTTCGCAAGGCCATCAAAACAAGTCTCTTTGTATGATTGTATAACCATGTATCTCTGCATTTTTGTAACCATTGATCCTGCATTGTACCAAGTCTTTCTCACTGGTCGGCTTTTTTGTAACCCTTAATCAAGCCTTCTTAAGCTCTGATACAGCGCCTCGATGTCTTCGGGCTGTAGTGCGCTATACAAATCCAAATAAATATAGCAATATGATAGGTTATTTATAACGCGCTTAATACCCAGAGGTTTCTAAGTGCGGACCCGGGGATCGAACCTGTGTTTCTCTGTATCATCTTGCTCCGATGGCGTGCACGTTGCTGCTGAGCTATCCTCTCGTGACAATGGGGCGATAGGTGGGGGTGGACGAATTTGTAATTGGGGAAACCGGCAGAGTGTAGAATATTTTTTTAATTTTTGTATATATTGACATTTTCAGTAAGACAAAGTCATCTGTCCAGAATGACACTTTTTGTATTGTTAATTGTGTTATTCATTGGGTCGCTTCATCAGAGAATGCTCTGGAGACAATAGCACACAGGGGGGTTGTTTTATTCTTCATTTACAGTTTGGACTCGCGCATGTACAAGGAAGAGAATAGCTATCCATTGACTTCTCAGCTAGCTCGCTCTCAACTTCCCAGTTACACTTGCAAGACTAGCACATTCCATTTCTCATCGATGTAACACCACAATAATGCAAGCAAACTCGAGGAAACAACATCCATCAACGCTATATTAATGTCACATTACCAGATTTTCTTGTCAGCTAAATCAATGAAATAATGGTGTTTTCAGATACCTTCCTAAAGTGAATATTGTTCAGTTCGGAAGATAAGTCATGCCAGAGTTTAGATCCAAATGTGTGGAACCTGCAGCACCCACTCCCCCTTTACCTTCTACCTTGGCTGGCCTGGGCCTGAATACAGACTGTCACTCGCGGCTGTTCGGAGACGTCACGGCCCAGTGTATTTTATATGCGGCCTGAGGAAAGGTACTGGGGGCCCAGGTTATGAATGGCTTTGCGAGTGATAGATTTGAGTGTGTGAAGTTGATGCGTTGTTTGATTGGAAGCCAGTGCATGCATTTTAGGCAGGTGTCTTGTGGAATGGTTTTTCGGGGCCTGACACAATCCATGCTGTGCGGTGTTGTACTAGGTAGAGTTGGTTTACACATTTGAGGATATTTCATGTAATGCCCCAGACACACTCCCCAGTTTATAGCCACAGGCCATGCCTTGTCGGTAGTGGAGGCAAAGTGCACCCAGGGCATACTGCAGGCCATCCCCTACAGGGCATGGGCACAGGATTTTCCTTGTGGGTTTTATGGGAAAGAGTAGTCCACTCTGTGTTCTACAGCCTCTTTCTAATGTTAAGATTTTCATCCAGGCTCTAAGTCTTGGGGCTGTGTACTGGTCCTGAGATAGGAAAATTGTGCCTTTTGCAAAATATTGCATGTCTGTTTTTTTGTCAGTGAAAGGTAGTTCTCTGAAAGGTTCCCATGTGTAGATTTCCATAATAAAGTCCAAATGGTAGCTTCTGGAGAGTTGTGCAGTCCAAAGTTGGCCTCGTATTGAAAATATGGACCATTCTGTCACATGTTACTAGGTCTAGCACTGAACTGTCCCAGGCCATCCTGCCCGCACTGCAGGCGGCGCCGCGCCTGGGATTATGGGAACAATATTTGTTGGGCCCTGGCACTTATTTTTTTTTATAAATTAAGCACTGGGGTTGGGCGCACCAAAGGTGTGACACTAGTATGCCCCAGCTCAAACCCAGCGGGCAGCCTCTTCATTCAAGGAGCCACGTGGTGCAATGCTTTACCATGGGCTCCTTGAATGAAAGTGCTGCCTGCTGCTGATGGCTCTGTACTCTGAAACAGGAGGAGGGCTGGACTGCCGAGCCCTCCTCCTCTTTTAGAGTACATAGCCATCAGTCAGCCCGCACTGCACGGTTGCACCTGCTGCTTGCAGGTGTCTGCACTTCGGTGTAGAAAAATAGAAAAGGCAATGAATGCCTTTTCTTTTCTTCTAATCCGAAGTGCTGACACCTGCAGGCAGCTCGTGTGACCGTGCAGCCGCTACACCTGCTGCCTCAGGTGTCAGCATGGCTGGGGCTAGTCAGGGGTGGGCCCCGGTTCGGGAGCCTTTTCTGGAGACTGCCGGGGACTTAAACCATTATTGTTATGTATACCCCACCCCCTGTCTCTATTTTCTATGATGATCTTGACCTTCTTTCTATTGTCTTGCCCACTACTGCACCCGTTTCTCCTGGGTGTTTTAATCTCCATCTCTCCTCTACTCATTCTACTGTGCCAGTCCTCTCTATCCTTCATTCTTATTTATGTCAAATTCCTACCCCACCATCCCATACATTAGGTCCCTCTCTAGACCTTATCTTCTCCACTATCCCTATTTCTGCATTACTCACGGCTCTCCCAATCTACTGCTGTGATCACTCTTTCCTTCCCTCCCTCCCTCTCAATCCTCCTAAATTGTTTATTGCCGAAACATTTGACTCTAAGATATTGCCTCCTTATCTTTAGATATTCCCTCTAAACTCTCCCTACTTTTTCTTCTCTTTCTGCTGATTCTACCTCCTCTCTTCTTTCTGACACTATCTGATTCTCTTGATCTTGTTTATTCTTCTGTCGCTTTTTACCCCTTCTCATAGGCCTTCTCAACCATGGATGCCACTAACTCTGAAACACTTGTGTATGAGCACGATACAAATAAAATATCAATAACTCTTCGTTCCAATTGCCGCTCAATGCGTCAGGCTAAGAGGTGCTGGCATATGTTCGGGGCAGTAACTGACCTATCTCCCCTCTCCACTCCACCTACAACACACTGCTTCTCGCTTCTAAACAACAATATTTCCACTCGCTCTCTACCTCACTTGCCTCTCAGCTCGGTTGTCTTTTCCACAACCTTGAACTGCATTATTTCCCCCCACGCCTTATCCTCTCCCCTTTCTGCATCTGACTTTGCCAACTACTTCACTTCTAAAATCTCCTTATTTCGTTCTTGTTTTTCGCCTCTTGCTCTTCTTTCCCAATGAGGTCTACTTTCAACCCTCTCGCTGATGTAGATATTTCCTCTGCCCTGGCTAAGGCTCATCCTACTTCTTCCCCAGAATATTATCTTCCTTCTCCACTAATCCTGCCAGTTTACTAGACTCTCTTGTCCTTTCTCACGCAACGCTTTAACACTTCACTTTCCTCTTTCATTGTTACTTCCCATTTCAAGCATGCTTCAATCCTTCCCCTCTTGAAAAAACCTTCACTGAGCCCCTCCTTACCTTCTAACTTCCACTCTCTCTCTTCCCTTCCCTTTCTCACCAAGCTTCTGGAGTGCATTGTGTAGTCTCTTCTTTTATTAATTTGCACTCTTCTATATCCCTTTCAGTCTGGTTTTACATGCAAACTGCTCTTTTGTCTGTCACCGACACACTTCTCAAATCTCGCTATTCTAAACTCTCCTATCTTCTAGATCTCTCGGCCGCATTTGATATGGTCGACCACACCATTCTTCTCTCTTCTCTTGGTAAACTTGGCTTTCGCGCCCTTCCTCTTGACTGGTTTCAGTTGTACTTCTCACGACGCACCCTCTGTGTGTCCTGGGCTGGTCACTCTTCCTCCACTTTGTCCCTTCTACATGGTGTTTCTCAAGGATCGGTTCTTGGCCTGTTTTATTTCTCTACACCTCTCCTCTTGGCTCTATTATCTCGTCCTTTGGCTTTTCGTATCACCTCTCCGCGGATGACTCATAAATCTTTCACCTTTTTACTGACTATTTACTCTGACTTGTTTTCTCGCCATTCATTCATATATGTCTTCTCGCTATCTTCATCTCAATCACTCAAAAACAGAGGTTTTTTTCTTCCAAGATTTCCCTCCCTCCTTCCCTCTGTCGGCTTTCCTCCCTCTATCCTTTCTATGTCTCCCTCTGCTCGCAATGTTGGCGTCATCCTCAATTCTGCACTTTTCTTCTCTGCTCGTATCTCCTCTATCTCTCGCTCTTGCCGCTATCAGTTATTCAATATTCAAAAAGCTTGTTGGTGCCTTACTTTCTCTCCTCTGCTAAACTCCTTATCTCCTCTTTAGTTCGCTCTAGACTGTTCAATTGCTCCTCTCTACTCGACCAACATCTCACCTTGCTCCCCTTCGCTCTATCTTTCATTCCACAATTTGGGTTCTGTGCACCCCCCAGCCCTCCACCCCCCCTTGACTCCATCACTTCTGCTCTGCACTGGCTTTCTTTTGAAAAACGCATACTTTTCAACTTTCTTTGTATTGTTTTTAAGAGCTTTTATGGCCTTGCTCCTCATCTCTCCTCGTATCGGTTTATATTCTGCTGCTCTCTCCATTCCCAATCTCTTTTTCTCTTAGTTGCCCCCGGTTCACCCTGTGCGGCATCCTGCTTCCGTTCATTTGCTCGGATTGCTCCCAAAAAACTGGAACTCTCTTCCCCTCTCTCTGTGTTTCACATCTTCCCCTTTCCCTCTATAAGTCCCGCTTTAAAACCAACTTTCTCTCTCACTGATCTGCTGGTTCCGTTTTTACTTACTAATGTGCATTTCACCACTCGTTATTCTGTTCAGCACTTAGGCATCAAGCGCTTTACAAATCTAATAAAAATCCAAACTACAAGCACCCACACCTCATACCAACATTCTGTCACAAAGAGTTCAATAATGTGTGTTGTAAGAGGGCTCCTGCATGGAATGCCAAGGAACTCCAACTCAATAGAAGGCAACATGACATATATCCCTTCTTTCACAAAAGACAAGTGGAATGAACTGGAACAAAGATGATAAAACAACTCCAAATGAAAAATGTCACAATGCAATTAAATATTAGTTACAACAAAGATCATTTTAGAACTTTGTAGAACACCTGCATATTGTCTAAGATGCAGCCCTCGATATTCCCAAAGGATCCATCTCAACAGAGTCTCCACCATTGCCTCTATTCAGAACACACACCTTCTTCAGACCCATCTCTAGCCTTCAATTGTGCATGCTTCCATGAAAACGTATACATTTTCAGAAAGCTCCCCTGGAACACCGTGCAGAGCATACTCAGACACCAAAACCACTATCAGTCACATGCCTATTATCCACTTAACAGGCCATCCACCCCCTGTCATCCTTCTCCAAACATTTCCATTTCTCTTCATCGCTCCCTCCTTAATAAGCATTTTCCATCACTGAACCCAACCACACTACAACTCGCTTCCTTAATAGCCCTTGGTTCATAATGTTGTGGTGCACCCATACTAATTTTGAAAGGTTTGCTCTGTGCACCAGCTCTCTCATCTAAACCTCCTGACTGTAAGACATGCTTGCAGTGATTATAGTGTAACTTGTTCCTCCACTAGAACCACAAGATTTTGGCTCTTATGTTCTTGGCATTCTGTATAGGGTCCTTCAACACCACTATCTGATCCATCCATGTGGGCACCAACTTGGATACCGCTCTCCTTCCTCTCAAAACTTCAAAAAAACTCTATTATAGAATGTAGCGTAGTTTAATAAAACAACAGCATATATCTTATTGCACTTCCTACCTGGATCTGATTAGCTAATTTCCACTGAATGCAGAATTTGTTGGCTCACTCCAATAACCAGTTAGGTTGAGGATGGTACAGGTCAGTCCTTCAGCTTCTAATTCCAAACTCACTTTCAGAGGTTGCACTTCTTTGAATGTAAACTGGGCACCAGTGTTTTTAACAAATGTTTCCAAAGCAACATCACGACTGAATACATCATGCTGATACCTTATAAAGCATGCTTTGCAGTGAGACTAGACATAAATTCCACATTCAGCCACCTAGAATAGTAGTCAGTGACCACCAATGCATAACAATTGTCAAAGGACAACAAATCCATTGGCTCTATGAAACGTCCAGTCATTTAGAGCATGGTCTCTCTGGCCAGTCAACGATCTGCAACGGTACAGTTCTGGAAACAAGCTTTTGTCCGCTGTGCTACTTGCCACTCAAAATATTCCTCCTTGCCCTTTGACGGTAACCAATTCTGATCTGAAATGTCTTTTTGTCACTGTAGCCCCAACTATGTCCCCCATGTGCAATGATGCCCAACTATTGTCTTCTGACAAAACTTGGTGGAACAGGCATTTGATCACGCATTAACACTCCTAATTCAATGGACAATTTGTCTTAAACCTTGATGCATGGTCGAACCACTTGGAACACACCTTCCAATTTAGCTGCCATCCCCTAAATAATGACCTTACCTCCTCCAAAACCTCATTGTCAATAAATGCCTTCTTCCTTTCACCACCCTATGGAGCTGCACTTTTGTTTAACACCAACAGAACTAGCTCTCCCTCACTTTATACACAAGAGTCAGGCTCATTTGGGGGCAATGGTAACTGGGACAATCGACTCTTGCATTCCCTGCAACCAGTACATATTCAGGTTAATACACAAATTCATGCAGCTTTGGGGGACTACGCCTAGCTACGGTCCTCTTACGTGTAGCACTAACAGAGGCACGTGATCAGTTTGCATCGTAAATGTAATGTGCCATAAATAACTTGAGTGGTATACCAACCACACATACACCAAAGTTTCCCATTCAATCACTAAATAAAAATGCTCAGCCAAGCATAAAGTGAGGGAAGTGTTGGGGAGGTGATGGTCTTATCCCAACACTGTCACCATTGCTGCGGTAAATAGATTGCGTGTGGGCCAAGGGAGGGAGAGACACCAACCCCGCGGCATGTTGCCTCATGATATAACAGATCTACACGCATGATGCAGCCCACAGCCCCAACAACAGACGCCATTTTGTATTAGAGCAGATGCCATCTTTTTACTGGGCCCAAAAATCATCCCTCCATAAACTCAGGCCTCCCTTCCCCAGCACCTTGCACAGAGAGCCCAAGACATCGCCACCCCCTGCCAGCTCCACGCAAGCCTTGTTCTCACGGAAGCCCATCCATTTATTGTTGCAATTGTTTAGTATCACTTCAACAGTATGTGATCTCTGCCGAGCGTAAGACCAGAGCATGCCCCAGCACAAGTGCCCATCCATCTCCACTAAACTGCCCGAGCCCTCTCAACCCCCACCCCGCCAGACCAGGGCCCATCAGTCCTCGACCCTTTACTCTCTTTCATGGTGATACCCATCTGACCCCCTTGCATCGACCATTCCAGAACACCCACCATAGACTTAATCCCTTGCAGTAGTATATTCGTCCCAATCCAGGCACATGTCTGTCCGTATCATGAGGCATCAGGGTACATAAATAGTAGATCAAACCCACAGGGGGAGACACCTGGGAGCGGGAACCCAGTATCAATGAAGCCCTAAATGTAGAGGTCGGAATGCCAATATATTAGACCACCTTTTCTAAATACCCCCTTGAAGCAAGGATTTTATGTTTGCCATTATTCTCATATTATCAGTTCCTGTTGTTTAGCTTAGACAGTTAGGCTTGTGTTACATTTGCCCTGACCTTCACCATGGAGATGAGCCCAGCTGACCCACGTGCCACCAGATCCACTGGGAAGCAGCGGCCAATTGCAGCCTGGCATACCCTATATAGCAGGCTGTGCCATACGGGCCCACCAATCCACACCATGATTTTGTACCATACAGAATGCTGTCACCTATGACACGATTGTAATTTATAATGTGCTGCCAGTGTAATTTTCAGCAGAGCACTCTCGGGCAGCAGTGTTTTTTGCTTGCATACTTTAGTTTGTTATCCTTGCAACTTATCTCTTGGTCTCATTCCCTGACGATCATGTTATCTTTACTTTTGCATATCTTGAGGATGCGTGTTTGAGTGCCCGCCTTCAGAAGCAAAAGCTGGCCTGTGTTCTCTTCCCGCCACTTTTTGAGTCAACAGATCCTGCATGGGCTAGCATCTATAGTCACCACAAATGGCTCACCCACAAGCAACTCTTGCAAAAGATATGACCTCCTATGCCACCCTATCAAACTA
The DNA here is from genome assembly GCF_040938575.1 of Ambystoma mexicanum. NCBI lineage: Eukaryota > Metazoa > Chordata > Amphibia > Caudata > Ambystomatidae > Ambystoma > Ambystoma mexicanum. The sequence goes on from NC_090925.1 coordinate 755,573,422, forward strand.
TAGATTTATACTTAAGCAATGTTCTTCTGCCCGCTCATGAGGATATGCAGTAAATATAGTTAGAATCATGTGTGTCCACTGTTAAAGGCAGCCCATTACTGTTTCAATGAATTGGATTTCAGCAGCCTGTTTCCAGAGTGCACTGGTCCCTCTCTAGCTGCCATGGTGCCAAATCACATTGCAGCTTCTGGTGTGTCGGTTGACAGGGCCCAGAAAAGTGCAAATGTGTGAACTACACTTTTTAGCAATGCGCACTGGAAAGGGAGGCCTGTTCAGCAGAGCTTTCAAAGAGCGAAAATCAGCATCATTTTGTATACACATAAATCGGAAACAGCCTGGATTGTACACCATCGCAGATGGGATTCTGTCTTTAATGACCACCTCTGTCATAAGCTCAAAACTAACATGGATCCCAGGCTCATTGGCAATAACACAATGATGAGGGTTAAACGTAGTGAGTAAATTATTTATTAAGGTCGTTGACAGGTGAAATTTCACATCCAGGCAGCTCACACAGTCCTGCCGTCTGGTGTAAAAGGGTTTCTGCATGGCATACTGTGACCTCTGCTGAGCTGGGAGGGTATGCCTTGTTTCTGTCCCCCCCCACCCTCCTCAGAGCCGTTACCGCAATGTTACCCGCTCTGGGATAGCAATGTGGTTATGGAGACCCTTTCCGGAGTAGCTAAAACATGCTTCTACAAGATTTCACTTCCGGGAAACCTAAGCAGCAAGCATTTTCAAGGCTGGAATTTTACACTTGTTAAATGCAGAGCTTGGATACTGCAAGACTGTGGTAGTAAGCACTTTATAAATACTCTACTATTACTGGAATTAATCCATGTGTGGCAAAAAGTTGTGTGCAGCGATAGCCTACAAAATGTTTAGATGAGTTGACTTCAAGTTTAGGTCTGTCTTAACCTGTCCCTCCCCAAATCTGGTTAAAGTGTAGTTTGAGTCTCATGAATACCTCGGCAAGTGATGAGGTGCCTTATGAGTGGAGAAATAAGACCAGACCTCTTTCTGACAAGGCATAAACACTATCTTTCTTGGTTCAGCTCCTACCCTGCATCCTAGTGATAAAAGGGTTTTTTCTGTTTTTTTAATGTAATTCCAAGCAATGATATTTCTTAATGTTTATAATTCTTGTGTTTATAAACATGACCATTACTACTTCTAAAAAAAAAATCTGCTTTGGAGATGGCAACATTAAATGTATAAACATGCATGCAAAAAACACAACCCTTTATTCGCGAAAAGTCTATCCGACAGCAAATTCCATCTGATGCTACCGCAAAACTTTACTCATTTTATGGCAAGACAGGAGGCTCATATTATGCAAAACAACCTTTACTCCTGAACCACAGCAGCAAAGAAAAACCTTTGTAACAAAAAGTTGCAATATAAAAAACGTATAACACGGTTCCAAACAGTGTAAGGGAATCACCCCAGTCCAACATGGAGGGCAGGTCATGCCCTGGAGGTAACCATAAAGGTCCATTACTCTAGCACCAACTCCTCTTTCTTTGCTGCTGACGCCACAGCTAAGTCACACCTTCTAGTTGTTTCCTTAGGAATGCTAAGGAACAAGTTACTTACCTGTAACTGTTGTTCTCCAGCATGGGTCTGGCATGGATTCACATGCTCATGAATATTCCCCGTCGTCAGGCTGGGAATCCTCGGTAAAGAAAAAACCAGTATCAGTTTCGTTTCTGATCTGTCTTTCGTAGTAGTAACCAATCACTGGTCTCTGCGTCATACTGACCACAGCCAATGACTGCCCTCTACCTAAGCCCCGTCTCTGGCAGCCATCTTCAGATTTGGAAGCACGTGAAGTGGCAGTATGACCAAGTGAAGAGCCGCAGAGGGGTAGGCGGGAGGGTTCGCATGTGAATCCATGCCAGACCAATGCTGGAGAACAACAGTTACAGGTAAGTAACTTGTTCCTTCTCCAGCATGGGGTCTGGCATGGATTCACATGCTCATGAATAAAGAATACATAGCAGTACACACATGCACAACCACGGGAGGTGGCAAAGGCTCAACATTAAGCATTACATCAAACTCAACATTAAGCAATCTTACCTCCTCACCAGGCTCACCTCAGGCGAACAGGTTGCGCAGCACTGCTTGGCCGACCCTGGACTCCTCCCTGGAATCCCGATCGACGCAGTAGAATTTCGTGAAGGTGTGCGTCGACCTCCACGTAGCAGCCCTGCATATGTCCAGCAGGGGCACACCAGATAGGAACGCCGTGGTAGCTGCGATCGCTCTGGTGGAATGGGCTCTCGGACGGCCAGGCAGCGGTCGGTTTGCCAACCGATGACAGTACATGATACAGCCGGAGAGCCATCTGGAAATGGAAGCCTTCGAGAGAGCCTTCCCCTGATTGACAGGTCCAAAGTTCACAAAGAGTTGTGACGTCTTCCGAAAACACTTCGTGCAATCCACGTAGAACTTCAGCGCTCTAGCCACATCAAGCGAGTGCAAAGTCCTCTCAGCCGGCGACGAAGGCGACGGGAAAAACACAGGCAACACCAAGGGTTCGTTGAGGTGGAATTCTGACGGCACCTTGGGCATGAAGGAGTGGTGCGTCCTGAGCACCACCCTCGTGTCGTGAAAAGTCAAGTATGGTGGCTTGCAAGATAGGGCCTGGATCTCTCCCACTCGTCGTGCGGAGGTGATGGCCACAAGAAACGCTGTTTTCCACGACAGGAACTTCAACGGGGCCGAGTGCAGAGGCTCGAACGGGGGTCCCATGAGCTTGGTCAGCACCACGTTGAGCTCCCACGCCGGGGCCGGAGCCTTCACCGGCGGGAACGATCTGAACAGTCCCTTCATGAACTCTTTCACCAGACGATGAGACCACAAGGACGTCCGCCCCGTGGTTCTGGTGTATCGGGAGATCGCAGCAAGATGAATCTTGATGGACGCATGCGCCAGTCCAGCCTTGGCCAGCGTCAACAGGTACGACAGTACTTGGGGAGCCGTAATCCTTAGAGGGTTAATCTTCTGTGCGTGGCACCAGACAGAGAACCTCTTCCATTTGTGTCCGTAGCATTTAAGAGTCGAGGACGCCCTGGCCTTTGCAAGAACCTCTCTGCAGTCGGCCGGTATGTCGTATCCTCCAAACTCTAGCGCTGCAGGAGCCAGGCCTGCAAGTTCAGCGACTTCGGGTCGTGGTGGAGGATGGCGCCTCCTTCCCTGGAGAGCAGATCCGCGTCCACTGGCAGCTTGATTGACGGGGACGCTGACAAGTCCAGAAGGTCCGGGAACCATATCTGCCTCGGCCACGCAGGTGCGACGAGGATCATCCTGCACCGTGACCTCTTGAGCTGGTTGATGAGCCGGATCAGCAGTGGCAGTGGAGGGAACGCGTATAGGAACAGGCCTTCCCAGGGGAACGAGAAAGCATCGCTCGTGCTCCTCGGCTGGGGAAACCTGCTGGCGAACCTCCGGCACTTGGAGTTCGTCGCCGTCGCAAACAGGTCGATCTGGGGTGTGCCCCACCGTCGGAAGAGGCGATCCACTAGATCCTGCCGTAGTTCCCACTCGTGGCACGAGCGCAGCTCCCTGCTGAGTGAGTCGGCGATGGTGTTTTTTATCCCTGCCAGATGAAACGGCACCAGAAACATCCTTTGGGCGATGGCCCAATGCCACAGGTCCTGCGCCTCCTTGGACAGTGCTGGGGACCTGGTTCCGCCCTGTTTCCTGATGTAAAACATGGTGGTGGTGGTGTTGTCGGTGAAGATCCTCACCACCTTGCCCTTGAGGGACGGAAGGAAGGATCTTAGGGCCCAAAACACTGCACGGAGCTCCAGGACGTTGATATGGAGGGACTTCTCCGTCGGGAGCCAAAGGCCTCTCGCGTGCAGATTTTCGGTGTGCGCTCCCCACCCTTCCAGGGAGGCATCCGTGGTCACTGTCTCCTGGTGGCCTGGGGTCTGGAAGTCCATGCCCGCCGTCAGATGCGCGCGGGTGCCCCACCACCGGATCGCTCGTCGGAAACTCTCGTCGAGTGTGATCCTCTCCTCGAAGTCGCCCGTCGTTTGGATCCAGCGCGTGTCCAGGAACTCCTGCAACGGGCGCATCCGGAGCCTGCACATGGGAATGAGGTAGATGCAAGAAGACATCATTCCGAGGAGGGACTTGATGGACCTCACCTTGGCCGCGTCGGCAACCAACATCCGCTGTACCTTGCCCAGGATGGCCCTGGTCCTTTCCTCCGACGGGGAGGCCAGAAGGGACACTGTGTCGAGCTTCGCTCCCAGAAACAGTGCGTCTTGCGCGGGTACCAGGTGGGACTTGGCGTAGTTCACGGAGAATTCCAGGTCCGTGAGAAGTTGGACGGTCCTTGCCGTGTGCTTCACGGCGAGCTCCCTCGTCTTGGCTCGGATGAGCCAGTCGTCCAGGTAGGGGTAGACGTGGATCCCCTCTCGGCGCAGCTGCGCCGCCACTGGTGCAAGGCACTTGGTGAATACCCTGGGAGCCGACCGTAGACCGAAGGGAAGGGCTCTGAACTGATAGTGACGCCCTTGGACCACGAACCTGAGAAATTTTCGGTGCCCCTTTAGGATGGGAATATGGAAGTAGGCATCCTCCAAATCCAACGACGACAGGAAGTCGCCCTCCTCCAGCTGCCTCAGGACGTGCTGGAGGGTGACCATCCGGAACTTCTGTGCCTTGATGAACTTGTTCAGCCGTCGTAGGTCTAGGATGGGGCGCCATCCTCCCGTCTTCTTCTTCACGAAGAAGTATCTTGAGTAAACTCCGGAGCCCCGAAGCCTCTTTGGGACGAGTTCGATGGCGCCCTTCCTGAGCATCGCCTTTACCTCCCGGAGAAGCTGAGGGACGTGAAGCTCTTTCCTGGCCACAGGGGGGACACGCAGGCACCTTCTTTGAAATTCGAGCGCGTGGCCCTGGGCTAGGGCGTCCAGCACCCAACGGTCGGTGGAGATGGACTCCCACACGCTGACGAAGCTCGCCAGCCGGCCTCCCACCGGGGTGCTTCGGTGGGGGCCCGACCCCACGGCCGGTTCAATCCTGCTTAGACGAGGCTTTGCCGCCTTGACCTCCTTGGCGACGACGGCGGGGTCCGCCTGACTTGCCTCGTCCCCTGTAAGCTTCCTGAGACGACGAACGGGCCGCTTGACGGTAGGTGGAAAATCCGCCGCCGGAACCTTTGGAGGCACCCTTGCCTCCGCCGCTCCGAAAGGGCGGCCGCCGTTGCTAGAGAACCCCGAGCGCCCGGGCCGTCTCCGCTTTAATGGCTTTAATGGCGTTAGCCGCCTTAATCGTCGTCGCTGCAGACGAGATGACCCTGCGCCCCATCGTGTCCAATTTCTTTCCCTCGCCATCCGGCGGGGAAGTCGACTCGACGTGGAGGCCGCACCCCCCCCCGCTTTCTTCCTGGCCGCCGCAGAAACGACGGAGTCCGGGGTAGGCTGTGCCCGGAGGCACAAGGGGGCCGCGCCCGGGACCCGGTACTTCTTCTCGTACCGGTCTCTTCTAGCCGGCGTCGTGGATGGGTTCTTGAGGAGGGCTAGGCCCTCATCCCAAATATCGTCCAGTAGAGGTACAGCGAGGACCGTCTTCCTCTCGGCCTCGCGCCGCTGATAAAGGAAGGGAATAGTTTCTTACCTGTAACTCCATTTCTCCAGCATTGGTATCTTTCATGGATTCACATGCTTAGAATATTCCCCGTCGTCAGGCTGGGAATCCCCGGTACATTATATAGACCCTTTCCCGTAGGAAAACTTTTTCGACGCTTATGCGTCCTATCCACCTCGTTTTGTATCATGCGTGCCCGCACCGTCAGGACGTCATGATATAAATACAGGACCCGCCCCCGCGCTCCCTCAGATTTCGGCCCCCAAAGTAGTGGGGGAACCGGTTTGCATGTTCAGGGGAGGCAGGTGGGCGCATGTGAATCCATGAAAGATACCAATGCTGGAGAAATGGAGTTACAGGTAAGAAACTATTCCCTTCTCCAGCATTGGATCTTTCATGGATTCACATGCTTAGAATAGATTACATAGCAGTACACCCCCAAGAGAGGAGGCGTGCATGCAAACCCATATACTTTCTTCGCAAAGCCCGTTCCCTATGATCATGTATACATTAGTAATCGTTAACATAGGAAACGAACCACATACAGTCAAATTCCACAGGATGCAACCCCTCAGTCGGGGCTTACCTTATTGGAATAGGTGTCGGAGCACCGCCTGTCCCATCCGGGTATCTTCGGCATGTTGCTGCGACAGGCAGTAATGGCGGGTAAAGGTGTGTGTAGCCGCCCAGGTAGCCGCCATGCAGATGTCCCCCAGAGGGACTCCGGCCCACAGTGCCGTCGACGATGCCGCTGCTCTAGTTGAATGAGCTCTTGGCCGTCGTAGAAGAGGCTTCCCTGCCCTGGAATGGCAGTACGAAATGGTAGATGACACCCATCTTGACAGTCCTTGCTTTGAAATGGCTTTTCCTCTAGCACCCAAACCATAGGCCACGAACAGTTGTCTCGTTTCTCTGAATGGTTGCGTACGATGAAGATAAAACTTGAGAGCCCTTTTTACATCCAATGTGTGTAACGTGCGCTCCGCTCCCGAGCATGGCTCCGGAAAAAACGTAGGCAACACGATAGAGGAGTGTTTATGGAACACCGAAGGAGCTTTCGGTATGAACTGTGGGTTAGTGGCAAGGGCTACCTTGTTCTTGAAAAATCGTAAGTATGGTGGGTCTACCATTAGAGCCTGAACTTCTGAAATACGTCGGGCTGAAGTGATGGCCACCAGGAAGGCCAATTTCCACGACAAAAACTTTAGAGACGATGATGACATTGGCTCAAAAGGAGGCTTCATAAGAGACGTTAAGACCAGATTGAGGCTCCACTCCGGCGGAAATTTCTTCTCTGGAGGGAAACTCCGAAAGAGGCCTTTAAGGAAGTGCTTAATCAGGCGGTCGCTGAACAATGGTGCCGAATGCCGTCGACGAGTAAACCTGGAAATGGCGGCCAGGTGTACTTTTATTGACGATACCGATAGGCCCTTTTGAGCTAAGAACAGCAAGTATGGAAGGAGCTGTTCCGGCTTAATCGATTGCGGGGCCAAACCTGGTTGATCCTCACACCACTGACAGAAACTTCTCCATTTGTACGTGTATGAGGCGTTTGTGGAAGGCGCTCTTGCCGCTTGCAGGATACGCCGACAGTCCTCCGGAATCGTTAGCCGACCGAATTCGGCGAAGTCAGGAGCCAGGCCGTCAACTTGAGGCTGTCCGGGTCGTGATGCCAAACAACACCTTCCTGTCGAGACAGAAGGTCGGGGGTTTTCTGGAATCTCATCGGTTCCGCCACCGCTAAGTGTAGCAGGTCTGAAAACCACACCTGTCTGGCCCAGTACGGGGCCACCAGAATTACCTGACATGGGTACCTGAGGATCCATTGCAACGTCCTCCGGACCAGGGGAAATGGAGGGAATGCATACAGGAATTTGTTCGACCATGGGAAGGAGAACGCATCCCCCAGAGAGCCCTGCTGAGGCCATCTGCTTGCGTATTGACGACATTTTCTGTTGTTCTTCGTCGCGAACAAATCTATGGAAGGATGTCCCCATTTCTTGAATACTTGCTGTAGTTGTTGGTCGTTCAGCACCCATTTGTGAACTTCGTTCATTTCTCTGCTGAGGGCATCGGCTTCCACATTTCTCACGCCTGGCAGGTGGAACGCCAAGATTTGCATGTTGTGTTGTAGGGCCCAATGCCAGATTTTCTGTGCCTCCGTCGATAGGGACCTGGAACGTGTCCCTCCTTGTTTCCTCAAGTAGAACATCGTAGTGGTGTTGTCCGTCATGACACGCACCACCGAGTCCCTCAGTTGAGGAAGAAAAGATTTCAGAGCCCATCGCACTGCTCTCAGTTCTAGCAGGTTGATATGCAGGGAGGACTCCTGCAACGACCACTGGCCTTGTACCTGTAACGTATCCAGATGAGCTCCCCATCCGCTCAGCGATGCATCCGTCACCACCGTCTTTTGGAACTCCGGTTCCAGTAGAGGCATTCCTTTCGTTAGATGAGTAGACACTTTCCACCAGCAGAGTGCTTGTACTAGTTGTTCGTCGACGACCAGTCTGTCGGACCAGCGACCTCGGCTCTGCGCCCAACGGTCCGCTAGAAATTCCTGGCAAGGCCTCATAAACAGACGGCAGTTGCTTATCAACGGAATGCAGGACGACATGGTCCCTAGCAGGGACATGTATGTGCGCACCGACACCCTGGTACCGCATCTCCATTCCGACGCCTTGCTTTTCAGATTCTGAATTCTTTCGCTGGATGGTCTCACCAGGCTTGTGTGTGTATGAAACTCCGCTCCTAGAAAAACCAAGGTCCTCAAAGGCTCTACGGAGGACTTGTTGAAGTTTATTGCGAAGCCCAGTTCCTGTAAGAGGGACATTGTGGCCCTTAGACTGTTTCGTGTTCGTTCCCTGGGCGAACCTCTGACCAGCCAGTCGTCCAGATATGGATAGACATGGTGACCATCCTTCCTTAAATGGGCCGCTATAGGGGCCAAGCACTTGGTGAACGTCCTGGGGGAGGACTTGAGCCCGAACGGGAGGACCTTGAACTGAAAATGCTTTCTCCCGACGACGAACCTTAAATATCTCCTGTGTCGTGGGCGTATTGGGATGTGAAAATAGGCGTCTTGAAGGTCTAGAGACGACAGATAATCCATGGGTTGCACCGACCTGATAACCTCCTGGAGCTTTAGCATTTTGAATTTTTGGCTCTTTAGCCATTTGTTGAGTACCCTCAGGTCGAGAATGGGCCTCCATTTTCCGTTTGGCTTCTTGACAACAAAGAACCGGGAATAAACTCTGTGTCCTTCCTGTGCCACAGGAACTCTCTCTACCGCTCCTTTTCGCAACATAAGCGCCGCCTCTTGTCGTAGGATTCGGAGGTGGGGCTGGGTCGAAAATACAGGCGGAAGACGTGGAGGCTTGTCTTTGAATTGTAGCGCATGACCCATGCGAATCGTGTCTAGAACCAATCGATCTGTGGTGATGCATTTCCATTGGTCGAAGTGATGAGACTCGTCCCCCCAGGACGTTCCGAAGGCCGTCATTGGTTGCCGGTTTGCTTGTTCTTCGTCGACGATGGACCCGAGCCTCGCCGCCTGGAAGCTTGATAGTCTCTGCTTCTACGTGCCGACTGGGACGCTCGTCTGAACCCTTGTGAAGAGTACGAGGGCCTGTTAAATCCACAGTCCCTCGAGGCTCCAAAGCGGGAGTTTCCAGAAGCACCCCTAAAGGGGCGAAAAGAGCGAAAGTTTCTACCCGTTTGGAGGGCGCCGAGGGACCTAGCAGTATCCGTGTCTTCTTTCATCCCCTTCAACGCTTCATCAACCTTTTCGCCAAACAGGTGTTCCCCTTCACATGGCATGTCAAGGAGTTTGTACTGGACTTCAGGACGGAAAGTAGTACATTTGAGCCACGCTTGTCGACGAAGTACTACGCCATGGTTGATTTGTTTGAAGCCAGACTCTGCTAGGTCAACTGCAATATTAATTGCGTGGTTCGAGGCCTCTTCGCCATCCCGCACCAGTAACATGGCTGCTTTCCGGTGTTCGTCTGGCAGATGTTCTAGGATAGGGGCTAGTTTGTGCCACATTTCTCTATCATATCGTGACACGATCGCTAAAGAATTGGCTGCTCTTACCGTCGTCGCACCGACCGAGAGCACCATTTTTCCAAAGGCGTCTTGCCTCCTAGCCTCGCTTTCTGGTGGAGTTGAACATTTTTGCTGTACCCTGGCCTTCCTAGCCGCTGCCGCCAACACCACCGAGTCAGACAGAGGTTGTGATGTTAGACATTTTGGAGTGGACTCCGGAGCTTTAAACTTCTTCTCAATCCGTCCCTTTATAGCTGGCTCCGAGAACGGATGGCGCATCGTCTTGAGACCTTCTTGCCACACATGGTCCAGAATTGGGATGGCAAATACCGATTTCCTCCTTTGACCCATATGGTCAAAAAGGAAACAGTCTTTCTTCTGCTCCTCAGGAATCAAGCCGAACTCGGAACAAGCTTTTCCCATCATTGCATGGAAGGCTCCCACATCATCCGGAGGAGATGGCTGTGTCTGGCTCCTCGTAGACTCTACCTCTACATCCGAACTCCATGTTGGGTCCCTCGACGGTGAAAGGGAGATGTCTGACCCTGAGTCACCCAGTATAGAATCGGACTCCGATAACTCACCCTCCTCCTGCGCTCGAGGACGATCTTTTACCGCCTGGGGAGCCGATGGGTTTTTAGTCGTCGAGCGAGCCACACAAGTTTTGCTCGTCGACGGAAGGTACAGAAAAAAGTGACGATGAAGTCCCAGGTTGAGGGATCTGCGTATCCAGCCGCTGCAGGAGCTTCTGAAGAGTATTAAGCACATCCAGAGACAAAACAGTCTGGGGGGTCAGTAACGTTGATGATATAGGCACCATACCCCCACTCGCACTCGTCGTCGACGTGGAAGGCCGTAAGCCTAAATCCGATGGCTGCAGAACCGTGCCACCTTCTCCTTCCGCCGAGCAGGCCGTGTCTGGCTGCAGTAAGACTTCAGGGGGGATCGGGTCATAGACCTCTGGCAGCCAAGCCATAGACTGAGTCTCCGTCGACGAAGGAATCCCAACCGCTGCTGCCTGAACAGTAATAGGCATCGTCAATGACACTGAGGTCGACGAGCAAGTAGTCGTCGTCGAGCCCTTAGACTTCGTCGCCGATTTCGATGCCGACTTCCCGGCTGAAGCGTCTCGACTCATGGAAGACCTGGGACGGTCCCCTGAGGAGGATTTTGACAGCGCTTGCCTCTCCGTCTTAGATGATGATGATGAGGAGGGCTTTTTATGTGATGAGGAAGACCCAGCATGCTTCCCCTTATGCTTGTCCTCAGCGCGGTTTTCTGCTGGCCGTACCTTCTTCGATGGAGGTTCCGACTTGCTCCTGGAGGCCGTGGAGCCAACTTCCGAAGCCGGGTAGGCATCCGCTCCGTCATTAAGCCAGTCGACCAGCCTTCTTTTACGGTCCTTAAGGGTTTTTTGGGAGAAACCCTGGCATATCTCACATGTATCCGCCGTGTGGTGCGGGTGTAGACAGTAGATACAATCCATGTGGGCATCTCCTTCATAAACTTTTTTGAGGCCACATGTCGCACAAGGGCGAAATAACGCTTTTCCAGACATAATTCTCCAGAATTTGAACGTCGCCGAAGCGAAACAGAAGAAACAACCTAGTTTCCACTAGCAGTAATCACGAGGATCCCACTACTTTGAAAGACGGTTGAAATCTGAGGGAGCGCGGGGGCGGGTCCTGTATTAATATCATGACGTCCTGACGGTGCGGGCACGCATGATACAAAACGAGGTGGATAGGACGCATAAGCGTCGAAAACGTTTTCCTACGGGAAAGGGTCTATATAATGTACCGGGGATTCCCAGCCTGACGACGGGGAATATTCTAAGCATGTGAATCCATGAAAGATCCAATGCTGGAGAAACCTTCCTTCTTCTCCTCCGGGCAGAGCTGGAAGAGCTCGGATGCCCTGGCGATCATGGAGTGAAAAGATCCAATCTCGTCGGGCGGGGAAGCCCGGGTGGGAGGAGACGACGGCAGATCCTCATCGTACACCTAGTCGTCCGTACCCGTCGTGGCCGTGTCAGTCCCCGTATCATCCCCTCGAGTCGTGGACGGGGAGGAGGGCTGAACGGGGCGCGACGGCTGAAAAGGAGGTGGAGGGTGAATCCTTCTTTTCTTAGGAGGGGGGCTGCCCGAAGGGCCTGGTTCCGGGTCCCCCGACGGGAGTGGTTCCTCCACTGGTAACGGCAGTCTCGTCCTTATCTCTGAGCATAAGGACTGTATAGCCAACAAAATGGCCGCCGAGTTGTCTTGCGGCACTGGCAGAGGGGAATCCGACGGGCGGTCAGGGGCCCCGTCGGTACCCTCGACGATGTCGTCTCCTGCGTCGGGATCCCTCCCGACGGGCTGGTCTTCTTCCACGCCAACGCCGTGGCTTAAGACCTCGATCAGTTCTTCCTCAGAGGTTGAGGCCGAATCCACGACGACCTCCTGCCCCCCCTTTTTCTTCTCCGTCGGAGGTTTCACAGGGGTCCTGTCGATGGGCATAAAAGAGGACTCCCTCCGCGGTGGCAGGGAGACTCTGAGCCCCGAGGTCGCCACCACTGGTGTAGCCTCCACAGGCTGAGCCAGGGCCGCCGCGACTGTCTCGATAGAGGCCTTGGCCGGATGGATTAAGGCTTTCACCACCTTAGGTGCGCTCACCGCCTTCTCCTTGAGGGGGGGGGACACTGCCTCGCTCCCCCTCCGCCTTCGAGCTCGACCGGGGCCTCTCCAGGAGCTTCGCCGGGTGCTCGGCCTTCCTCTTACCCGACCCAGAGCGTTGGCTCGTGGTTGATGGTGCCGGGGAGGGTGCGCCCTGCCTGGCGCCCGAAGAGCCCGACCGTTCGGCGCTCCCGGTGCCAGCGGACTCGCGGTGCTTGGCCTTATGTTGGACCCCCGTCGCCGGGGCGTCCTCAAAGGTCTTAGAAGACCGCTCGGATTTCTTCCTCTTCTTCTCGCCGGACGGGCTCTTCCCTTCCAGCCAGTTGGCGAGACGTTGATGGCGGTCCTTCATGGTCCGCTCCGACATGTTGCCGCAAAACGCACAGTCCTTCTCCACGTGCGTCTTGTCCTCATGTAGGCAGTAAAGACAAAAGGAGTGTTCGTCTTCCTTAAAGACATTCTGCAGCTGGCTTCCAGGGCAGACCCTGAACAGCTTTCCGGGCGTCGAGCTTCCCTTCTCCTGGGCCATGACCGAGATGGGCCTGAGAAACTTCTGGAGTCCTCCAAAAGCTTAGCTTGACGAATCTTCACCCTTGAGGGGCGTGGACGAATCCGACACGGGTCCCCGTTGATCGGATGGAGAGTCGGTGGAGGTTGAGGCTCTTTTGACCGAAAAAAACGAAGTTTTTGAGAAAAAAGTGAACAAATAGCACTAACGCTCGAGAGCAATAGCACGAGGATCCCAACACATGAACGTGCGGTAAAAATCTGAAGATGGCTGCCAGAGGCGGGGCTTAGGTAGAGGGCAGTCATTGGCTGTGGTCAGTATGACGCAGAGACCAGTGATTGGTTACTACTACGAAAGACAGATCAGAAACGAAACTGATACTGTTTTTTTCTTTACCGAGGATTCCCAGCCTGACGACGGAGAATATTCATGAGCATGTGAATCCATGCCAGACCCCATGCTGGAGAATCTGTGTTTAGTTGTGTAACTTTGTTGCAAGTGTAGAATTACAGTGTACTGTTTTAACAGTGACGTGTTCGCTTAGCTCAGCGTTCGCTTAGCTCAGCGTTCGCTTTGGACCGTGGGTCTCCTTAGAATTCTGTTGTAGCTTTGTTTCGAGTGACTTATTGCTTACTGAGGTGAGCAGCACTTTTCCCCCCCTTTGTTGTTGTGCCGCCTCCGCCTATTGACGGATTGTTTTATTGCTCGCACGCCGTTGCAGCCTTGCTTCAGGCCGGCGACGCGCGAGCGTGTTGCCTGTCAAGTATTTTTCCTTGTTGAGGTACGCGACCCTGTTAGGGCCCGGTGTCCCTTTCAAGTAATTCAATTCGTCATTGTGGCGCACGCGGCCCGTGAGGAAGCTTTGCTTCAGGCCAGCCGCGTGTTACAGCTGCTTCCCACATTCCTCATGCCCTTTTTTCTTTTTTTCTGAATTCCAAGTGTTACGCTGATTGTGTATAATTGACTGCTAGGCTTCAGACAAGGCCTGTGTACTTCAGGAAGGTTGCCATCCTTGCCAGCTGCTCCTCCTTCACCCTTCTAGGGTGTGCAGCTGTAAGGTAAGCCTGCTCGGCTGTTTTTTTCCCCCAGTGAATCAGTTTGAACTGCTCTGCGGTTCTCACATTCATTTATTATTGTTTGTTTCTTTGTTTTTAAATATTTTTACCTGCTATTGTTTGGGGTGGTGCTGTCATGGAGCATAAAGGTGTGGGGACCCCCCTCTTCTGCAGATGCCAGCACTCAGGTTCGCCCGTCCACAAAATGTGAAAGGTTGGGGGAGGGTTTGGGAGACCAGTCCTCATCATAGTCAGTCCCTTCATAGTCGGCCTTCGGTTGCACAGGCAATTCAGTCATCATTGGACACAGCCTTATCTGACCTCAATACCACCCTTGCTTCGGCCTTTGACAGGCTAATCAATAGGATTGCTGATTTTCACCCTTCCCAGGAGGCTGGTCCCTCTGTCAAAGCTCAGGCCCCTAAAAAATGCACGAGTAAGACCAAACACATTCAAGGACAATTCAGTCCATCCCCTGTCCCGTCTCCGGTTTCTTCCCCAAGGAGAGGTCAGAAACACTGGTTGGAAGAATCCCAACAGCCCCTCTCTCTGCTAACCCTGGCCATCCCTCTCAAAACTTCCCACTGCTGCGCCCAGAATTCCTATTTCCACCTCGGATAGCTCAGAGGATTCCGATTTGCCTCCTAAAAGGCGCAAGAGAAAGGTGGTCCCTGCCCCTCCACAGAAAGGACCGGCCCCAGATGTTAATGGGGTCCCGTTTTTCGATCCCGCCCTCATCCAACACCCCAGGTCTGCCGAGTGGCATCCTTCGGAGGAGGTTTCCTCGTTTCTAGAGTTTTGGGTCAGGCATCCCTTGTCTAAGGAGGACAGAAATAAATTACGCTCAGAATGCCCTAGGCCGGTGCTTCCCAAGAAGGTGCCCCTTACGCCTAAAATCGACCAGTCCATGGCTGCTTTTCTCTCTTAAAAGGGGAAGGACACCAAGAAAGGGGTAGACAAAGCTTGGCGTAGCTGCCAAGATAAACTATTGGACGTCTAGGGTCCAGTCACACACATTTTTTAATTGGCTGAGGAAGCAGCGTCCTCTAATACACCGGTGGACGTTCATGTCTTGAGGGGATGTATCCAACGAACGGTTTGCCTGCTCGGCAATGCAAATGCCTCCATCTCCAAGGAGAGGTGTAAATCCTTGCTCATGAGGTTGGATCCTAAACTGGCGGATATGTCAGAGAGGGAAAGAGGGCCTTCGGCCCAGGGCAATTTGTTCGGAGATTGTTTTTTGAAGGATCTCTCTGCCTATGTCCACACATTCACTGCTCTGGACAAGGCCCAAGCTAACATGAAGAAGGTGTTTGCCCCCAAGGTTTTCCACAAGGCTGGGCGAGGTAGAGCCCGCTGCGCCGGCTGGTTTTTGCAGGGCTCCTCCCATCCCCACCAGTACGCGTCTAGAGGCGCGCACAATTCCTCCTCTGCTCAGGGAGCAACTACCCAATTTTACCCTCAGCAAAATTTTAACTGGAGAGGACGTGTGGGCAGAGGTGCTGGGAGATCAAGAGGAACATCGGGTACTGTCTCATGTGTTAAAAGTTTCTTCCCACAGAAATGTAGGAGGCAGACTGGTAAGGTTTCTTCCGCAGTGGGAGGCCTTCACCTTGGACCCTTGGGTATTGCAGACAGTTCAGGGCTTTCAAATAGAGTTTTACTCCCCACCCCCCCTTGCCATTTCCCCTATGCCCTTCCCTTGGTGTTCGACGAGGTCAAACAGATTCTGATAAATGTGGAGGTCAGGGACCTCATTTCCAAAGGAGCAGTAGTCCCAGCCTCCTACACAGCCTCTCAATTTCTGAGTACCATTTTCCTGGTTCCGAAGCTAGGAGAAGGGTTTCACCCGGTCATAAACCTGAGGGCCCTCAACTCTTTTGTAGTATACCACCACTTCAAGATGGAGTGGATCCATCTACTCAGGGACACCCTTCTTCCGGCGACTGGATGGTCAAATTGGACCTCAAGGACACGTACCTAGTGGCTCCTCTCTTCCCTCCTCACCAAGAGTTTCTTCAGTTCCAGTGGGGCAGGGGGTCGCGTTTGACAGTTTGCCTCCTTTCCGTTTGGCCCGTCATCAGCCCTGTGGTTTTTCACCAAGTTAATGAAACCAGTGATGGCTCTCCTCAGGTCCAAGGGGATTCGGATCATAATACACCTAGACGATATGCTCTTTTTAGCCCAGAACTCTCAGACTCTTTGCGCTCATCTGGAGTTTACGGTGTCACTTCTACAGGGCTTAGGGTTTGTCATAAATGTCAAAAAGTTAATATTGAAGCCTACACAATGTATCCAGTTTCTGGGCTTCAATATAGATTCAAACCTATGCATCCTCCTACTACCGGTCAACAGGCTCTCCAATATAAGGAAGGAAATTTGCCTGCTCCTCAGGAAGGGGAGGATCTACCTCAGGCAGTTGGCCAGGGTTTTGGGGATGTTGTCAGCGTCCATCCAAGTTATCTTTCCAGCCCCCCTACATTACAGAGCGTTGCAACATCTGAAGTCCAAGCATCTGATCAGGAGTCTGTCTTACTCGCAGTTAGTGCTGTTGTCCCCCAAGGCCAGGTAAGAGCTCCTTTGGTGGCTCAGGCACATGGATGCCTGGAATGGCAATTTTTGGTCCCTCTCAGGATTTCATTCTGGAGCCAGATGCCAGCAGAGCGGGCTGGGGAGCCAGGTTGGGTCAAGTATCCACAGGGGGGAGTGGCCCGATTCAGAGAAAGAGCTGCCTATCAACTGTCTGGAGTTGTTGGCGGGATCTTTTGCAGTCCAAAGCCTTCTCAAGGACCAGGGGAATTGTTGTGTCCTCCTCCGGAGGGACAATGTCTCTGCGGTGCGATACATCAATCACTTGGGGGGCGTCAGGTCCAAGGCCCTAGCGAATCTAGCGAGGGAGTTTTGGCATTTTTGCCTAGATCGGGATATTGTGTTGAAGGCGGAGTATCTCCCAGCAGTCAGCAACGAGGTTGCGGACTGGAACTCCAGGCATCTGCAAGACGGAAGTGACTGGATGTTAGACAGGGCACTCTTTGCCAGGATAGTGTCTCTCTGGGGTCCGTTTTCAGTGGATCTGTTTGCCTCGAGGCTTAACTGTCAGGTTCCCAGGTTTTACAGCTAGAGACCGGATCCCATTGATCTAGCTACCAACGCTTTCCTCCAGGATTGGTTGGGTCCTCTGGCGTATGCCTTCCCTCCCTTTGCCATGATAGCCAGGGTGCTGGTTCAAGTACGGAGGCAGACAGCAACTCTGGTGCTGATTGTCCCCTTTTGGCCTTCTCAGGTGTGGTTCCCAGCCCTTCTGGAGTTGGCGGTGGACGTTCCTCATCTTCTTCCTCTCTACCCCCAGTTGCTGGTAGATCCGGGGGGGGGGGGGGTCTCCCTCCTGAGCTGGTCCTTCAGGGGCACCTCTCCCTTATGGCTTGGAAGATTTCAGCTCTTCCTGGTGATTCCAAGGACTTTCGCAGGTATTCGGTTCTTTGGGATGTAAATTTGGTGTTGGATCTCTTCTGAGCCTGGCATCCTAATGAAAACCTGTCCTTGCAGCAGTTATATAATGGATGTGGACAATAAGATGTTTACCTTTCAAAGGGTTACCTTCTTTATCTCAAATAGAACTAAATGCTTGATTTCCTCAATATCTTATCCAGCCTTTCCAGAAGATTGTAAACTATGTGTTAACAAATGTTTGAAATGTCTTTCTTGAGTTGAAGATGGACGGTCTTAGGCCTCCGAACACCTCTGAGCTGCTGATTTCCTACAGGAAGCCCCATAAACCGGTATCACCTTCCGCTTTGGCCAGATGGATTAGGTGGGTTGTGCGGGAGGCGGGAGTTGACACATCCTCCTATGGTCCCCATTTGGTTCGGGGCGCTATGGCCTCTAAAGCCTCTTTCCTTGCGGGTAGTTTATAACAAATACTGAAATCCGCTGATTGGTCAAGAAAGAGAACTTTCAAAGCATTTTATCATAAGCGTATTGCTCATGTTGCAATTGATGTAATGCAAGGGCTTTGAACTTGCATAATATGAGCCTCCTGCCTTGCCATATAATGACTAATCCCCCACACTAGCTTGAGAAGGGGGTTTAGATTCTATTAAAGACAAAGAGGCGAGTATTATCCCTCCTGCCCGCCCTCATCTATTTTTGTTATTCTTTCAGCTTTTGGGTGAGAGGTCCTGTCGGAGAGGAGCTTCACTGCAGTTTCAAGCGACGGAGAAGTTCAGATTCCGCCTTTTTTCGTTGTACCCTTGCTCTTCGCGCTACGCAGTTGGATTGTGCAGTGGGCGTTTGAGGCAGGACAGCTGCAGAAAGAGTAGTTGGTGTTAGAGTAATGGACATTTACGGGGCTGGCTCTGAGCCCATTGGTTACCTCCAGGGCATGACCTGCCCTCCATGTTGGACTGGGGTTTTTATATTGCAACTTTTTGTTACAAAAGTTTTTCTTTGCTGCTGTGGTTCAGGAGTAAAGATTGTTTTGCATAATACTCACCTCCTTGTCTTTAATAGAATCTAAACCCCTTCTCACGCTAGTGTGGAGGATTAGTCATTGCTATTGTTAACGGGAGAGTTGTAAAGTTCTCCTCTACCGCTATTTTGAATTGATCTTTGGTCCGGTGGAATTTGTATATTTGGGGAAATAGTTTTATTTTGACTGACGGAAAATGCCAACATGAAAGTAAAACTAAAGTTTGAAAGATGGACTTTTTCGATAGCTCCCTTAAAAAAATGATATTCTTTACAGTGAAATCCATGCAGATTTTTTGCAGACATTTGAGAATAGGAACATTGTACTATTTACTAGACACCTATAAACTTTGCATGTATTAGAAAAATATTCTTATTTATAGGAAAAACTAATATTTTTCCTTTTTCTTGTCAAACAAATATTTTTCCAGTGTGTGCGTTTTTTCTCTGTGTTGTAGTACGTGCATTTTCGGACATTCCGAACAGGAGCATCCTTTTTTTGAGCAGTGCGGAGCAAGTTGAACATATTTTAAGCTCGGATCTCTTATTAATCATACCGGTCTTGAACTTCTTCCAGGGCACCTTTAAAGGTAGAATTCGTCAACAGCATCCATCTATGAAAAATAAAGGTCCACTTTTCAAATGTGAAAGGTTTTGCTTGCCTGTGTAACCTGCCTGCTTCAGGGCGGGCTTCATCCTGGGTGCGTCTTTAAGCCTACATGTTCCTGAGGAGGTGGCAACTGGAAATGAAAGGGAGCAGAGTGGTTTTAGGTAGAGGAGGATATAAAACATGTCCTGGGACCAGGGGCAGCTCCCTCCGTGATGTGCGAGAGGGTGCTGTCTCCCCCGTCCCCCTCCCATTATGGAGAAGACAGAGCACTCCCTCGGCTACAGCCTTGAGCTGAGGGAGCGCTCCTGGATTGGAGCTGTGTTGTGGGAAACAAGGCTTCCCCCTGGGAACAGTAACCCAGCCGCACATGTGCAATGAGCTATGCTGGCGGGGACGGTTTGCTTCTTCAGCCTTGTATGGCCCACTGACCATGCTGGCTGGGGTACTGCACCCTCTACATGAATAAGGGGGTGCTCCTATGCCTCCCGGTGGATTCGGAGGGCCTGGGACAGACCGTCCCTGCCACTCCACTCTGCTCACTAGGAATCAGGGAGAGGTGTTTGACTGACGCCTCTCCCTGCTTCCTGTCTGGACGGTTTAGGGAGGGCCACCCGGAGCAGGTGTTGAGTACGTGGGAGACTGGAGTTGAGCCAACAAAGAAGCAAGCATTTTATGTTTGTGGGTATGTATCCGTGTCCCCATGTATCCGAGTGATTGTGTGTATGTGTGAGCGAGGGTGCAATGCTTTTGAATGTGCACAGAAATGAATGCACATGATTGCTGAATGTGCAAGTGAATGAATGTGGCAGATTGCGTGAGTATTGAACGTTCAATTCTCAACTATTACATTCGAATCCACGCATACTAGCTGAATTTTAAAAATGTTTAATATTTTAATCAGAGCGAACGCGTGCATCGGAGGGGCTGTATGGGTGTGTGGTTGCATGTGTGAACACACCCTCACAAAAGCGGCAAGAAACCACGCAGGTGGCAACAGTGCGCGGTTTAAGAACCTTTAAAATAACAAATCACAACTACCTGCTGCACTGAGAGCCCAGTACGCATTTGTGTGAGGGTGCAATACTTTAGAATGTACACGTGAATGAATACAGATAATTGCTGAATGCGCGAGTGAATGAATGAATGCTGCTGATTGTGTGAGTGAATGAATGCAGAATGCATGCAAGTGAATTTTCTTTTTCTTTCCTTTTTTTTTTTTTTTAAATCAGAGTGAATGTTTGAATGCGTGTCTGGCTGCTTGTGCGATGAATGGGTATGAAGGTGTGTGTACATGCGAGCCTGGGGGAGCCCAGGCCGGCTGAAGATGTGTCAGGGCTGATGGGTGTCCACTTCAACACTATCTTTTGCCTCCCCTCCCCCCTTCAGCTGGGAAAAACTGTCAGTGGCGCCCGTGGGGTGTTTAAATTATAGTAAGATCAAAAGGTGCGCTGCTAGTATACATTTAATGAAAACACATTCTATAACAATGCAATATTATAGAAACTCACTAGATTGTTGAATTTTTATAGTATTGTATCGTTATAGAATATTTGTCTTCATTAAATGTACACTTGCAGTGCACTTTTGGTCATTTTAATTAATCTGTGGTAATTATACATTACATACCTGCAAAGGAAATATATATGAGGCGCAGGTGCCTAATTTAGATTATATTACAAATGGCTAAAAACTATTAATAATATAATCACAGTATTTGGGCACACTTACTGTTCACATGGCCTGTGAAGGCATTTGTGATCAATTATAATACGGTTCCAAAGAATACAGCGAGGTGGTGAATAACTGCAGAATATCACAGGGCCGGCAGCCAACACTACTACATGTGTGCTGAGAAGCTATAAATCGCTCTTTGCCAGCAAGGAGCCGATGTTGGGGAACCAGATGCTAAGAACTTTGCTAGAGACCGCCAGAGGGAGTAGACAGCCATGCGCCCACCAGCAAAGGCAGCTAGCAATGTGAGCCCTGCACATGTTTACTGTCCCAAATTAAAGGAGAATGGTAAAACAAGCTCCTTGGGACCCTCCAGCGCCCATTTCTTCTGAAAGGTTGAAAGGCCCCGGCACCGTTCCTGGGGGTTGGGTTGGGGGCATAGGGGGTGGTGGACGAGTTGGTAGGAGCAGACAGCAGCAGAAGCATGTTTTCTTACTGCGGCATGGCATGAGACACATGGACAAAGTCAACATGAGAGTTCTCACATGGGGGGGGAGGGGTGACGCGAGGGAGCATTTGCATGTATGTAGCCAGAAAAGATCTGTTGTCTTACTCCGGCAGACATTTTATACTGGGACGGGACATTTGTGTAGCCAGCAAATAAATGTTTTCTTACTATGGCACTGCATTTTATACTGGCGTTAAAGGTAAAGCCAACATGAGTGTTCTTACATGGGGGGAGAGGGGGCATTTCAGCAGAGATGCGTTTTCTTATTGTAGCTTGGCTTTTTTTCCTGGTGTTAAAGGCAAAGTCAGCAACACAGTGAGTGTTCTTACATGGCTGTGCTGGCCTATAAAGGTGCAACCAGTCTGGGTAGTTTTTCTTACTATGGCCTTGCATTTTTACTAGCACCGAGGGCAAACCTAAAAGGAGTATTTTCTTATGTGTAGGCATGGGTTCTTAGATATCAAACCTGGTATTATGGGAAAAGTAAAACATGAGTAGGTTCTTATGTAGAAATACGGGTATATTTGATGTAGCCAGCATGGACATGTATGGGTATAGTCAGCATGAAAATGTATTTATATTAGAATATGTTGGGCAAAGGTATCATGAAATGTGCTGCAAAATGCTCATGTACACTGTTGGTGACTTGGCATCTCGTGGATTATTTCCCATTTTAGCCAACAAAACTGATTGTAAACGGTGTGGCATTTTACATAATTGTTCATAGTGTGCTGTAAAATGCACCATTTTAACCCATTATTTAAAAAAGGTTTTCATGGGGAAAGCCCCCTCTCCCAAACCTCTCTGCTTGCGTTCAGGCTTCCAGTCACTCATTCATATTCATGGGCAATGCTTACGGCCCTCCAATTTAAAAACATACTAGCCATCGCAGCCTAGAACTAGGGTATCTGCATAGTGGAAGTTCTTAAGGTTCCATCCCCCCTAACTGGGGCGGGACACCCTCAATATATAATTACAGGCCAACAGAATTGTGTGGATCAAAGCTTTCTGAAATCAGCCACCAAAAAGGGAGACTTCCGCTACCTCTGGCCTAGCTAAGGAAGAGCCACTGGCGGCCCTTTGGTGCTAGGGAGCTGTCGTTTCAGACCTGACAGGGGTCAACAGGCAACTGAAGGCCCAGATGGATTAGCGTAATTCACTTCAAACACAAGGGGTGGACCAGAGATGTAACCAAATGAGAAAATAGGGAGAGCTAAATGAGGGAAGAACGAGTGTCCTGTGAACACAGTCCAGATCTATAGTTGGACTGAGGTTGCCAGTTTAAACATCTCAAGTCACCATCTCAAGTTCACTACGCTCCACTGCATTGAAAGGAATGTACACAGCCACCCACCTATAGGATCCTAGATACAGAATCCTTCTGTACAAGTCGCTGGCAAAGGTTGGCTCGTCTGAGCCGTGGTCGCGTAGCTTGCAGGTGCCAGCTGTTTTCGTCCCCATCTGTCCCAGGTATCTTTTCCGGCAGCAACCCCAGCCAAGGGTAAGAAGGTTCCAGGTATTTAGGGAGTAACTCTGGTTCAGGCTCTGAGAGGACCCCCTCTTTTGCTGGCTCTCACAAGCAAGTCGGGTTTATTTCACTTTGTGATCTTGCCAGTTCTATTAGAAACCAAATTAAGGCATTCAGCTAACCTAATATCATTTTGGTGTCTATCTTTCCCTTTGTTGGAGTACTACCAGTCCATGGGTTAGCTTACTAAGGTTCTTCTCCACGTTACCATCCCTGGTCTCTTGGCTACAAGGGTGTTTGTTACCTGCCTCTAAATCCCCCTGCCAACGCTATGCCCTCTTGGTGTGCCAATGCTTGCTCTCTGGACTGGACCCCCTCTCTCCACTTCCTCTGACTTTCCACAGTTGCTCACCTTTCTCTGCCTCAGATGAGCACCTCCCTTCCTTACTCCACTGCTGTCCTCCATCTTCCTTCAGCTTCACTTCCTCTGTCCATCACCCAAACATTTCCTCTCCCTGGTATTTGCCTTCCTTCTCGCCTCTTATCTTTTGCTCCTCCAGCTGTATCTGTTTCTTGATCCTTCATTTCTCCTCCTCTATGTCTCAATCTGCACACCACTGCTTTCCCAGCTTGGCTGCTATCTTCCTCACTATGGACTTCTTCATTCACTTTTTTATACTAAGGGTGTTGAAGGGATTGGAAGGATGAGGGCTTTATCGTTTACACCTGTGGCCCTTAATTGCCTCTGCCCCAGAATTGGCTGGACTGCCCTTGGCTCCTCCCCAGCCCATTTGTTCCGATTGATTTTTACATTGCACAAGCACAAGGCTAGACTTCAAAAGGGGATAGACCACCATTTTGGAATCAGTTGGCCCTGCATGACATCTAATTGCAGCATGATCTCAGTTCTGCAGGCAATTCACTTGTTGCTTCCAGACAGTGGCTCAACTCGCTCTGCAACGGCCCATACATCCTCTTCGGTGCAGCACGCAAGCTACAATCACTCATACGGGATAACCCAAGGACTGTGCTTGCAGGAATCGTATATGTTCCTGGCTCGGTCTAACATTCACTATCTGGCCTGAAGGATTAAAATAGCTGGTTACCTATTTAAGTGTAGAACTCTCGCTCGTAGGGCTCTGATGACATGGTCTGGACCAGGAGAGGGAACCTGCGGTTGCTCCATGTACCACCACCAGGGTCAGCATCATGGAGCAGGGGCACCCCCAGCACCCAGGGTTCCTTTTAGCCATCTCAGTTCCTCTTAGCCCTCTCACACACCTTTTTTTCAGACTCAGACTGGTCAGATGATGGAAGTGGCATATATATAGTGCTCCAAATCTGGTATGAAGCACTATTTATGTAAGGAGGTTGCAGGTTCACAATCCCCCTTGATACAATACTTCACAAACATGGTGTACTTTTGATAATATGGTGTGGGTTCTGCTACAGAGACTGGGTTCTGCTACTGAGAGGGAGAGGGTCCATCTGCCCAAAATGTGCATACTCTGTGTAGCTGAGTTAGGAGGGTGGTGGTCCAATTCCCCCCCACCTCCCCCGCACAAACCCTCACTCTAGTTCAGGCCTCAACCATGTATGGAATTGTCCAGGCCATAGCAAATTTCTGCAGCATCTTCAATGGTTAAAGGTGGTTTCCAAGTGGGGGCTTAATCTTAATGTAAACTTTATTTGAGAAGGAAACAGGGGAAGGGGTGTCCTAGTCCAGATGGCCTCAAGAACACACCAACTCTCAAAGACTGATCAAGGGTTATTAGAATATTTGAATTGGGGCTCACTGAGGGTCATCCCTCTTTCTCTTGTCTCCCATGGGCTTTTCTCTCCCTGACCAGGTGTCCCTTATTCCCAAGGTGGTCACTAGGGATTGGTAACCCCAACAGTCTATGAACTGGACAGCCGTTCATACTGTCTGGCTCCCTCTGGGATTTTCTAGATAGAACCTAACCAGGGTCCCACAAAACTAAAAGAGAAGGGATCACCCAGGTCTCGCTTATCCTTGCCCTTTAATGCCCATGTACCCCTCGCCCCGAAGTTCTCCCTTTCCTTTCCCTTCCTTTTACTTTCCTCCCCCCTCTTCCTCCCACTATCCTCTTTCTGTAACAATGTTATTCCATTTCCTGCTAATCTCACTCATACTCTATCTTCCAGTCTCCCCCCTCCAATCTACTCCCCTCTACACTGTGCTCCACCCGTCCTTCTCTCAGTCACCCTTCTTTCATTCTCTCATTCACGCACCCTCACATATACTCCCTACTCTTACACTTAATCTCAGTCACGCTCTTCACAAACACAAACACACACACACAATGAAACCCAAGTACCACTTTCTCAGTAACAAATATCTCATCTTGGGTTGTATACGAATTGTTTGAACTACAATTGTTCGAATTACAATTGACCTTTGCACAATTGACCGAATTTTGAAGGTCAATTGTTACATATATGCAGGGGGACACCCCACGCAACCCTCCACCCAATGCAAAACCCCCCACCCAAACCCATTATATATATATATATATATATATATATATATATATATATATATATATATATATATATATATATATGGTCAACTGTGCAACAGTCAATTCGGACCCTTGAAATTCGGTAAATTCGGGCATTCAAACAATTGTGTTTGAACAGTTTAAGTAATAGCCTCATCTTGCACACGTTCTTTACAATCCTCAACCATGCTAGGTGGAATGCTTCATCCTTCCTCCTTTTGGTCATCCGAAAATCCACACTGTGCTGTTTCCTGGGGCCCCTTTTATGCTCCTACTCCCGCTTACTGGCCTATTCCCAAGGCCAATCGCAAGTTTGTTCTTTCCGTGCGGTCAAGACATATGGATACTAGGCTTTAAAATGCCCCTGAAGCCCCACCCTCTCCACAAGCATGAGACCACTGAAATTACGCAACAAAACACAGTCTTTCTCAAAGTTATTCTGCGTGTGGTGTTCAACCGCAGCTCCGCTGGAGGTCTGCACTGACAGCACATGAGAAACAGAATCACTTTAAAGTTCTTATGAGTATGTTTGAGCTTCCGGGTTGCTGGTCTGCAGTGCGCACCGCTCCGTGGTCCTGCTATTCACCGCCAGCTCTCACTGTTAGGTTGCTCATTCCCTTCTCCACAGCAAGGACTGCGGGGTTCTGGAGTCCAGAAAAATAACACTGGCCAAAACCAGCCACGGCAAGTATGGCGTGAACAGTGGTTCTTGACAGTTGAAGCCAGGCACAGGTAGAAGGGCCGAGACTGGGGACATCCCAACTCAATCGCCCTGCCTCTGGCGCAGAACTATCTCTGGCAACCCGATGGTAGGCATCGTGCCCCAGGTTGAGAGAGGTGCCCATCCCTTCTTGACAGGGTCAGCATCTTTCACCGTGAGGAGAGGGGGGTCATTTACTCCTCAAAGCTTTTTGCCCATCAGCTGTTCCAATTACCAATTTGCTCTTTGCAGATGGGAAACTTGTGTTATGAAAGATGAGGGTCTCTATGACCTTTTCAGAAAATAGGGGTGCCCACAGAAGTCCTGGATGAAGATGTGGAGTTATAGAGACCATCTGGTTTCAGTTCTTAAGTAATGCTTTGGAGTGTTGCAAGTGAGTGTTTTCCACTGGGTGGCTTAGGAGTGGTTGAGTCTGCTGCCCTTCTGTCCATTCTCATCCAGCTAGATAGTGAGGGGAAAAGAAAGGCAGCACAGTACATCTTATAAAAGGGGAGGAATATCAGAGACTGCAGGAGACAAGAGAGGAAAGGAGGAATAGAAACTGGAGGGGGGTGGAGGGGAAGTGAAACAATAGAAATGTGAAGAGAATGGGCGTCAGGGGGGAAGACTATGAACGGCAGAGGAAGAATAGAGGGGAAATGTGCAACAAAACAGAGGAGCGTGTTAATCTCTAGGACGGTCAGAGTGGTAGAGGTGCTATAGGCTAATCCTAAGCCTGAAAAGGGGAGAGCCTGGGGTGGGTGGAGGAATGTGCATGTGGCGGAACGTCGAGAATGTACAGGTGATATCAGTGGCTAGAGAAGAGAAAGAGAAGGGGACCGAAAAAGAACCCATAGGTAGGAGCATGGGGTGTGACATCTAGGAGCGAGAAGCTGGGTTGGTAGGCCAGAGAACCAGGACACCAGAGAAGGGGGTGGTGAGATGCCCAGAAGAAGCCAGTAGAAGCTCAAGGGTGGCTTCCACTTAGCCTAATGTTTTAGGCATTTGGAAGAGACCTATTCCAACTCCTCAGCTGGACAGGCCCAGCAATGCATCCCCTTCCGAGGCAGGAGAAACCAAGAGGAGAGTTCAGCAGCTTACGCAAGTCACCTACAGTAAACCTCAGGAAAGCAGGAGGATCCAGAAGAAACCCACATTGCCCAAAGACTAAGTGACGTGGCAGAACTCTGTGGAATCTCCAAGGGATAGAGGCATGCAGGATTTCTAATTGGAGGCTTTTGGATTTCCCACCTTGACACAAGCCTTTACACTCCCTAACAACCGTTTTTGAAGCACGCTGCTTGTGTCGTGCCTTTTGAGCAGACCATCTTGTGTCGGGACAACCCCCTCCTTAATTATGTGGGGAGACATCAAGCAGAAGAGAGAACGTGACACTAAAGACATTTTGAACAGATGTGCTGCTACTTGTCCAAGATATCTGAAACATGGCGGCGGGTTGGTGCAAGTTTATGGAAAATGGTGCCTGTGTCCCACAGATCACTTGGGGTGAGGTTGGCTAATGCGCCTGGGCCAATGCCTCGTGCAGTCACTAAGGTGGGCGGCATCCTTGAGCCTGGGCATGGCTGCAGGCCATGTCATGGGAAAGGTGGCCAGAGGCATGGGCACGAAATCAAGTGATAATCAAGTGTGGCTTCACACATGCTCCAGATGAAGATGCCTCCAGATATTGCATGCGGTCATGGCAAAGGGCGCACATAGTAGCAATGAGCGCAAAGGGGGTACTGTGGCCAGGCTCAGTGAGTGACTTGCTGGGGTCTGGGGCATGGGCAGTTAAGCCCAGTGGGTATTGTAGATATGATTTTGTAGACCATTTTAAAAAAAAAAACTTGGAAATTCACTTAACCACAACCTCCACTCGAACAGCTTTTTAGGTTGTACTAGTAAATAATGAAATTCAGTTAAAAAAACGTTTTCAAGGAACATTACGGTTGCAGGGAAAGACAGCAAAAACCAAAACACTTTAGGCAATTATGGTTTCTAAAGCAACTATAACTTCACTGCTTCCATTGTCAAAAAACATAACTGCCACCATCATACACTGCTCATGGTGTCAAACATGCCAGAACAAATGACATGTATGTAAGCAAACTTTGAAGTAGACTTCAATTACTAGAAAAGTCAACATTTTTTCAAATAAATTTGGAAATGACTCGTCAATTATGTTTCATGTGAGCAACACCACAAAATAATGGACTCTAAAAACTTTAAAGTTGAAATAGAAGACCTGGGTTTGCAGGCAAATTACAATAAGGAGAGATGCATGGAGCAATGCAAGGTGATGGCCGAGGTATGGTTGTTTTAGGATGGTGGCGGCAGTGTTATGCTTGCTTTGGAAACAAGAACTCACAAGGTTTGTGAGTTTTGTTTTCTTGCTGCTTACAGTTACCGGCAAACATGATTTACCATTCTTTTAGGGCATTAGAGCACACCAGTCCTCCAGCTCTATGCAAATTACCGTCCCAGGTTACACATCACAAGCCCTAGGATGTTGTTGCTTTGCCGTATTTGACGAAGGCTTCACAACTCTTTTGCAAGAGAAGAAGGCTACTCAAGACAAACCTACTCCATCGAGTCTTCTGAACTTTCATGTACCGCCTCACCATTACGCCATTTTACCCTTCTCTTTTGATTGACGCCACCTTGCACCCACTCACCTGCGTGTCTTGCACACCCTGAAGGGCCTTTCCACCTTACTCGAGCAAGGAGCAAGTGACCAATACGTGCGGTGATGTAGTGGACACTGATTGACACCAACGCTATGCAAAAGGGTCTGCTTAACAGCATGGTATATTAGGACTGTGTACAACCTGGGAAGAGTCTGAACTACACTAAAGTTGTCAGACGGTGGGTATTGCTTCTAGAAAGCTTTTATTGCATTGTATGGAGACTTATAGAGTGCAAACTATGGCACAAAGGCATCTAGGCACTATACAACATGGATGGAGGAGGATGACCTGACCAAGAGACCTGAGAATCAAAAGAGATAGGTTTTCACACTCTTAAAAAACTGAAGATTATCAACAGTATCTCAAAGGGACACAGAAAGACTTCCATGAGGTGGGAGCCAAAACTGAGAAGGATTGTCCCCCCACTTGCGCCCTACAGTAGCTTGGGATTCTTAGCAAAACTTGTGAGGAGGACCGCACGGTTCTGGCAGGCCTGTAGAGGGTAATCCTCGAGCACAAAAGAAAGTGTCTCTTGGGGAAATAAAAGTGTTCAAACACATTGTTTTCAGTAAGTCTGGTGCAGGGTCTCTCCCAGATGATTCTACTCTCTTCTTCTGTTGTCTTTTCAGGGTCTCTTCTCCTGGGTTCCCACTCCCGGCTTTCTGAGGTTGCCACACCATTCTTCTTCAACTAAGAGCAGATCATTCTCCTGAGTTTCCACTACAGACCAGCCTACAGGGAAGCCTGGAGATTACCCGTTGGGCATCCTTTTTCTGAGAGCACTCAGAATTGTGTGAATGTATGCATGCCAAACACACAATCAAGATGCTGCTTATGATTGCTAGATGTCAAATGGGGCCACTTTGGGGACAAAATCCAGATCCTCTTTTGGTTCCCAGTCCAATCTTGCGGACTGGAGCCTCTTGACAGACTCTGTAGGAAGGGTTAATGGTCTTTCCATCTAATGCCATTGCATTTAATACCATTCCATCGAATTTTTTCCATCTCAAAACTTTGCATCTAATGCAATTGTTTTTGGAGGGGGTCCGCCGCCAACCCGTTTTTTACCCTTTATAATGCACCTAAACAACAATTAACCCTTTACCTCCCAAATAAATGCATTAGATTATGAGGTGGAAGTGTCAGGTGGTACAAATTTACTGGAGTGAGGTCTTATCATGGATAAAAGGGGTAGATGGAATGGTGAGAACCCTGTCCCCCTGGCTAGTGTTGTTTGGTATCGAGATTGAGGGGGGTCCAAAGGTGAAACACGACCATATGTTGCAAGTCATGCTAGTTGCGGCTAGATGCTGCTGGGCCCAAAAATGGAAATCACCCGACCTCCTCGGGAGGGGGATTGGGTATCAAAAACACGAGCAATCTATGATATGGAGTACTTAACTCACCTGATCGATGAATTGAATCCAAGTCTAACATCGAGGCCCTATGGCTGCCATTTTTTGATAAGTATGGGAAAACAGCTTAAGACATATGTAATCATATCAGACGCCCCCCCCCCCCCGATTGGAACATCACTATCTGGACATTCCCCCTGGAGCGGGGAGAGATCGGTTGTAACAGGAAATGTGACTTTTACATGTTGGACCTTACGTTTTGAGCGCCCTTTCTTTTTTGGGACTACCTTATGCTCGCATTGTGTCTTTAGATAACGTGTTGGACCTTGCTGTTGTCATCATCCAATAAACCATGGTATCGGAAAGGGAGGGGAGTGGAGGGGAGTTGTGACCTCACTTTTATACATGTTAATGTCTGTATTATTTCTTGAGTTATGTCATAATGATAAAATCTCAATAAAAACCAAATTTTCAACAAAAAAAAAATGCATTAGATGCAAAGTTTTTAGATGGAAAACATTCTATGAAATGGCATTAGATGGAAAGACTAGATACCGTAGGAAGGGTTATGAGTGTCGGGCATTCTTGCAGACATCAGAGCTACAGCATGACAAGTTGGTTGCACTAGAGTCGTCACAGCCCTCTTTCCAAGGGCTCTGGTACTCCAGCCACATGCTGCAATCTCTCTCCCCTCAACCCCTCGGTGTTGCACCTAAAGCCTTGTTTCCTCAAGATCCTCCCTTCTGGCACAGGCGCTTCCTTTAATTGAGCGTTGTTGCCTCCCTCTGGTGTAAGGGTATTCTGGTGTGGGTCTGGGACGAGGATTGGCTGTAGTGCTCTACTCTGGAATTACTGGACGCGGGAATGGCTTGTCCTTCCCCTTAGATAATCCTCTCAGCCTGCCACACCCTGGCCCAGCCTTCCAGCCTCTCTCTGGGGAAAAGGAACACACGTGTCTCTCTTCAGACAGCTGATGAAGGGTTTGCCTGTTGCGCTCTACCCTGGAGGATGGCTTCCAGCTCTGATGAGCGACTTGGAGGTGTGTAGTCCCTTCCACCGGGTAGTCCTTGCTCAGGTTGCCACATCCTGATGCTGCCATCTGGGTGAACTCTTAGCCCATCTGTTTGTAACCGTTTGAAAGAGGAGGCCTTGTGAGTGGACTTGGTGACTGCCTCTGGACTTCCCTGTCCTTTTTCGAGCTCTTTTCCTTTGTAATTGCATATGGGACTCGTGTGCCCATGCGAGGGAAGCCTAGCATGCAGGTGCTATTGGTTGCACAGGACTGCTGTTCTCGGATTCCCTTAAAACATCTGGAACATGTATGGTGGTATCGTGGCGAGCCCCTGCACTCCACGTTTGGTCAAGTGCAGGCAGCCAAGTCAACCCCCCCCGGCGTAACAACTCCCCCCCTGCCATTCCAGCCCTGGGCCCAGCATCCCTTTGGCAACCCCGCAATCCACCTAAAAGACCAGGTAGGGGACTTAATCACAGTTTATACAAATGAAAACACAGAGTAGTGGTGGTTTACCTTCAAATAGCAAACCATCAAACTTCCCAATGTCATCAAACCACAGTAAACCTTTTCAATGTTATTTTCTCCATCCAAACGTACTTCAATAGCGCCATTTCAGATTTCCAATATGGGCATCCAATGATGTAGAAACCCAAGCAGACAAAAATACAGCATTGTTCACTCATGTGGATTTGATGGGAACATTCCAAGTACCTTCCATAAATGCCATTTTGGCTGCTGGATTGACCACTGGATCTAATAATGAACCCAGTTCTTGGAAACCCTCAAGCCATGACTGAACAAGACAGGGGCATGTCCAAAATAAATGAAGCCTCAGGCCTGGGTTTCCTGCTTAATGAACCGTGTTATTGCAGCGACCGCTTTGCCACCTACCGTATACTACAGAGGACAGAAAGAAGTCCTCATTGTATCTATCTAGGACAGCAACATTTAAAACGACATCTACAGGGACCATATGGAATGGCCATTCAGTAAGACATTTACATTTTATGTCTGGATCATGAATGTAATGGGAATCATTTCTTAAAATTGCCCATCTGTTGCCCTCTTGCTCCCTCTCAAGGACTCTGGCTAGCACCACCCATGGCCTGATGCTCTTCCTTTCACCTCTACCTACTCTATCACAGTCTTGTCCTCCTACAAAGACTCCCCCTTGCAACATAAACAGAAATAGCACTAATCTGTTCAAAAATATATGCCCTCAATGAAATGCGTTTTATGTTAAAATCCAGGCATGTTGTATTTAATCACAATATCTCTCACACTTTTACTTCTACAGCAGTACCAGCCATGGCCGGTTGGTGTCGCGCTGTTTTCCATCCCGCAAGAGCCGCAGGTGTTCCTTCATCAGACTTCCGGGCCTGGCCTGCCGGTGTCACTGTAAGAGCAATAAGTCTGTCACTCTCCCCCAAGGACATTACTTAC
The DNA here is from genome assembly GCF_040938575.1 of Ambystoma mexicanum. Lineage (NCBI taxonomy): Eukaryota > Metazoa > Chordata > Amphibia > Caudata > Ambystomatidae > Ambystoma > Ambystoma mexicanum. The sequence continues at coordinate 755,605,739 of NC_090925.1, forward strand.
CAATGTTTTGGGGATGCCGATGCTTGCAGCTGTGTCAAATGCCAAAGTCAAATTCTTCTTCTGGAAAATGGAACAAAAAGAGACTTTTAGAGCGGATGGTGCAAGTGTAAAGTGAGGGTTATCGTCAAAGTGCTTCATGGTATCAGTGCTCGAAAAGCTGTGTGTGTTGCCAGTCATGGGCCGAGGTGCATTGTCAAAGCAGTGTGTGGATTCTAGCACTGGAATATCGGGGGGTACGGGGGCTGTTGGTCAGGCGCAAAGTTGCCAGATAACTCCATGCCACGTAGGACCTTTGCTTTTACCTTAGTTTTATTAGGTCAGTTGAAGTGACGCGATACTACAACACCCAGCTGGCAATTGAAGGGAGGGGTGACAGCCCAGGTGTCCCTCCTGACCTGGAGTCATCTGACAACCCTTATCAGGAGTGCGAATCATTGGCAGAGTTTTATCAGATCTGGTACTGAAAAGTGAATGCAGGTCAGGCATTAGTTACACTGGCATAGCTGTGTGTGGGTCCTGGAGCTGGGAGAGCAAGGAAATTCTGTCAGAAAAGCTTTGCTCAGGTGGCGTTGGAAATTTAGTATGCAAGGTTCACTCAAATTGATGGTCTGCGACACTGGTCTGCAGATTTTAGGGCTGTGGATATCCCTGAATGCTTCTTTAGGATGTGATAAAAGAACACAATCATTCTAAAACGTCCTAAAATAGTGGGCTGAAGGAACCCAATAGCCCACAATCCCTTGTCATGCTTTACTGTGTTCTGAAGAAGCGAGATAATTGGGGAGATGGGAGATTGGCATCCTGCCCAAAACACCTAGTATTTTTAGAGAATGGATTTCCACAACTTGCTTATGCATGGCTTGGGCACAATTTCTCCAGAAGTACACAATTCAGTGAAAAACAAATGTGTTTTGTTGCATAAGCTTCCAACGGTCTTTCAAACGAGCCAGCTGCTTTCACAGGAGATATCCAAGGAACTCTAAACATTTGTGCACAGCCGCGTCATAAATTACTTATATATCAATGTGGAAAGTGGAGCTGCCCACTGAAACCATTGCCCACCTGACAAGCCTGAAACCACTGTTTACCTAATAGTTGACGACAAGTGGTGGGTCTTGCTTCACATAGACAATGCAGGCATTTTCCACATACAGGCCATCGAGCTGCACCATCAGCTGGCCCCTCTTTCTCTGTGTTGGTAATGTAAGGGAGGCATGGTATCACAAGTATGACACTGACACAAAAGGTACAATTTGTAAAACCTTTATTGAAGTTTTAGTGGTGTTGGAGAAACTCCTACTATGCCCTGTAGCTAAGATGGGAGTAGTCTCGACCATCAAATAATAAACAAAACAGTCCTAGCTGAGTCTGTCAGATCAAAATGGCCTATACTAACAAAACCTAATGCCTGCCCCATATCTTGTACAAAAAGTGTGAAAAAGAGAATAAGTATGTAAAGGAAAGTCAGTGTTCAAATATAAAGAATAAATGTGGGGAAGTCAGCTCTCCTCCCCACGTTGGACAGCATGGAGTAAGGTGGTCCTTGTAGGCAAGATGATACGCTCAAGCGTTTAACAGAAAGGCAGTTCAATAAGAGGATTGAGGCCGCCTGGCCATCCATGTTAAAGTCTCTCTTTCCAATTTTCAAACACAATTCACAAACAGTTCATGTCGGTCTCCCTCGCCCAGGCTCAGACCTCAAAGCAAAAGTTCACATTGGTCTCCCTCAGACATTTCACAGCCAATTGTTCGTCAGTCTCCCTCAATCAGGCTCAGACCTTTCACAGCAAAACAAAACACTTGCAGGAGTTCCTTTCGCCTAACCTATTATACCTTCGGACTCCCTCTGTCGCGTTAGAACCGTTTCCTGATGTTGAAGACAATCAAATGTGTGTGGCTTTTTCTTCAGACCTCTGCAGGACCACTCGACTTTCCAACTTGCAACTCATACTTCTATATCATTTGCCCCAGTGCTTCCTGGTCTGGGTAGTTCACTGTATTGTGTACCAAAGTTCAACGCTCACCTTTTTACTCTCCCCTTTTCTTGGGATCAATTTCAATAACCTTGCTTTTACAGTTCATTCACTTTCTTGCTACAAAGTTTTCACCTTTCACAGAGACTTTCGAGTGTGCCATTTCCTTTTGCTGGACCACTCCATTACTCAATATCGTACAGCTATTGTTACTTCAAGGTTAATTCGCGGGTCTGCCTTTTTGTGCGTGCAGCCGTCGCTTGCCAACTCACCGGCTGTGTGCGTTTCCTTTCTGTTCTGTGCTGCTTTGATCCTCGAGTCAAGGTTAGTACCACAGGCTTCACCTCATCTCCCCAACTCTGCCGTTACCCTAGGAGGGTCGCTGGCGTCCTTGAAACACAATGTAGCTTTCTTGTTTGGGTTTCAGCCTTCTCCACGTGCCTTTCGCAGCCTTTTGGAGACAATGACCACCTGCAGGGAACTCCTGGGATTCTCCTCCCGTTGTTCTCGTCCCATTGGTCTGTTGCTCTGCTCCAGTAGTTTCGCCTGCGCCCCAGAGGTTCTGCTGTTACTCGTGTTCCACCTTGCTCAGGGGGTGTTTCTACATTCCACCATTTATCCGTGTGAGGAGAGCTAATTGGCATCAGGTGTATGCACTTGTCAAGTGCCTGACTCTGCCTGACCCAATTAGTGGGACTTCCTCGGCTGACTGTGTGGAAATGAGAGTGCAGGGGGAGTTGGGACATTGGAGAATCCTATGAAAAAGGAGGGATCATAGGTATGGGAAAGGGAGGAACCCTGTGTCTCGCCACCGGCTGCCTCACCCCGACTCCCTGAAGACCCCTCACCCAGGTGATCCTCCCGCACTTTGTCCACCCCCAATGTCTGGATCCAAAGGCGATGCCCGTGCCCTGGTCACCTGCGAGAGAGATCCCCGGGGACTAGCAGGTGAGACACCCTTTGGTTTCTCACAGTAAACTACCTGAAAATCAAGCTTCGGCCCTGAATGGGTCACTTCAAGTGGTATCTGGGCTACGAAGGCTTCAGCATTTGTCAGAACACTACATCTTGGAGTGGTCGTTCCCACTCTCTAACTTCATAACACAGTAGCCGCTATTGACAAAATGTCATAGACAAATGGGCTGCATTGCCTGCCAACATATATCTCATTCTATTGGCTGTCAGTCCCAGCCACACCGTTTCTTGTGATTTACTATCACTGATCCTGTCTGCAATCTTGAGATCTCGAGCGCTACGATACTGTGATCATACTCGAGTGTGCTCTTCTTAAAACTAGCTAATTTGGCTGCTTTTGCTAATGCACTGTCCAGTGTTATATTGAAACCATAGGACTGTACAAGTGTAGCCATCTTCCATTCCCTACCTTTAAAGGGCTAGTGGTCTTTACACCAATTTTTGTTCAATTAATTGACGTTTTAATAACAATTGTGTGTTCTTGTATAGTGCTTCATACTGGATTCCAAAAGCAGTAATAATGTATTTTATTACCCCATTTTGAATGGTTCTTGATTTAATTGGCCGTCGGAAGGATGGAAGGCGACCTTGCCACAGGTTTCTAACTGGCGAAGTGCAGGCTACACTCATGTCGGAGACCAACACTTTACACTTGTAGCAATCCAGCCCATTGTGTATGTATGCAAAACAATTCTCATATTCATCTATTCGAAATAGAGGCTGCAGCTGCCAGCCTTGCACTGTCCTCCATGCTCTGCAAGTGCGGAGGTAATCTTGGTGAGGGTAGCAGGTCTATTGTTCTTTGCCTGGTCTTGGTGGAAATCTTAGGGAGGGTCGAAGAAAATGTCTGCGTGTACTTTTGCCAACCCCTGGCTACCACCCAGTAAGCATATTCAATGTTCCCTGGCATATCCAAAGTTCCCTGCTTGGCCCTGTGGGCCATCTTTCTGAGGCTGCTCAGCCATGTGTGCAGTTCCATACCTGGCACTGGCAGCCATGCTAATGAGGGTAAGCAAGAGTACCTGCCATCTTCTGCATGACCATTAAGAATTGTTCATCTGGGGTCTGGACACTCTCACGGTAAGTAAAGTCAAAAAGATGTGGAAATGATTTCAAAGAAAATGAACATTTTTGCCATTTCTTCATTTATTTCACCATTTAAACAAATATAATAAACCATACCCTGCAATTGTCTTTCTGTGGAATGTATCTGCTCAGAATCACATGCTGTGCCTGGGCTGGCATTCAGTGGTTGGTGCAGAGAAATCAATCTGGTTTTGTTTTCTAAAAGGCGTTGAAAGGGGTGTTCCTCTAACGCCACCCCTAGCCTATGTGTTCAGTGAGCCACGTTCCTTGACATATTCAGACTGTTGTTTTGCTGACCTGATTTATGAGAACAGGGTTTTTTTCACTGTGCCAATATCTCCCTTCAGGGGGGATGGGTGGACATGTGTGATTCTAAGCAACCTTTCTCAGAGGTACTTGCGGACGGATATAGCATTATACACCTTGATTGTTTAGCACGTCACCCCAGGGGTGGGGTGGAGGTGTGTTGCTATTATCTTTAAATCTTTTTTTGTTATCACCCTGGTCGTGCTACTATATAGTTTAGGCCATGAGACTTCGCTTGTTCTCTGGGTGGTGGATAGATCCTACTGCCTGCATCTCATGATGGACTATAGCCCTTCAGGGGCCTATTCCGCTTTTCTCACCCCATTTATTTGGCCTGGTTGCCTCCCGTCAAATCAGGTTTCCTAACTTAATCATAATGGGTGATTTTAATATTAGGTATCATGCCCCTCTTGTCCCTACTTTGGCTCAGTTCTTCGATTGCATGACAGACTTTGGCTTTCAACAGGGAGTATTCAAAGCCACCCATAACTTGGGAGGTATTGTCAATCTTATCTTCTCTACAGAACCCGCCATTTTGGTGGGCCAGACCATACAAGTTCTAGGGTCAGACCATTATGATACCTTTTGCGGTCCACAACCCACATAGGGCTACTATTATTGCACCAAACACTTATGAAACACAATTGGCCCTCTGCGAATGTTCCTCTTATGGCAGCCTTTATCAATAGAGAATGTCAGAACACCACACAAGTGCACCTTTTCTCTCTATCGAAGGTCATGTATGAAGTCGCCGATTTGGTGGCACCACTCAAAATCCACCCGCCTCGAAAAAAAAATACTCTGCTCCATGGTTCTCAAATCAACTTCGAGCAGCCTGCTTGACACTAAGGCAAGCGGAACGTAAATGGCGCTCTGCCTATCATTCTGAGGATAAGCTGGCCTATCGCCAACTCACCTGACAGTACCACCTTCTCACCCGGGCTGCCAAACAAGCCTTTTTTACCCCCAAAGTGGAGTCGGCACTTTGCCAATCTAAAACTTATTTTCAGTAGTTAAGTCATTCTCAACATCTACCTGCCTCTCACCAACAGTGACCCCTAGCAAACAGTTGTGCAACTCGTTGAGCAACTTTTTTTGGTACTAAGATTGCAGACATCCCTGAGTGGGCCATGCATCATGGCGGCAGATCCGTCTGCCTCTGACCATCCTCTTTGGTCTCACTTCCCTGAATTCTCTGCAGAAGAGGTGTCTAGGGCAGCAACCTCACTGAAGTCAGCAGCCCCGTCGGACCCTGTGCCATCAAAAGTCCTAAAAGAAATTCTGCCCATGATCTCTTCTCAGGTTACGGCAACAGTTAATTTCTCTCTGCAATCGGGCGTCATCCCCAAAAACCTTAAGCAAGCGGTTGTTATTCTGCTGCTTAAGAAACCTCGGTTTTGGCTAACTACCGGCCTATCTCACTCCTCCCTTTTCTGATGAAATTGCTAGAATCCTTTGTGTTACCTTTGCTTTCTTCTTTCTTGGAGTCGTCTTTTTTTCATCCCTTTCAGTCAGGCTTCAGTCCAGGTCAGCGGACGGAGAGTGTCCTGGTTTCGGTGGTTGACTATTTCATCATGCTGGTTGACCAGGGTGGAGTGGGTGCGCTAATATTATTAGATCTATCGGCGGCCTTCGACACTGTCGACTACTCCATCCTTGTGTCCCGCATGTTATCAGCAGGCCTCTCTGGACCCGTCCTAGCTTGATGTTCATCTTTTCTATCTGATAGGGGCCTTCTCTTCTGCCTTTTATGTCCTCTGTCTGTTCACTTTCTTGTGGAGTTCCCCCAGGGCTCTGTCTTGTCCCCAATGATTTTCAACATCTATATTCAGCCATTGATTCACCTCATCCACTCCCACGGCGTCCGATGCTACTCCTATGCCGATGACATCCAGATCCTGGTCCGTTTAGATCTTGACCAGGCTGGGATGTCTTCTCGGCTGTGTGAGTGCCTGTTGTCCGTGAGGGGCTGGATGGGCAGAAACTGGCTGAAATGAAATGGGGGCAAGAGAGAGATCTTGGTGGTGGGTTCTCCTTCTGATCCTTCTCTCTGGTCTTAATTTTTCTGGCCCTCTGACTTTGGGGTTTTACACACTCCTGTTACGGTGGTCAAGAACTTGGGGGTCCACCTTACTTTGTCACTATCCATGACGGCTGAGGTGAACGCAGTGTATAAGTCAGGACACTTCCTTCTGCGGGTACTCCGTGGGGTACTTCCCTATCTTCCTATCAATCTTCAACCCGGGATGTCACTGCAGTGGTCAGTCGTATAGTCTACTGCCACGCCCTGTTCCTGGCCCAATCATTGGGTGTTATCCTTCAACTGCAACGTCTGCAGAACCTGGCTGCCAGTGTGGCCACTGCCACTACATATAGAGCTCACATTAGCCCGGTACTTCCTGCCCTCCACTGGCTAAGAGTGGCAAAAAGAATTGAGTTCAAATCCATGTGCATGGTGCACAAAGCATTTTATCATCAAGGGGCCAAATATCTGCAGGACAAATTCAAGCCCTATGTGCCAGGGTGCTCTTGTCGATCAGGTGATGCTCTCCTCGTGGCCATTCCTGGGTTTCGTCATCAGAGAATTGGGGGCGTGCCGAAGTCGAAAGGAATGTGCCAATTTCGGAATACATGTGGCGCTTGCTGGGATGGGTTGTAAACCAACCTAGCAACCGACACATTCGGAAACTGGCTTTTTGGAAGCCTATTCTTGTGGCACTCGCCAATTTAATATGTGCGCTAAACATGCACACAAATACGGTACCGTTTTGGTGCCGTTAAACTGGAGGAGTGCCACAAGAAGCCTTGTTTGGTGTAAATGAAAGTGTTCATATACACCCGTGTGTTGTATATGGACACTTTCATGTACACCAAAGCAAGCAGCTTCAGCGTTAAATTGAAGCTGCTCGCTTTGGTCTACATGAAAGTGTTCATATACAACACATGGTGTATTTAAACACTTCCATTTACACCAAACCTAGCAGCTTCAATGTTGCATACTGCAACGTTGAAGCTGCTCGCGTTGGTGTAAATTAAAGTTTTCATGCACACCGCACGGGTGTATTTGAACACTTCCATTTACACCTAACCTAGCAGCTTCATCGTTGACGTTGAAGCTGCTCGCTTTGGTGTAAATGAAAGTTTTCATGCACACCGCTTAGGTGTATATGAACACTTCCATTTACACCAAAGCGAGCAGCTTCAACGTTGCAGTGTGCAACGTTGAAGCTGCTCATTTTCAATGAAAGTGTTCATATACACCGCACGGGCGTATATGAACACTTTCATTTCAACCAAAGCAAGCAGCTTCAACATTGCACGCTGCAACGTTGAAGCTGCTCGCTTTAAATGAAAATGTTCATATACACCATGAAGGTGTATATGAACACTTTCCTATACACCACAGTAAGCAGCTTCAACATCCTGCAGCTTCATTTTGGTGTATAGGAACGTCTTAATCTGTGTTCTCAGCAGCAGTTTCGTAAAATAACGAATCTGTCGTTATTTTACAAAAATGCTGCCGAGATTGGATTGCGCCCGTAACAGCTTAAAACAGGCGCAATCCTCACAGATCACTGTTGTGCTCTACGAGGACGCCCGGGCCCACTTGAGAATAGCAGTGGAGCCTGGGCGTCCTCTTTTGGCGCAGTGAATCGTGCCGTTTAGCACCTTCACTGCGCCAAGATGAGAATATGAGCCCCAGTGTATGAAGTGCCCTTTCAGCCTTTTTTTTGTTCAGTTTTGAAAAAAGCTGGCATTTCTATGGACTGGTTGGGGTGGAACTTTGAAATGTATTTTGGTGAAAATGTAGTGTGCGTTCTTTTAATCAGCTTGATATGATAGGTTATTTAAAATGCGCTTAATACCCAGAGCTTGCTGTTGTATATGGACACAAATGTTTCCGACAGATTTAGCCTTCTGATGGAAGCGATGGCAGTAAGACATGTGTATGATAAGCTCAAATGTTGCCACCATGCGTTTGCTTAATACAATGTTTAAATCGTAGCCTGGCGGTGGATACGCTTGAGGTGGGTAAATCCATTTAACTCATTCCATAGATAATTCTCCACTAAGACACCTTGTGTTTAGACCTTGTATATATGGACAATTCTCCGAAGTGTACTGTAAGAGAGTTATGAACTAGATCTTACTCCAATAAAAGGGGGGGGTACATAAGTATATTAGGTGAACAGTCAATGGACTGGTGTTATTTTTAGAACACTACATGACAAATCCTTTCCATTTTTTGAAATAGCAATGTCTGGTGTTGGGCAGTGGTCGAAGTGGACGGGAGCGGTTGGGAGCGGTACTCCTATACATTTTATTTTTAAGTTTCACTGTTCCTGTACTTTTATTTTAAAAAAGAAACCGTTCTGGAATGGTTTCGTTTTAAAAGAAAAGTGTAGGAAGAAGTTGAAGCTTGCACTTCAGTGCGCTGCAGTGAACATTCCATTAAATAACAGGTGTGTTTGTTTGGGGGTTTGGATTGTGTGTAGGAGGGACGCAGCGATGGGGCTTGTGGAGAGCGGGGCAGACCGGCAGGGAACATAGCTCCACTACTTCTTTTTGTGCACTTCGACCACTGGTGTTGGGGGTGTGTGCCTCTTAATATCTCCATACAGCATGATGGTAAGTTTAAATGACCAAACTCTATGACTTCAGGGGCCAAGCTGCTAAGTTGGACGAATGAGGTGTCGGATGTGTTATTTGTTGACTCTGTTGCATCATCAGGTTGTGTGAGATTGGTAATTTGAAAGATGAGCAAGGTGACATGTTCAGTAGGTGGGAGTACCACGGCTGCATTGCCCACATTGGTGCAATGAGTATCATTGTTGCATGCCCTTGGTGCAATTTGCGCACTACTTTGCTGAATAGTGGAGTTCGGGGGGTATACAAATGCCCCTAAGCAGCTCATCCACAGTGCATAGCCTAGAGACCCTACTGTGGGTTTCTGGGCACACGGCTTGGGCTTTTTGCATTCTCTGCAGTTGCAAACAGATTGACTGCTGGTTTGCCCCATTGCACGAAAATGTGTATGTGCTGGTTTTTAATTCCCACACTTGTCCCTGCACCAACTATCTGCTTAGACTGCCAGAGAATTGTTATCTCCTGGAACATGCTGTGCTGGTATATGCATGTGTCCTTTGAGTCACCACTGCCAAATGTTTTGTACAAGCTGGGACAACTGTATGGAGTCCGTTCCGTCTTGCTCGTTTTGCTGTCTTTAATGATCAGAATATTTTTCTTCCCGCGACTTTTTGGGAAAGAATTTAACATTGCCAAAAGTTCCAACATGCTTGTGTTTTTTTGTTGTTGATGAAATGACCACTTCCCCTCTGGGGTGAGGTGAAGGCGATGCACCCCTTCCCATTCTGTCATGGATGTGTCTGTTGCGATTGTTGCGATTGTTATTTGAATTGGCAGGTTGACAAAAGGTCTTCCCCTCATGTTTACTTTTCTTCACCCCTTGAGGGACGTTGCTACTTTCTGAGATACCAACACCCGTTCATCCCACTCGCCTGTAGCTTGAGGCCCCTTGTATGCTAACCATTGCTGTAAGGGGAGCATGTTGAGCATCGCATGAGGCATTATGTAAGTGCATGATGCCATAATGCAGAGTAGTTCCATAACTCATCTTACGGTTATCTGACAGCCGGCTGTGTAACCTGGGATTAGCACCATCAGAGACTGTACCCTTTCGTGAGAGTGGTACGCCATGCCCCAAGAAGCTTCTTGTATTGGCTCGGGGGTAGGCTCAATTTCTTTTCGTTGATTGAAAAACACAGTCTCATGTATGTGAATCTGACATTGTTGTGCGCTCTTCCCAGTTATTAACCAATTCTCTTTGTAAGCGTAAACTGGGATACCTCTGCTGTGTAGGCAGGCTGCAACGACTGAGCACATTGATGAATACACAAGGTACCGAGGCAATTCCAAAAGGAAGTACCCTGAGCTGGAAATGTCTGATCTATTTTGAGTCGTAGATATTTTCGCTGAGCTAGGAGCGTGGAGGCACTGCGTTTCACAGCAGGGTTTTAATTTCCTTTTGCAGACGCAGGTGGTGTTCCTCTGGTAGAGGTCTGTGTTTTGGTGGATAGCTTTTTTTGTTTTTGGAAACTTGATGCAATAGCTTTGTTGTACTGTGGACAGCAGCCACTTGTCTGACGTTATTCCCACCCATGGGTGCGTGTACAATGTTAAGCGAGTGTGTGTGTGTGTGTGTGTGTGTGTGTGTGTGTGTGTGTGTGTGTGTGTGTGTGTGTGTGTGTGTGTGTGTGTGTGTGCGTGTGTGTACGTGTGTGTACGTGTGTGTACGTGTGTGTACGTGTGTGTACGTGTGTGTACGTACGTGTACGTGTACATTCTCATGCTGTTCTTCCAAATCAGTGTCTATAAACCTTTTTCTGCATCACCTCAATCAAGCTGTCCTCCCGGCTGATTGTGGTACTGTGTGGCGTTTGTGAGCATTTTTTTGCTGTCGTTTAGTTACAGTAGAAGACTTTGACTCTTCTTACCGCTTGGAAGTGTATGTTCTGTGTTCCAATGCCCACTTGACACGGACCTAGTCACTGTTCATTTCGACATGGAGTGGGATTGTGTGTGGGTGTCGATGGATTTTGCTTTAAAGTTACTTGAAACGTCTATGTTCTGCTTCAGAGTTCAGACACAGTTCCTCTTTATTTTGTTTGAAATGTCCAGCCTTTGTGTGCCCTGGTGTAGTCTCCACAACGTGACTCGACATCCACCCTACAGATCTAGGGAATGGCTGTGAAGACTGCTCTGTGTACAGCTCCTCTGCATTGATTTTGAAGCAGACATCAACTCAGCTTTGACGTCTTCCGCTGCAACAGGCGACTCGCCCTATGATGTTTTCGTTTTCATTGCATACACATCTATGGCAAATCTCAGGAGCTCATCCCTGCTTCCCTATGGGGAGCCCCTTTCCATGAGGCCAGGGAAGTGAGGCCACTACCCAATAGTCCCGCTGGGGGTGGTACTCAGTGAGGGTATCTCATGGGAGGGAACCTCCCTACCCCATGTGGAACTGGGGACAATTATGAGGGAAGAATGCGGTATACCCTGAATATTCCATACCCTCCCTCATTTCCCTACCCTATACAGGGTAACATGATTCCACACTCTTCCATGTAGCTATGTAAGTTAGAACATCCAAACATCTTCCAAAGTACTGAGACGAGGAAGAGTAGGACTACCGGTATGAATCCTGTAAAAGTACTGAGACGTTGAAGATTCCAAGCAACCCAGTTGAGTGGAATAAGAACACTATTGGGACAAAGAAGAGGCATATAGTAACAAAGAGCGTTCTGCAGAACCAACTCCAGCAGTCTCTTCAATATGGACAATCAGTAAGCTGCTGATACATAAAAAGGGAAGGAGGACTGAAGAGTTCATTCAGCCCTCCGTCGAGGAGTAACAAGCAGTTTGGCAGAGCGGAGAAGGGAGACCGGAGTAACCGAAACGCAAGGCAAGAAGCAGAAGTCTCACAAAAGGGTCTAAGGAAGAAGGACCATTTGCCCTGCTGGAAGCAGACCATGCTGTGTACGATAAGGGACCGTGCTGTGTACGCCGGCAAAGCAGAGTAGCAGCAAGCAGCAGCTACAGAGATGCCGTGGCTGGGGAGGACTTGGAGAGCAGAGGGCAGACGAGAGAGACTCCTGGAGCCGCTGTAGCCTGAACAGAAGTCCCCTGAAGGTATGGGCTTGCTGGGGCTAGCTGGTGGGAACGGAGAACAGATCTGGGAACCCCTTAAGAAGGGTAAAAGTTTGTGAGAGAGACTTTAAAGGAGCAACTGCATATGAAATAGGGATCGGGACCATAATTACAAGAAAGAGTATGAAGACATTATAACAGATGGAACAAGGGTCTGGGAACCCCAAATACAGAGGTTATTGCAAACACTTTACAAACATAAAAATGTGTCTGGCAGGATAGTGAACCGGGTCAGCTTTACCAACTAAAGAAGCCATAATATGAACAAACATAGTACCTGGCAGGATAGTGAACAAGGTCCACCTCACAAATAGCAGTGAATCTGGAAAACAACCAGGGCAAGGGAGTCATTCCCCTGGGGTTACAAGTAGTTCTCAAAGAGCCAGAGGGAAGGGAGTAATTTCCTCTGGCATCATGTGAAGGCCTAATAAGGCCAAGGGATGAGCCAGACTTACTGGCATTGTGAAAGCCAAGAGAAGAGGCATAACCCGTGGTATTGTGAATAGAATGAAGAGACGTTCTTTTCTGTGGCTGTCATTGATGGAGAAATCCTCCAAGAGAACTGTTAGAACTTTTTGTTTATGCAATCTGGAGAAAATGTCCCATCACCAGGAGGTGAACACAAAGCCCCAGTCCAGAAGAAGGAAGTCATGTTTCTGCACTAAGACGATCCTTGTTTTTTTCCTTAGTTAAGAGTTTAAGGGGTGGAAATAGGTTTTGACTGACATCCTGGCCAGGTCCGTAGTATTTACTTGGGGCAGGGAATGTCCTCTTAGTATTAGGGACAGTTAGCGATTTCCTCTTTCATTTTAACCCACATAAAAGTCTAGAACCACAACAATGCCACCTGTGTGTCTATCTCCTCCTTCCACACCCTTACAACGGCCCCGAGTTTTGTCTTCTGCTCCTTACGGATTTAGTGGTTCGACACTCATCCTCCCTGTAATTCTGTGGAAGGCAATTATTGCACACCTGATGCATGTCTACCAAGGGAAACTTGTTACAGGAGTGGCAGAATTTTAAAGGAGAATTCTAAATTGCGGTCCAATAAAAGTCTGGGAGCTAATCATTTCTAGGAAGGGGGAATTTAAAGTCATTCTAGGCTGCCGGATGTGTAATGTTAACAACTTTACTCCCCCCCCCCACTCTCCCTACTGTTTTTGCCTTTCGGTGCAGAGTCGTGAAGACACCGAAAATACTAGTCTGGTCATTTTTCAATGTCGACGTAGAGAAGATGAATTGATTGGACATAGAGATGATTTTGATGTAATTGTGTTTTTAAATAATGCTACACGTTGCGCAAACAATATTAAAATTAAACTCTATATGATTGTGCCTACCCCGATGGTTTCTGAGGACGTCGATGCGTGATGAGCATGGGTAACTCTATACATAGGTTGGGGATAGTAGTATGGAAACGACCCTATCGACGCCTTATCGAATTGGAAAACAAAAGAAGATGTAAGACTCTGTATCAACCACTGATGTCGGCCGATGGATAGCATGTGAATCTAAGCCCCAGAAATGTATATGCATCCACTTCATTCCACAAAAAGCTGCTACTTGTGTTGCGCTCAAACAAAGCTTGTAATTCCAGTACATAGTTCCACACATAAGGCACCTCAGTCCTGTGCATGCTATCCCAGGAACGTGACCCGCACATTGTTTGCCAATGCAGCTCAGTATTGTTGAATAACACCGCTATTATTCCAGTGCTGTGGCCCACTAACAGTTCTCCCAGTGCACCCCAGCCTGGCCTGGAGCACCCATGTTGCAGTGCAGAATTGGTGAGTTTCAGCAGCTTGGTGTCTAGGATTAGAGCTGGAATAGAGGGTTGGTTCCGCCAGTCAGGATTGAGGTTCACTGGCACAGTTGAACAGGAGTCCAGTGTTGGAATAGAACATGCAAGTGGAAGAGCTAGCCCGCAACCAGACTTGACCAAGAGCACGCAGCACGGCAGAGGAATTGGGTTCATGGAACAACCTATTAATGAAAGCCCATCCCACTAACACATAGTTATTCTATCACTAATGAACGTGTTTTATTCTCCCTCTGAATATCCAGCACTCTATCGATATCAAAGAAGCCCCGCCAGGTGGCACCGCTGGCAGTCTAGGTCCTCTCACCTTTTCGAGTGGGAACAGCCGCTGGTAGGGAATCTTCTCGGGTAGGTAGGTGTGGAGCAGGGCGCAGAGGGCCATGCCGTCTGCCCAACATGAGCTAAAGTTTGTGATCCTTACATTCTGGAACGAAAAGAAGAGAACTCTTTGTGAGGCTGGAATTTTTAAGAACATTTCATGATCAGTGCTCTGGAACTGCCACAGCCTGGGTAGTCTTGCACAGATTCCACAGACAAACCTCATACACTCCACCAGGCTTCTCAGCAGCACAGAGTGAATCAACAGGCTGCCCTCCCCAACACAAGACTTCACTTAATGCAAAGTTATATTCATTTATTTATGGTTATGTTATGGCCCTAGTTGCACAAAGGACTAGTCCAGCATGCAGTGGCTACCATAAAGACATCATGTGCATTACACAGTACGCTTCCAGAAAGGCAGATATTTAGGAGGAGATGTGTAAAACAGGGCATGAATTTAGTTACAAAGTAATGCAATCAAATGTAAAAGGTAGGTGGGCCACCTCCGATTTAATTGTAGTCGGACCTGAATATTAGAGGGTCATGGCTTCAAAGTTATTTTCGCTCACAATCAGAGAAGGACAGAAACAGATCCAACAGAGCTTCTAGCTTCACTTGTCATCCATCCAAATGTTCCCCGGGGGCCGCAAAGGCTTATGCACAGATCCCATGGGGTATGCGCATGCCGAAACTACCATTCCCAGGAATCAACTGGAGGGGTCCTGGGCGTGCCAGTATCGGTTAAAGGCTTTCATTGAGTTGACCATGCATGGCTGTGATAGGCTGTAGACCCCACCGTGCCCTAACCGAGATAAAAGTAGACGTGTGCAGCCGGGTGCAAAAGACAAGCTTCCAACCACCATATGCTTTGTATGCATGGAGGCTAGAGTGTGGGTGCATGAAGGGGACGGCAAGGCTCCATAGTATGTCTTTTCAAAGTCACACCACTGGTTAGCCTACCTATGACTTGCCTCTGTGCTCATAATGCATCACAGACTGCAAGAGAAATGCATCACAATGCAGGGAAAGGCATCACTATGCAAATAATGGTGTCACGTGGGATCAGGACACAGCGCCAAGTCATGCTTTCAGACTTTTCCTGAACCTAGGGTGCACTCAAATGTTCCAGAGCCTAGCCCCCGTCAGTGAGAAGGTTCGGCAACCCATGCAGGTTAATAAGAATGTCCCAGAGAGTACAGCGGGTTAATTGAACACGGTAACATGTTGGTGTTCCCTGGGTGAATAACTGGGCCTTCCTTATACCCATGAGGTAGACCAAAGCCCCAAAGGAGTTCCAGTAGAATCTGACACAGGCCACAGAAGGTCTTTGACAAGTTGGTAGAAGACAAAAGGGCCCATCGGCATGCGCGCAGTGGTTCCAGACACAGTTCCTGAGGCACCAAGTCCCGTAGACCTAGGCACCAGACATCAGCAATCCGGGGAGACATGGGCATATGGAACCATGGAAAGAGGGAACAATGCAGACCGGAAACAATGGGGGAGGGGATAGACAACAGGACAGGAAAGGGAGGAGGGTCTGGCCAGGAAAGGGGAACCCTTGCCCTGCTACATTCACCAACAACTTTAGGA
The DNA here is from genome assembly GCF_040938575.1 of Ambystoma mexicanum. NCBI lineage: Eukaryota > Metazoa > Chordata > Amphibia > Caudata > Ambystomatidae > Ambystoma > Ambystoma mexicanum. The sequence goes on from NC_090925.1 coordinate 755,621,540, forward strand.
ACCTCGAGGTGCTGCCAAAAAAGGCAAAATAATCTTCCAATGAACGGGGGGGGCATGGTGGCAGCAGTGGGTGAGGTCGTCCCTTCAGAACAGAATTAGATCTCCTGGGTTGAGGTAGTCACTCCAAGGCATGTGGGGGAATCTCTGGGGCAATGAAAAGGGTGATCTCTAGAGAGCAGGGCTTCCCCTCCCCCAGGCAAAGAAGCATGCGAGGTAATCCCACCAGGGTTACTTCTTCTAGGTGGAGGGATGAGTGAGGGAGACCCGCAAGAGCAGAGTTGGTTCTCACGGGCCGTGCATTCTGAAGTGATGGCACTAGCAGCGGCTCCCACAGAAGGAGCAATTTGTCAGGGGGCACTTCGGCGCAGGGTATTCGTTGCCATGGACATAGAGGTATACAGCATGGCTCTCCTGAGCCCTCAAGCATATTGGGATGAGGTGGGGATGGAGGGCGGTGCACTCGCCAAGACACATACCTTGTACCCTTCCGTTCTGCCCTGACACCACTGGAGGAAGATCCCTCTCTTGGAGCCGCCATAACGCCGGAAGAAGGCCTCCGAGTCCTCTGACCACTTATCGCTGTGGGAAACAAGAGACAACGCACCATCACCACGACTGATTTGCATATCGGTTTTCCCCCTTCTGTAATGACACAGCGTGCTGAAGTGTTATAGCATGGAAGCAGTACAGATCAACGCCAGGGGCTAGGATTGCATTCATTGTTTTTTAACAGGCTAAATACACAGTCTCAGACTTGGATGGCCGTCCAGGTAATCAAAAGAGCCTCTACAAGAGCAGTAAAATAGGAGCGTTTTTTCGAGAGCTTCCCGTCCATTGAATATGGCTCTGGTGAGGTCAGGGGGCCTCTCAAGACTGCTCAGTGTCCTTTATTATCAATGTGCATTTTATATCACATTGCAAATGTAACAGAACACGCAACGTACCACAATGAAAATATGGCTTTAGAAATAAAAATAGAAGCCACGTAAGAGTTTGGGGAAAAGTAAGGAGGGACGAAGGGAACTTGAGAAGCAGCACAATGGCCGGCACGCTATGCTTCTCAAACTTTTCTACCTCTACTAGGGCAACCCCCTCTACCCACCGCAGTTCACTTCTGGGTCCGACCCAACATCTCCAGCTCTCCTAACCCATTACACTACAAACCAACTCCAAGGTACCCCTTCTAAGCAGCTAACACTTGCTCACCATGCAACACCCCCAACATTGCACCAACCTCTGACTGGGTCAAGGAGAAGGCTTCCTCCCCATAGGTTGCTTCACTGATGAGCGCAACATTTTTCTGGAACATGGTAAGTTGACTTGTACACCATCAGGTGGTCCAAGGAGCTCAGTTACAAAAGTTCACACAAGTAGTTTCTGCAATTGATGAGAATCCATATTCTGTGGAGCAACACCCATGAGAGGGAGACATGGGCACATCCGAGGTGGGAAGTCAGAACTTTAATTATAAAATAATAAAAACAGTTTAAAGGTGGAAAGAGATGTGGGGGGCAAGGTAATTTACCCTTGTAGAATTTGACCCTGGCGGTCAGAGAATTGCCAGGGTTATGTGCCCAGTTCCGTTCCTTTGAATTTGAATCCATCCACAGACTCCTGCAGACCTACGCTGGGTCACCAAGGCAGGTTCTCCCAGCTGCTGCATTGCTCTGCTCCTTCCTGGTCATGGGCACCGAAACAGAGGTCCACGATCCACAGAAAATCTTGAATCCCAGCCTAGTGATAGTCCTGTACTGCGAGGCTCCGAATCAAGAACGTAACGGCTGCCTCACCAGACCAAACTGTCAAACAAAGCCACATCTGCATCTGTGACCACCAACAGTGCAACCAACAGCGAGAAAAGTAGCCACATTGGCACATACTTACTTGTCGTGAAAGATCTTCTTGGTTAGGTTTCAAAAGCCGGGCTGCATACCAGTTGAGCTTGAGCTGCGCGTCCGCCCCCCCCCTTAGCAGCCACCCGTTGGTCATGTAACCAGAAAACAGGATTCTCGTCTTTGTTCCCCAACCAAATTAGCAATGTAGCGTGTGACACTAGAACCCTGCATGTCTATTACATTTACCAAGCATAGGCTATGGGAGAACACTCGCATCACTGAAAAACTCTCATAACCAAGTGATGTGCTACTTACTTTTGGCACTGAGCGAACACTTAATCCGGGGATAGAAGTGGAATTCTGATGTGGTGTTCTGAGCTTGCATTTGTTTGTTTTGGGACTTTCCCTGTCCACTTTCCAATTGCAAGAGTATACCTATTGCATAGCAATTCGAACTACTGTCTTGATTTGATTTGGGCATTCATATGAGGGCATAGCCCAAAAGGAGCCTGGCAGCAAGCTACATCTAGGTGCAGATGTTAAAAGTGATGTAGACGTAGAAGCCAATCAATCCTGATACTGTGCAAACAGATAGGTTTCAGATGTTTATGAAAACCCAGTAGGGAATTTGACTGACGAAGATGAATCGGCAAGGAGTTCCAAGCTCTGGGACCTGCGACAGAGAAACATCGGTCTCCCCAGGTGGTAGTTCTAGAAAAAGGAACCACCAACAAACATTTGTCCACTGAACGCAGTAGACGAGAGGGTTCATACTTTCTGATCTTCAACACTAAGTAAGCAGGGGCACGGTTGTGGACACACTTGAAAACCAGACACAGTAGTTTAAACTGTACTCATTCCCGAATTGGGAGCCAATGAAGGCTTCTCCGAAAACCTGATATTGCATCTTTACGAGACAGTGAAAAGAGCAGGCATAATGCGGAAATCTGTGTCACCTGCAGCCGTTGGAGTTGGTGTTTGGGTAAACCAGTCAAAGCATTGCAGTAGTCCAATTTGGTGTTCACAAGAGAACCCACTACCATAGGGCGATCCTCCTCAGCAAATCGGTGGGAGCTGCGGTTTCAGCAGCCTCATCTGATAATAACAGGATTTTATTATCTGGTATACCTGTAGGTTGCCCTTCATATTGGATTGCCAAATGACACCAAGATTTTTTACAGTCTGCGTATAATCTGTGATTTTTCCAAACAAGTTCGGGCAGGGTATTGATTGCAATTCCTTGTTCAATTTATTCCTAGGACCAAAGACAATGATCTCCGTTTGGATGGATTTAACTGGAGCATATTGTCCTGCACCCAAATTTGAATTTCTCCAGCACATCTCACCATGCGCTCAGTTTCTGTCATTGGCTGGGTGAGTCTTACATACATTTGTGTATCGTCTGCATAGGAATGATGACACAAATTAAACTGTGCAAGAATGTTCAATAATGGACGTATATACAAATTAAACATTATGGGGGGACAGGGACGAACCCTGCGTAACTCCCCCAACTGGTAGGTAGGGATTCTGACAGATATGAACCTGCCTTAACCTGTTGCACACGTGTCTGACAGAAAGGATCTGAACCATTTACTAGCTACACCAGACGTCTGTGCCATGGAGGAAAGTCTGTTTAGAAGTACATCAGTCTACTGTGTCAAAGGCAGCCAACAAATCGAGCATGCCTTGCATGCTGATGTCACCTTTGTCAGCCGTCTCTAAGATATCGTCCCAGACAGTAAGTAAAGCAGTCTCGGTCCAATGACCTACCCTAAATCCAGATTGATAGCAGTCTAAAATAGCATTCTCCTCCAAAAAAGTCTGTAACTGGAGGTAACCACCTTCTCTAGGATTTTTGCGGGCCACAACAGGCTCGCAATTGGCCGATAGTTTGCCAAAACACTGATCAAGGGAAGGTTTCTTTAGCAATGGGGTTAAAAATGTGTTCTTTAACTCAACTGGAACAAAGCCCTGAGCTAAGGAGGGTTTTACAAAATGCTGAATAGGCACACTAAGCGCATGGGCATGCCTCTTAGCCAAATAGGCCGGAATTGGGTCATAGTTATCTAGAGTGGGTTTAATTTGATCAATCATTGCTTCAATACTCTCAGAGGTAACAGGAGAAAAGACAAAATGATGTGTTGGATCTTGGTCCCTCTGCTCCGAGTCTCTTGTCCCAGCCTCTGCGGACATAGTAGTGGTCGGGGCTTCAAGGCCTTTTCGAATGAGATTAATCTTTTCAGCAAAAAAGACATTACATTTGTTTACCTTCCTTTGGGATGGAGGACGGTTAGCCTGTATGCAGGCAGGAGTTGACAAGTTTCGAATACCTGAGAAGAGAGCTCTAGGACGATTGTTAGCAGCGGCTTTGGCTATAGCATAATAAGCTTCCTGTCTAGTCCTGAGCCATTTCTTTTTCGCCTTCCTATATTGTGATTTAAGTACTTTCAGCTTTTCATTGAACCAACAGTTAACCTTTTCACATGTTGGAGTACATTTCTTTAGTGGAGCTATCCCGTCACAATTTGCCTGAAATTTTTGCATCAAATTAGCGCCTACGTCTGCACAAAGATCGTCAGACTATTACAATATTACTCAAAAGATCATCATCCGAAATAAGATCCAAATCTTTCTTTCAGCGGGCGGCGTAACTCAGAGCTTATTTGCTTAGTTTGTGTGCCTAGTTTACAGTCCAACTTCACAATAAAAAACACCAGCGAATGGTCAGACCAACTAACTGCTGTATTCTTCGTGTGTTGCAGCCTGAGTCCCCTTGATATTATTGGGTCCAGGCAGTGCCCCTTCCTATATGTAGGTAAGGGAGATGATAAAGGAAGATCATATGAATCAAGACCATCATTTAGATGTTTACAAACCACATCATTTGGCTCATCGCACCACACATTTAAATCCCCAAGGAGAACCATCTTGGCATAGCCAATTGCATCCATCCCCAGGTAGGTATCTAAAGCATCCAAAAAGCTGATCCAGGAGGCCTGTAGCACAAAATGAGACAAAGAGCATCCTGGGGAGAGAGCAAGCATGTGCAAGAAAAAAACTTGAGAGTACCCCAGGTCAACCTATGAATGTTGTCTAATACTAAAGGGTTTTTATACACAATAGCAACTCCACCCCCTTTACCTTTATCTCTGCTTAACACTTTAATCAAATAGTTAGCAGGTACCGATAGATGGAAAGAGGCGATGCTACAAACTGAGAACCATGATTCAGTTATATACAATATGTCCAAATTGAGAGCTAGTATAGAATCATAAAGTACACTGGCATTTTTTATAGCCGACCTGACGTTAAGTAATGCCATGTTCAACGTGCAGCTAGCAGTGGAGGAGGTATCTAAAGAGGGAGTGGTGCCCATTCTGGACACCTTAATGTCCATATATTTATATTGACTTGCCAATTAAAAAAAGCATGCAAGCGTTCTTTGAGGAGATATGCTGGATACGGAGTAAGGGGAATGATATTATCAAAAAGAAATGCGCCCTTGCTCGGCGTGCCGAGCTATGGGACTGGCTTGAGAACTATGCTCATTTGAATAGTTTGAAAAAGTATAAATCTGGGTCCCATTTGCTATATACCTTTAAGAAGCCGCAGTTGTATCTGAACCTTTCTCCTCCCAGATTGAGGCGATTTATATTGCTTTTGAGATTGGATCATCTGCCCGTATTGTCAGTTACGGGGACAGTAAGTCCAATACCATGGACCAATCGATGGTGTCGGGTATGTAAAAACAGGGATATCATTGAAAGTGGTAAGCATTTATTATTTGAATGCCCTAATCTGACCGAGTTGTATCTTAAATCATATGGTAGATATGTATATAACCCAGATACGATAAAAGATTTGGCATTTTGGCAACAGTGCGTTAATACAAGGAATACGAACGTCTATATTTCAGTGTATGTCTGGCAAAAAATAGAGAGGATTGTGGGAATTACCATATAGAGTCAGAAACGGGTCACCATTTTCGAAACTATAGAAAGGCAAGGAGTTTGTAAAACTTGGGTAAACTGTGAATATATATCTTAAGAACATTGTATGTGTATATAATTCTTATTGATCACTGGCTACTGATTAATTTGTGTGATTGATTAGATTTATTGTTTAAATATTGCAAACTTGTGTAATTTTATACTTTATACTATCCTGATGAAATGTATAATTGAATGTGTTTAATAGTTTTTGTGTGGGCAATCCTTTACTTGGTCCTGCTTGTGGGTGATTTGTACCTCATATGTGTCTACTCCTCCAGGCGTTGAAGCATTGCTGCCCAGTCAGGGAGTTGGACAAACGTGGAAACCTTCTAGGTCCACTGTAGGTGGGTCTCGCCAGAGATTGCCTGCATCCCCCAGCTCTCCCCTTACACTATTTCAGAAGCTGTGCATGGGTGCAGACTTTTTATTTTCATTAAAGTGCGAGATTTTCGAAAATGTTTTATTTTGCACTTACAGAATCCTTAACCCTAATGCTGCAAATGTTATCACAATTTGCATCAACAACTTGTAAACGACTTAAAATCAATGGTTAAAACACAGGATTCTGTTGTAAGGTGTCGAAGCGATCATAGTATACTGCTTGCATTTCTTTCAATGTATTGAAAATACCAATTCTTTCAGGCAATCTTCATGCCAGTGCGTGTTCACGTACAGGTTCCGTCTGCTAAATGTATCCATAGTGCTGTCTATGTCCAGAAGGTGCATTATACCAGAAGGACCTCTTTAAATCAAGAAATGCGGACGCCCCAAAATCTGCCCGAAAGAGGCAGGCCAAAATGCACGCCCATTTAAGCCACGGCCTCAAAGCTGAGACAACGAACAATGAGGTACCGTCAGGAGCAATGTGCTGTGATTTGATATAAAGCACGGGCCTGCCCGCTGAGGAAGGAATCTTGTGTCACACATGGAATCATTTCAGAGTTTTAATCGATGCCTGCATGAAGAGTAAAACCAGTGATCATTGGGTGTAAGGGCCGGAGGGTTAGGACAAGTGATTACAAAGCAGCAGGAAACCGTAGGGCATCTGAGAATGCATTAGCAGGCTCATTTCAAAAAGTTGGTTGGAGGCCCGGTACCTACAAATTGGGAAAACAGTCAGTCAAAATAAAGCAGCGAGGGGGTTAATGGATGCAGATTATCATGGCTAGGCAGCCAGCAGAGAGATGAAAGAAGAAATATCCACTGAAACGCTATTACTTCATCATAAAGAGGTCTGGCGAGCCACTTACTTTCTAAAGGGCTCCTTTAGCACAGCCGGACCCACGACATCTCAAATGCCTTCTGCTTCTGTAATAGAGCTGGCCTCAGGCAAAGATGACCCGGTAAATGGTTCAACAACAGAAGCAGCCCAGGCTGACTCAGAAACAAATGCCATCTGCAGCAGCGAACACACAAGGGCCAGTGAACAGGAAGATGCTTTCTAATATGAGGGGCATCATGGCAGCAGCACAGCTTCATTCCTGGGGTCTACGCAGCGGCATGGACACCCGGTGTAGAAACATCCCTAAGACGGACTGCCCATTTACAAGTCTATGTTTCGTATTCGACATTGTGCACTTACCCCTGTGTTTCATGTGTCAATCTTACTTCTCTCCCTACAGGACGACCCACCCCACACCCGCCATCCACATTTCTCTGCTTCCACGCACCCTCCTTCCATGTTTGTTTATTGATTTATAAAGCACACCGCACCCTTGGGTATCTGTAACCCCCTGTCTGACGTGTAACCCCCTGTGGAGTTCTCCTTTGCTTCCCAGGTAGACTTGGGCTTTAGAATTCACATACATGGACAGATGCTGCGGCCGGATATTTAGGCAAGCCCTTGCCTTTGTGGAGTGGCTACTGTCCACCTCTCGATGGGAAGGGTGTCATCCGAGCCACCCCCTGCTAAGAATACTCGCTGCCTTCCAGCAGACACGGCATGGGGAACCCCAAGAGTCCTCTCTTATATGGGATGCTGACACCCCTCCTGGAGCTGTGCACCAGTGGGTGCGCCCAGTTTACCAGTTGGCCTGACAGGGAGTTTTGGGGTACAGCTCTGCCAGAAGTGGAGTCCTTCTCGGCCTCTTCGCTTTCCTCTGCACTACCGCAGCCTCACAAAACACTCCCCTCCGATTACCACCAAACCCATTTCTGTACCCAACCTGCAATCATTTTAACAATTCACTCCACTTACAACTAGTTTGTTTTCAACCCTACGAACCCCACTAGGTACTACCCTACAAACACTACTCTTCCCTTCACCGATCACCACTCCCAACATTTCCCCTTCAATGCCACTTGCCACATTCCTTGCTCAGCCCTACGCCCCTACCACTTCCTCTCTACACCACCCTCTTCCGCTGCCACCAACACAGTGCTCACCTCACTCCCCACTATTCTAGCTCCCAGCCATACCGCATCCCTGCACTGCCTCCAGCACTAGGTTGGTTTATTTATTTGGATTTGTATAGCGCACATCTGCCCGGGGGCATCGTGGCGCTGAGAGTAGGCTTACTTGGTACATAGCATCCATGTTGCACAGGCTACAGCAGGTAAATGGTAGAGGGCGTTACTTGCACAACATTAGGTATAATACTTTAGTGAGGTCCTCTCATAGATGCACACGGTTAGAGCATACAGTGGAAATGGAGGAGGGGGGAGAGGGTTAGTTGAAGAGGGTGGTTTTGAGTAGACTGCGGTTCCCCTCCGCCTTGCAAAGCTCCTTCCTGTTCGCTGCCCCCGCCCCTCCCGTCCAATCTCTGATCGCTTGCACGCCCTGCACTGCCACTAACAATGAACATGCGTCTACCCAGCAGCAACCCCTTCTCCAGCTCATCCTGCACCACCTGCAGTGCTATAATCCCCCTCTGCGCTCCCGCATCACCACGCTGCACCACAAACACTGCACTGCTGCGCTCCACACAACACCATTGCCTGCTTGCCATCCAGAATCCTGCACTTCCACCCTACAGGTGTTTGCTTCTCATTATGGCAAGGATCTGAAAACCCTTGGGGGTCTCCAGTTACCGTGGACTACAATTCCCATGCTGCCTTGCTGTGGACCATAATGGCTAGGGATGACGGGAGTTAAACTGCTGGAGAGCGCAAGGCTGCAGGACGCATGCATTATGGCCACCTCCTTCATGCACTGCCACACACCCTGCCCTCCCCTCCACCTCTGCAGTGTCCGTCCGCCGTGGTACTTGGACAACCATCTCACCGTCCCTGACACCCCAGATCACTCATGTTCCAATATCATCCTCACCCAAAGCGCTGTGAAGCTGTGGCCATTTGAGATTAGCGCTGCACAGAAACACAAACACGTAGATACCACTCTCCCGTGCCACGCGCCCTTGCAGCCGGCTCTACACACTTGACACAGTGACAAAACGTTTCTTTTTTTTTTAGACTATGCTGAACAGTGTTTTTCCGTTACCTGGCAGAGACTAAATCCTGCGGGATTTGGGGTTTTGAGGCTTTGTGGATTATCTCGGCCCGCAGAAAATAATTGCACGCAGGGGCAAGGAGCAGAATCCACCAGGGCGGGGCCACCTTCTGAACTGCGTGGGTTTAGAGAACAATTGTGTGATGGGCGACTTCCCGCCAGAGCGCGAGGTCAGCAGGGCTGGGACAGGCACAGCGGCAGAGATAGAACTCTGATGGTGGTAGGGTTGGGACCGAGTCAGTGACCGGGCGGCTATTAAATGATTACACTCCTAAATGTGTGTTGACCCAATGTTTGTGCTGTTAACTATTCCACCATTACAGTACACACACAGATCACAGAGTGAATGTAGTCTGTTTAGTGAAAAAACAGAAGACTTTAGAGAGGCAGGTGGGGATTTACATTTTAGCGAGAGGAAAAGGTGCAGAGTGATGAGTCAAGACAGGGAAGCATTGGCCATGATCAGTGGTGGAAATGGAAAATAATTGGTGGAGGATTCAACAAGGGCTGGGCAGAGTTTGGGGGAGGGGAGTGCTGCCGAGAAGGCGGGGTTTAGGGGACCTCCGATCAAAGGAAATGTCCAAAATAATAGTCTAAAATGGCGCTATTTCCTTCATGCCGCTTCTTTTCCAAACTATATATCAATGTCCACTTTACACCATTTCCATGGCACTGGCGATGAGTTACTTCACTATGCCGATAATAGTTTTGACCAGTGTTGCTGAGTAAATAGTCTTTAAAATGCACATTTGGCATTCCATTTTATTAAAAAAATCTTCCGCTTAGGTACTATTCAAACAGGGTGATTTCAGTTCCCCATAAGCAACGTTTTCTTTTACTTGAACCACACCCGGCACAGCTCCTGCAGCTGCCCGCTGAAAGCAGTTGGGAAGCTGCATCGTGTGGACATCGACACAGATTATTTATTCACAAAATGTTTTTCGGATACCTGTATATTTATTTATGACAAATATGACAAATAAATAATCCAAGTCCATGTATCCGACAAACATAGCACAAATAAATAAATAAACCTGGTCGTGGCTGAGGACTGGGTCGTGGCTGAGGACTGTAACTTCCTCTGGTGACCCCTTCCACAGAGTCACCAGAGGAAGTTAGTTTGCTCGCGGGTGCGTTTTTTCCCCCCCAGCGCTGACTCTGGCCGTATCCCAAGATCCAGCCCAATCGCCAGCGCTGGCCATGATAGCATCATGATTTTATATAGCTCTTCATGGCATAGTCCTCCCGCTTTTAAGCGCTTTAATAACCTTTGTTACTGTTACCCAATTTACTTGCACTCAATGTATTGACTTTGGAAGGAGGAAAGGATGAGTGAGGCCTGAAGGTATTCGGACTCAGGGCACAGGACACCCACACATGCCGGAGGCTAGTGCTTAACATGTTCCTGAATTAGGTTTCTGGCTTACTATATTTTCTGGGAGGTAATCAATCTGCAGGTGGTTAGCTAAAGCCACTCACCCCCCTCTAGAAGACCCTTCACATTACACACTGCAAGAGGCTTTGGGCCTCATTCGGAGTTTGGCAGAGTAGTAGAAAAGTGGTAATTCTGTTACCGCCACTTTTTTGGGAAGTAACTGAATTACAGCTGTTTTTACCGCTTTACCAAACCAGTGTTTGGCGTTGACATGGAGGATTTACCTCCCAGTAAATCCTCCACTGTAATGTCAAAAATTGGTGCAATTAACATGGTGGAATTACCGCTCATGGTAATATCACCAAAATCCCTATGGACCCCAAAAATGGGGACTTACACTGCCTTACCATCACTTGCAATACCATGGTAACCCCACAGGACCAAATGGCGGTAATGGTAACTGATTCTGGTGGTAGATAAGTGGAATTCCCACCAATTGACCGCCAAAGTCGGACTGAAGCCCTTTGTCCAGCCAGCACTCCTAGGTTAAATTGGAGAGCCCGTCTCTCGCATGCGCAGGTGGGCCCGGCGGCTACTAACCAGAGCCAGTACAGCATTCATTGCTGCCACGAAGAGCAGCAAAGTAGTTCACCTTATAAAGAACCCGCCAGAGCAGAAAGCTGTCCCCACCCAGACAGCTGAGAGACCGCTCTAGCAAGAGGCTTTGGGCCTCATTACGAATTTGGTATTATTTCAAGAGTCAATACCACCAAACTCCAATACCGTAACAAACCCTTCATAATTGCAGTAAATCCGACAGATTACACATGACAGATTGGCAGTGTAATCCCCATGCATGGACTCCACTGGACGATTTAACACAGAAATCCTCCATTTTCTGGGATGCAGGGTGGCAGTAAAACGGTAATAAATCAGTTACTGCCACTTGTTGCCACACCCTCATACTAGTAATGAAGTGGTTGGCTTTGCTTTGCCCAGTGCTAGCCTGACTCCCCACTCCAGGGCAGTCCCCAGGGAACCTATCCATAGAAACTACTACTGACCTGAATTAGGGGCGATTCAACGTTGCCGGGGTCACCTTAGTTTTGAAGAATGCCACACCCCCATATGGCCTAAAACATGTGCAAGTGTCCAGCAGGGGCTCTGGCCAGGCGACCCCAGGGCAGTCAGGTAGTTATGATACCCCGTCCCTATTTGTAAAAGTAGTGTCCATTGCGCTAGCAGTAGAGGAAACACTACGTCTAGCGCGAGGGCTTCTCATGCTAGAAATACAACAATACACAGGTCTACGCCAGGCAGCCTTCTTGCTAGAAATCCCGCACATTACAAATATAAAATAAATAGTATTACTTGCAGTGCAAATGCCAGCTTGCACTTCAAATGTAAATATACGTATGTTTTTGTATTACAAGAGATTTCTAGACCCAAGCCTTTCCACCCCATCAAGATTACTGTTGCTAATTTTCAGTTCAGGTGGACCTTCTGCTTGAATTAGTATTGTTCTATTTGTACTGTAAGACCTGCATGCGCTAGCCAGGCCTGTTGGCTGCAGAAATAGTAACATTGGGGGCATTGCAAATAGTATGTTTACTATTTCTATCCCACAGGTCGAGTTTGTTGTGCGAGAGCAGATGGTCCGGGGTCATTGCGCCATCAATTTCATGATTCGCTTGATTTTTTCATAAGCTGGCCTGAAAATATGGGCAGGTCACATTTTGCAAAGGTCAGCTGTTCCTACCCACTCCAGGACTTTTGCGCCTGAACAAGGAAGGACACCAGACCACCAGCTATCTTTTCCTACAATTTACTTTCTGTCAACACTCTTTGCCTCTTTTTACAACTTTGAGGACTTCTTTGTAGGTTTGAAGGTCTATAGGTATAGCTGTCTCCAAGCGCCGTAGTTCAGCCTGCGCGCATCAGCAGAAGTGGTTGCTTAGCCAAGGGATTGCATTTGGAGTTCCACTATATTGCTTGGTTGGTGATTTTGCCTTGTTTTAAGCCTGGTCAGATGATTCGAGAAATCCAAGCTCCAAAAACTACCAACACACCTTTCCCCCCAACACCCAACTGCACCTCCTTCTACCTTGGCCACCAGTACTTCCCATCCTCCAACTCTGCAATGCCACTTACCTTTCACAACTTCCCATTCTGTGCGGTTTCCAACCCAGCACTCCACTTCAGAGTCCCGAGCGCTTTTCCTACCCACGCGGCCACTAGCCCTGCTCTCCTTTGAGGCCACCTGTGCTTAAATTGTAAAAGCAGAAGTGCCAGGGCTCAGATAGTTTCTAGCATACCCATGACAAAACAGGATGGGTAGTTTTCTGCTAACTGTTGCCATGGCCCACGGCGGCTCCCTCCGTGCCAACATGCATGGGATTAAAGCTGCAACTCCCACTGGCTCATTGGGGTTAATGGAGGTACTGACTACGGCCGATGTGTGATTTAAAAATTCCATCAACATTACATAAAATAACATACTCGCTGTGTCTTGATATGAGATACTCGTGTCTTGATATGAGACAAATGTTTAAGTGTGCCTTTAAACACAATCATTGTTAACAATTTTGTTCTGATTTTATAGGTGCTTCTTAAGTGACAATTAAAATAATAAAGTTGCCAAAACAAATATTAATTGAACTGAGTCTGAGACGATAAGTTGCAGGGCTCGGAAATAAGTGCCAGGGATGAGCCCTGGCAAGCACCCCCACAAATTAGGCACTGGTGGCCAACAAGCCTTTAACATTAATCCTTAGCTCTTGCATTGCACTAGACGACCCTGCAACTGCTCAAGTATCCACCCTGTGCCTCACAGCAGTAAGGCAACAATATTCTGACACAACACAGCAGGTCATCAGTAAAAAAAAAAAAAAATAATTTAAAAAAAACATTCAAAACAAAAAATCATCACCAGAAAAAAAATTATTCCATTTACCCGCCCATAAGTAAAATATAGTGGAAAATGTTTTTAGTCACTTTGAGTTCATAGTCACTGTGGGATCTAACCCAAGGCGGAGACGAGAATCCCGGGGGAGGGTGGACGCCTTCAAATGCTAGATTAACTACCAACCCAATTGGACTACAGCCGGGTCAATCACATGATGTCAGCTCAGTGCCCAATGGAGGCCAGCAAGGCATCACTGGTGGTCACGTGCCAATCAGTGGCTCCCAGAGGCGGACAGCGCGGGAGCAGAGCCATTAAAGACAGAGTGGACTCGTGATGTCCACGTTGAATTACAAACCTGGCAGTCAGCTGGTTGGAATCGCTGGGGCTGGTGGCACGCTCCCCCCTCCTGGCATTCTGCGAAGACCCCCGGGTGTCTGCAAAAAATTACAGGAGAGATGGTTCAGAGATTCCCCCGCCAAAAGATGAGAAAGAGCTGTAAAGCAAGGATATGGAAAGGGGACTGTGGGCAACAGTGGTAAGTGACAGGAAGACGCAGCAGTGGTGTGAGTGTACAAGGCATGGGGCAGTATTGCACCAGCAGATGTTCTCACAAGTCACCAGCAACGAGTGGTGCTCCCAAATGCCCTGCAGCGTACTAACTGCAGCCCCCTTTTTGCTCCGGAAATCTGCACCCCGACACTGGTCTACTAGTCTTAATAAATTCCAGGACTCCAGTCTAAAATCCCATCATTTTTTTCCACGTAGCCGGGTAGTGATTTCTGGTGGTTTTAGGTTTCCCTCTTCCCGTACACATACCATGTTAAAAACTGATGGTTGGACAGCTTTCGGCTGGCTTATTAATTGGCCCTCTAGATCGGCTGGGAGCTGCCTTGAACCCCATCATGCAAGAGCTCGGTGTTCGGAATTTACTTTCGTCATTTCTTTCCACTCTGTACATAGCCTTTCCCCAATTCTAACTTGTCTTTTTGCACTCTCTTCCAGTTTGTTGCTTTTGGGGTGCACCGGTCTTGCCTTGTGGGTTCTTGAAGCTTCACTCGCTAAAGCCTACTCGTGGACTTGGGTGGTACTGCTCCCAGTTGCCCAGACTTCCCCGTTGATCCACTCGTTCATTTTGTCATTTGTTATAGCGCCTTTCACCATAATTATGGTCCCAACACGCTTTTGGTTGAACGCTCTCAGATGGACCGGGGTCCAGAAATGTGGGAAAGGTTTTGCAGGTGATAATATGCGTGTGTGCATTTCAGCCATTATACCTGGGTATAATGCGAGGGTGGCCAAGACCCTGCTAGTCACCCATGTCTAAATGGAATTTGTATGGACGCCGCAGAGGAATACTATGGATTAAGGAGGGGATTGTATATAAGGCAATCGAGAGTGGGATGGGGACCCCTCAAAGGTTGCGGTGGGAAGACTACCAGGGTGGAATTCGAGCTAGTCTTACTCCAGAGGGGGGTGGCGGCAGTTGAGGGGGCCCCAATTTCTTTACCCTCCCCAAGTGTTTGTACTTGAGTAGTACCACCTTGTATCCCTGGAAAAACACATGCCTGCCAGTCTGGTTTCTTTCATTTCAGGCAAACGCAAGGCCCAGAGACCCGGGTGTCCCAGCCACAGGAGTGAACAGCCTCCAACATTCGTAGGATTCTCTGCGTTGATAGAGAGAGAGGGAAACCAGGCGAGCAGAGGGACAGAAGAGCCGCACAGGCACGATAAACACTGCACCTCACTAAGAGTTAGTGGCAAGTTACGCATCTCAGCAGCGGAGACAGAGGACCCTCTGAGACACTTATATTTCTGCACCTTAGAGCAGTTTACCACCAAAGAAATCCCCCAAACTTATCAAAGAATGTGCTGAAACACGGCAAACAAACATGAACTAGTCTATATACACAGATGTGGGCTACCATTTTTCCAACACAGATGTTTAAATACTGACCCATGCAACAGCTTCCGGGAGCATAACAGCATCAGCTTGGTCTGGGAGAGAAATCCAATGGGAGACTGAGGGAGCGGATAAGAAGGGGGACAGGAAACAGAAGGTGTGAATTATTCACTTGAGGTCAGAGGAGAAGGAGGTGGCGGGTCAAGAGACACGCAGGAGGAAGGACAATGGATTGGAGTGTGGTGGTGATTGAGTGAAAAGGTGAGATGTTCATTGGTGTGAGCAAGTGGTACTGTGTGGTGAGTGGCCGTGCTAGGTGGGCGACAGAGTAGTAGAGAAAGTGTAGAAAGTGAGGGGAAGTGATTGAGGGAATGAAATGAGGCTGACTGAGAAGAAATTAGGATGGAGAGCGTAGCAGAGTGATGACGGCCGAGTAGTAGTGTGGAGAGGGGAGAGTAGTAGAGTGGGGAAAGTGGTAGGAAGAAGTAACTCTGAAGGAGGTAAGACGGTTGGAGAGTGAGACATTGGAGGAACAGAAGAGAAAAAAGTAGGATGGGTGAAATAAGTAGATGGGTGGAGTGTGACGGCAGAGAGTAGTGAGGGGAAGACAGTCATAAGGGATAGGTAGCAGAACTTCAAGGCACGAGAGGAGGGAGATTGAGTCAGAACCAGAAGACAGGCCTTCTCTGTCTAGGCCCCAAAACTCTGGAACCTCCTCCCAATCAACATCTGACTTTCTCCCTCGCTTCTACATTTCATGAAGGAGTTGAAGACCCTCCTCTTTAAGGGATGGCTCCTCTGCAACACCTAGGCCCATACACTGTCCACTCCCCACAATAGCAGAGACTGGGAGATCTGATCCTCACTGTTTCCTGCCCTGTTACATCCTGATGCATGTCCGGCAATTGCCCTCCCCACCCCTTCCCTGTGTGTAAATCCTCACTCCCTTGTATCTCTGCTTCCTAACCTTGTTCTTCTCTCTATGATTGTAAAGCACGCTGTTGCTTCCCGCAGCTAGCTCCGTAAGAGTAAACACCCTCGTGATGATAATAATGGCGAGTCAGGAGAGAGCATCTGGATGGCACACCCCAACAACCCCTTTCGAGCATACGTGGAGTTAGTATAGGCCCAGATTGGAAAGACCCAGAGGGACTTTAGATGGATAGAGCAAATTGACTTTAGGCCCTTATTAAAAGCCAGCTAGGAAATAGACCAGAGGGAACAAAAAACGCTAGCTACCCCGTGGATAAGGACGCCATGGGCTAAGGTGGAAAACGCTCAGCGAAGACAAGAGGGTGAGGGATGGCCCCAGCGCCCGGTCTCATTTTCAATAAAAACCCTTGAACTGTCTCTGGGAGGTGGAGTGTTCTTTGGAGCACCAATGACAATGGCTAGACACAGGGTATCAATTCCATAGAAACTAAACGCGGACAGACTCGGGACGTGTGCAGCCGCGCTGCTCCTGCTGCGCTCAAGATCTGAATGTCCTGGCCCTGATTTCACACACGTCCCCCTAATCCTTCGGACATCTCACCCCTGGGAACCCTCTTCCCACGCACGTGGCTGTCTAATCCACCCTCCCGGAGGAGGGATGCAAGTGCATTTCTACGCACTTCAGATCCTCTGTATAGCTGGAGTCTTTGACAAGGCCATGCAATTAATTGTGCCAATTTGGCTACTTATGCGAGTAATTACTAACAAGATTCTGGCCACACCATTGCGTTAACCCATCACCAACCCACTCTCTGCCACCAAACTGAAACCCGCACACACAGGGCAGGCCGGGATTGTTGGCTGAGACAATGGGGCGCAGAGTGCGTTGTGGTGTTTCTTGGGGGTGCCCATGAAGGAGCACAGTGGGAGGGGGTCCCTCAAAGGGAGGGATTAGTCTTCATGGGTGCAGCAGCACGCGAGATGTGTCTTTTTCAAGGAATGACTTGTAACCGTGGAAGGAGTGATATGTGGGGCGGGGGAGGAGGGGGTCACTCTAAGGCTGGTTCGTATGTGGGAGGTGCATGGACGGGACAGTGGGAGCTGGCCCTCTCAGGGTTAATCTCCATTGCTGGAGCAGGGTGAGAGGTGGTGTCTTCTGTGGCATTTTGCATGGGCATGGCAGTGTGTTGGGTGGATCCTCAGATCACGGCGGCTCCCTTTCACAGAGTGGTTGTGTGATGTGCTATGGGAGTGCTATTTTCAGGGTAGACTTGGTTGCTATGGATGTCTAAAGTTGGAAGTCAGTCTCTCCGAGGTTGGATCTCGTGGGTGGAGCAAAAGGTGCAGTGGTTGGTTCTCACAGCTGGCGTTGACTTCTTACCCGACATGGTGATTACATTCCTTGGTTCCCTCTCTGGAGCCGAGAAGTTTCTGAGGCTGCTGGACTTCATGACATTATCCTGCTCCAAAACAAAAGACACCTGTGAGGCCGATAAGAAATCGAGGAGGCTGAGGGAATCTAATGCGTCACGATGCAATACTTGGGGGCAGGGTCTCGTGTAGCCTCAAACAACAAGTAGGGAAAGAAGACGCAGTGTCTGTGTACTTGAAGGAGCCGTCTCAGAGGGAAGCCATTTTTCGTACGAGCAATGAAACATAAAACAGAATGTTAATTTACATTGCTCGGTGCACCATACAAATCCTGTTACTTGTTTTATGCACCCAATTAAAAACATTGTAAAACAGTACTTAAATGGCAATACTTTAATGTAATGTGTTGCAAATATCAATGTATTCTCTTATGATTTTCCTTCTATGTTGTATAACCGAATTCCAAATGTCTAATTGATGTGGGTCGCCTAAGCATAGCTGATAGCGGCATCTACTGGCGAAGAGCAGTATTGCCACTCATCCTTTCAGTTAAATTAATTCAGGAATAAATGTGGTCACAGAAGTCTGTTGGGAGAGCCTGGCAGAGCCCTGGCTCATGGGCAATATTTGGAGACTGAAGGGGCTAAGCCTTGGCTAGCTCCAGCTCACTTATAGCCCTGCGGTGAGAGAACTGAGGAAATGTGTCAGGAAGAACCATTTAGTCCAGCAAGAAATATAGCTAACGGCCATGGCGCACTATTCGCTAGAGATTTAAAGAGACATGATATTATATTTATAACGCGCTTGTACACAACTGTTTCTAGGCACGACAAGACAAGGAGGGTGAAAACAGAGGGAGGACAAAAGAACAAGTTACTCTCTTACCTGGTAACGTTCTTTCGATGGGATGGTCCAACGACGTATTCCATATCTATGACAGTAATCATCACAGCTGTGCTGCTTCGGAAAATCTTTCGGCGTCTGCATCCTGCGTCGATGACGTCGATACGCCGTCCTCGAGGGCTTCCGTCGAGCCAACGTCACCGGATGTTATAAGCAGGACGCACAACGTCCGTAGCCTCAGTTGTAGTTTTTTCCCCAGAACATGTGGCACCAAACCACTGCCAGTATGACCACAGAAAGACTTGCGGAAACGTAAGCTGCGATCGCATAAGAAATTCTGTAGCAGGGCAGGTAGGGAGGGAGTGATATAGAATACGTCGTCGGACCATCCCATCGAAAGAACGTTACCAGGTAAGAGAGTAACTTGTTCTTCGAGGGGATTGGGTCCTCCGACGTATTCCATATCTATGACAGACTCCCAAAGCAGTACCAACATATGGAGGAGGGAAACAGAATTTAGAATATAGAAATTTAGACTGCCCAATCAAATTGCAGAATAAAGGACCGCCTTGCCAAAGGCCAGAGCCTGCCCATGGATAGAATCTAGGGAGTAGTGTCTTACGAATGTCTGGACCGAAACCCACATGGCTGCTTCACAGATGCTACGAATAGGAACACCTCTCTGCAGGGCAGTAGAGGCAGCCATACCCCTAGTAGAATGGGCCCGTAAGCCTACCGGAGGGTCCTTACCCGCCAAGCGGTAACATTCAGAAATTGCCAAGATAATCCATCTAGACAAAGTCTGCTTAGTAACAGCTTGTCCCAACCGCCTGCCGGCGTAACCAATAAAGAGCTGATCATCCACTCTCACCCGGAACATGCGTGAAATGTAGAAACTCAAAGCTCTCCTAGGATCCAACCTATGGAGCCTCTCCTCTTTCTTACCAGGATGTGGATGATAAAATGCCGGAAGAACAACCTTCTGGCTTAAATTAAATTCTGACACCACCTTCGGAAGGAAAGGACGACGAACTCTAAGGACAACCCTGTCCTTATGAAACACAGTAAAGGGTGGCTTAACTGAAAGTGCCTGCAACTCACTCACTCAGCGAGCGAGTTGACCACAACTAAAAATACAGTTTTAAGGGTTAACAGTCTCAAAGGAAAAGAATGTAAAGGCTCAAACAGAGCTCCCATGAGGAATTTCAGAACAAGGTTCAAATCCCAACCAGGCACCTGGAAAAGTGACGGAGGAAACACATTAGTGAGTCCTTTGAGAAACTGAGAAATTAAAGGAATTAAAATAAGAACACTCCTCAGACGAGCACTTAAATATGGACAGTGCCGCCAGGTAACCTTTAATAGTGCCCACTTGCAGGCCCTTGTGGGCTAACAAAAGCAAAAAAAAAGACAGAACCACAGGAATGTCACATGAAAAAGGATCCACATTCTGAACCCTGCACCAGTCGCAGAACTTTCTCCAACGGCAAAGGGACTTTGTTGCCGGCCGTCTGGCCGAAAGCAACACCTCCATCACGTCTTCAGGGAGGTCCCAATCCTTATACCTCAACCTTTCAGAAGCCAAGCTTGAAGGTTGAGGGATCTGACCTCTGGATGGAGAACCTGACCCCTCCCTCCCGTGAGAGCAGATCGTCTCGGTAGGGAAGACGACTTGGAGGGCAGATGGATGAGTCGAGAAGGTCTGGGTACCACGTCCTCGGGGCCCATGCCGGAGCAATGAGGATCATCCGGGAACCGAACCTCCGTAACCTCCGCAGCACTTGCAGCAGTGGGAAGGACCACTCCACCACAAACGCGTCTCCTAAGGCTCCTTTTGGAGGACAATCCAGCGATCAGAACCTTTCGCACTTCCGGTTGACACTGGAGGCGAAGAGATCCACCTGAAGGGTCCCCCAAAGGGCGAAGATATCCAGGAGAATCTCCCGAGCCAGCTCCCACTCGTGAGAAATTGCGCTCTGCCTGCTCAGAGCGTCTGCCGTCTCGTTTTCGTCTCCAGCCAGATGAACTGCCGAGATCGAAACTTCCTGCTGGATGGCCCCGAACCAGAGCTGCATCGCCTCCCTGCACAGAGAAAGTGACCCTGCCCCCCCTTTCGTTGAGATAGTGCATGGCCACTGTGTTGCCCGTCAGAATCCGGACATTCTTTCCTCACACAGTCGGCAGAAAAGCCTTCAGGGCAAGCCTGACGGCCCTCCGCTCCAACAGATTCATATGGAGTCTGGACTCCGGAGACCAACGACCGCTGACTGTAAACTCGTTGGCATGAGCTCCCCATCCCGTGAGGGATGCGTCTGTCACGATAGTCACCTCTGGCCAGGGTAGCCAAAATTGAGCCCCCTTCACCAGATTGCCTTCGACGGCCCACCACAGAAGGTCCTGGGCGACCGAGGGCGGCACCTGAACGGGTCCGACATCCTGCCGGAGGACTGCGACCACTGCATCTTGAGGGCCCACTGCAGAGACCTCATCCACAACCTGGCCTCCAGCACCAAAAGAATGCAGGATGCCATGAGGCCGAGCAACCTCAAGAACTAACACCGGGAGAGTCTGGGCGTGTTGAAACTTGTGCACCATCTGCTGAATGTGATGAGCCCTCACCCGGGGAGGAAAACACTGCCCCAGGGATGTGTCGAGCACTGCTCCGATGTACTGGAGCCGCTGTGTTGGCGTCAAGTGGGGCTTCTTTAAGTTGAGGGAGAAGCCCAGCTTGTGAAGGGAGTGGCAGATGACGGACAGATGATCCAGGACTTGCTCGGGAGAGCGCGCCCTGTTCAACCAATCGTCCAGGTATGGGCAGACGTGAATCCCCCCTTTCCTGAGATACGCTGCCACCACCACCACCACCATGAGCTTGGTGAAGACCCTTGGGGCGGTGGTCAATCCGAACGGCAGGACCCAAAACTGAAAGTGCGATTCGTCAACCGCAAACCTCAGGTACTTCTTGTGCTTTGGTTGGATCGGCACATGAAAATAAGCGTCCTTGAGGTCGAGACACACCAACCAGTCCTGAAGTTGAAGGGCCTGGAGGACTTGAGAAAGAGTAACCATCTTGAACTTGTCCTTCCTGAGGAGTTTGTTCAAACCGCCCAAGTCCATGATGGGTCTCAATCCCCAGTCTTTCTTCGGAATCAAAAAATATGGGGAATACCATCCCTTGTTCCTTTCCGCTACAGGCACCAGTTCTATGGCGCCTTTCTCCAGCAGGGATTGAATTTCCTGCGCAAGGAGCGGATCTGGAGTCTTCAAAGAGAGATTCCCTGGTGGATGGTAATGAGGCCTCTGCCGGAAAGAAAGACAGTAGCCGTGGGCTATGATCTCCAGAACCCACAAATCTGAAGTAATGGCCGCCACTCTACAAGATGCTGTGCCAGCCTTCCCCCAACCGGCAAACCATGGGACATGGCCTCATGACTGAGCTGAAGCAGCTGCGGCAGTGCCTGAGGGCAAAGAGGCAACTGCCCAAGCGGCCTTGGCACCTAGAGTACCTTGTTTTCCACCTCTGGCACTCCTATGGTGGCCCCTTTGACTAGCAGCTCCTCTCGATTTACTAAAGGATGAGTAATATCGAAAGCAACCTCCCCTCCATTGCTGTCCACTAGGACGAAAAGGCGGAGGTTGGCGAACTGCAGCGCTCAACGACTTCGCTGCAGCTTTGGAGGTCTGCAACCTCTCAAGGCTCTCGTCAGCCTTGCTGCCAAAAAGATGTTCATCATCAAGGGGCATGTTGAGGAGCCCAGCTTACACATCAAGAGCAAACCCAGACTTCTGCAACCACGCAAACCTGCGTATTACGGTGCTCGCTGCCATGGACCGGCTGACAAAATCAACCATGTCCAGACCCGACTGAACGGACGCACACATGGCATCCTTGCCATCCTGCACGATAGCAAGAAAACCATCCCGTTCCTCCCCTTCGAGAATATGATCAGCCGCTAAGGAGATACAATTCCACAGAGTGTGCGTTGAATGAGACAAGGCACATACGGAGTTGGCTGCTTGAAGCGCCATACCCCCTGAAGAAAACTCCTTCGCCCAGCCGTCAAAACGTTTGTCGTCCCTATCAGGAGGGATGGTAGGGTACGACACCTGCTTTGCGGGGGCTGTAGCCGCCTGCACCACAAAACTCTCTGGAGTGGGGTGCGTGGTCAAGTAGCAGGTGTCGCCACTGGCTGGGCGATACTTCTTCGGCAAGGACTTGCTCAGTGCCGGGAGACTCTCCGGAGAAGTCCAAGCCGCAGCCACCCTTCTCTGCAAGGCCATATGGAATGGCAGTACCGGGTCAGTTGGTGGACCTTGGTCGAGGATATCAGTCAGGTCATCCTGCTGAAAATCCCCAGGGGGAGCAGACCACCCCAGGTAATCCGTGACCCTCGACATCAGGCGCCAGTATGAGGACTCGGCATGCGTGCCAGGCTCAGGCATACCAACCTCCACCTTTGGAGAGATGTCCAGCCCACTGGCGACTGACGCAGGTCCTCAAGTTGGCTATGACCAGAGAAGAGCCCATCAGGAACCTCTGCAGGAACCTCACCTTCCTCAGACCCCTCATCCACCTCAGAAATATAATCCAGAGGCTGGAAAGAGGGTACAGAAAAAGGAACAAAGACATGTTTTGCCTTGGCCAGAGCCTTTCTAGGGGGTTCCACCGTGCCACGGGGTAACTCCGACAAAGCCGCCTCGAAAGGCGATGAGGGCGTAGATGGAATCGGCGTCGATGTTGAGCGTGGCGTCGACACAGGTTCCAGGGCGGAGCCCCGAGCGTGTCTCTCGACAGCCTGGGTGCCGATGGCGTTGACGACTTCCTCAGAGGCGGAGCCCCAAGAGAGTCCGTCGACGACCTCGGCGCCGCAGGCGTCGATGTCTTCTTCGAAGACTTCATAGGTTCTCGCGGTCTCGATGGCGTCGAGGACCGGGACCTGGAACGGGCATGTCTAGAGTGACCATCCTTGTCTGACCAGGACCTCGAAGGCACCCTGTGGTTGCGACGACCGCTCGAGCCCGAAGGCATATGAGCAGCATCTCTAGAACGGTCACGGCCGGCGTCTTTCAACGGCGCGGACGGACCAGAGCCCTGCGATTGGAAAATCGCCAACATCTCCTTTCGGAAGGAATCCCATTCCTCAGGAGTGGAATGCTTGTTGGGAAAAGCAACCCGCCAATGGGCGGAGTCCTCGGACGAGGAGGGCGACCTGTGACGGCGCTTCCTGGAGTGCCTCGAAGAGGCAGAGGAATGGCGGGACCGACTCCCAGATCGAGAACCCCCGGACTCACGACGATGATGCGGAGAGTCGCCCCTCGAATCATCCATCGAAGGACCAGTGGAACGCGACTTCCGGGGCTTGGCCACCTTACTGACCGACAGCTTCTTCTTACGCTCCCGCAAGGCCTTCGATGTGAGCGACTGGCAGTCGACACAGTCATCCGTATCGTGGTCCTCCTCGAGGCACCAGAGGCAAGCGTCGTGCGTGTCCGTCAGTGACATCCTGGACCCGCACACCCGACACTTCTTAAAACCGGACCGCGGGGTGGAAGAAGCCGAAGACATCATGCAATATCGCAAGGAAGAAACTGGTTCGAAGAACCGAAAGAACAGGATTCAGTAGAATCGAGGCGCGCCGAGATCTTCGAAGTGAACACGTTCGCGGAAAAAACGGAACTGAGGCTACGGGCGCCGTGCGCCCTACTTATAACATCCGGTGACGTCGGCTCGACGGAGGCCCTCGAGGACGGCGTATCGACGTCATCGACGCAGAACGATTTTCCGAAGCAGCACAGCTATGGCGATTACTGTCATAGATATGGAATACGTCGGAGGACCCAATCCCCTCGAAACAATGATCTTACTAGGCCTTGTGTCATTCAGATCACGTATGTGCAGGGAAGTGGCAGGGCAGAAGTGCCGGGGGGGAGGGGAGTGCAGCCAGCTGGTGGCTCATAAGTGCAGAGAGAAGGGACTGTAGTGTTGCAAATACAGACCGTAAATGCTGGGGGAGCCAGAGGCAGTGCCAGGGCAATTGGACAAGCAGGAGTCTGGGCCCAAGTTCAGAGGGTGACCAGTGCGCGGAGCAGTCGGGACTTCAGCCGGGGAGAGGAAGAGGGCAAACAATCAAAAAGGAAGGTCTTGAGTTTATTCCGGAACCGGGAGGTGGTTCTGCTCAAGTTTGAGAGAGGCAGGTCTGTTCCAGAGGGAGGCCCGAGCCGAAGACGAGAGGCCTGATGGACAACGAGAGGGAAGCTCAAGTTTTCCATAATGGCACTACACACCTTAGTTGAAAGCTAGCCATCTATCCTTTTATGTTGTTTATTGCTTCCCCTTGTTCCTTTGCAGGGCGTAAAGAGGGGAGTGTTTGGGGGTATTAAAGGGAACCTAATACTAGGTTTGCTCTCTCCTAACCCCAAAGCAACCCCAAACTGCCAATAAAATAACAGTAATAGAGAATGCAACCCCCGCCCCCTTCTGTCACATCAGTGGATTATGATTTCAATATTCCTCTGCCAGGAAGTCACAGCAGAACTATAAAGCATTCATAAAGGAAAAATGTACATACACAAATGTATAATGTTAACTAACTTTAGCATGCACCACAAGCGTTGCTGTGGCGGCAGTCTATATTGATGCTTTGTCCTCATGGAACCACAGGAGGACAAGCAACAGCCCCAGGCCCACCTTTCCTCTTCCCGAGTCAACACTTATCGCCAGATAGGGCGAACACCTGAACCGATCTTACCCGGGAGGACAGCGCCACAGTTCCAGAAGAGGGGCTCTCTTTGTTCTGAGATGTCCCATTCACTACCAAGGATTTAACAGTCAGGGTTTTGGGCATTTTCCTGCCATCCAGAGTCCGACTTCTTTCGGTGGTGTCCACTGTGTCCACACTAGTTATGAAAGAAAAGAAGAATCGGGAATAAGGAAATGACAAGATGATTACCAAAGGCAGCCCAGCCTTCTTACAAAACCCCTTTTACAGTCCAGCATTGGCCTCTGAAAAGGCCTACTGTAAAGAGGTCAGCACGGGTGCACTGGCCTATACAGAACCCTGGAGATTTCCCGGTAGGCCTCTGCGCCCGGCACCTCTTTTTCATGGTAACCTATTTTATTTTCAAATGTTCTCATAGGAAAGGGGCTGGGCTTGCTGAAAACGTGTAATATGGGGGTATGCAGTAATAAAACTGTGGCAAAAATGTTGCCTTTACAACAAAATCACAGCAAAAATGCTGTGGTTTGACCCAGTAAAGGTGTACCCCATTAAACCACTTAAGGCGAGCGGGGGTTGCAGGGGTGTCCCCCACTCCCCTTAAATGGTATGATGGGTCTGGGGGTTGCGGGGGTATCCCCTGCATCCTTTACATGTATTGCAGCGGCAAAACCACAGCCTTTTTGCTGTGATTTTTTGTGTAAACTGCCATTTTTGCCACGATTTTAACACATGGAACCAATATGGGGCCACTTTGAACATTATTTCCAGGGCCTCTTTTGGTTCCCGGTCCCCCCAGGAGGTCAGTCTCATTGCCCATTCAACTGTTGTCTGCTCTTTGGGCCACAGGTCGCTTCTAGGCCTCGCCACCATTGCTCCTCAGCCACTTACCCCAGCCGCTGGGCCTGCTGCTGCTGGAGCTCGGACCTCAGCCCCTGCACCTCCTGCTGCACCTGTTCCAGCTGCTCCCTGGCCGCCGCCAGCTGCTCCTCGGCCTCCTGCTTGAAGTCATCAGCCACTGCCACAGCAGTCTGCAGGTCTGACTGAAACTGGCGCCACTCTGCTGCGTCGGCCTGCAGGGCAAGAGGATGGAGGCTGGGTTAATGGGGATAGCATGGGCCATTTAGGGGTTCGATTGCTCAGTGTATACAAGCGTTTGCTTCAAGAGCATGTGCTCAACACGCAGATTCAGTTTTAATTCCAGAGGATTTCTCGTAATCCAAATCCTAAAGTCAGTAAATGAGGTCCACAATTTTCACAATGACACCACACAATTCCAAGGGACAGTTCAGTTAGTGATCCAATTCGCAATATCAATCCTACTGCTATCACTGCCATAGAGACGCAACAAGTTGTTTAGTAATTGGCGATTTTTCGCTTGAAAAGGTTAGAAAAGATAGAAGTGTGTGCTATCTTGATTACTGACTGCTGGCATTTCAAGTTCAAGGGACCAGTGCAAAACCAAGGGCGTTAGAGACATGGATTATGACATAAGTCATTTATAACACACCTATACACAAGTGTTTCTAGGCAAGACAAGACCAGGGAGGGAAGACAGAGGCAGGACATACACAAACTATCTTACTAGGCCTTGTGTCATTACGATTGTGCAAGTGCGAAACGCAAGTGCAAGGGGACAGGGTGAAGGGGGATGTGCCAGGGAGGGGCAAAAGGTAAGTGCAATCAGGGCAGCAGTGCTCTGAGTGCAGTCAGAGCAGCACAGCTCTGGGTAAGTGCAAGGAGCCAGGGGACTGTAGATGTTACAGTTGCAGCCCCTAAATGCACGGTGAGCCCGGAGGCCGCTGCAGGGTAGACTGATCATGGAGGAGCCTGGAACCCAGTGAGACTTTAAGGGTAGCCAGGCCACCAGTCTGCACAGCTGACAGGTAGGTCTGCAGGAGAGAGAGAGAAAGCAGAGGCGAAAAGGAAGGTCTTGAGCTGCTTCCGGAACTTCAGGTGGTCCGACTCAAGTTTGAGAGGGGCAGGGAGGCCATTCCAGAGGGAGGCACCTGCAGAGAGATCTATCCCCCACTCTCTGCCTGGAGAAGTGTCTGATCCTCAGAGAGTTTGAGGAGGCTGAGCGAAGGGCTTGAGAAGGAAGGGGTTTTGGAAGAAAGAGCTGGATGGATGTAGTGCAGGCCCTGGCCCCAGAAAGCCTTGTGGACGATGCAGAGGGTCTTGAACTTGATCCTTGCAGCCACTGGGAGCCAGTGGAGATTTCAGGGCTGCAGAGATACGGACCCTGGGTTTGAGGTAAAGGACAAGTCTTGCAGTCCTGTTCTGGATTAGCTGCATAGGGCGGAGAGAGTAGAGGAAGGCAGATTGAGAAAGAGGCTTTTGCAGTAGTCCAGCCTAGAGAGAACCACGGCTCTGGAGACAGTGAGCTTCTGGGGGTAGTGGGCCTTCTCGGCAAGGTCTGATGTGAGGAGAGAAGGAGAGAGTGGAGTCGAAGATGACACCAAGGTTTTTGGCCTCACAGGAAGTCGAAGGAAGAGGGCTCAAGGAGGGCAGCCAGTCTGAGGGAGGGAAAGCGGGAGCAGGTGTCCCAATGGGAAGGATCTCAGTAGATTGTTGGAGGTACACTAATCCTGAACCACGGATAGACAGTCGGGAATGAGTGAGAGGAGAGGGGGCTGAGGAGAGCCTGAAAGAGAGGTGCATGTCATCCACATAACACTAAGTTATAGGAGAAGGTAGAAATGAGGTGGGCCAAAGGAGCCAAGTAGACATTGAAGAGCCAGGGTGAGAGGTTAGAGCCATGGGGAACACCACATGTGGAGAGAGAGGTGGTGGAGAGAAGGACCCAAGTTGGGCCTAGGGGGGTCAGTCCAGGAAGGAAGGACGACAACCACTCCAGGGCCTGATCTGCGATGCCCTGGTTCTCACAGAGTCGATTGATCAGGATGGCGTGATTGACTGTGTCAAAAGCAGAGTAAAGGTCAATTAGGATGAGGACAGATGGAAGGCTTGAATCGAGATTAGTGAGCAGATCTTCACAGGTGTTCCATGTAAATATAGGCAACCTTACAAATCATGCAATCTTCCCATACTATGGAGTAACATACCAACACATCTTATTGGCCCCGTCTTCTGCACTTCAGAAAGGAACGGTAGGCCCAGCACTCCTCAAGGACCACTCCATACATGCCAACGCGATACATTCCAATCTGTAGGTGCTTATCCAGTCCTGTATTTTCTTGAAAAAAAAAAAAAGGCCAGGACTGGATAGGCACCTACAGACTGGAATGGAACACGTTGGCAAGTATGCAACTCGCCATTCATTTTCTCGCCTGATAGCACTCACCCTTCTCCATCCTCCCAGTTCTTCTCCCTCTGTATTCTTTGACTTTTTGTTATGGGCCTTTGTTGTGTAACTAAGCAATTGCTATATAAATCCCTGCATGCACATCAGCATCAAGGAAAAGGGTAATCAGCAGTTGGCAATGAGAAAATAAATAAAATATGTTTAGAAGCTATCACAGGGATATTTGTAACAAAGGATACATCTTTTATTAATACGTATTGTGATTAAGTCCTCGGCCTTGTTCTGGGGACCAGAAAGGTAGAGACACAGGGGGCCTGATGCCAATACGAGCAGGTGGATTTTGGGTCAGAGGCATGGCAAGGGAAGTATGCCCTGGTCACCCCTTCGTGGTCCCAGTCACATGGAAGGGGACAATCACAGCGCATAACACAGGCCGCTCTTGTGGGCCTCAACTCCTCCCACGCCACTAGGTCCATCAGGTCAGGAAATACCATGGAAGCATAGGCTCAGTCCAAACCCTGGTGAGACCCTGCAAGACCATATTTGTACACGCCCGTCAGAGAGAGCCTGAAGCTCTCCTTGAGCTGAGCAGATGCAAAAATCCACCACAGAAATATAAAGCTTCCCCTTGAAGGGAAACAATTGGTCTGTGCTCACTGGTGGCAGCAAGTGTTTTGAAACTATTGCAGATTCACACAGTGCTTCAAATTACTAATTGCAGTGAACTCTGAGAAAACAATGTTGCCAGTTTGAGGCTTCCCAAATACTAAGAGTTCAGTGCGCGAGACAGAGTTTCAGAAGCATTTTTCCCAGATACAATGTTTCGATTTGCCTCCTCGTTCAATAAAACAAAAGTATTTGTACAGCTTACCCATTGCATTTCCAGCCAATAACACATGCTGGAAACATCGAAGAGGTCCGCAGAGAGCAGGCAGAACCTTGGAGGGTCAGGGCTGGCAGATTAAAACCAAAATGGTGGACAGGCCAATTATAGACTTGGTCTATCCCCCTGAGCCCAAAGCAGCCTCAAGAGCACTCAGGGATGACAACCAATGCCAGCCTTTACCCAATTACAGGCCCCAAGTGCAGACCCTCAGTAGAAGAGCCATCCAGTGGGAGGAGATAACACAGTATAAAAGCACCGAGACCCAGTTGTTCAGTGTTGGTTGGAGGAGGCTTGCGCTTGCAGTTGGCCAAAGAGAGATAGAAGGAGCGGGGACTGGAGAGGTGGAGTGGTGAGGAGACCGCATTAGAGAGCAGGAAGAGGTGGTAAGAGCTAAATGATAGAGGGAGAGTGGAACCAACAGAGTGTGAAAGGGGACAGATGAAGGTTGAGAGAGTTAAAGGGGAGGAGGAGGTGGTGAGAGTTAAGGGAGAGAATGATGAGGTAATATCCTTACAAGGATGTGCATAACACCACAGAGGACACAGGAGCGGATCCCAAGAGGAGATGGCGGTAACCAAGAGGCAGGAAGTGGTTCTAAGACACCAAGCGAAGGAGAAGGTGATCACATTAGAAGGTGGAAGTGACAGCGAATGTAACTTCAGGTGAAGAAAGTGGTATGAGGATGAAAAAATAACACCACAAGGGGGTGCGAGTGGAAGTGGTACAGAGGAGATTGGAAGGGTGTCATCAAGGGAAGGTAATACCCAAGCAAAGGTAAGGAGTACCCCAGATGAGGAGGTGGTTAAGCGCCAACGATAGCATATAGATGGACCAGAGCAGACCGGGTGGTAACATGCTGAGAAGCAAAAGCAGAAACGAGAAAATAAGGTGGAAATGAAAGGACTGAGGGGAAGAGAGAGAACCAACATGTAGACAGTGTGAGCAATCAGGTTCCAGCTGGCCCAATTGGCCTTATGCAGGACCAGGCATTTGGAGGCAGAACGAGACGGGGACTGAAGAGGTGTGTGGGAAGAATTACTGCGTTTTTACTGAACACTGAAGCTTCGTTTGTCCAGGAGAGGTCGGAGGAAGAAAAACCTGTGATGTGTCGCGATGGTGCGTTAGTGAACACAAACCCTACGGGGTACCTGCCTCTGTTCCCCTTAACTATGACAACTCGAGAGTCCAGATCACTAATTTGCATGATCCATCATCCTGAGATCATCTACCTGTAAACAGCGATTCTTACAACATACTGGCTGATTCATTGAGAACGTGCACTCTCGCAATGTCCCCCAAATTTGCGAGACAGGAAAACACCACTCCCTCCAGATTATTTCAACCCTCAAGGTTCTCATATGAACCCCCTTCGTTACAGTTGCATTCTTGCAACTTTTATAGCCAAAAACTAGTTCTCAAAATACATCGCCAAATGTTTCTCCATTCACAAAGTCTAACCAGGCACCCAGCAAACCGAATATATCTAAGAAAAAGACCAATCCTGGGTCTGGTCCAAATGATGACTCTATTCTTACTGTTGAAGCCTACACAGGAGCTCTTAACTTTTCAAAAAAAAATTTCAAGGGAAAAAACAAAATATCAACAAAAAAGTGAATAATATTCCTTCTTACAATAACAAAGCATCAAAGGAATGTCTCCGTAAACTTAGACAAACTGGGTTTGAGACTAATCATAATAAGCCTTTGCAGGATATTAACCCTAATCTTTAAAATAAGAAACCAAAACCTGGTCATGTTGTGGGAGACAAGGTAAAAGGACACAATCTCTTGAAGCCACTCCTAGCAAGAGGTCATCTAAAGCCACCATCAAAGATAATTTAAAACCTATTCCCCAACCTGTTTCCAACAAGGAGGAGGAATGAAGCATGAGCCCTTTAACCCACTCCATCTACTCATTGTATGAAATTACTGATGATGACACTAGGGAAGTTTCACTGGAGGCTGGAACCATAAGACTGATTCTGCTGACCTCCAATGCCTTGTGCAGTCCATTCCCAAAAGATCTGAGCTTGCCAATAAGACAACTCGATCACCCTGTTGTGGGAATGAAGACAAAAGCTGCTTGCAGTTCCTGTTCGATTCCAACTTTCCTGTCTCTTAAGGACAAAAGAAATCGGATTCTAAATAACTTTATGGCAGAAAATCCAATTTGAGTTCAAAATGTGAGGTGGAAGCTAGAAAGCACAGCCTAAAACAGTGCTGTAAGCATATATCTTGAATGTCTGTTTCAATTATACCATCAAGTTAAGCAGATCATACCATATTCATTTCAAGTCATACCTAGGCTACGTATGATTGAATCCTCTGACATTAAACAGGTGGAATTTATTTCAGACCATAGAGTCGATCTTGTTATAATCTATCTGTTCTCTGCTTTAATGACAAGCTACTACTGGAAAAGGCCTAGTTGTTCTTTTCACTGGGCTACGATATCTATAGTCCAATGGAAAAGAATATTGGAATCTATATCCAATGATCATCTTAACTTGAGAACCAATCAGAGCTCTCTGGACAAGAATCTTTGTATCTCCTTAAACAACAAATCCAATAAACTGAAAAGAACAGTCACAAACTCGCACACTAACACCAAAGTGAATCATCCTAATGACAATTGCCAATCAATTTCATCAGCCCTTCATTGTTCTGGTTCAGACTGCAGAGTAATAGCGTGAGTCGACTTCTTCTTGCTCTTTGATCTCTTGGAACTAGAGGACATGTTCATTTATTCAAATTATATGCTAACTGTTACACCCATTCTAATTTTGACATCTTGCTGTTACAGGAAACATGGTTGCTATTTGATCCTATCCTGGACGGCTGCTCTGCATTCTGTAAATGGGCGGCTAAAGGCCCAAAGGGTCGCCCCCCTATGGGTAGGGGTCTTTTGATGGCAGTACGGTTGTGGGAAAACATGAAATGTGATCCATGGGAACATCTGATAATGATATTGTGATGTTTAAGATTAATTGGGGGGGGGGGGGGATTTGAACATAACTCCTCTAGCGATTGTTACTTAATCTCTATTTGAATCCGTAATGAACCCCATGAAATCATCACTGTTTTCCCTGTCAGTAACTTCCTCCCATGTGGCCAGGGACGGCAGCCGCTACCTGATCCTGACCCTGGGGCTGGCTATATGAGAGGATCAGATGGGGGGAGGGGAGGACAACCTCTGGTGAGATGTCATGGCTTCATCGGGTGAGACATGGTATCCCCATTTTCTCTTGCAAATAACCCTCCCATATCCAATTCCCTCATGGCCTATTGTTACACATCCACCCCTTCTCCCATGAGGAATAGGGAAATCCCTCTCTCCAGTTTCACCTATCAGTCATTCAGAACTCATTAACCATTTTAAACCACTAAGGATGTTTGTTCAAGTTTTAGAAAACAGTTCTCAAAACTGGGCTTCCTTTCCCAGAATGACTAAAATACTGGGACGAAGAAGAGGGATCGATCAGTGCAGAGCACAGGAAGCAAAAACCTCAACGAGTGCATACACAGCGGTGCCCGGGAAGTTTAAAAAGCAGATGAAGCAAAGAATGTAACTTGACTGCCACTGGCGGGAGAGAGCAAAGTCTCTCAGTGAGGTTTAGCAAACCGACTGGCAAATGTTGGCATGGTAGAGCCAGGAGGCTCGCCATCAAGGAAAGCAACAGCTGCTGCCAAGAAAAGACCCACGAAAACACCAGGAGAGGGGACTCCTGGGCATTCATAGGTCTTGAACTCAGGTATCCTCATCTAATTATCGAGGGTGACTTCAACCTGCATTTCAATTGCCCTGCCACGGTGGCAGAAAAGCAATTTTTTTGAAGCTATGAAAGATGTGGGTATGACCCAATTGGTGGCTTCTATGACTCATTCTGCTGGCAATATGTTGCAGGGATCCTTTAGTCACTACTTTTTCTCTGTTTCCTATACTATGGTCCGACCACTTAATGGTGCCGTTTCTAATCCAGACGCATGCCATTCGGCCGGGGGCATAAACCAAATACCAACACTGTCGTAACTGGTTAAAAACTTCAAAAATGTATATAATTCCTAACATTCAGGCACAATGCCAAGTGGGTGGTGCAGTAAATGTGTCTACACTCTCGAGAATTGTTACTACTGTGGCAGACACGCTTGCTCCACTTTATGTAAACTGAGAGCTTGCCCTTCTCAGCCCTGGTTCACAGATGAATTTAAGGCCCTTCGGAAAGAAAAACGCCTCGCTGAGTCAAAAGGGCGGAAAACTTACTCTATCAATGCTAGATCACTTTTTGTTACGCCTTGTGTTATTTACCATCTAGCCATTCAGACGGCTAAAAAGGCTTACTACACTAATAAAGTTGAAAATGCGCTGCATCAACTGTGTGAGTTATTCTCAGTAGTCCGGTCACTCTCTTCTCCCCCGGACACTGCTGCACAAGACCATCAGTCACAGGACCTTTGCGATGACCTAGTAGCATTTTTTATTAATAAAGTAAAATTGATACAGGACCAAATTCACTTAGCTGCCTTCCCTGCACCTGAGCAGTATCCTTCTTGGCTTTTGGACCTTAGCTGGTCAGTATTTCCAACCATCTCAGTCCAGGAAGTGTAACTAGCGATCAATAAATTAAAGTCTGCTTCACCTTCGGATGCCATTCCATTGAAGATATTGAAAGAGATCTCTCCCCACATCTCCGCATGGCTGACGGAAGCAGTCACTGACTCTTGTCAATCTGGAACTATCTCGCCAGAATTGAAAGAAGCCACCGTCATCCCACTCCTGAAGAAGCCTTCCCTGGACCCTTCTATACCAGCAAATGCCCCCCCCCCCATTTCTTTGCTTCCTTTCTTTATGAAAGTGATGGAATCTTTAATCTCCCCTTTGCTTACTTCATTTTTAGAGCGCTCCTCCTTCCTGAAATTCATTTCAATCTGGGTTTCGGCCAGGTCGAGGGACGGAAAGCATCCTAGTCTCAGTGTATGATGACATCTGGCTGCTGGCCGACGGAGGAGGAACAGGAGCCCTTATTTTATTCGATACTGTGGACCACCAGGTATTGTTGGATTGGTTTGTAACAGCTGGCCTATTGGGCCAGATGCTAGCATGGTTTGCCTCTTTTTTGGCAGACCGTAGCCAGACACTGACGCTTGCCTCTTTTCTTTCTGCCGCCATGGCTGTGCTGAGTGGGTTCCCCCCCAGGGCTCGGCCTTGCCCCCCGCTTTGTTCAACATCTATATTCAGCCTCTTATTTTGCTCATCCGCTCATTCAGCTTCAGGTGTTACTCCTAAGCTGATGATACGCAAATTATCAACTGGCTGGATTTTACCTAAACGGACCTCACGTCTCAGCTTATGAGCTGCCCGTTGGCCGTGAATGGGTGGATGGGCAGTAATTGGCTGAAATTGAACAGGGATAAGACCGAAGTCCTGGTGGTGTACCCCCCCGCACGGCCCTCGGGGGGTCGCCTTTGCTGCTGTGCCGACTTAGTCCTCAGCCTTCTGGCCTATAGAACTTGGAGCATGTCTCTCCCCAGCGGTGGAGGTCAAGAATTTGGGAGTTATCTTCTTGGCCTCAATGTCTATGGAAAGCCAAGTGGGAGCCATTTGTAAGGCAGGCTTCCGTCAACTTTGTGTGCTTCGGAAAGGTCCTCCCTTTCCTTCCCCGCCAACTGAGACCGCTAGTTATGGCCTCCTTAGTTTTAATCCAGTTGGATTATTGTAATTCTCTGTTTTTAGCTCAGCCCCATTATCTTTTTCATCACCTGCAGCTCCTTCAAAACTACGCTGCACGCATATGTACTGGTACCCCTTATGGTGCCCATGTGTTCCTGATTCTCCGGTCTTTGCACTGGCTCCCGGTTCTCCATCGGGTTCACTTTAAATCACTGGTGATTGTACACTAAGCTTTCTATGGCTCAGGTGCTGAATACCTTCAAGAAAAGGGTTCTTGCCTTCTGGTTGTTCCCCGTTAACAGTTTGAGCAGGTGGCGGGCCGTTGGCAGCCGCCAAGTTGCGGAACACTCTGCCAGTGCAGCTGAGGGCTACCAACAATCTTTTGACTTTTCGTCGGCTGTTAAAAACCTCTCTCTTCTAATTCTCTTCAGGTATTTACTTTGTGTCTATCCCCTCCGGTTCCTTTTTAGCGCCAAGATGTTTCGGCGAGCATGCGCTCTACAAAACTAATTAACATAATGAACATAACATAGGTGATTGCGAGCCGCACGTTGCTTACCGGAGCCAGGAGCGAATCAAACGTGTGTAAGGAAATCCGTGAGAGCCGTAGAAATCAGGAGGAAGCAGTTGGGAGAGAAAAACCAAATAGAAGCATTTCACCAGATGACCGGTGGGAGAATATAGCAAGGCCAAGAAAAACCGGGGAGTCTGCCCAGAGGCAGTGGGATCCCTGGGGCATATCAGCAGCCATACCGAATAAAAGTAAATGAAGTACTAACAACAGAGAGAAAGAACAAATTAACTTAATATCAAAAGGGAATTTGAATTACAAACAAAACCCTTACAAACACATGAATATGTATTGTGAAAATATAGAAGGAACCCGGAATGGATTATACATCCAAAGGACATAGTGAGAGACAAAGTATATGTGCAACTTTGGAGAAGGGCGGAGAGCCTGTGTAATTACAAGTAGTCCTGGCAGGAAAGTATACAATGCAATCACAAGTGTGTGAAAAGAAGAAGCCCTTGCAGGACAGTATACCAGGTAATAAAAACTATGAGAAAAATAGGTCCTGAGGAGGAAGACCAGGACTAGAAAATGAATTGTGTAAGCCAAGAAGGAAAAAGGAAAAGCCTGGCAGGAAGGCGTTCAGGGATAAACATACTGTATATAAGTAGACAAGTTTATATGTTAACAGTGTTGTGGGCCACAAGAGGCATAAGGAACTGTTATATGTGAAACTTTAAAGATGAAAGAAGACTCCAGGGGGAAGGGAGCCACTGTAACGCTCACCTGATTCCCACGGAGGCGCAGGTCTGGCTTCGAGTGCTGATGCTTCTTCAATGGTGAAGCGTAGGACTCTGAAGATGGACAGGAAGGGCCCTCTACTCTGGCTTCTCCGGCTCGCAGGAATATTCCCCTGTGCGTGAAAAGGGAGTATTACCTGCTGACTGAGTTATGCTCAAGCCTCCCACTCTCTTCCAACCCTCCACGATACCCTTCCATGATTCCCCGTGAAGTCTCACCTTAGGGTCAGGAAGGATGGGCTCTCCATCCTGCTTCTGATGCAGGGGCGCGTTGAAACCCAGTTACTTCACTGGATTGAGGATTGATGGGAGTTCAGGTAAGCTTGACTATTCAGGTAAGGCTCTGTAAAAGTTCTGTTGCAAGTTCAAAAGTCCAAGCTTAATAATAATGTTCATTGTCTTTTTGCAGCAAGCGCTAATGCTTATGTCTTTTTTCCCCTTAGGGGCCGGGGTTCGGAATGCCGGAGATATGGCACCGACCCAAAGTGAAACGTGCAGTTCCAGTTCCAGTAAATGGCAGGTTAGTTCTGGATGAGCGCTCGGGAACTGTCTTTGCATACGCTCATTCAATGTCTTTGTCTTTTTTCCCCATAGGGGCCGGGGTCCGGAAAATGCCTGGAAGCGGCAAGACCCGAAATGAAATGGAAATGACCCAACAGGTAAGTCTTATTTATTCCCTTCCTTCTCTCACCTCTTATTCTTGTCTTTTTCTCTAGGCTCTGGGAAGTGGCTGTGTATCCGGATGATCGCTGCTGAAGATGGAGGAACCCAGGAAAGGCGAGTGAAATGCAGCGCTGCAGCGATCGTAACGAAATGCTTTTAAAAATAATGTCTTCCCTTTCAGGATCGTCGGTGATGTCTCCGTGGTGCAGATTTAGCTGGTAAGGTCTCTTGTCTCCCTTTGCAGGTGACCCAGGATGCTGACAGGCGTGGCTGAAGTCCAGATGCAGGAGCCGACACGGTGAGCGTCCAGCTGCGAGGAGCAGAACAACGCGAAGCGCGAGTTGCTGATCGGGTGTGGTTTAAATAGCTTTGGAAGAAGTACCAAGTGTGTATCCTTCCTCCGATCAGGTATGTATCCTTCCCCGACCACACCCGGGTGGAAAGTAGTCCCACAGGTAAAGTAGTTCCATTCAGGCCTCAAGAGGGCCTGGATGTGGCAGCATGGTCTGCATCAGGTAAGTGCACATTAAAACACTTGAACACATGTCTAGCTTTATGAGCCTGGCGCCTAAGGCGCCAGGACAGAGGTCCAACATGAGCCTGGCGCCTAAGGCGCCAGGACTGCGTCCAAAGGGCCCCAGCTTGGGCCCGCTGGCACTCCCCTGGGGGAAATGATGCCTGCCTCTGGGGTCGCTGGGTCGGACCTGGCTCCTTGGAGGTAGGCATCATGACAGTACCTCCCCTCAAGGCCCCTCCCAAGGTTCTTCCCTCCGGGGGTTTGGGCTTGTTCGGAAATCTCCGGTGAAACCTTTGTACTAATCGAGGTGCATGGACATGGTTACTAGGCTCCCACGATCTCTCCTGAGGTCCATATCCCTTCCAGTCAACAAGATAGAAGAGTTTCGACTTTACCACCTTGGAGTCTAAAATATCTTTAACTTCGAATTCTAATTCCCCTTCAATTTGAACTGGATCTGGAGGCTTAGACAATCGGGTTCCTGGTTGTACTGGCTTCAAAAGTGATGCATGAAAAACTGAATGAATACGCATGTTGGACGGTAGATCCAGTTTAAAGGCCACTGGGTTGATTATAGCTTTGATGGGATAAGGTCCTATGAATCTGGGATTGAAGGTTCGCGGGCCCTTGAGGGGTAAATGTTTAGTTGCTAGCCATACCTGGTCTCCTACTTGTAAGGAGGAGTTTTACTTCGGTGCAAATCAGCGTTTTCTTTATACTTTTTCTTGGCTTGCTGTAAATGAGTTGCAGCTTCTTTGAAGGCTCGGGTTATTGTGGAATGCAGATGATTTACTGCGGGCATTTCCAGGGTCAGAGGTGGATCTAGGTGGGAGGTCCGAGGATGGTGACCAAACAAAGTATAAAAGGGGGTTTGTCCGGTTCCAGAATGCACTGAATTGTTGTATGCATATTCTGCGATCCAAAGGATGTCTTTCCAATTTAACTCGGATTGGTGTAACATGCACCGAAGATATTGCTCGAGAGTCTGATTGGTTCTCTCGGTTTGTCCGTCGGTCTGGGGGTGGTGGCTGGTGGATAAACGCACATCTATTTGTGCTAGTTGGCAACACTTCTTCCAAAGATGTGAGATAAATTGACTTCCACGATCCGAGACTAATATGGAAGGGAAACCATGTATGCGAACTATATTCTCCAGGAATTCCTTGGCCAAGGTGGAAGCTGAAGGCAAACCCTTTAAAGGGATAAAGTGGGCCATTTTGGAGAATAGGTCCACAATTACAAGGATTGTGTTGTAACCAGCACAAGGAGGCAGATCTGTTATAAAGTCCATTGACAGGGTGTGCCATGGCGCCGGTGGAATATCCAAGGGTTGAAATAGGCCGGCTGGCCTTTTCTTTTGAGCCTTGTTTTGGGCGCAAATTCCACAAGACAGTACAAAAGACTTTATGTCTTTTCTCCAAGAAGGCCACCAGAAGTTGCGTTGGATTTTTTCCTCCGTTTTAGCGATACCAGGGTGTCCTTCCATTAAAGATTCATGATGATGGGCAATAACAAGTTCTTGCAATTCTTTACTTGGCAGAAACAACCGCTCCTGGAGGTAGGGTAAGTCATCCTTAACGGTGTAATGAGGACCCTTTTGACTCCATTCCAGTAAGGTTGAAGAGTCTAGAAGTTGTTTTACTTGCGTTTGGATATCCTCAATAGTTTGCAATGATGTTAAGCCTAAGATTCTTTGCTCAGGTATGATGGGCACAGGTTCTAAGCTCGAATTAGGTTCTTCCATGCCAATCCGGGATAAGGCGTCCGCTTTTCCATTCTTGCAGCCAGGGCGATAGGTAATTACAAAATCAAATTCCGCAAAGAATAGAGCCCATCGGAGTTCTTCTTGTGAAGATTGAGCTTTGGCCGTTTTTAAATACTGTAAGTTTCTGTGGTCCGTAATTACGGTGATGGTGTGTCTTGCCCCGAGAAGGTAGTGACGCCAAGCCTTGAAAGCAGATTTGATGGCCAGTAACTATCGGTAATTGCGTAGTTGATTTAAGGAGGAGAACATTTTCTGGACCAAAAGGCCACTGGGTGTAGTTGGTTAGTTTTTGGGTCTCTTTGCGACAGGACAGCTCCCATGGCCGAACTGGATGCATCGGTTTCCACTATGTACGGGAGATCTGGGTGCGGGTGCTTCAATACAGGTGCAGAGGTGAATTTGGTTTTCAGGTCCTGGAAGGCTTGTTCGGCCTCAAGAGTCCATTCGAAGCGTTTGTTTTTCTTTAGGAGAGCGGTGATGGGTTGGACTGTTCGGGAAAATTCCAGGATGAATCTTCGATAGAAATTGGCAAAGCCGAGCATGCTCTGAACTCCCTTCACCGAGCTTGGAGAGGGCCATTTGAGGATGGCGTCCACCTTTCGCGAGTCCATTCGGACTCCTTGAGGTGTCAGGATGAATCCGAGAAACTCAACTTCTGTGGTATGAAAAACGCATTTTTCGAGTTTTGCAAATAATCTGTGCTGGCGCAGTTTCTCAAGAACTGCCCTAACATGTTTTCTGTGATCAGATTCTGAAGAAGAGTACACCAGGATGTCGTC
The DNA here is from genome assembly GCF_040938575.1 of Ambystoma mexicanum. Classification (NCBI taxonomy): domain Eukaryota; kingdom Metazoa; phylum Chordata; class Amphibia; order Caudata; family Ambystomatidae; genus Ambystoma; species Ambystoma mexicanum. The sequence continues at coordinate 755,661,714 of NC_090925.1, forward strand.
AATGTAAACAATGACACAGACATCGATAAGTTCCCGAAGAATATCATTCATAAAGTACTGAAAGACGGCAGATGCATTGCACAAACCGAAGGGCATCACCTGATATTCGAAGAGCCCAAACTTGGTGCGGAATGCAGTCTTCCATTCGTCGCCTTCTTTTATGCGCACCAGGTGATAAGCTCCTCGGAGATCTAACTTGGTGTACACACAAGTGTCTTTCACCTGGTCGATAAACTCAGGGATCAAGGGCAGAGGATAACGATTCTTAATAGTTATTTGATTTAGGGCGCGATAGTCTATACACGTTCTAAGGTCGCCTTCTTTTTTCGGCACGAAGAACAGAGCTGAAGAGACAGGAGACTTGGACGGGCGAATAAAACCATTGGCTAGGTACTGATCTAAATACTGACGCAAATGCAGGTTTTCAGGTTCCGTAAGAGCATAAATCCTACTACATGGTAGTTGAGCATTGGGTACCAGATCGATTTGGCAATCATAAGACCGATGGGGGGGTAACGTGTTAGCCTGTTCTTTCTGAAAAACGTCTTGGAATTCTTGGTATTCTGACGGTAGCTGTACAGGGGTGGAAGTTGCTGAGGCTAGACCCATAGCTGGATTTCTTGGATAACAAGTTGGTTCACAATCAGGAAAACGTATCTTCTTTGCTCGCCAGTCAATTCTGGGATTATGTGTTTCTAACCAAGGAATTCCAAGAATTACTTGAAATTGTGGGGCCTTGATCACATCAAACACGATTGCTTCCCGATGTCCATCCTGACCCACCAGTGTCACTTCAACAGTGGAATGCGTTACAGGCCCCGAGGCTATTTCGGTTCCATCTACTGTAGTAATGACATCTTGGGTTACTTTCGGGCGGAGAGGAAGCTTAATCCTGGAAGCCAATTCACAGTCTATGTAATTTCCAATAGCTCCACTGTCGATGTATGCTTTTATAGCATGCAACTGCTGAGGCTGTTTTGGGTCCACAAGCACCATTGGCATGACAAAATGCGAGGTCAAAGAGTTAGTTTTCAAGCTCGGCAAGCGGACCCCTACGCTTGCCGGGCAAGGTCGTTTCCCGAATCAGGTGTCACCAATTCGTTATCAGTAGCTCCAACCACCTTCTTAAGTGGTTTAACTGGACAATTTCGAAGAAAGTGACCGGAAGTCCCGCAATACAGACAAAGTTGCATTTGCCGCCTTCTCTCTCGTTCTTTCTGCGTTAATGGTCCTTTAACACCACCGATTTGCATAGGTTCAGATACGTCGGTACTCTTGGAGTTAGCGTGGGTTTTGATCGGTGCTCGGTTTTCATACTTGAACCGATCTGCTTTTCTATTTTGAAGTCTGTGATCAAGTTGAACCACCAAGTCAATGTAGTCTGCGCAGACCTGGGGTGGGTTTACTATCTGAGCTAGAACATCCTTAAGCTCTCCGCGCAGGCCTCGATGAAACAATGTGATCATTTTGCTTTCTGGCCATCCAGTTTCCACAACCAGTCTGTTAATGGTGGCTATGTAGGACAGAAGGTCTTGATTACCTTGTCGTAAGGATAGCAGTTCATTATCAAGGGCCTGTCCTTGAGAGTGTCGAGCGAACAATCTTTCCATGCTGGCCTGGAAGCCCTGAAAAGTCTGGAGAATGGGATCATCCTGATTTACCAATGGAATAGACCAATCGGCAGCACTGCCACTGAGGTAAGATAGTATAAAGGCTACCTTGGTCTGGTCGTTCGGGAAAGCTCTGGGTCTGCATATAAAGTGTAAACGACATTGGTTCATAAAGACGGCATATTTCTTGGGATCCCCCGCAAAACGTTCAGGCGGGGCCAAAGGCATGTGTCCAGGTAGATTAATTTGTACCGGGTTACTCAAACCCATTGATGTGGAAATGTCTCCGGAATTAGGTAAAGGAGTGTGCCCTGCCTGGGCCTGTAATAACCTTTTGGCTAGGTCATCTGTTCTTTCCTTGGATAAGATCAGTTCTCTTTTGAGAGCGTTAGTCTCCTGGCGGGCTGAGTGCCCCTCTGCCCGTAATTCCCCCAAAAGCTGGGCCAGCTGGTCAGTCTCGGAAGTCTCCATAGCGCCCGGGTGGGAAATTGTGGGTAGGCTTCGCGTTCTGTAACGCTCACCTGATTCCCACGGAGGCGCAGGTCTGGCTTCGAGTGCTGATGCTTCTTCAATGGTGAAGCGCAGGACTCTGAAGATGGACAGGAAGGGCCCTCTACTCTGGCTTTCCGGCTCGCAGGAATATTCCCCTGTGCGTGAAAAGGAACAAGTTACTTACCTGTAACACTGTTGTTCTCCAGCATGGGTCTGGCATGGATTCACATGCTCATGAATATTCCCCGTCGTCAGGCTGGGAATCCTCGGTAAAGAAAAAAAACCAGTATCAGTTTCGTTTCTGATCTGTCTTTCGTAGTAATAACCAATCACTGGTCTCTGCGTCATACTGACCACAGCCAATGACTGCCCTCTACCTAAGCACTGCCTCTGGCAGCCATCTTCAGATTTGGAAGCACGTGAAGTGGCAGTATGACCAAGTGAAGAGCCGCAGAGGGGTAGGCGGGAGGGTTTGCATGTGAATCCATGCCAGACCCATGCTGGAGAACAACAGTTACAGGTAAGTAACTTGTTCCTTCTCCAGCATGGGGTCTGGCATGGATTCACATGCTCATGAATAAAGAATACATAGCAGTACACACATGCACAACCACGGGAGGTGGCAAAGGCTCAACATTAAGCATTACATCAAACTCAACATTAAGCATCTTACCTCCTCACCAGGCTCACCTCAGGCGAACAGGTTGCGCAGCACTGCTTGGCCGACCCTGGACTCCTCCCTGGAATCCCGATCGACGCAGTAGAATTTCGTGAAGGTGTGCGTCGACCTCCACGTAGCAGCCCTACATATGTCCAGCAGGGGCACACCAGAAAGGAACGCCGTGGTAGCTGCGATCGCTCTGGTGGAATGGGCTCTCGGACGGCCAGGCAGCGGTCGGTTTGCCAACCGATGACAGTACATGATACAGCCGGAGAGCCATCTGGAAATGGAAGCCTTCGAGAGAGCCTTCCCCTGATTGACAGGTCCAAAGTTCACAAAGAGTTGTGACGTCTTCCGAAAACACTTTGTGCGGTCCACGTAGAACTTCAGCGCTCTAGCCACATCCAGCGAGTGCAAAGTCCTCTCAGCCGGCGACGAAGGCGACGGGAAGAACACAGGCAACACCAAGGGTTCGTTGAGATGGAAGTCCGACGGTACCTTGGGCATGAAGGAGGGGTGCGTCCTGAGCACTACCCTCGTGCCGTGAAAAGTCAAGTACGGGGCCTTGCAGGAAAGGGCCTGGATCTCTCCCACCCGTCGTGCGGAGGTGATGGCCACAAGAAACGCTGTTTTCCACGACAGAAACTTCAACGGGGCCGAGTGCAGAGGCTCGAACGGAGGTCCCATGAGCTTGGTCAGCACCACGTTGAGCTCCCACGCCGGGGCCGGAGCCTTCACCGGCGGGAACGATCTGAACAGTCCCTTCATGAACTCTTTCACCGGGCGATGAGACCACAAGGACGTCCGCCCCGTGGTTCTGGTGTATCGGGAGATCGCAGCAAGATGAATCTTGATGGACGCGTGTGCCAGTCCAGCTTTGGCCAGCGTCAGCAGGTACGGCAGTACCTGGGGAGCCGTAATCCGTAGAGGGTTAATCTTCTGTGCGTGGCACCAGACAGAGAACCTCTTCCATTTGTGTCCGTAGCATTTAAGAGTCGAGGACGCCCTGGCCTTTGCAAGAACCTCTCTGCAGTCGGCCGGTATGTCGTATCCTCCAAACTCTAGCGCTGCAGGAGCCAGGCCTGCAAGTTCAGCGATTTCGGGTCGTGGTGGAGGATGGCGCCTCCTTCCCTGGAGAGTAGATCCGCGTCCACCGGCAGCTTGATTGGCGGGGACGCTGACAAGTCCAGAAGGTCCGGGAACCATATCTGCCTCGACCACGCAGGTGCGACGAGGATCATCCTGCACCGTGACCTCTTGAGCTGGTTGACGAGCCGGATTAGCAGTGGCAAAGGAGGGAACGCGTAGAGGAACAGGCCCTCCCAGGGGAACGAGAAAGCATCGCCCATGCTCCTCGCCTGGGGAAACCTGCTGGCGAACCTCCGGCACTTGGAGTTCGTCGCCGTCGCGAACAGGTCGATCTGGGGTGTGCCCCACCGTCGGAAGAGGCGATCCACTAGATCCTGCCGTAGTTCCCACTCGTGGCACGAGCGCAGCTCCCTGCTGAGTGAGTCGGCGATGGTGTTTTTTATCCCTGCCAGATGAAACGGCACCAGAAACATCCTTTGGGCGACGGCCCAATGCCACAGGTCCTGCGCCTCCTTGGACAGTGCTGGGGACCTGGTTCCGCCCTGTTGTAAAACATGGTGGTGGTGTTGTCGGTGAAGATCCTCACCACCTTGCCCTTGAGGGACGGAAGGAAGGACCTGAGGGCCCAGAACACTGCACGGAGCTCCAGGACGTTGATATGGAGGGACTTCTCCGTCGGGAGCCAAAGGCCTCTCGCGTGCAGATTTTCGGTGTGCGCTCCCCACCCTTCCAGGGAGGCATCCGTGGTCACTGTCTCCTGGTGGTCTGGGGTCTGGAAGTCCATGCCGCCGTCAGATGCGCGCGGGTACCCCACCACCGGACCGCTCGGCGGAAACTCTCGTCGAGTGTGATCCTCTCCTCGAAGCCGCCCGTCGTTTGGATCCAGCGCGCGTCCAGGAACTCCTGCAACGGGCGCATCCGGAGCCTGCACATGGGAATGAGGTAGATGCAAGAAGACATCATTCCGAGGAGGGACTTGATGGACCTCACCTTGGCCGCGTCGGAAACCAACATCCGCTGTACCTTGCCCAGGATGGACCTGGTCCTCTCCTCCGACGGGGAGGCCAGAAGGGACACTGTGTCGAGCTTCGCTCCCAGAAACAGTGCGTTTTGCGCGGGTACCAGGTGGGACTTGGCGTAGTTCACGGAGAATCCCAGGTCCGTGAGAAGTTGGACGGTCCTTGCCGTGTGCTCCACGGCGAGCTCCCTCGTCTTGGCTCGGATGAGCCAGTCGTCCAGGTAGGGGTAGACGTGGATCCCCTCGCGGCGCAGCTGCGCCGCCACTGGTGCAAGGCACTTGGTGAATACCCTGGGTGCCGACCGTAGTCCGAAGGGGAGGGCTTTGAACTGGTAGTGACGCCCTTGGACCACAAACCTGAGGAATTTTCGGTGCCCCTTTAGGATGGGAATATGGAAGTAGGCATCCTCCAAATCCAATGACGACAGGAAGTCTCCTTCCTCCAGCTGACCAGGGACGTGCTGGAGGGTGACCATCCGGAACTTCTGCGCCTTGATGAACTTGTTCAGACGTCGCAGGTCTAGGATGGGGCGCCATCCTCCCGTCTTCTTCTTCACGAGGAAGTATCTCGAGTAAACTCCGGAGCCCCGAAGCCTCTTTGGGACGAGTTCGATGGCGCCCTTCCTGAGCATCGCCTTTACCTGCAGGAGAAGCTGAGGGACGTGAAGCTCTTTCCTGGCCACGGGGGGGACGCGCGGGCACCTTCTTTGAATCTCGAGCGCGTGGCCCCGGGCTAAGGCGTCCAGCACCCAACGGTCGGTGGAGATGGACTCCCACACGCTGACGAAGCTCGCCAGCCGGCCTCCCACCGGGGTGCTTCGGTGGGGGCCCGACCCCACGGCCGGTTCAATCCTGTTTCGACGAGGCTTTGCCGCCTTGACCTCCTTGGCGACGACAGCGGGGTCCGCCAGACTTGCCTCGTCCTCTGTAGGCCTCCTGAGACGACGAGCGGGCCGCTTGACGGTAGGTGGAGAAACCGCCGCCGGAACCTTTGGAGGCGCCCTTGCCTCCGCTGCTTCGAAAGGGCGTCCGTCGTTGCTGCAGAACCCCAAGGGCCCGGGCCGTCTCAGTGTCCGCTTTAATGGCCTGAAGGGAATCGTCCACTGTTTTCCCAAACAGGTTGTTCCCATCGAACGGCATGTCCAGGACTCTGGTCTGTACGTCTTGACGGAAGTCCGTAGCCTTGAGCCATCCACGCCGCCTAAGGCACACGCCGTTGCCCAACTGGCGAACCCAGTGTCGGCGATGTCCGTCGCAATAGTGATGGCGTGGTCCGACGCCACCTCACCTTCCTGTAGGATCTCCAGGGCATCCGCCCTCTTGTCGTCCGGTAGGAAGTCCAGCAGGGGAGCCAGTTTGTACCATAGCTCCCTGTCGTAGCGGGCCACGATAGCCAAGGCGCTGGCCGCTTTAATCGTCGTCGCTGCAGACGAGATGACCCTGCGTCCCATAGCGTCCAATTTCTTTCCCTCGCCGTCCGGTGGGGAAGTCGATGTGGAGGCCGCAACCCCCCCCCGCTTTCTTCCTGGCCGCCGCGGAGACGACGGAGTCCGGGGTAGGCTGCGCCCGGAGGCACAGGGGGGCCGCGTCCGGGACCCGGTACTTCTTCTCGTACCGGTCTCTTCTAGCTGGCGTCGTGGAAGGGTTCTTGAGGAGGGCGAGGCCCTCATCCCAAATGTCGTCCAGTAGAGGCACCGCGAGGACCGTCTTCCTCTTGGCCTCGCGCCGTTGATAAAGGAATCCTTCCTTTTTCTTCTCCTCAGGGCAGAGTTGGAAAAGCTCGGATGCCCTGGCGATCATGGAGTGGAACGATCCAATCTCGTCGGGCGGAGAAGCCCTGGTGGGAGGTGACGACGGTAGATCCTCGTCGTATACCTCGTCGTCCGTATCCGTCGCTGCCGTGTCAGTCCCCGTATCATCCCCTCGGGTGGACGGGGAGGAGGGCTGGATGGGGCGCGACGGCTGAAAAGGAGGTGGAGGGTGAATCCTTTTCTTGGGCGGGGGAACACCAGAAGGTCCCGGTTCAGGATCCCCCGACGGGAGAGGTTCCTCCGTCGGCAACGGTAGTCTCGTCCTTATCTCTGAGCATAAGGACTGTATAGCCAACAAAATGGCCGCCGAGTTGTCTTGCGGCGCTGGCAGAGGGGAATCCGACGGGCGATCAGGGGCCCCGTCGGCACCCTCGACGATGTCGTCGTCACCTGCGTCGGGATCCATCCCGACGGGCCGGTCTTCTTCCACGCCAAGGCCGTGGCTTAAGACCTCGATCAGCTCTTCCTCCGAGGTTGAAGCCGAATCTACGACGACGCCCTGCCCCCCTTTTTTCTTCCCCGCCGGGGATTTCACGGGGGTCCTATCGATGGGCACAAAAGAGGACTCCCTCCGAGGTGGCAGGGAGACTCTGAGCCCTGAGGTCGCCACCACTGGTGTAGCCTCCACAGGCTGAGCCAGGGCCGCCGCGACAGTTTCGATAGAGGGCTTGGCCGGATGGATTAAGGCCTTCACCATCTTAGGTGCGCTCACCGCCTTATCCTTGAGGGGGGGGACACTGCCTCGCTCCCCCTCCGATGGGGCCTTCGAGCTCGACCGGGGCCTCTCCAGGAGCTTCGCCGGGTGCTCGCCCTTCCTCTTACCCGACCCAGAGCGTTGGCTCGTGGCTGAAGGTGCCGGGGAGGGTGCGCCCTGCCTGGCGCCCGTAGAGCCCGACCGTTCGGCGCTCCCGGTGCCAGCGGACTCGCGGTGCTTGGCCTTGTGTTGGACCCCCGTCGCCGGGGCGTCCTCAAAGGTCTTAGAAGACCGCTCGGATTTCTTCCTCTTCTTCTCGCCTGACGGGCTCTTCCCTTCCAGCCAGTTGGCGAGACGTTGATGGCGGTCCTTCATGGTCCGCTCCGACATATTGCCGCAAAACGCAGTGTCCTTCTCCACGTGCGTCTTGTCCTCATGTAAGCAGTAGAGACAAAAGGAGTGTTCGTCCTCCTTAAAGACGTTCTGCAGCTGGCATCCAGGGCAGACCCTGAACAGCTTTCCGGGCGTCAAGCTTCCCTTCTCCTGGGCCATGTCCGGCCCTGAGAAGCTTCTGGAGTCCTCCAAAAGCGTAGCTCGACGGAATCTTCACCCTTGAGGGGCGCAGACGAATCCGACACGGGTCCCCGTTGATCGGATGGAGAGTCGGTGGAGCTTGAGGCTCTTTTGACTGAAAAAAACGAAGTTTTTGAGAAAAAACGTGAAAAAATAGCACTAACGCTCGAGAGCAATAGCACGAGGATCCCAACACATGAACGTGCAGTAAAAATCTGAAGATGGCTGCCAGAGGCGGTGCTTAGGTAGAGGGCAGTCATTGGCTGTGGTCAGTATGACGCAGAGACCAGTGATTGGTTATTACTACGAAAGACAGATCAGAAACTAAACTGATACTGGTTTTTTTTCTTTACCGAGGATTCCCAGCCTGACGACGGGGAATATTCATGAGCATGTGAATCCATGCCAGACCCCATGCTGGAGAAGGGAGTATTACCTACTGACTGAGTTATGCTCAAGCCTCCCACTCTCTTCCAACCCTCCACGATACCCTTCCATGATTCCCCGTGAAGTCTCACCTTAGGGTCAGGAAGGATGAGCTCTCCATCCTGCTTCTGATGCAGGGGCGCGTTGAAACCCAGTTACTTCACTGGATTGAGGATTGATGGGAGTTCAGGTAAGCTTGACTATTCAGGTAAGGCTCTGTAAAAGTTCTGTTGCAAGTTCAAAAGTCCAAGCTTAATAATAATGTTCATTGTCTTTTTGCAGCAAGCGCTAATGCTTATGTCTTTTTTCCCCTTAGGGGCCGGGGTTCGGAATGCCGGAGATATGGCACCGACCCAAAGTGAAACGTGCAGTTCCAGTTCCAGTAAATGGCAGGTTAGTTCTGGATGAGCGCTCGGGAACTGTCTTTGCATACGCTCATTCAATGTCTTTGTCTTTTTTCCCCATAGGGGCCGGGGTCCGGAAAATGCCTGGAAGCGGCAAGACCCGAAATGAAATGGAAATGACCCAACAGGTAAGTCTTATTTATTCCCTTCCTTCTCTCACCTCTTATTCTTGTCTTTTTCTCTAGGCTCTGGGAAGTGGCTGTGTATCCGGATGATCGCTGCTGAAGATGGAGGAACCCAGGAAAGGTGAGTGAAATGCAGCGCTGCAGCGATCGTAACGAAATGCTTTTAAAAATAATGTCTTCCCTTTCAGGATCGTCGGTGATGTCTCTGTGGTGCAGATTTAGCTGGTAAGGTCTCTTGTCTCCCTTTGCAGGTGACCCAGGATGCTGACAGGCGTGGCTGAAGTCCAGATGCAGGAGCTGACACGGTGAGCGTCCAGCTGCGAGGAGCAGAACAACGCGAAGCGTGAGTTGCTGATCGGGTGTGGTTTAAATAGCTTTGGAAGAAGTACCAAGTGTGTATCCTTCCTCCGATCAGGTATGTATCCTTCCCCGACCACACCCGGGTGGAAAGTAGTCCCACAGGTAAAGTAGTTCCATTCAGGCCTCAAGAGGGCCTGGATGTGGCAGCATGGTCTGCATCAGGTAAGTGCACATTAAAACACTTGAACACATGTCTAGCTTTATGAGCCTGGCGCCTAAGGCGCCAGGACAGAGGTCCAACACGAGCCTAGCGCCTAAGGCGCCAGGACTGCGTCCAAAGGGCCTCAGCTTGGGCCCGCTGGCACTCCCCTGGGGGAAATGATGCCTGCCTCTGGGGTCGCTGGGTCGGACCTGGCTCCTTGGAGGTAGGCATCATGACAGCCACCCTCTGGAGCAGAGACCTCTTATCCTCAAAGAACGTTTGTGTCGGAACCATTTCTTCTTATTTTGTGAACACATTTTAAAACCTCCTAAAGGTTAAAGACATTCCCTGTTTAACCTTACAGTTTAGTTTGAGGGTCAGAATCGAACTTTGGACACAGGACAGTATTATTTTGGACATTCTGACACAGGCAGATCCTTAGTTTTGGTTTAGGTAGGGAAATTCCTCTTAGAGCAGGGTCAGAGAGGCATTTTCCCCCAACCCCGTTTTCTTTGAATAAAAGTCTTTAACCAAAAACAAGGCAAATTTGTGTCCGAGTTTCATTTCTGACTCCTCACAAATCCCTCTAGAAAATTGTTACATTTACTAGATGGAGTCAAGTGTTGGATTTGTGGCCAGAAGTTCATCTATCGAGGTACTGGTGGCAGGAGATTTTAATGCAGACTGTGAAACTCATCCCTTGATTTCTGATGGATTGCATACTAAAGAATCTATAATAAGGGGGGAATGTGATTTTAGGGGTCTTCTTATGGCAAAAGGTCAATTAGGCAAGGATATTCCGACCAAGTCTACGTGGTCATGGGATGTTAAACCCTCTACAATTTATTTTATTTTTTTGTCTAGACTTTTGTTTGACAACTATGCATCTTTTCAAGTATAATCTTCCGATACTAGTGATCATGCACGGTTCCAGATGGCCATTTCTCCAAAATGGTCCACACAGTCTCAATGTGAGACTACCACCAACTTCTTGGTGGATGCCCACAAAAAGAGAATCTGACAGGCTCCCAACACTATCTCCAATTTAATTAAAAACTTAGTCTGTCTCATTCTAGCCATTCTGAATGAACCACAGAACCATCTATTATTTTAAATAGCATAGAAATTACCTGAGATCATTAAAGTTAACAATCGGAATTATAAAAGACAGTGTCCCAGGAAGCACTGCTTTGATGCAATGGCAGCCATCAAAAAAGGGTAAATAAGAAGCAATCTGAGGCAACTACAAAGTAATAACAATCCTCACTCGTTAAGCTGCCGGAAAGTCCTTAGACGAGTCTGTAAGAACTGGCTAAAATCCCATAAAAACATTCTATATCAGAGAGATGCTGAGGAAATCCTAAGAGCTCTCCATCCTGCCCTGGATGAAGTGCTTCTGGCAGCTTATCAATAGATCAGAATCATTTCAAACACAATTTTCTCAAGTAAAGGCAGTCTCTGGTCCAGAATGGAATGCTTACTTCTCTGGGATCTATGCACCATACCACGGATGAGCCCCTCCCCTGGGAGAATACAAAATGGTTCATTTCTTTTGATAAATACAAGAGCCATCCAGACAAGAGCTGATGATCCTTAAGGACAATCCAACCCTTTGGTCTGAAGTCCTGTCGGATTTACTCTCTCATATTCTAACCTCGAAAACCATGCAGGAGTCTTCGAAGAAGTCTATTTTGGTTCCTATTTTCAAGAGGGGGGCCAGATTCGCAGAGTGAATTACAAGAAAGATTGTCTCAGCTGTCATTTAAAAAAAAATCTTAGTAATTGGATTGCTAAGCAAGTAAAGGGAGATGAGAACCAATTGGGGTTTTCGACCCGCCGGATTGTGCTTTAAACAATGTAATTCAGTCATTAATTCAGCAGCAATCACACGTTTCCCGTTGCCTCGTGTATTTGGCATCCATTAACCCAACACAAGCTTTTGATCGTCTTAAATTGGTGCCGTCTATGACAGAAATTCATTGCCATGGGATGTCCAGCTCCGATAATTAAAAATGTTAAAGCTACATACACTCAGACACAGGGGGAAAAGTTCATCTAGACTCTCGGGATTCAATGTCAAAAGCAATTCCAAAAATTCGTGGACTCTGCCAAGCTGTGTGTTGGCTCCATCACTTTTCAACCTATATATTGCCAATCTAGGGAAGGTTCTTTCTGGCAATAGGGTACACAGAAAGCAGCTGGGGGAGCACCCCGCTGTTTTCACTGACTCTCTAATTAAAAGGTTCACCAGCTGCCACATCGTTATAAAGAAATGTGTGATGCAGTAGTAATTACCAAGGAAGCTTTGAAGCACATAAAAGATGCTGCTAAGGGATGAGGCGATTTACATAATATAAAGGAACTTTCTAACGTAAGCAACAAACGTGAATGGTTTCTCTCCCCTATAAATGGTGGATACTATTACCCAACCAAATGGTCCTTATGCCATGGACCTATGGATGAAAGGCCAAAGGAGTTTCCGCGATAATCATAACAAGTGACCCAAATATCTAGACACCGGGCACTAAACCCATTGAGCTATAGCTTACTGGATTTTGTTTTGGTAGAGCGAGCACCGACACTGAATCGCCTCTAAGGGACCAGGAGGGCGCATAAACGAAGCGATGTTCTTCTTCTCGAGGCTTACGTTCCACCCTACAGCCTGTCGCTGATCTAGGTTGTCAAATGAGCTTAATTTAAATCCTTAAGAGACCATGGACAACTTATGGGACTGCGCCATCTAGTGTCTAACATAGGATCTGCAGTTTGAGTATACGTCATTGTGATGTTAGCACTGTGGGTGATCAGAATGGCCCAAGCCGAGTGGACTCGGGTGAAAGATTTGGATGGATCTTAGCACTGTGGGTGATCAGAATGGCCCAAGCCGAGTGGACTCGGGTGAAAGATTTGGATGGATCCTTTTAAGTCAAGTTGGATGCTCTGCCAGATCTCCTACTATTTCTCGCCCACCGCAATTAGGAGTAAAATGTTCACGCCAGGCAACCACTTCCCCTAGAAGCAAGGTTTGACCAGCATTAAAGTTACTCTGTAAATGTACAGTTCTAAGCTTGTCTTCAGGGATAATTACGTATTCTAATTGTGATAATTATTCATCTACTTCTGGATTTAATTCCTGGCTTTTTTAAAGAAACATATCTATACTTTAACATAACCAAACTCTGTCAGTCTATTGTGCTTTTAGATTCACCCTCCACGCTGCTCCTATAAAACACAAAGCCTTTTTTTAACCAAGGAAAGATTGGTGTATTTACATACCAATTTCACGACTACCCGTGGTCCCAAAGATTCTGCAAAACCAATAATATTGGGCACCAAAGAGGAGCAGAATGCCCCCCTCCGCTCACCCAGGCTCCGTTTAGAAATAGGGGCCCACGTCCAATCTCTGTTGCCCCGGTGGTGGCACTCTCCGTCTTAAAGCGGTTTTGTTGCTCATCTGCATTTTTTGAAAATACCACCTTTCCTTGTTTCTGACATTCATTTTAACCCCCCCCCCCCCCTCATTCCCAAAATCAAGGAGTCAGTAAAACAATTCGACCACCCTATTCTTGAAAATATCTTACCTTCTACGAGAAAACAGGACATCTCGGTATACTGGCCTATTGCCTTCACACCCCGTTGTTTCACCAAAGAATCTTGCAAACAAAATGTGCTCGCATGCATGCATTATTAACCCACTGTTTTCATTTCAGCAAGTTTAAGACCAGTCACCATTGAGGAGTTAAAAAAAAAATGTTTATGTGGTGCAGGCATTTACTGCGGAGAATACACGGAATGAGGGGCTTTGGAATGCTAATTATTTGTTCCATGTGACTTGACAGAGAAAGGTGCTGTTTGCACTCTTCATTTCATACATGTATCTGCCCGATCCCAGTAATACAAGACATCAAAGAAACAGACTATGGGATAAGCTGGGGCGGCCTGTGAGACCCTGCTAGGACTTCACCATAACATTGTCAGAGCCCTTGATGATTTGATCATTTATAACGCGCACAGAACGGAATTGACCGTATAACGGCGCAGCGGATACAAAAGGTGAACAGAAAAATCTGTGGCGCACCAGCTCACAACACAAGCGGCATATGAAACCATGACGTCCCCATGTTCACTTCATTTGAAAAGATGAGTTTTGAGGGCTTTACGAAACTGATAAAGAGTCGAGCGCTCTGATCTCTTGGGGGAGGCTATTCCAAAGTGTAGGGCTGTAGACTGCAAGCCTTGAGACACAGGAGGAAGGTGGAATTGTCTAAAGCAGTTGATCTCCTGAACAGAGCATCTCGGTATGGCTGATATTATCCACCAGGTAGGAGGGGCAAGGCTGTTCAAGCATTTGTAGATCAAGCAGACTACCTTAAAATCCATTCTGTCCCCAATGGCCAGACAAAGAAGTGACCAGTGAAAGGCCGAAATGTGGGAGGACTTCCCCATCCCCCAAACCAGTCTCATAGCGGCATTCTGTGCTCTTTGCAACCTCTGGAGCTGTTTGGCTGGGATGCCAGAAAGGAGGCTGCTGCAATAGTCCAAATGCGAATTCCCCCCAAGTCTCCCACTACAACCGCGTGACCGTCCACAGGGATGAACAGCAAAGCTTGCCGCAGTAAGCGCATAGATTAAAAGACTGCCTGCACCTTGGCACTAACCTGGCCTTCGCTACCAAGATTATCCTGGCAGATACAAACAAGGTTTTTAATCTTGGTGGCGGAATTCAATTCAGCCCTAGGAAGCATGGTGCGTTGAGACGCTTCACTGCATTAAAGAGATGTTTGGGCCCAAACAAAGCAACAGTGGTCTTGTTTGGGTTGAGTTGAAGCCTGTTTTCCCACATCCAATTGCTGACTTCGCGAAGGCACCGTTTGACCCTTAGGAAGGTTTCCTCAACATTACCTATTTTAATGAACACCCATCATCAGCATAAGAATGAAAATTAACCTTATGCCTATTCAGGATGTCCATTAATGGGCATAGATAAAGATTAAATAGCAAAGACGATAGTGAAGAGCCCTGTGGTACTCCACATCCCAAGGTATTGAATCTGAAATGAACCCTCCAGATTTAACATGCTGTTGACGGTCTGATGGGTAAGATTTTAACTATTTAATTGCTTGTTCAGAAACATTTCCTATCTCTCTCAGGTGGCTGAGGAGGATGTGATGATCTACTGTATCAAAGGCAGCAGATGGGTCCAGCATTACCAACAATGACAGATCTCCATCATCGCAACCCTTTAAAGGTCATCTTAAACAGCAAACAGAGCCGCCTCAGTACCAAATTTAGGCTGAATCCAGATTGAAAAGAGCACAGTAGTGACTCCTCCACACATTCCTGCAGTTGGATCATGACCATGTTCTCAAGAATTTTACCTGGCCACGGGAGACCAGTTACGGCTGGTAATTCTGAAGAAGAAGAAGTTACTTACCAACTGGTAATGATCTTTCGACTGGATGTTCCTCCAATGTATTCCATCCTTAACGATAGCTAGGAAACCTTCCCTTTCCTCCCCTTCTGGTATGTGCTCCACCGCAATTGATATGCACTCCCACAGAGTGTACGGAAATGTGGCTAAGGCATTTGTGGACTTTGCCGACTTAAGGGCCATGCTCCTAGCTGAAAATACCTTGCGCGCCCATCCATCCACACGCTTGTCGTCCCTATCCGGAGGAATGCTAGGGTACGACGCTTTATTTGATGTAGCTGTGGCTGCTTGGACCACCAGACTCTCAGGAGTGGGGTGTTTGGACAGATAGCCGGGGTCACTACTGGAAAGGCTGTATTTTCTCGTGAGGGATTTATCCACCGCAGGGATAGAATCCAGGGATTCCCAATTTTTGTCCACCTTATTTTGTAAGGCCACATGAAAGGGTAATATTTGGTCTGTAGTTGGACCTTGATCCAGAATACCAGTAAGATCATCCTGAATTAAATGAGCTGGTGTTCTAGCCCAACCTAAGTATTCGACTACCTTTGACATGAGGTGCCGATACAAGGAATCAGCGTGTTCCCCTGGCTCCGGTCTATCGAACTCAGTTTCAGGCGATGTGTCAACACCACTAGCATTGTGCAGTGTGTCCACAAGATCTCTCATCTTACTCTCCTCTGAGATTGTATAATCTGGTACATTAGGAGTTCCATATTCAAGGCCAAAGGGAACCTCCTCATCCTCAAACCTCTCTTCTTCCTCAAAAATTGAAGAGAGGGATTTAAAGTACTCCTTTCTAGGCACAGGAGCATACATCTTGTCAGGAACCACCAAAGGTGTAGGTTTTGGAGGAGGTTTTGATTTAACATTTTTGCCAGATTTAACATGCTCAGAAGGCTGAGTAATTTTTGGCGCAGATGATTTTGGTGTCGACGTCGACAAAGGCGTCGATGGAAATGGCGCCAACGAGGATTTGGCGGTCATCTTCTAAGATTTTTTCTACGAGGTATGTGGAGTCTTCGATGGCGTCGATGACCTTGAGCGCTCGTCACGACTCGTGTGACTTTCTTTCATCGGAGACCTTGAAGGTTCTCGATGGGTCTTTCTTCGATTACCCGGGCTCGAGGGCGCGAGTGTCTGAACGGGACCGCTCTCGCCCGGCTTCCGAAGAAGGCGCGGATTGAGTCTTGCCCTTCTCAAAAATGTATAGCATTTTCATATGAAATGCTTCCTGCTCTGCAGATGAAGAATGTTTGTTGGGGCACTTAAATTTGCTGGGGGATTCGTCTGACGATGTTGAAGAGGATGGTGACCGATGCTGCCGTCTCTTCGATCGTTTCATCGAGGACAACGAGTAGCGGGAGCCACTACGGGATCTTTATCTCTTTTTGTCCTTTTCGCATCGAGGAAAACGATCTCCAGACTCGAAGGTTGAGGAACGATCAGTTTTAGTTTTACGGCCTACCTGCAATTTTTCCTTTCTTTCTCGTAGGGCTTTACTCGTCATTGCCTGAAATTTCGAGCAGGAATCCGTGTCGTGGACCTCCCCCAAACACCATAGGCACAAGCAATGCAGATCCGTGATGGACATTTTCGAATCGCATTCTCTGCTCTTTTTAAAACCCGACCCAGGTGTAGTCGGGGTCGATGACGAAGACATGTTGTCGATGTTTTTTGAAGAATTGTGTAGTAAGTAAATACTAACGAGGTGTGCCGAGTCTCCAAAGCATACACGTTTGCTGAAAAACGGAACTGAGGCCAACAGGCACCGCAGGTGCTACATATACACCCGATGATGTCACTCTCGACGTAGGCCTTTGTGGGACCTCGACTCGATGCCATTGACGCACGGCACCCTCTGCCGACAATTTTTTTTTCGCCAAAAGCAGCCAAAGCAGGACAAGATATCATAGATCAGGAATACGTTCGAGGACACAATGCATTCGAAAAGCTGGGTCTAGATTTGATTTTTTTCAGGCGTGACAATGGCCTTTTTCAAATCCAGAGTTACAAGAACGTGATCAAGAGATTTATTTATGAATTGTGTCATAAATGGAGCAATCTCCAATGCCAAACGACTCACTGTTCATGCTGGCATAGAAAAAAAGTAAATTAGTAGGTTTAATTCCTTCTGTTAGGGACTCGTGTAATCTTCTGAAACTAAACTTAAGTCAAGCAGAATAATATGTTGGAGATTCTCCGATTGCCCTGACGATAAACATTCAGTCTGTATGAAGGCAGTGTTAAAAAGGTACACCCCATTACACCTTTTAAGGGGAGCGGGGGATGAGGGGGTGTCCCCCGCTCCTCTTAAATGGTATAATGGGTCCAGGGGCTACAGGGGTGTCCCCAGCATCCTTATCATGGATTGCGGGGTCAAAACCACAGCATTTTTGCCGCAATATTTTGTGGTCACAGGCATTTTTACCGCGATTTTAACACATGGAACCATGAAGGCTGTATTTGAGGACGACTGAATGATTTCTATTTTTTCCTTAAAAAAAGGTATTGAATGAATTGGCCTGTTCTAGAGAGGGTTCAATGGAAGAAGAGGCACAACTCGGATGACAAAACTGTGAAATAACTGAAAACAATTCTCTGGAATGATTTTTAACTACGTCAATGTTCTCATGAAGGTAAACCTGTTTTGCTTTAAATATCGTTAATTTATATCCCTTCAGGACACGTTTGGCATTGATAGCCCAGTCAGCAGTTCTAAACTTCCTTCACTTCCAATCCATCCTTCTAAAATGTTTGTGTTGAGGGGTTACACTCTGGGAAAACAAAGGTTTTGATATTTTCATGTTTTTGGGTTTAAGTAGTGATGTTTTATAACATATCATCCATAATAGTTACACACCATGAGTGAACAAAATCACGTTTTAAAGTAGGACCAATAGTGGACTAAAGCTTGTGTAACTTCAGATCTTGATATTTCCGCTAGATCGCTGTTTTTACGACATAATAACATAGACCTACCATTGGGGAGAAATTCCGTCATTACAGAAGGTTAATGAGAACATACGAGTGGAATGATCCGACCACAGAATGAGCAAAACATTGGTCAGAATTACCCTAGTTCACCTCATCAGTAGTATGTGTAAGCAATGGCCTTTATTATAAGATGGAGAAACAGCCAATGGTATCAAATAATGATTGTCTACAATCTCCCAGAGTCTGGGATACAGTTGTCATATAAACGAATATTAAAATCACCCAAACAAAGGATTTCCCGGTGTTTACTCCCGGTCAAGGTAAGAAATAGAGCTAATTGTTCTAGAAAGACCTGAGCCGGTCCTGAGTGTCTATATCCAAATAGGAATTTTAGCCAAGAAATGGGTGTAATCCGAACAATCAGTGGACCGACTTGTGACAAATCATCCCACCCCAATGAGTCTAAATGGGATATTTGCAGTGTACACCTGTACATTACGGCAACACTTCCACCCCTCTTCCCAGCACGGTTTATACATTGATCTGAATAGCCCTCCAGTACTAAACAATGAAAGGCTGCCTGAGAAGTATCAGTAAACCAGGTCTCTGTGATGAAAACACGATCAAGCTCATGTTCCTCAATGAACTCAAAGACTTCAACTGCAGACCTAACGTTTAAGAAAGCAGCTTTCAATGACACATTCGTAGACAGTATGAGTTCACAAAGATGAATACATCTGTAATTCAGTAGCCTCAAGTTGTGAAATTTTTCAATGCAAGAAGAGTAAGCTTAGCCCAGTTGTTATTTAGTTCCAACAAGGTGGGACTATCACATTTATGTACAGACGTATTGCCACTTGATCAACTGATAGCAGTCACGAAACATAAATCTGTGGCTTAATAAGTCAAAACGTCGGAGTAGAGACAACAGCAAGCGGGCAGCGTTTCTTGCCAACTGCCGCACCGGCCGCAAACAGGACTAAACAGGACTAAACAGGCTTTGTGTGAGAGCTTTGCGCTGACCTGGTCCAGTTAAGGCCCAAGGCGTGTGCAGATGATGTGCCAGAAAGAGCGGGAGTGAGTCCCAAGCTCCGTGTAGGTAACTAAAAAACACAAGTGTGTCACGCACGATCCCACATAAAAGGAGATGTCTGCTAAAACTATGTATAAGTGCTGCACTGCACCAGACAAAAACAAGACATTTATTTACACTTTAAAACAGCACCCTTTTATCTGTGTCTTGATATGTACCACAGGATGTTCTGAAGTACCACCAATGGGCCCGTCGCCCTGGAATGTTGGCGCTCCCCATTACCTGCATCTTCTCCTGGAGTGCGGCTACCTTCTGCTGCAGTCCGTCCTTCTCCTCCTGCAGCCGCTGGAGGGAATCTGTGGAGCGAAAGACAGAGACACAATCAGACCAGCCTCACAAACACTGGACAGCCGAGGTGCGTTAAGGGCTGGGCACAAGCGCCACAACGCATCCCATGCGTAATCATTGTGCATAAATCACACTCCTGGGTGTTAGAGCAGGGTTTATGCTCTTACCCCTTGGGGCTTACTCCAGAGCCCAATTACACATACTCTCTGCGGTTGCTCGACATCCAGAACACTAGTGCATAACCAGTGGACCCATATGCCGTCAGGGAGGTGACATGACCTGGGTGGCACTGTGCCCCATGTTTCTTCCAGGCCCCCCAGGTAATACGCAAGACTTGGGTAGGTGTTGGCAATAAAAGGCTATGGGATTTTATTGCACATTTATGGTAATAACAAAACAATCATAATTACAGTAACCATAATATGCAGTACTTTTGGGCATCGGGTCCCGGGGTTACCCCCTCTGACCCATGACGCCATTCTTGTTCCACGACAGTGTGGTCACCGCACGGTGACCTGTCTTATTTCTCCTTCTTCTCACCCTTTTTATTAGGATGGGGGGGTTCTGGGAAAAAGAAGAGACTCTGAGTGCACAGAGTACTCTTTGGTTTGGGTTCCCGTGCAGGGTCCACAAACTGATTTGCTCTTGGCTGCAGCCCTTACATAGGACCCAGGGGCTGTCCCTTGGGTCATTCTGTGTGGTGGGGGCTGTGGTGCCAGCCCCCGGGCAAGCATCTGCTGACAGCTAATTACACCCTATGGTGCCTAGGTCTGGCTCCCCCGCCTACTTCCTGCCTTTGGGGCCCTGATGTTTTGCATCCCTGTGAGGGGAGGGCAGGGTATTGATTGGCATCCTGACCTTCCCTCTGTGTTTCCTGGTGCGGTGACTGCGCTCACCTTTGTAGTGGTGGGAGGGAGGGAGGGGGAGTGCTGGCCCATTTTTGGGGCTGCTGCTCCCCCTCCCCCCTGCCTAGGCAGCTATGGGGCACCGGTTACCCAACCTCGCCTATTACATGCGGCATTGCCCATAACCAGTGGACCCATATGCCATCAGGGAGGTGACATGACCTGGGTGGCACTGTGCCCCACGTTTCTTCCCGGCCCCCCAGGTAATACGCAAGACTTGGGTTTTGGCAATAAAAGGCTGTGGGATTGTATTGCACAGGTATGGTCATAACAAAACAATCATAATTGCAGTAACCATAATATGCAGTACTTTTGGGTATCGGGTCCCGAGGTTACTCCCTCTGGCCCGTGCCGCCCCAACCTGCATGGGTTACCAGCTGTCCAGGTTTCCCCCAAAAGTTGTTGCTTGTTTTTTCCTAGCTGCATTGTCTGTTCCCCTTAGTTTAGGCTATTCCTTTGATCGTGCCTGGTGCTGGCCCCTGTAGGGGTTGGCTTGTAGTTGTGTGTGCCGGCATCTTGTGCTGGCCTCTGGTTTTCCTTTGTACGGCTGCTCTAATTTTGTTTCCTTTTATTGAAACAATCAAAGCCTGATTGGCAATTTTTTTTTTTTACTTTAGCTACCCTTTGGGTGGGATGCATCCCGCTCTGACTGCCGCGGTTTTAGCTGGTTCTGAGCCCCCATCTGTTTTCTCCACTTGCTGCCGTACTTAAATGTAGCCCGGTTTGGAGGAGCCTTTTGGTCCGTCCGTTGTGCTTTGCTTTATACTTCCATTTCCACCATATACTTGTGTTTGCGCATGTTCCAGGGGAGCCCTGCTTGGTTCCCCCGTTTTCCAGCGTTTGCTCATACATCCAAACAGTTTAAGTTAATCTGCTAGTTTAGTTGTTTTCTGGCCCCGGCCTTTGTGGCGATGTTAAAGGGAGGGCTCTGATGGTTGTGCTAAAAGGCCCGGCTCTGTCTTTCTGTGCGGGTTTGCCATATGAGCACATAAATCTTTTGATTTATGAAGGTTGTTGTGCTGTGTTTGGCATGGCCTGGACTGGGCTCTGAAACCACAGTCAGGTGCGGGTTGTAACTGAAAAAACGCTCCGCTTGATGAGTTACCTGACTGTTTGGTTGTCTCTCCTATTTTAGCTGTTTGTTTCAGTTCTTTAAACTGTTTGTAGGGCTGGCTCGCTATTCGTCTGCCTGCGTGTGTGTTTCTTTGGGACCCTGGCTGGTTGGGTGACTGTCGGTACGTGTGTGGAATCGCGTGTCTTCTGGTGCCCTGTAGGGGTTCTTTCTTACTAACATTGCAATGGTGACTTTGGTGTCATCGCCCCTTCATCACCTGGCTCCTTACCGCTAGCCCACGATGTCCTTAATGCTTCCGTGCTCTTTTGCTGTGTAGTCGTAGCCCTCTATCATGCCTGTGGTCTGGTTCTGTTGCACTACCTCAGTAATGTTGTTGCAACTGGGTCCCCTGAGTACAGGTTTCCCTTAGTTGTGCGTTGTTTTGAAGCCTGTTTCATGGTTCTGTGTTTGCACTACCTCAGTGGTGTTGTTGCAACTGGGTCCCCTGAGTACAGGTTTGCCATAGCGGTGGGTTGTTTTGAACCCCGTTTCAGGGTTCTGTGTTTATTCTGCGTCAACAGAAATATTTGCCAAGCTCCCTTTTGGAAAGCTGCTTGTAGTTGGAGATCCCTTTCAACAGGTTCTCCTTTTCATGGCCTTTGTTTCTGGCTGGTGCTGATACGCATTGGCTTGTGTGTTGGCTCTGCCAGGCTTCAAGCTGCATCAGTAGACACTGTCCGGATGTACAAAATGTGAGTGCTACGCCGGCTTTTGCATGTATGGTTTCCCAATTCGTTCTTGAGGTCCAAGGCCCTTTGGTCTGCCCTCAAACTTCTCGTGCTATGAGGGAGGCTGGTTTCTAACGCGCTGCTTGTGCTGCAATCAATTTGGCAATTCGAGAAACTGCCATGTTTGTGGTCATTTTGGCAGTTGCGTGCTGTCCATGGTCTGCCCCCGTTTGTTGGGTGGCATGTTCAATGCCTTGCTGTTCCCCGTGTCAGGGTACTGAGTTGTAGATATAAACTTGTCTCACATATTTTTGTAGTGCTTGTACAAGAAAAACTTGATCCGTGTGTGGTTATTCTTGGTTTGAATATCAGATTTGCCTTTCCTCTGTCATTTTTTGCTTTCCTTTGTCTGTGAGGTGGCTTGCCACCTGCATGTTGTTACTGATCGACTCGTGGTCTAAATGTTGCGTTATTGGGAAACACCCTGGCGCTTTTAATTGAAAGTTTGTGTTTCCGACACTTGTTGTGCTTGTATATTCCTCAAATGGGCGCACTGTGGCTGTTGATGCTACCCCTTTTAATGTGGTTTGTGAGCTACTATGACAACTGTTGTTGCTATTTTTTCCCATATAAATCCAGGCTGACTGTTTTGGATGGTTGCCCCTCTGGTTGGCTCTGTGGTCAGCCAGAGTGGTGGCCAAACTAGCACTCCCCGGCTGGCTCTGGGCCGTTAGTGGCATCAGATCATAGTAGTTATTTAGCAGGTATGTACCCTGCCAGGCTCTGTACTGATGTCCCTGGGCGCTCTGCTTGCTGTGTTATTTGACCGGGGATTGGAACTATATTTGTCAATCGTGTTGGCACACTTTTGTTGCACCGCATATCCGGGTACTGTCTAACTGCTAGTGAGTTTATAATGAAAAAAGGTGGGGCTTTAGTTGTGGGCAATATTTGTTGCTTTTGTCTCTGGTGTGCTTGGCTGTCCTGGGGTGCTGCACGTGATTCAGAGATTTCGCTCTGTTTATTTTTCTGGGAGACATGGGTAAATGTTTCCCCTCGATCTCTAAACGATGCGCCCTTGGTAAGCTTGTTTTGGTGCTTGTGTTTCAACACGGAGAGCTGGACATGCTTGTGGATGAGCCGATCTGTGCTTGTTGGGGTGTGTGTGCTTTAATTCATATATGTGCTGTTTTGCTTGCAGGGCGAAACTATGCCTGTTGCCCAGGCAAGGTTTTATTCCTTGCTCCTGTAACTGTATGTTTTGGCCATTTTAGGCAACTGCTGTGTTGCGCCTTGTGACAGACTTCTGTCTCTGCCCTGGTGCCTTTGCCGGTTTGTGACCGGTTATTATATGGTGCACTCTTACAACATGTGCTTGTGCTTAAACACTGTTTTCCTTGTTATTGTTCCATGGACTTGCGTTTCAAAACTTCCTTCAATTCATGTTTATATCCCTGGATTCATTATCTTGACTTCTCCAATTCACTCCATCCCATTTGTCTGTTCCTGTCTTGTGCATAAATAGCATCCCCTCTGCTGGGATGACACGTGAAACTGAATAAACATTTGTATTTTGCATGTTTCACATCGGGTTTAAACTCTGTTTATTCTAAAACTTTGGTTTGATTTTTACATCTTGTTCTGTACTATATGCGCCTTATAAATGTGCCGTAATAATTTATTTGAAAAATAGGCTTGTTATTGTGCATGGTATTTCTTTTGATGTTTGTCTGCCATACAATAAAAATTAGTTCGCGGATGTGACTTAATTCCCCAACGTTGTGTTTTTAAAACTCCCCAGCGTTTGTTCACAATGTCAAATGTTATCGCGTTCATACACTTATTCCCAATATCGTGCCTTCGAAAACCACCGCGCGGTGTGTTTCGGAACGTTGCTCTGCGTTTGCTTGCTTCCAATGGAAGCGTTACATTCTATCCTTAATGGGGCTGCTTCGCCCTTGGTTGCCGGGCAACCACGGCGCAGGGGCTCACTTACTTGAAACAAATTGAATGCTGCCTGCACCGGATTGCTTTGTTTGTTTTCTTCGATGCCGCTCCTGGTCTCGACTGTCAGCAGCGCCTTAGACGGTGGTCCGCGTGAGCTGTCTGCATCCAGCTGGAGTCTCTCCCTTGGGAACCGGCAATTCTTTGTTGCTCGTCCTGGTTCTGGGCTGATTTTTCTCTTGCAAAAGGCTTTTTGAACAGGACCATGTTTGGTCTGAAAAAAAGACACCGCGATTGCAGCGAACTTTGTGAGGAAAGGCCCAGAGAGGTTTGGATAAGCAAATGAAGATGCTGAGTCCACAGCAAACTTCTGCAGGAAAGAAAGAAAAAAGAGACTGAGTGCACAGAGTACTCTTTGGTTTGGGTTCCCATGCAGGGTCCACAAACTGATTTATTCTTGGCTGCAGCAGCCCTTATATAAGACCCAGGGGCAGTCCCTTGGGTCATTCTGTGTGGTGGGGGTGTGGTACCAGCCCCCTGGCAAGGCTCTGCTGACAGCTGATTGCACCTCATGGTGCCTAAGCATGGCTCCCCCGCCTACTTCCTGCCTTTGGAGGCCCTGATGTTTTGCATCCCTGTGAGGGGAGGGCAGGGTATTGATTGACACTGTGCCCTTCCCTCTGTGTTTCCTGGTGCGGCGACTGCGCTCGCCTTTGTAGTTTGGTGGGGGAGAGGGGGAGTGCTGGCCCATTTGTTGGGCTGCTGCGCCCAGTACCGCCTGTTTAGGCAGCAATGGGGCACCGGTTACCCAGCCTTGCCTATTACATGCAACATTGCCCAAAACTTGCACTGAAACACTACTTATAGAGGAGCAGGAGCCACACCCAGTGCAGTTGTGACAAGATGCCCATTGTTGCTGCACCAGTGATGAGACTGCAACTGACTCAGCTGCAGGATTTGCACTCTCAATGCACGTGAAGCACTCACAGTCGGAGCACTATACACAATCTACACGTCCTGTGCAACATTGACAGGTTTCACACTACCAACCAGTAGTGAGGCTTATTTCTTTTTGCAATTATGACTTCTATAAACAGTTGAGCAATCACACATAACTGAATTAAACTAGTGGCAGCGTCACAGTTCACATTTCCGACTACTCTAATCCTACACAAACAGCAGCTTTCTCTGCATGAATATATGTTGATTTCAATCCTATAAGGTCATGCATAGCTTAGCGATAGGTGAGGACTTCTGGTGAGAGAATACCTTGCAGTTTTTATTTGTTATTAAATAGCTATACAGTTTTCGTCTTTACAGATATCGTCTCCTGATGCCAAAAAATGTTCACTGATCCTGTGGACTGCATCAATAAGAAATCCTTGAATTGAATGATCAAGGACTTCTATGCACACACCTTAGACTTGCTTTTTTGAATTGGTTACAGGTGTGCAACCGGTCCATGTCATTTTGGTTTTCATTTTTGAATAGTGTGAATACATATAAAGTATTTTTTCTTTCACTGAATTTTTTTACAAACATTGGTCCTTGATCTTATGTTCTCCAGAAATAACTAAACTTGTCTGCGTTTCCAGATAATAAAACAAGAAGATGATACTTATTATTTAGATTTAACCAGTCCGATACCCTTTAAATAATGGGGGCTAAAAGCAGAAGAGCCTTGATACATTATGACTAAAATTCTTGAAAGCTTATGATGATGTCAGTGACCTTGAAAATACGAATGAACTGTGGGAAAATCTTTAAAAAGGAAATTATGTTAATTTAATGTTTCAAATGTTGAATTTTGATGACCATTGTCTGTGCATCAGTTGCCAGATGGTATATTTTACTACTAGGCCATCTTAGTAGTTGTGGAGTTATAGTAGGAGGGCTGTGTTTTAATATGGTTTTATCTTTTTTTACTGTGGATGTTTTTCTTGTATATATGTAAAGCCTTTGTTGGCTGTATGCATATCCATGAATGAATAAATAACTAAAATTCGGGCTGACGAGGCCCCTGCTTGGTCTGCTCTGACGCCAGTGTCAGGATTCACACGTATGCGGCAAGGGTTAAAGAAGTCGCACTGGCAGTTCACTGACAAGACTGCCACTCCCAGTGCACTAGTGACAGGATTCATAGTGCAAGAGCACAAGTGAAATATTTATTCG
The DNA here is from genome assembly GCF_040938575.1 of Ambystoma mexicanum. NCBI lineage: Eukaryota > Metazoa > Chordata > Amphibia > Caudata > Ambystomatidae > Ambystoma > Ambystoma mexicanum. Next base: position 755,687,671 of record NC_090925.1, read on the forward strand.
CGCAGTGCCTTAACCACAGTTTTAAAACTCCTAGCACATCAATGAATCGACAGTTTTTCCGCTCACGAAGCACAGATGCCCGAATTAACGTCTCGCGTTCAGCATTGACAGCATTCACACGCCTCGGGAACCACTGACATTCACAATTCCAGAGCACTCTCTTTCGCATTACAAGTAAACAAATGCAGGAATTCGCGCTGCAGGACATAGTGTACTCGTGCTCTGCACAAGCCAGGTTTGGTTTTATTTTATGGCCTTCTCTTTTTTGACTGGGGTGAACAACCATACCCTGCATCTTGGTGACTCCCGCCTCAGCTTGTGTCCTCAGCCCCTGTTCCTTCCTTCTCTCGGCCTCTAGGGTGCGCACTTGCTCAGTCAGCTCCTTGCTCCGGGCCTCCTGCTCCCGTAGGCCGGTCCGCAGCCGCTCCGCCTCCTGCTGGTGCTCCGAGGTAGCCACAGCCCAACCCCCTTCCAGCTGTTGCCGGTTCTCATCGCTCTACAAAGGAAGGAGAGATGAGTGAACATGACAGCGCTCTCGAGTGAGCAGATTCTCAAGATTGAAAACCGGGGCGGCCAGCAACATAAAAGAAAAACTATCCCCGCCCACCCCCCAAAACCCAACGACCAACACCGCCCACCAATCCCACCACATCTGCATACATATTGTGTGGTTTTGACGTTTGATAAAAGCTTGTAAACAACATGCATGGTATATGGAGAGAGGGCACAGTTGTGAACAGTCCCTGCAAAACCGGGACATCCGTCACCATACAGCATTCTCAAGCAACACTCTGTAAGCACTGTCACCATCTACTAGCAATGTCCTCAAAAGTGTAAGTAAAGGCCCTGCGCCAAGAAGCTGAGCCCAGTGCCTTCAATGGGCTGGAGCTAGTCAGGATCAAAGCCAAGTAGTCTAAAAAAAAAGTGCACCCCAGTGGGGCTATGTCGGGCTCCCCACACTAGCCCTCTATGTGCCAACCTCTTAGGCAGCCCTTGGACTCCATAATACCGCATGGTTAAAGGGCTGCATCTGGGAGTCTGCGCTTCTGATAAAAAAAGGAGAAACGGAGCACCAAGTATGATAACTGTGCCCCTGCATTTCCTTTTGTTTCTTAATCAGAGGCGCCGACCCCAACAGGCAGCCCTTTAGCCATGCGGCTATATGGAGTTAAAAGTGCTGCTTGAGGAAACAAAAGAAGGGTGCACAGTTATCACTGCTTTTGGTGCACCCCTCTCCGTTTGTTTCTCAATCACAGGCTCTGACCCCAACAGGAAGCCTTCCAATGACCCTACTAGTACAAAGGTTGTCTCTACTCGGCGGGTAGACAGACACTTGTGTAGTCACATGGTTAGTGGAAGGCTCTGACCATCTGTGCTGCCTCCAACCTTGCTCTCCAGGGGACTCAACTTCCGTCGGAAACACAATAAGAAGGATAATGGGTCCTGAAAACCACACCATCGGCACCCGCTTTTCGGGCCTTGTAAATGTCTTAACATGCCTCCAAACATTTCAAAGGACATCTCCATTAACGGTCAATGGCAGCACGTGCGCCTAAATCAGAATTCATGTGAGTGTGCTAAAAGCTGATAAGGGCTTTGGCATCCGAGAGCTCCCACATAGCTCAGCTGACTACGGAAACGTGTGTCTTTTCCAAAGATAGAGGGAGAGACAGAAAAAAACCCGCCCCAGGATTCCATTTATGAAACAGTTCCATCAATTTCTCTGCAATCCGTTACTCCGTGGCGCAACACCATGGAGCTAACCGGGTTTCAGGAAGCCCCCCCCCACTCCCCTTCCGAAATTGTTGGCAATGTTTACTTGTACTGAATGACCTACAGAGCCGTGGCTGAACACATGTTAAAGGGCTACAGGGCTTCCCTGTTACCAAAGGCCCAGCAATTACTAACTTAGAATGTTATTGGTAGCACCTTCATTGATCAGCATAATTGTTTAGGCATTTGAAATTGTGATGTGGGTTCAGTACTTGCATGCCAGGGGAGTGATTGAGTGGTTTCCTGTCCCTGTCTACGCTTTCATGCTCACAGCAGGCCTTAAGTGGGTGCTTTCAGGCTTAAATGAGAGAGTTAACTGCTTGTAACATTGAAGCTGCACTAGAATAGTGCATTAGAATGTGTAAAGAAGTTAGAGACCCCTAAACAAATAAATGTGCCCCTCCCCCACCGTCTCTGAAGTTAGCTCCTCTCCCAACATTTGAAGGGTTGGCACCCCCGCCCAGCAATGTAGGTTCTTGTGCCCCTGCTGTTACTTGCATACGCCCATTGAGAAAGGGGCATGTGCAGCTACAGCCATGCTCGTTTTTCTTCTCTGTAAGAAAGTGTATACTGACAGGTTTATTATATATTTTTCCTAACCAGAGCTGAAGAGAGGTGTGCTCATTCAAAGGCCTATATGAGACTGGGCTCACATTCCAACTCGCCCCCTGAACGGAAAATGTGTAATCTGTCACTTTCAATGTGATTCAGCTTATGGTGTACGCTATTCGAAAAAGTCAAAATTGTAGTTTTAATGCGGCCACATTTATAATAATAAAAGTGACCATTCATGAACACATCACCAAGTTAGCTCTTGTTATTACCTTCTTGTAATGTCCCACCAGATTACCAAAGACGGATGTCACTCCCTGTGAGGTCATTTCTTGTATCGTCACTCCAGACGATGCCAATACAAATGCTAATTGGGAAGGCTTGAATGTCGCTTGCCACACAGGCCCTTGCAAATCCTAGTGTATCAGAGCCACGGAGAGGCCTTCAACTGCTAACCACCGGATTTGCCCGTCACAATATGTTATTTGGGGCATCGCCAGAGGGAGAAGATGCTGCAGGATGTGGCCAGTTACACTAATGCATAGGCTGAGGTCCTAGCAGGAGAGCCAGGCCTGTGGAGCACTGATACCCAATGGCCAATCACAGAGCAGCACTGGATGGGAACTAGCACAAGGACAGCAGTGGCACACAACCACAAAAGGTGCACGCACGTTGATGCAGCAGTGACAAGGACTGTTCAGTCAAAAGATGTTACTGGATTTCAAAGGCTGCTCGGATAGCTCAGTGAGTTAAGCACATTTTGGGTAGCGTTTACTCTGCAGGTCAGAGGTTTCAATCCTACAAGGGCCTGGCTCAGCCAGTATCCCGCCTTGGCTTCATGTTATGTTAAAGGTTCTTTTACTTCGCCCTGTTGCCACCTGCGTGGTCTCGTGGCGCTCTGGCGTATCTGTACTGCAAGGAGGGCGTGGGAGTGGTTAGTACGATAAGTGGGAGAAACAGCAAGAGAGGTGGAGTGTGCTGTTGGCAGCAGCAGTTCCGATACATCTTTCACTGAGCGTAGGTGGTGGCCGCTGTGTGGTGTTGGGCGTGGGCGAGATTAGGTGTGGTTTCTTTCATTGTTGTGGTGTTGTGAAGTGCGTGCAGTTTGTGGTGCTGTAGAGGTATGCTGTATTTAGTTCAGTTTGAGAGGTGTATGCAGAAGGGTGAGTTTTTAGTATAGTTTGTTAGAGGCAGTACATTTCACACCCACTGTTCATGAATGGAGTAGCATTAATTCTGCACAGTGCTGCGAAACAGCAAATGCTGCAGCAAGCTCTCCATAAAATGCTAAATATTATTCTTATTGCCATTAGTAGGTGCCCCAGGAGAAAGGCAGACAGCACTACATCATCAGCACACTTGTGTTGAGGACAGCAAGGTGCTATACTGCTGCAGTGACCAGTCAGAGCACGGCAATACCCGAGGCCCTGCAGAGACGGGAGGACATTGCAGTGTTCACAGCTCTAAGGGTCATACTTTCACAGGGTAGGGTCACAGGGTAGGGCCAAAGGGGAGGGTTAATATCTCCCGGTATCTGAGAGAACAGGTTCTGGGGCGAGGTTCCTCAGGCGCTGCCTGTCCCCTCATGTGCATCCAAGGGTGCAGCCCGGCAGGGAGGGTTCCAGCTCAGGTGGGCGCGCCCAGTGAGAGCTCTTGCTCCCTGGCCTGGCCTGCTATGCCGCAGGAAGCAGAGAGAAGCTGTGTGCGTCAATCCCAGGCCCAGCCGACTCCACAGCGGAGGGGCTGCCTCAACCCTGCCCCCGGGTCCCGAGCTTCCCGCTCTGTAGCCCCGGTAGCACGTGTACTACTTACTTTCGCCAGCGATACTTTCAGGCTTTCCACTTCCAGTTCGAGACCTTTGACCTTCAGGTCAGTTTCCGGTTTGTTGGCTCTGTTGTTCCCCGATGTTCCTGGAATGGAGATGGAGAAGACAAATCAGCACACATTCTACGAGAGATGTGGTCACTCTGTTAGACCCACAAGGGCCACGAGTGTAAATCAGTTACTGCCGAACATGTGGTGGATGTTGTTAAGATGTGTTCCTGTGACAGTCTACCGGCCACACAACCCGTCCCATCTCCGCAAAAGAAAAGCGCGGGCAGAAGCGTGTGCATCTCATTACCAAGGCGCACACAGCCCCGCCCCCCCCTTCACCACAAATAACCACACGAAAAATCTCAGAATAAGCTCATGTTATAAAGGCAGTGACATTTTAAAAGGTGCTTTAATTAGCAATAGACTGGCACACACCAAAAACATGTGCAAACATGGATGTTTTTCATTTTGATATGGCGAGATCAGAAACTCGGTAAACCGAGAAGAGACGAGGCTGATCCAGGGATTACAGTCCCGGTGATCTGGGAACCACTGGCCCAGGCTTTAGCCTTGGAAGTGCCTGGTTACCTTAACACAAGACTACTACCTGGACCTACTTTTAACCACAAGACAAATTGATGCAATACAAATGTACACATTTCATTTTACACCTTTGGTGGCTATTTTGGATGACCAGGTTTATACATCTTACCCATATTTCTAATTGTGATGCATTGTGTAAACTATGTGAACTTACTAGCTTTATCATACACTGATTGTTTTAGTAATTGTTTGTGGTGTGGAGCGGGAGATAATGACTTTTGCAAAGGAAGGGCTGAGACAGGGAGCCAGGGCTGTACAAGTAGTGGGACCAGAATTTCAACATTAAAATACGGGACTGGCTACCAACGAAACAGTAAGACTACAATTTGACAGTGACTGACAACACTAAAGTAGGACTACACTACCATGGCATGATGGTGTGGGGGGGAAAACGAGCCTAACATGTTCTTTTAGTTCCTCAGATACTTCACTGTCTTCATAACGATAACCGAGTCTATGCCAACTGCCATGTTTAACAGGGCCTTATTGCCATTGCTGTGCCAGCCCTATCCTCTAATGTGCATATCTTAACCACAAAGGCTAGTTTGAAAAAAATACACTGTCATCATGCGTTTTTTGGAAAAATGTCACATCACACTTTAGGTGCATTGTCCATATTCAGGGAGGTGAGGGAGTGTGTGCTGTCTCTGCAGGAGGCCCTCGGGTTTTGACAGACCTTGTAAGGGACCAAATAACTGGGCTGCAGGGTCTACAATTGGGTTTGATATGGTCTACATTTATTTATTGGTGCTTGTGCATACTGTAACAGTTGCATGGGTTCAGCAGCATAACCAATTGGTGGGAAGCGCACACAAATTAAACACTGCCTTGGTGCGCACAGATTGGAATATGACCATTTCGAAGTTGGAAGGGGCACTGTAAGAGACACAATTATGGGTCTTCTCTGACCAGAAAATGCATTACAAAAAGGAAATGATTTAATTGTACCAACATTTTAAGCTGGCTATTTTTTTTAAAATGTTAGAATACTCTTTTCTAATGAACACTTCCAGAGCATATTGCAGTCATGTTATTTTAAATGTCTTCATTATTTTTTAACAGCGTTGCACCACAAATAGTAAGACATAACCTTTATATAAAATAAAATGAGTGTATTTAAATCAATCCACCCTATATTCAAGTAGCATAGAAAACGTTATGGATGCCAGTCTCCCCACCCCATCCCCAAGCGCATACAGCCTTCCCAGCGAAGGGCAAATCGGGGGCTTCTCAGGGAGCATCTCCCACCCCTTTCTGCATTTGCCCGTGATACCAGCAATGTCTCACCAAAATCGGGAAAGGGCCTCAGGCGCCCACCATCAAACATTTCACCCCAGACTGGCAAGTCCATTTTACCCCTAAATTTAATCTTGCCCGACCCGCAGTACGCAGAGGCCCCATATCCACACATAGTGGGATATGCAGGGAGTTCGGTCTCATGCAACCCATCCAACGGTTCACCCGTTTCCATATCCTTCTACCCAATTGGACCAGATAGGGTTCCCTTTCACCCCCTCCAGAGAGCCACAATGTCTCCTTAATGTTATAAGGCGTTACTGATCCCGCCAGCAATCTCCACTCTGGAGTCTCCTCAGACAAACATATGCCTCCAAATTCAGTACCTGGAGAGCCCCACCCCCAACGCCCCAAGACCTAAGGCCCCGGCAAGGCCCTTCACCCACGATGCATCCCTAATAATGACATTCAATCCGCAGAATTTTTTTTTCAGGATTTCATATGGCGCATTGGAAAAGTAGTGTTAAAGCCTAGGAAGGACTACCATATTCCACAATGCCACCCTGCCCATAAGCAACAGAGGCAGTTTGTTCCAGAACTCTGCTGACTTCTCTATCCCTTCAATGGCGCGTATAGTATTGAACAAATGCGTATCACTAAAAGGTATGCATTCTAATACGAAGATATTTGAACGGCTCCTGTTCCCATACTAGTGTTAGAGCAGGTAGGTCTGCGACAGGGAGACGCAGAGAATCAAACAGGAATATACAGGATTTCGACATATTAATCCTTATCCCTGATAGGTCTGAAAAGTTGTCCAACACTTCATTACCCTGTTTAGGGATTGGCACCAACAGTGCCTCCCACATTGACGAGGGTAAAGTGCCAATCTCAAAAGCGTACTGTTATACCCACATCAATTTACCACCCAGCGTCTCCCGAAATGACTAAGAATTCCAACGGAAGGCCGTCCGGTCACAGAGTCTTATCCTGGGGAGCCCCTGTATGATGGTCTAAATATCCAACAGTGTGATGGGTCCTTCTAGCTCCTCAATCAACCTAAGCGTATCTTCTACTTGACTCATCCCAACCCGAGAGTCATCCATGTACAAGGCCCCATAAAAATCCACAAATGCCTTATTTATCTCCTGTTGAGTGTACACCTCAGTCCCGTCCTGAGTACATACCAACAGAATCATGGTCTGTGGTCGCTCACTCCAGATCAGCCACACCAGCAGTCTACCAGAGTTATCCCCCACTCTGCTGCTTATCCACATAGTACAAAATCATGCTTCCCATTCCTCCGCGCACTTCCCTCGTAATGCACTAAGCACCTTCTCATTCACCAATGAGACTCCCTCGCCACGTTCAATCAACGGTATATCCTTCTCAATGGATCTTTTCAGTGTTGACCTCACCCCATATGTAGCAGATAAACATTGTTACCGGTGAATGATCTGACATCATCCTCCCCAAATAAGTGACGTGCCCGGAAACCAGTAAATCCTAATATTCACAAAGAACCGCTGGATACTAGTATACACACCGTGGGGGCAGCAGTAAATGGAGTAACATCATTCAATTGGGTGCTTTACTCTTCACACATCTACCACACCAAAGGCTTGCATACTGTCCTTTCACGATTGTGATGACGTTGACACACCTAGAGACGAAACAGACTTATCCAACTCAGGGTGCAGAGTGCAGTTAGAATCGCTCCTACACAGCCATACAGCCTGTCTATATTTGCTGCATATACACAGGAGCCTTGGAAAAAGTCAGCAGAGTCTATACTGGGGGCATAGGAGTTATGGAACCTTGTACAGTCACAGATCTCCCTTCTGTGTCAAGGTGCACCCTATTTACACAAAGAGGGACAGTACGCTCAACCCAAATCAGCACTACTCTAGCATTTGCAGAGTAAGAGGATCCAAACCCTTGTCCACCCCACTTCCTGAATAATGCGCAAAATGTATCTGATTGAAGAAAAGCTTTGCCCACCTTCGTCCTCCTCAGGTAGTCTCAGACCCTGCATCTTATAGTGAAGGCACTCAATCCCTGTACATTCGCCTACACACATCTAAGCCCCCCACCATTAAATTGCCAAACCATCCACCCCCCACCCATGCCAATGATTCCATAAAATCCAGAATCTGTCACCCACCAGAACATGAGCAAGGGTGACCCCCACAGCCCTTCCAACCGGTAATATATAGATGCAAGCATATGTTATGTTATGTTATTATGTTATGTTATTTTGCATTTATATAGCGCCTTATATACCATTGGTATGGTCTGAAGGCGCTGGTAGGTTGAACGCCCTTGGGAACCGAAGTTCATATCAGTAGAGAGGGTCAAAAGGTGCATGTGAGCACCGGGTATGTGTGCAGCTCGTGCGGTATCCGTGTAATAGCTGCTTTCTAGCGGTAGGTGTGATGGTTGAGAGGTCAGGATTATGTGTTCGTTCTGGCAGGATTTATCCAGATCGGATGTGGCTGTGTTACGCCTGAGGAGAACGCCTGGCTGGGGGGTGTGTAACCAGCAGTGTTTACTTAGAATGATGTGGAGTGAGCGGCGGATGTTGATATGAGAACAGTTATACCGAATGGTGTCATAGTATCCCTGTGTTCTAGTTGAGTGGTGATGTAAAGGAGAGAGTAAGCATGATGTGTGATATGATGGGTTATATGCTCTTTCAAACGTTATCTGCATTTCAGACCATAGTATACACGTCACGCAATTCTATGCGCTCCTGTCCGTTCCATGCACTCCTATCTACTCCATGCACCCCAGTTTGCTCTATACATTCCGGTCCGCTCCATGCACTCATGCATTCCGGCCTGCCCTGCGCGCTCCGGTCCGCCCTGCGTACTCTAGTCTGCCCCAACATTCACAATTCTGTCTAAGTGTGGACATGCTAATATTCAAAGTCCTATCTAGATGCAACGCAGGCCAATATTCACAATTCTGTCTAAGAGTGGACATGCTAGTATTCACGATTCCGTCTGGGTGTGGACATGCTAATATTCACAATTCTGTCTAGGAGTGGACATGCTAATATTCAAAGTCCTATCTAGATGCAACGCAGGCCAATATTCACAATTCTGTCCAACTGTGGCCATGCTAATACTCACAATTCTGTCCAAGTGTGGATATGCTAATATTCACAACTCTGTCTAGGTGTGGACATGCTAACATTCAAAGTCCCATCTAGAAGCAACGCAGTCCAATATTCACAATTCTGTCTAGGTTTGGACATGTTAACATTCACAATTCCATATAGATGCGACGCAGGCCAATGTTCACAATTCTATCTAAGAGTGGGCATGCTAACATTCACAATTCTATCTAAGTGTGGACATGCTAACATTCACAATTCCATCTAAATGCGACGCAGGCCAATGTTCACAATTCTATCTAAGAGTGGGCATGCTAACATTCACAATTCTATCTAAGTGTGGACATGCTAACAATCACAGGTCAATCTAGATACGACGCAGGCCAATGTTCACAATTCTATCTAAGAGTGGACATGCTAAGAATCACAATTCCATCTAGATGCGACGCAGGCCAATGTTCACAAATCTATCTAAGAGTGGACATGCTAAGAATCACAATTCAATCTGGATGCGACGCAGGCCAATGTTCACAATTCTATCTAAGAGTGGACATGCAAAGAATCACAATTCCATCTAGATGCGACGCAGGCCAATGTTCACAATTCTATCTAAGTGTGGACATGCTAATATGCACAATTCTGTCTAGGTGTGGACATGCTAACCTTTAAAGTCCTATCTAGATGCAACGCAGGCCAATGTTCACAATTCTATCTAAGTGTGGACAAGCTAATATTCACAATTCTGTCTAAGTGTGGACATGCTAACAATCACAATTCAATCTAGATGCGACGCAGGCCAATGTTCACAATTCTATCTAAGAGTGGGCATGGAAGTATTATGGCACTCTATGTTATTGGTAGGTAAGATAGAGTGCCAGGGGTTTTCTGGAGTAGAGTGATTGCTCTACTCCCCCCACCCATGCCACACTCACGGTTTTTGTTGGTGTCTGTTGGCTACTGGCTTCCTTGGCGTCCCCTTGCGGACACCTGCTGACACTTCCTGGAGCCGCCTCTGTTGGAGCCGCCCTTGGCCTTGGGGCCCTTAGCCGGGGGCTGCACGGGCAGAGGGCTGACCTGGGAGGACCAGTGATGAAGGGTGAGAGGACCAATGAGAACGGGCCTGAGCGGGTTGGGAGGCGGGAGGGAAGGGAGAGAAGGAAGAGGGTGCGGAGTGGGAGCGGGCTGCTGGGGATCAGAAAGGCCTCTGGTATGGGGTCAGCCACAAAAGCCTGCTGCCTCTGGGTGTGAAGGAGGCAGGCAGGGGGCACTGCGGCCTCTAGGCCCAACGAGGAGTCAGGCTCCACCAATCACGGGAGGGGGTGGGCCAGGAGGCGGGAGGAGGGAGAAGGGACGCGGGAAAAAGGCAGGGGAAGCAGGATGGCGATCGGGGGCAGGGAGTCAGCCACACAGGCCGAGATGTTGCTCCCCAGAGCCCAGGAGGGTCCTGGTGGGGGGTGCACTCACCTGCTGCCTCTGGGTGTGAAGGAGGCAGGCAGGGGGCACTGCGGCCGCTAGGCCCAACGAGGAGTTAGGCTCCACCAATCACGGGAGGGGGTGGGCCAGGTGGCGGGAGGAGGGAGAAGGGACGCTGGAAAAAGGCAGGGGAAGCAGGATGGCGATCGGGGGCAGGGAGTCAGCCACACAGGCCGAGATGTTGCTCCCCAGGGCCCAGGAGGGTCCTGGGGAGGGGGGGCAGTGCGCTCACCTGCTGCCTCTGGGTGTGAAGGAGGCAGACAGGGGGCACTGCAGCCGCTAGGCCCAACGAGGAGTCAGGCTCCACCAATCACGGGAGGGGGTGGGCCAGGAGGCGGGAGGAGGGACGCGGGAAAAAGGCAGGGGAAGCAGGATGGCGATCGGGGGCAGAGAGTCAGCCACACAGGCCGAGATGTTGCTCCCCAGGGCCCAAGAGGGTCCTGGGGGGGGTGCACTCACCTGCTGCCTCTGGGTGTGAAGGAGGCAGGCAGGGGGCACTGCGGCCGCTAGGCCCAACGAGGAGTCAGGCTCCACCAATCACGGGAGGGGGGTGGGCCAGGAGGAGGGAGAAGGGACACGGGAAAAAGGCAGGGGAAGCAGGATGGCAATCGGGGGCAGGGAGTCAGCCACACAGGCCAATATGTTGCTCCCCAGGGCCCAGGAGGGTCCTGGGGGGGTGCACACACCTGCTGCCTCTGGGTGTGAAGGAGGCAGGCAGGGGGCACTGCGGCCGCTAGGCCCAACGAGGAGTCAGGCTCCACCAATCACGGGAGGGGGTGGGCCAGGTGGCGGGAGGAGGGAGAAGGGACGCTGGAAAAAGGCAGGGGAAGCAGGATGGCGATCGGGGGCAGGGAGTCAGCCACACAGGCCGAGATGTTGCTCCCCAGGGCCCAGGAGGGTCCTGGGGAGGGGGGGGTGCACTCACCTGCTGCCTCTGGGTGTGAAGGAGGCAGGCAGGGGGCACTGCGGCCGCTAGGCCCAACGAGGAGTCAGGCTCCACCAATCACGGGAGGGGGTGGGCCAGGAGGCGGGAGGAGGGACGCGGGAAAAAGGCAGGGGAAGCAGGATGGCGATCGGGGGCAGGGAGTCAGCCACACAGGCCGAGATGTTGCTCCCCAGGGCCCAGGAGGGTCCTGTGGGGGTGCACTCACCTGCTGCCTCATCAACACCCTTCCTCCCTCCCCATCTCTCACCCCCATCCCAACATACCCCACAGCCAACACCATACAACTAAAACAAAACAACCATGTTCGACAGCAAAAAATCCATCAGAGAAGGCCAGGGCCATTCAGTGCCAAGAAGCGCACCAAGTACAGTACAGATGGTCCTGTCATCCAGGATACCTTCCATCTAGTGGGCGTGCTCTATACAGTGAGCGTGGCGTACACCACTAACCTAGAACCTCCAATGGGCCGTCTGATTGTCCTCTAGTATGTACACTGCCTAGATCCGTTCAACTCTGCACAACCAAGTCTTGCAGCAAGAGGGAGAAATCCTTCCTCAGAGCACCAACTGCATATCGCCCCGTCTAGCCCTCCTGTCGGCTCACATCTTTGGTGCAGGCAAGATGGGCGCCTTCGATAAGCGGGCCTTCTGTGTGAATTTATCCATCTTCGCCTGTTTATTTTGAGAGCCCAACTTTCCAATAGTCATGGTGGATTCCTCCGGCAGAATCGAAGATGCGCTCTCTTAGATGCCCACCACCACAAAAGAACATGCAGTTCAAAGCCCGCTGCTTCGCATACCCATTTGTCTCCATCAAAAAGACACCCAGCTCCCTTCTGCCGTGTTCAGTGGGGTTCACTAAGTGTAATCCACACTGGCTCCTTGCGTTTGCACTCCCTCAGTGGATCATCCAGTCATGCAGCTATTGCAACTGGACTCAAGTACCAGCACACCACGCAGCCGGTCCGTGCACCCAACCTTCCCTGCTAACTCTGTGCGGCACTTCTCCACTCACCATGGATCAGTGCGGACTACGATACTACGCACAACGCCCAGAGAGATTCGTTTCAGGAGACCAGCGCCATCTTCTCAAGCAGTACTCTGCGGCTTTTACTTCTTGCTGGAAAGTCAAATTTGGCTGTTTTTGCTTGCTGGAAAGTCACATTTTGTGCCCACTGCTAATCTCTCTGTACTTTGAATGTAAACTGTAGCTTCTTTGTAACTTGCCGGCCCAGTGACCTCATCACTTTCCTTTGTTCCACACCTACCTGCCTTAACCCCCCTGCTTCTCCCTTCTTTCCTCACTTCCACTCCCATGGCGCTTCCTGTTTCTCCTATCTTTTCCAACTGCTTCTCCATTGACTATCCTTCCATTCTCACTAAGTCTGGCAGAAGAAACACAAAGGATATTTTGGCCTACAACCCTGGTCTCCCTATCGCTGACACCTACTCCAACAATTCCTCCAGACAGACCCTCACAACATCCTCTTTGTCGTTCCGTTGCCAGATCTATGGACCCTTCATATGCTCTCTGTGCTCTGTCCTATCACCCACTCCCATTAATGGTGGCACCCACTGCAAAGTCCTCATGGCTTCCTTCGACTGCTCTAAAGTCATCATTAATGTCTACCGTAATTACACTGTCATGGTCCAAGGCACCAATCTCCTCATCTTTGATAGGTGTTTCCCTCGCCTCATCAATTTCCTCTCATCTCCTGCTGTCCTTCCTACCCCCTTTTGGCTACCTTGCCCCCTATCTCCTCCTCCTCTGCCCCTCCTAGTGATCCTTCCCCTCCGCAGGGCGTACCTCTGATCTGTACCCCTCCCCAGAAGGTCTTTAAGGCTGGCAACCTTCTTCATCTTGCCACTCTCAACTCTCGCTCTGCTGTCAAACACTCGGCTGACATCTGCCACCTCCCCAAAGAACTAGACCTTGATGTCCTCGGTCTTACAGAGACATGGTTGACTGCCTGCTCTGTCAGGCGCTTTGACACTCTCCTCCTTGATGGCTACAAGATCGTCTCCGCACCCAGATCCTCCCGATCCGGTGGGGGGGCAGGGGGTAGCCCTGATCATTCCTGAGTGGATTCCTGTCTCTATCATTCCCACTCAGACCTACTCCTCCTTTGAATGCCTTGTCTGTAGGCGCTCTCTCTCTCTCTCTCTCTCTCTCTCTCTCTCTCTCTCTCTCCTAGCCACTCTCTTACCGTGGCTATTCTATGGGCCTCCTTGTCAAATCACCCCATTTCTCTCGGAGTGGGCTGACCTCTCCTCCTCCCTCCTGGCCGCTACCACTCAACTTCTCCTCCTCAGTGACCTCAATATCCACCTAGACTCGACTTGTTCCTCCTCTTTACTCTTCAGTGATATCTGTGACTCCCTCTCCTTGTCCATCCTCCCCTCTGGCCCAACACACTCTGCAGGGCACACTCAATGTCTTGATCTCCTCTGACATCCCCCTCTCCATCACTCTGACCACTCCTCTCTCCTGGAGTGATCATTCCCTCATCTACTCATCTCTCCCTCTCTCTCTCCTCCCCCAGGCCAAGCCTACCCCAACATTGCCACCTACCTTCTTGGATATCCGGCCCATGAAGCGTGAGACAGTTGTGGCTTTCACCACCACCTTCTCTCCCCCCTACACCTATGGTGGACTCACATCCTGACAACTCTGTCTCTGCTTTACTCTTCTATTTCTGATACTCTTGATGTTGTTGCCCCTGTCATTAGGATCCGTTTGAAGTCCAAAGCCAAGTGCTAAGAGAAAATGGAGTGCTTCTTGTTCGTCCTCTGACAAACTGGCCTGTCGCCTGCTCCAAAAGGCAATACCAACTCTCTGTCCTCACCAAGAAGAGAGTCCACATTCAAGCCTGTATCTCTGCGGCATCTAACAACTCGGCTGAACTCTTCAAAATCTGCAAGGAGCTGGCCAACCATTCTGCAGTCTCTATCCCTACTGCTGTCTCCCAGACTCTTTGCAATGCCCTTGCCTCTCACTTTACCTCAAAAACCCAGAACATTCGTCCACCCTCTGCTCCACCTCTCCCTCCTCTCCCCTGCCCTCTCCGTCTGGGCATGCTGACCCTCTTTATCATTTTTTCCTCTTTTTTCCCCTGATGAGGTCGCTAGACAAGTCCGATCGATGAAAGCCTCGTTAAAACAGGTTCATCCCTGTTCCTCTAAAACCATCAAGGACCACATCGATACCCTCGCTCCGCTCTTGCCGATTTCTGCAACCGCTCCTTTGCCTCAGGATCCTTCCCTTCCCTAATGAAGCACTCCCTTGTACATACTCTTCTAATGAAACCCACTGCTGATCCTTCTTGTCCATCTAACTATGGGCCAATTTCCATTACTCCTTTCTTGGGCAAACTCCTGGAAAAGCTGGCCATCTCTCAGCTTAACCTTCATTCAAACTCTGTTGGCTGTCTCCACGACCACTACTCTGGCTTCAGAGCTGCCAGAAGCATGGAAACTGCTCTCCTGAACATCTGTGAAGATCTGCTCTCCAACCTTGACTCTAACATTCCCTCTGTCCTCATCCTACTCTATCTCTCTTCTGCCTTCGACACAGTCAATCATACCATCCTGCTCAACCGTCTCCGTGAGAACCTGGGTATCACTGATCATGCTCTGGCCTGGCTGAACTCTTTCCTCTCTGAGCAACTCTCCCCATACAACTTGGTTCCTTCCTATCATCTATCTCCCTCTCTACCTGTGGTGTTCCCCAGGGGTATAACCTCTCACCCTGGCTTTTTAACCAATACCTGGTAACTCTTGCCCACTGCATTGCCATTTTCCTTTCCAATTTCCAGTGCTATGCCGACGACACGCAATCGAGCTGCCCTCGGACTCTTCCTCTCCTCTCATCTTTGATAGCCCAACTGCCATTCACGATTGGTGTGCAGCCAAGGATCTTTATCTGAATGCCAGCTAGACGGAGATCCTCCTCATCGGCACACCTTCACCCTACTTTCCCCTCCCTCTATGGCCGGCCTCCCTTGGCCCTCCTCCTACCCCCACCTGCGAGTCTAGGAACCTTGGGGTCATCTTTGACTCCACACTTTCCTTCTCGCCCACATCTCCGATGTCTCTAAAAAGTGAAACTTCCTACTGCACCTCCTCAGAGGCACTCTGCCTTTCCTCTCCTTCCCCCAGAAGATCACTGTCTCTCAAGCTCCGGTTCTCTCTAGGTTGGACTATTTTAACAGCCTCTTTCTAAATCTACCCGCCTCTACTCTCCGTCCTCTGCAACTAATCCAGAACCGCACTGCAAGACTTGTCCATGGCCTCAAGCCTTGGGACCTCCAGCTCTTAAATCTCTCCATTGGCTCCCAGTGGATGCAAGGATTGCATTCAAAACCCTCTGCATTATCCACAATCATTTCTGGGGCGTGGTTGCAAAATACCTTCAGGTATCACTCCGCAAATACCTCCCCTCTCGAGCTCTTCGCTCCTCTACCTCCAACTTCCTCAGGGTCAGTCGTTTTTCAAAGAAATGAGCTGGGGGTAGATCTCCATCTTTGGCTGGGCCTCCCTCGGGGACAGCCTTCCTGCCACTCTAAAACTTGAGGAGAACCATCTCTGGTTTCTGAAGCATCTCAAGACCTTCCTCTTTGCTTCTGCCTTCGCACTCCCTCTCCCCTGCTGATCTGTTCTCTCTTGGCACCGTGCACATGGCCTACCCTCTGTCTTCCGGGCCCAGGTACCTGCTCATCCTGCCACCCCCCTGCACTGCCAGTGGGCCACCCCTTGCACTGGGGTCTGTATCTGTATCCATACAGCCCCCCTCTTTCCTGCAGTTATCAGATATACCTTGTCTGCTGCCCCGATCCCAGCACTTGCCACTTGATTGCTGCACTACCATTGCTCGTTGTCTTTATTTATGTATTTATTATTATTTATTCTGCCTTTTCCTTGCTCCGCACTTTCCATTTCTCCCCCCATGCACTTTTCCCCTCTCCCTCTCCCATGCACTTGCGCGTTCTCAATGTCACTGGTAAAAAAATGTAAGCCCAATTCCCAATTGGGAGTATTTTGTAAGCAAGTAAAAATGTTTAAACTGAAAAACAGAAATATTTTGTAATATTTATTTCTTTGCACCAGTTATTCATGCACATTAAAAGACATGTTAACCTCTTCCACACTACTTGTACTACTGGAGCAAACATGTACATGGAAGAGTGAGGGTGATTCTACATGTCTTTTTTTCTATTTTTTGAAGGAATATTTTTACTCCCGATTTTTATTTTTGGGGCGTATTTTCTCATTTCTAGCGAGTAAAAGTGGCTGATACTCCCATTATCTGTAAGGCTGAATGGGAGACCGACCAGGAATGATTTTGTTCTATTTCAGAGGATCGAATAGGTAAATAGAATCCTATAAAACAATCTACAAACGTCAGACGACATACAAAGGCATACACTGCGACAGGAAGACAGTAATTGACACTAGTGCACTTAATGTAGGATTGTGCATGGACTTGCGGGGCGTCCATAATGTCATTAAGAATGGGAGACAATGGGTAGATCCTACAGGCGGCACAGACACGCAAGCGGGTGACCCTTCTGTCACATGTTGATCGCTAATTCTGTTTTATGATCTCTGTCGAAGTATGAATTGTCATTGAATGCATTGATTTGTGTTATAAAATCTATAAAACTGAATAAAAACTATATTTACAGAAAAATGTTCCATTAATCGCAGTCTGAACTCTCTGAACGAGATTAATAGAACAGATACTTAGGAGTCAAAAATGTCTGTCACCTACCTAAATCACTAAACATTCACAGGATTTATCTGAGAAATTCAACATCATTGACGGACATTTCTCAATGAAGGTACACAATCGCATACGTGTTGTATTTCGTTTGGAGGTTGCCAGTGTAATGTAGGTAGAATGCTTTGAGTGAAAACATGAGGAGCGGCTATTGCCGAACAACATTAAAAATTATAAATACAGGTTCGGCTTGCACCGCGACTTCAGGATAGGCTACAACCCTCGCCGCAAGGCTGCCAAAGGGCAGGTGGCGTCAAGCCCATCACAAGGATTTTGCCTTCGTCTACAAAACATGGCAATGGCTGCCCTTATCGCACTTTTTAAGGGGCCCCTTAAATATGGTTGTCAGGAAGATTTATAGTGATTTCACACACAAATACAATAGAAAGACTTTGGGGAAATTTTAAAGGCCCCAAGATTCGTCCCCAATTCCTAGCCCGCGATTGCTCCTAGACTCCGGAATCTCGTTGCCTATATGCTGTACCCCTTCAAAGGGAGAAAAGCACCATTTGGTATATACCCACATCAACTTCAACAATTCCACTGCACAATTAGAACAATTCATTACAAAAGTTTATTAAAATCAATATATAAAAATCAATTAACCAGCAATTAAAAAGACACAATGCAGACCATTTACTGCCTAAAAAGGATTCTTTCTTTGTTTGTCTCATAGTGCAAAACGGACTCAAACACCATTCAACCCACTCCAAAACCACATACAACTGTCGAATACACAAATAAGAAAGCTCCCAATTTGCGGGCTGCTCACTTTAGACGCTTAGTGTCCTAATTAGGCGAATCCTTGAATCACAAGGCTCTAATTAAGTGAATAGTCAATTGATGAATGCTGCCATAATGTACAACACAACAAACACCCAACATGTTTTGTTCTTTTTGCAACAGTATGTCAAAAAATGTTAGAACTTCTTCAGGGGAAACTCGACAAGCAGGTTTTCACTCTCTTTCTCACTTCACGTAATAATGTTCTTCTGTGACCTGTGGTAGCATTAGTCAAATTATACTGCCAACGGTTCTATAGGTGCGTCTTCCAAGTAGACTGCAATCTGTTGTTCTGGGCACCCCCTTCAGTCTTGACCGCCCAGTTTAAGTTTTGCCTCGGCAATCAACTCGATTCTAGCGTGTGCTGCTGACTTCAAACAGTTCTCAATGAGAGTCCTGCAGTAACTCCCATATAGCGGACCTCCTCGCTGCCCATGGTGTACACGGTAAAGCCGCTCCGCAACTCACGGTGCTTGAGTTGTATCTCGAGTCCTTCGTCACTTCCCCCTCAGTCGTTAGCACGCAGCGTAAGTCACCTGATCCTCATATAATGATTTTTAACATTTTCAGGGATTTTAAGTGCCAACATGGAATCTAGACTCTTTATAAATGTACTTAAGATAAACCTTTATTAATGTGCATTATTATGAAAAAAAAGATGTTAGATATTTCTGTTTTTTTCATTGGGTTTGTGGGTTGTGCGTCAATTACGACCAAATTCTAATTTTGGAGGATATTTTGGCTGCCTTTTGATTGGCAGCAATATTTAAATATTTTGTAGTCCAGGCCTGCTCTAACTATTTCCGGGAAAATGTGTCATACTTGTAGCCAGTTCAGCGATATGATGGACAATATATAACACTAATGTCGAACTAATGTATGGTCGATGTAGATGTACTAGTATTAGTATTAGTGCGCCATTTCATTATCTTTCTGCCACCTTGCCACCATCTCTAAGAACGGACACATCCTTATGGTCTTTTCGAAAAAGCCTTAAACCCTTGCTGTTCATACAAGAGGCCTGCAAATCTTTGCAATAATCTCAAAATTGAACCGTCAGTGCAGCTTGTGTAAATGATTTAAATAGTGCAGAACCATTAAACATAGTATGTCCGACATTGCACATTGCATGATAAGAATGTAATGTGAGAGATCAACTATCGTGTTTTGTACTGTACCTTGCCTAGTAAACCGTCAATGATTAAGCTGAACCTCATGTCTGTCTGTAACCAATTTCGTAAGATTAAGCACCGGAATATCTCTGGGTTTTGTGCGCTACATAAATGTTCAAATAAATAAATGTACGGGACCCGGAAATTAAGAATGCTGACACTTATCGAGGCCCAAGCTACTCTGGTGAAAGCAGGTTGCCTTTAGTCCTGCAATCTTCTCAAGTATTCTTATTGTTAGTAGACATTTTTCCTGAAGTTGTTTTTCTTCTTACACCTGCAATGCTGAAAAGTGAGGCGGGCGCGGGGCAGTAGGTCCGCAGGCTGGAGCCCTAAACACGCCAGCGCCATCATTAAGTTCATTAACATCACAATCATATGCCTGCTACCTCATCTATTCCATGAACTCCTAGCGAAAACAGTTCCGCCGGCGCCTGCAGGAGCCGCACCCTGATGAGCTCACATCCGCAATCCTTGGCTCCCTACCAGCCCTCCAGGGAGCCCGCCAGGTACTTTCACTTCCTCTCTAACCAGCACTCTCACGGTGCAGAGGCGATAGCGTTTTATTGCCTAAATGACTGCCTGCTTAGCACACCTGACCCCTAATCCATAAACGCTCGCTCAGTTCACTGACTACTTAAATGTACCACTCTCCATAGCTCTCAACTCGCACGCTTTTGGCGGGTGTCACCCGCCTTGTAAACAGCTGACTCCCCCCCCAAGCCTCCTGCACGCCCATTCGTTTCAATGGGCCTCTCACCCACCAAAAGTAAAATCGGGTGCTTTCACCCGCCTTTGCGACACAAATGGTTGAGAGCTATGACTCTCCGAGCTGTGAAAAAACGGAACACACCAATCCATCATGCTCTAACATGAGCCCGTCTCAAACCATGTGGTCTGATAACCTGCACTAGCTTTCACACATGTAGTCAATGGCGTCACTCTCCACGCGCCAACACGGGGTTCAAAGATGGCGGCCACCTTCCTTTCATCAAAATACATCTTCCAGTGCTCAACAATCACAGAACTGCCACCAATGCCCACTTCTGCATTAAAAACGTCACGGTTTTATTCCTTTTTTAGTTTTACGTATTTTCAAATACCCTAAACATTGCTTCTACGATCAGTGTATCTAGTTCGAGAGTTAATCAAATATCTTCTCTCGGGTGTTATGTGCAAAGAATAGTATTAGTTTGGGGGGGGGGGTTCAAGTTGTAGCCGGATTACACAAAGGAGGATGCAATTGGGCGGAGATGCAAACAGGTAAAGGGAACCAGACTGGAAAGCACAGAGCACGTTTGTAATTTACGTATTTACAAAACACAATTTTGCACAGCGAAGTAAAGTGATTTGCCCAGAATTGCATGGATTTTGGTCAAATGTCAAAGATGACTTAGTCAACAGATGTTCTCTTTAAACCCTCCCCCGCAGCTCCTTAATCTGCCAAAACACCCCCAACCAATGATGTACACATTTCCATTCCCCACACCGCCCACCCCAGCAATACCTCCCGTCCCCACTTTCCTCTTCACAGTCCTTATTAGTTGAAGACTATCCACCTTCAAGACAGATCCCTAGAATAAGAGATATCACACTTTTACCCTAGCTCCCTTAATGAGGCCTTAAGGACCCCTGCCTTTCCCTAACTCCACCTGTGTTTTCCTAAACAGTATTCCTTCGATTGGGCTGAGGCAGGGCAATTGCCAGAGGTTAGCTTTCTTGTATGGCATGGTCCCTGAGGTTGTGTTGTTGCAGAACTCATACCGCTTCCCTTTGACTCACTACCACGCTCATGGTCGCACAGTTGAGGATGTGGTTGTAGGTTTGGAACACGCCCAATTAAAGCCTTGCTGTTGTGGGTCCAGTGGAGGCTTCCGGCAAACTTCTCCAGCCAGTCAGAAGGCTGCAAGGCCAGTGACAGCACAGGGAAAAATACACAGTATGAGATTAAGGCAAGTCCCCATTAGCAGGGTCATACTCTCTTCCCGATGGCCCGTTAGGTAAAAACATATACTTTCTAAAAAAATGCAATACCCAAGTCATCCACTTCTCAGAGGAATCCTGGAACTGCGACACCGATGGCTTCTTCAGTCTGGTCTAGTGTTACGCAGCTACGCTCCACACGCGAAAGGGGATCAATATCTCAGTCACCCACAATTCCGCTCCAAGATTAAGACAAAGTAAATCCTCACTCTCAAACTTACTTGGATTGGTGAAGTGTCTCAAGCCAAAGACCAAGCTGAACGTTCTAGGTTACTATGTTCCAGCTCCCCCTGTTGTATGCTTATATGTTATCTGGCTGGATGGTGTTTGGAATGTAGAAGGGGAAGGTGGATTGTGGAGTGTAGTGGAGGTTCTTGTGGTAGACAGGTGAAGGTGGACTGAGAGCTGTAGGGATCGTTGTGGGGCCGTTCTTTGTGTTACTGATTATTACTTCAGCATCTATAATAAAGTAGGTAACTAAGCACTGCTTCCTGCTTACTTCACCCACCTCGGTCGCTTTCCTTGTGGGTGAACTCTGTATTCCTTGCAAACTGTCAGTTGCTGCGTCCTTTGACTAAGGGTTGGTTTCTCGGGAAGCCAGCCTCTCAGTGCCATCCCTAGAAACGGAAGAGAGCCACAAGGACACCTAAATGAGATCCCACGTTTTCTACCCTCACAGACACACACAAGCTCTCATTAAGAACAACTGTATTGCAGAACAATGCACTTATTTGAAAATAGTGACTTTTTTTTTTTAAATGGCATCTCCTGTTTTCACTCACAATCTAGTCCTGGTTCTGTGCTTCTGCTATTTTGTTATCAATACTCATGATTGGAACAAAAGTTCTTTTTTTCTTTTTTTAATCTGTTTTTATTAGTTTCCTGGTGCAATAGAACAGTTACAGATAACATGACCGTGTCTTCGTTAACCTTTACAAACAGTAATCGATAGAGTGAGTATTGCTTTCCTTTACTCACCAGTCTGAGGTCCAAACCCTCCCCCTCGTTTCTTTCACTTTACATCAACTTCGCATTCTCAAAATTGCCTGTACCATCAATAATTAACAGAGCATTAGTCAGACCAAGCAACGCATATCCCAGCTTGGAGGCCAAACCGTATTCCTCGACTCCCTCCCCCTTGCAGGCTCCCATGAGTCCCACGTTTCAACCTTTGTAAGTTCTCCAGTCTCAACGTCCTTTCTCGCCTTGATCAGGAGGGCTTTGAATGTGGTGTTAACGTCAAATCATTAGGCATTTGTCCCCAGTCCATCCTTGCCCCCTCCTGCATCTGTGTTTTATGGACATCTCTGCAAATCCCCACATCTGTACATCTCTAACCCATGCTGGCACCTCCGGTACCGTGGGGTGTTTTCCAGACATCGCAATGCGCCGTTTGGCCACTATTAATAAAAACTGGGCGATATTTCACTTGGTCTTATTCCACTTCTTTTTCCCTGGAAGCAGCCCCAGCCAGCAAATAGTTGGCGCACACATATACGTTCCTCGCACCCGCGCATTGATATTGTCCATCATCACACTCCAGAATGCTATGATCACCTGACAACCCTACACCATGTGCCAAAAACCTGCCGAATGTTCTCTACCTCTAGGACAGGTGTGAGGGGCCCCGGAGCCCATGGCATGCATCCTCGATAGGGTAATTTAGACCCCATGTAATAAATTGTATTGGATCAGCCGGAAGAGTCACTTTCTAGATACTTTCTTGACCTGTTGCCAAATCCTAATCCATGTGCCCTCTGTTATCTCCTCCCCTATATCTCTCGCCCGCCCCCCCCAAACGCCCTTGAACTACAGATCAAACCTCGATTTTCCCTCTGGGAGACCGCCATATAAACGCGTAATGGCCCCCCTGCTCCCATCCAGTGTCAATAGAGCATCTCACTCTGGGTTTGTGTCCGGCTCCTCTGGAATCCCCTCCCACATAGCCGCTATCCTCTTCACCACCCATGCATACAATAGGAAGGATCGCCCATGCATCGCATATTTCTCCCTCCATTGCTTGAATGGGAGCAACCACCCCTCTTCGAAAAAATGTCCCAGTGTGTGGCATCCCCCAATCTGTAGCCTGAGGAACCCTATATCTTTCACCAAGGTCCAAAATGTGCCATAGAACCTCAGGGGGAAGTCAGGGCTATACAACCTCTTACCCTGGAAATTATGTCTGCATCTGTTCCAAACTGTCCTCGGAATATGAATATATATATATATATATATATATATATATATATATATATATATATATATATATATATATATATATATATGATACATTACTCACCGTAATCGTATTTCTGATGCTTGTATCTGCTTAGATTCACATGCTGTGCATAGGCCGACATCTAGTGGAAGCTGCGGAGTATTACAGTTTGTTTTTCGAAGTCGAAAAATGGGCGTCGACACAGGGCGTGCCAGTAATACTATCCCTAGTGTGACGTCCCCTGTACCCATGATCCCTCACGCGTCTAGGATCCCCAGATTGTGTTTTTCCTGACATGAGGTAGCATGAGGAGTAGCGTGAGTACAGATAGTCCAAGCAGATAGACAGAAAGGTAAGACTACAAGCAACCATGCGCCTTCTCTCGGAGGGGAGGAAGGGTGGGTCGCATGTGAATCTAAGCAGATACAAGCATCAGAAATACGATTACGGTGAGTAATGTATCCCTTCTGAGGCTTGTGGAATCTGCTTAGATTACATGCTGTGCATAGATTAGCGAGCAGTACCAGAAGAAGGAGGTGGGATGTGAGAAGGGTCATGAGCAAACAGGTGTCTTAGAACCGCTTGTCCCACTTGTGTATCTGCCTTGGAATGAGTGTCAATGCAGTAATGCTGAGTAAAAGTGTGAATAGAGCTCCAAGTAGCTGCTTTGCAAATGGTGTCAAGGGGAACATTTGCAATGAAAGCCAGAGTGGCCCCAATGCCTCTGGTAGAGTGGGCCCTTGGCGTAAAAGGCAGAGTTTTTTCAGAAAGAGAGTAACACAGCTGTATACAGTTGATAATCCACTTTGAGATAGCGCCCTTAGAGACGCGATCCCCCTCTCTGCCTGTAGCTACGGAGACAAACAGTTGATCTGTTTTCCTTAGCGGTCTGGTTTTATTTACATAGTATAAGACCGCCCTACGCACATCTAGGGTGTGTAGTTTCACCTCAGCTGAGCTTTGTGGGTTTTGGAAGAAAGCCGGAAGCTCGATGGACTGGTTTACATGGAACTTGGATATGAATTTTTGTGTGTGCGTAAAACCAGTTTGTCCTTGTGGATAGTAAAGAAAGGATCTTGCACTGACAGAGCCTGAATTTCACTGACCCTTCTTATGGAGGTAATGGCTACTAAGAAGGCCGTTTTATAAGTCAGGTGTTTGAGACTACTTTTATGCATGGGTTCGAAGGGGGGCCCCATGAGCTTAGATAGCACCACATTGAGATCCCATCCTGGCGGTGGGTTCGAGATAGGAGGGTGAAGTCTCTTTACTCCTTCCATGAAGGCTTTAACCACTGGTACTTTCCACCACGAAACCTTGTTATGGGATGTGGTGTAGGCTGAGAGGGCTGCCAGGTGTACTTTCAGAGAGTTAAAAACCAACCCTGCCTCCAGCAGGTGGAGCATGTATGTTACAACGTTGGAAGGAGTGCAATCAACCGGGTTGATTTGTTTACTCTGGCACCAGATAACGAATCTTTTCCACTTGTCAAAGTAACAGTGCCTTGTATTTGGTTTCCTGGACTCTTTTAGAATGTCCATACACCTCTGTGGTAATTTGAGATGTCCAAACTCTATGACTTCAGGAGCCATGCTGCTAGGTTCATAGAGTTGGGTTCCTGATGCACTGTTTGACCTTGTTGCTGGGACAGAAGGTTGTACCAGGCTGGGAGTCTGATGGGCTCGCATACCGCCATCCTGCGCAGGTGTGGAAACCATGGTTGTCTCGCCCACATGGGAGCAACTAGGATGAGCGTCATCGATTCCTTGTTCATCTTGTACACCACCTTCCTGATGAGAGGAGTTGGTGGGAAAGCGTACGCAAACATCCCTGACCAGTTCATCCACAGGGCATTCCCCTGGGAGTCCGGTTGTGGGAACCTGGATGCAAATCCTGGGCATTGTTTGTTTTCGCTTGTGGCGAATAGGTCTATAGTGGGGAAACCCCACTGAGAGAAGAGATCTTCTACTACGTCTTTGTGAAGGACCCATTCGTGTTCTTCTGGGAGGGAGTCTCTGCTTAGAGCATCCGCTAGGGAATTGAGCTCCCCTGGAACATGTTGCGATGACAGGAAGATGTTCCGTCTGAGTGCCCATATCCATATTTTCTGGGCAAGCTTGGACAGATTTGGCGAACGAGTCCCTCCTTGCTTGTTCAGATAGAACATGGCTGTCGTGCTGTCCGTCCTGATCTGCACCGACAAGTTTAGTAGATGGGGCTCGAACGCCTGCAGCGCTCGGAATACTGCCAGAAGCTCTAGCAGGTTGATGTGGTTCTTGGCTACTGAGTGAGACCAGAGACCCTGAGCTGTGTGGTGGAGATGGTGAGCTCCCCACCCCGTCAGGCATGCATCTGTCGTCACCACTGCCTGTACTTCGGGATCGTAAAAGGGTTTCCCCTTTGCGAGATTCTCTCTTGTCCACCAGTGTAGGTTCTGTACGAGTGTTGGCGAAACGACCACTAGATCGTCCCACTGACCACTTGCCTGAGACCACTGTTTCGCCAACCATTCCTGCATGGGACGCATGCGCAGACGCGCGTGGGGGACCAGGTAAATGCATGACGCCATCATGCTGAGTAACCGCATAGCTTTGCGTACTGTTATCTGTTGACCTGACTGATAATGCGGAATTTGCAGAAGTATGTTCCGAATTCTTTCTTCCGAAGGGAAGGTCAATCCTTTCTGAGTATCTAGGATAGCTCCTAGAAACTGTTTTGAGGTGCTTGGCACCAGACTTGACTTTTTCTCGTTGATGGAGAAGCCTAATTCGTGGAGGAGGTCGATGGTCCTCTGAATGTTTGACCTGCAGATTCCTGGGGTTTCCCCCGTTATGAGCCAGTCATCCAGATAAGGGTACACTGGGATTGCCTCCCTGCGTAGGTGTGCAGCTGCCACCGCCAGTACCTTGGTGAATACCCTTGGTGCAGAAGCTATCCCGAAGGGCAGTACCTTGAATTGGTAGTGGCGACTGTCCACCTTGAAGCGCAAGTATTTTCTGTGCGCCGGGAGCATGGAAATATGAAAATAGGCATCTTTCATATCCAAGGTTGCCATGTAATCCCCCTTTTTTAGGAGTGGGATTACCTCTTGTAGTGTGGTCATACGGAATTTTTGGGGCTTGACATACTTGTTGGCAGGCCGTAAGTCCAAAACTGGACGCATTGTTAAATCTTTCTTTGGCACAAGGAAGTAAGTTGAATAGATACCCTTGTTTACCTGGTGTCCCGGGACGAGTTCTATCGCGTCCTTTTCTAGCAGAATGGCGATCTCCTCGAGGAGGATCTTCTGATGTTGTAAAGAGTGGACTTTTTGTCTTGGAGGATGGTTTAGGGGACGTTGCAGTAGTTCTATGCAGTACCCATTGGATACTGTTGACAGCACCCATCTGTCGGATGTTATCCCTTCCCATGCCTGGGTGAAACTTGATATTCGTCCCCCTACTGGGGTTGCATGGGAAGGGACCCTGAACTGAGCGTCACTGCTTTGGTGGAGGCGTGCCTCCTCCTTTACTGGGGCTGCCTCTGCCTCTACCACGTCCTCTTTTACTACCCCTACCATACGCCTGGGTAGACTGTTGTGAGCTGGTGTTCCACTGTGTACCCTGGGTGTGGGAGTAGCTATTTCCTCTATTGGAATTTTGGCCGCGGGGGCGACGAAAATTGCCATTCCCTCCTTGGTTAGGTGGTTTGGTAGTTAACTGGCCAAGGGATTTGAGGGTGTCGAATTCTTCCTTAGCGTTTTTTAGAGCGTCCTCGACTGCCTTCCCAAACAGGAGATCACTTTCCACTGGTTTGTCTAAGAGCGCAGCTTGTGTTTCTGCTTTGAATCCCGACTGCCTCAACCAAGCATGCCTTTTGATGACAGTCCCCTCTGCTATAAGTCTACCCGCATTGTCAGCGGCGTCCAGAGTTGCTTTTACAGTGCAGCCTGACACGTTCCTTCCTTCCGCACAAATGCGAGCTAGCTGGCTTTTAAGGGGTTCGGGAGCAGAGTCTATTAGTGCTGCCACTTCTTCCCACTGGTGACAGTTGTAGCTAGCCAACAGTGTGGTGGAATTCGCGATTCTGGCTTGGTAGGCTGCCGTGGAAGCTACTTTCCTGCCAAAACCATAAAGTTTTTTACTTTCTTTGTCGGGGGGAGCCTCAGAGGAAGATAATGGTGTACCAGCTCTTTTGCGGGTGTTGGTTACTACTAGAGAGTCTGGTTTAAGTTGACCTCTAATATATAGGGGGTCCGACTGGGCTGCTTTAAACAGCTTCTCCACTCTCGGATTTACAGGTCTTGTCAGGTTTGGGTTGACAAGGGATGGTGCTATTCTGCGTTGAACAGATTTTAGGATGGGAATGGTCTGGGCTATTGGCTTCCTTTCCCCTATTTGTTCTTCCGCAAAGTCCCTTTCTTCCTGGACACCTTGTGTGTCTATGTGGAAGTGGTTAGCTGCCCGAAAGAGCAGTTCATTCAGGAGGGGCTGATTATCTATTGGGGAGTCAGACACTGGGGCTTCCCTTTCGACTGGTGAGTCCATTCTGAAAATATCTGGGCTATTTTCTGGCTCATCCTCGTCTTCGTCTTCACCGTAATAATCTGATCCTGCAGGATCTTCTGGCGTGTCAATTTCCTGACCTTCTATCAGGGAAGAGTTTCCTTGGTCTGTAGGGAAGAGGTAAGAATAGGGTTGGACCTCGATGGGGTCTAAAGGCCTAAATGGTGTCTCGACCCGGGGTCTTTTATTTGAGGGGATAGGGTCCCCTGACCCTGAGGGAGAATCTTCCTGAGGGTTTAAAGCTAGGAGTTGTTCAGGGTGTCTTTCGAAAAAATTCGCCAAGGAAGACATCCTTGACATTACTCTGTCAATGTCCTCGCATGACCAGAGTTTTGAGCTTGGGGTGACCTTGCTGGGACTTTATATGGATTGGCCCTGAGAAGACTTGGTCAGTTCTTGTTTCCTTTGCTGTTTACCCCCTTCCCCGTGGGTGGAAGTGTGTTTCCCCTTTCCCTTATCTTTCGACGCCTGGCGTCGAGGATCGGAGGTGGAATCCCTGTCTTTCGAACTAGCCTTCGAAACTGGCCCCTCTTTACTCCCAAGTGATGTACCCTTTTCCTGGGGTGCAGGCTGGGGGTGGAAGTCGTGTTCGTCTCCGGACGATTGATCTTCCGGGATATTAATGGTCGAGGCACTCTGTGCAAGTGTGGAGGCTTGCCTGACGTCGTGCGGCGACCTCGACCGGGACCGCCCAGAGGACGTCCTTTCGGACCGCTCCTTCTGTGCCTCTTTCCGAGGTTTCGACGACGTCGAATCTCGGGTGGATTTTTTGTGTTTAGCGTGTGTATGTGTAACGCTTTTGTCGCCGGGGGACTTCCCCATAGTCGCCGGGACGGACGACCTTCCGAGGCCGGGGACGTGCGTTCGGCTGTCCTTCGACGCCTTGGTGCCCTCGCCGTCCGAAAGTTCGGCGTCGCTGCCGTCGCTGAAGGTACCCTCCGCCTCCATAGCTGCTAGCTTGGCGTGGTGGGCCCAACGCTTGGTGGAGCGGTCCTTAAGAGTTTTGGCCTTAAACCTATTACAGGCCCTGCAACCCGTCTCGGGGTGGTCTCTGGGTAGGCAAAGGTTGCACGTAGCGTGCTTATCTACCCAAGGGTATTTCTTATTACACTTGGGGCAAAACTGAAAGGGCGTACCCTCCATACGCGCCTGTGGGCAGCGGGCAAGTGTGTGTAGGTAATAAGGTGTCGAGTGTGGAAGTGTACCACCCCCACTCTCCCTACTTGTAGGGCCGAGGCCAGCGGCCCAGGCCCGAGCCGAGGCGGAAGCCTCAAGGCCCAATCCGTCGGGTATTCGACGTTGATCTCTTCCCCGGTTCGGCGTCGAGATGTTGATCGACGAAAGGTTGGCCAAACGGGGCAAATTAGAATTAGTTTAGAGTGAAAATATGGCAAAGCCAGGGAACTCCGATGAAGTGCTTCCGACCAGAATGGCGGAAAAAAACAATCTGGGGATCCTAGACGCGTGAGGGATCATGGGTACAGGGGACGTCACACTAGGGATAGTATTACTGGCACGCCCTGTGTCGACGCCCATTTTTCAACTTCGAAAAACAAACTGTAATACTCCGCAGCTTCCACTAGATGTCGGCCTATGCACAGCATGTGATCTAAGCAGATTCCACAAGCCTCAGAAATATATATATATATTCTCCCACCCCACGGATCCTATAGACTCCCACAGTGACTCAATTCCCGATCGATGTGTCGAGAGTTTTCCCCAGCAACAGCCTCACTTCCACTTCCATCGAATTGTCCCACCTTCTGACCGCCTGCAGCTTTGCTGCCATAAAATAGAACTCAGTCTGGTAGGGACAACCCTCCATCCCGATGTAGTCTATGGAGCGTTTCCAAGGTCATCCTCCATATCTCCCAGTACCCCACAGAAAACTCACCTATTTTACTGTCAAACATCCTAAAAAAGACATTTTTAAATTAGGCATGGAATGTTAACAAAATAATAGAATAATCAGGGAAGGATCACCATACTGCACAAGGCCACACTTCCCATTAGGGATATCGGCACGGTCTTCCAAAAGTCAATTCCATCCCCCATGGCAGCCAATGCCCTAACTGTATTATGTTCAAAAGTCTCATCTATCTCATGGAAGATATGCACTCCCAGGTAACAAAAGCACTTGCAGTCCCACTTAATTCCCCAATCTGGGTGCTGCCGTTTCTCTTTCCTCCGTAGGGATGCTAGAGGTAACAAAACAGACTTGTCCGTATTTATGCGGAATCCCGATAGCTTCTGGTACAGCCCAGCACAGCTAACAAGATCGGCACTACCAGGGGGTTACCCACATACAATAGGGCAAGGATGCTGTTCTGAATACTGTGAATCTCAATGCCCATTTCCAGCGTACACTTCCCGAAATAACAAGCCAATGGCTCCAACGCCATAGCAAAGAGTGGCGATACCAGGCAACCCTGCCTTGTCCCCCTCTCCATCCCCCAGCGTTGCGAAACTCCTCCCCATTTTCACCGCGGCCATGGGATCTCTGTACATCAATTAGATCCATCACCTCATTCTAGGGCCCAGACCAACCGCCTCCAGAACATTAAATAACCATGCCCACTCCACTGAGTCAAAGGTCTTGACAGCATCTG
This sequence comes from Ambystoma mexicanum, assembly GCF_040938575.1. Lineage (NCBI taxonomy): Eukaryota > Metazoa > Chordata > Amphibia > Caudata > Ambystomatidae > Ambystoma > Ambystoma mexicanum. The sequence continues at coordinate 755,718,271 of NC_090925.1, forward strand.
AAGACAACAAGGCCATCTCCCCCTTTTCCTTGCATGCATGCTCCATTACATAGTGCAGCCTTCACAGGTTCATGGAGGTATTGCTGCCCCCCACAAACCCGCATTGGTCCGGATCTATCAGACATGGGACTACCCTGGACATAATCCTCTGCATGAAGTATAATTTCTCAGTGATCTAGGAGTGCCTCCAGCCCCTCATTCTACTCCCCCCGACACTCGCGGCAATTGCACTTCACGCAGTACACCTGTTGCTTCCTCTTCCACATAGAAGCCCTTGCTATAATACAGGCTATGATAATATTTTTGAAACACCCAATTAATCTCCTCCTGTGATGTCACCAGGATGCCTCCAGAATCATAGATCTGCGCGATGGTAGTTCTGGGCACTTCCCTTCCGACTAACTATGCCTGTAGGCGACCTGCCTTATCCCCCTCCCTGTATATTCGTACAGTGTACCATTCCCAGTCATATCGGAGCGCCTCCTCCAAGTCTCAATGCCTCTGCAATTCCCCAGCTTGTTCCTCCCCTACACGGTGTCCACCAATTTGCTCTGCTTCTAGGCGCTTAACATTCTGCTCTGCCCGTTTCAAGGATTCTGTGAGGATCCTGCATACTCCCACCATCTTAGATATACATGCCCCCCTCAATATCACCTTGAAGGCATCCCACATCACCCCCAAGTCCTTCACGGACCACTCATTGACCTAAAAAAAAATATTTAAAAAATGAACTATTTCCTCTCGGACCGCTTCCCTAAAGGGTGCAACCTCCGACGCCTCCACTTTCAGTCACCACAATGGAATAAGAGGGCGTCTTCTCGACCATTTGGATTCTGTGACCAACAGTGCATGATCTGGCAATATCCACCTCCGGTATTCAATTTTGAAGAACCTACCCACGTGCTCCCTCCCAACAAATATAGTTTAAATCGGGAGTACATACCATGCCCCGGGGAGTAAAAAAAGAGTAGCCCAGTTCCTCCCCATGGGATCCCAGCCATAGCTCTACCAGGTCCAAGTACCGTACAACCCCCTGGAGCAAGTCTGAAAACCCTGATCTTATCGGGTCAGATGTTCCTGATCTGTCTCAGACGGGGTCCAGCCAGCAATTAAAATCCCCTCCCCAGATGAACATCCCCATCCTATCTCCCCCCACCCCCCCCTCCCCAATGAGGTACGTCTCTGTGTCCGCATTTGGGAATTCACCAGACAGAAGGGCTGTCCGTCCAGTGTCCCAAGCAGTATCAACGTTCTGCTCTCTGAGTCCACCAACGTGACTGTGATGTGTGCCGGGGTATCCCCCCCTTCTCCAGGTCAAGACACCCCTCGCATAAGGAGTATATAGACCCATATACTCTACCTCCCCACTTACGACAAAGCACTTTAACCCTCTTTTCCCCGTTTCCCCAGGCCCCGAACATTCCAGGTCCCCATCTTAATTGTTGTAACACCCAGTCCTTTCCGTGTCCATTTATGAACTATGAGAAACCTGAATGTGTCTCACCTGTTAGTTCCCAAGGATCTGTCATCCAGGTGGCCAGGACACGGCCATCGCTATTGGATCCAGTTCCTGGTGGTGGACCAGTGGCGGAGGATCACCTGGATGAGGGGTCCTCTAGGAGCGGAAGTGGGACATCCAAGGGTGAGATGCGGTAGCCCCTTCCTTAGGACACCTTTTCCCCATCCTGCCCGGTAGGATACTCAGAAACTCTACCCACCCCCCTTTTCCGACACAAACACTTTCTCACAGCGTGAAGAGAATGGACCAATACCCGAGCTGTTTACCCGACATGTCCCAACACAAGGGTCAGGCAGAGTCAGGCATTTTCGGACAACTACACACACCCGACTACCCTTTCCCTTCCCCATTGGGATAAAAGGCGGAGCACATTCCGAGCAAGGCCGAACACTCTAGGAAGCAGCCATTCCAGGATGGCAGTTCAAACGGAGGAGAAAGGCGGTGAGACCTGAAAAAACGTCAAGGAGGGAGTTGCCCTTTCCCTTTTGAACCCACTCCGAGAAGCCTATGACGAAAGATGCGAAAGACCGGGAATCGCAGCTGAAGGTGGTGCGGCGGATGCCAACGGTACCTGCCACCCTCCCGCACTGATAGCCAGGGCGGGGAGATGTGGTGGCCATCAAGGTACTGTCCTTGACTCCAGCGGAAAAAGGAACAGAGTGAGTTCAACACAGCCAATGAGTGGGAAGCGGTATCTAGTCATAGCATCGAAAGCCAAAACATTGAATGCCTTACCATCAAAAAAAAGCATTTTTTTTACAGTAAAGGATTTTATTGGGTTTTTAAAGGTTAAAAAAAAGGGAAGTTCGGAGTGGACCCCCCCATTAAAACTTTTTTTTTAAAAAGCCTCTAATGCATTTTGTTTCTAACGCTTTTTTTTTAGATGGTTAGGCATTCAATGCTTTGGCATTCGATGCTATGACTATAAACCATCGGAAGCACCTGATAGTAGACCGGTTTGTGTTATGCTGAAGGTTGCAGCAGCAGCCGTAAGAAGATAAAGACGACGAAGGTTGTTTGTGAATGAACAAACTGGGTACCAGAGTCAGAGTGGTCCAGCGTCATGCAGGCACTCAATCGAAGGTCTCTGGCTAGTACTCCTCTCATGAACAAAGATAAAAGAAACTACAAATACCAAGAGGCCATAGGTAGGGCCAGTCTATAAAGGTGTTAAGGTGGGCATACAAAGGTCAAGTAAAATCCTTTGCACAATCGAAAGTCCTTGACACATTGCACACGTTTTGTTGTTACAAATTGGCGTTGGCGCCCGGCTGAGGGGAACGCTGTGTGAACTGTGATGGTAAAAAGCCTGCACTTACCATCGACTAACAGAGTGACCCATAGAGACGAGATTGCCCATCGGAAGTCTCAGTTTGAATTGGAAAGCATCTGGTTGGTCTGAGCCCGACTGAGGGAGACTAACAAATGAGAGAAGGATTGGAACCCAGCTGAGGGGGATCCAATGGTAACAGGTATTCAGCCCACAAAGATTACCCAAAGGACCTTTTGTTTTATTGTTTTGGCGCATCGGGCCCTCTGAAGCAAGAGACTTTGCATGAGAAGAGACTTTAGCACAGAAGGCCTTGATAATGGAAGAGGAACTGTAACCTCATGCTGGAGAAACCCATGAGTGTGTTGTGCTCGAGAGCCCTGCCTTGTCCTGTGCTAAAAACGTGAGGAAGGTAGACCCCGGACAAAACATCCTGACTTATCATTTTGCTAACACTTCTTTCTTTTCTTGTGAACATTATCCCAATTTTTTGTAATGTAGCGGTAAGGGTGGGCAATAGTTTTATTTTAGTATAGGCCTTTTTATTTGACTAGACGCCACTAGGACTGTATTATTATTATTTGATGATCGTAGCTTGCTCCCATCTTAGAGTTAGGTTTAGCTTGGGCGTCATCTCACACCTTTTACAGTTTAATAAACACCCTTGAACTGTGATCACTTGTGTCGGTCTTACTTTGATACCATGCCTTCCTTACAGAATGTCGTTCCTGCCCAGCCCATGCTGTGTGCATCACAACCAATCTCAAATAATTGCACCATAGACAAACCAGTAAACCCGTTGTTTAAGCTGTAACCTCCCAACTAACTTACCATCCCCTCCGTTCCTCCCTCCCCCTCCTGCCTTCCCCATGCTCTTTCAGCAACCTCCTCCCTCCATATTCCCTGCTATAATCTTCTTGTGAAGCAATCGCCTCCCACCACCCTCTCACCCACCTATAATGTAGCTCACCCCTTCATCCTCCACAAATCCAGCAGCGCTCTGCTGCTGTTTCCAACCCCACCCCAACCCATCAGTAACTTCCTCCAAATTACATATGCTGCAGAAACTTTCCTCACCTTGCCGCTAGTCATTCCTAAAGTTTGTGACAGAGCCATCCAGTCAACCTGCCCCTGTACTAGCTATCTTCCAGGGCTGGTAACCCTGTGGTGGTCAGGGATGTGGTCTCACTTCAGCACAGCCCCCAAACATTTGCACTCCAACATCCCTCCCAACGGTGCAGTTCGTGCTCCAAAAGCAGTCCACCTCCTTCCATTTCTTTCATCTTTGTGTGGACTTCCCCTTGGGGTGTTCTGGTCGTCCTTGTGAGGCCTTTCTGCCTTGGCAATCTTCCGAGCTTTCTTCTGTGGCCTTCCTAGACTCCAGCCATGACCAGCCTTCTGATGCCGAAAGAGAAAAGTGTGAGGTTGCATCCGCCAGCACCTTCAGTTTTGCTGGAAAGAACATCATGTATTTCAAATAGCTTTCCCGGAGCTTCCGTTTCACTGTGTCAAACGACCTCCTCTGCTTTTGCATCTCTTGAGCGAAATCCAGGAAAATAAGCATACTTGTATGTCCGTGCTGTATACTGCCAACTCGCCTCACTTCCTGTAGGATCACATTGCAGTCCCGAAAAATTAAGGAGTTTGGCCACTACTCGCCCTACGTGATGTCCCCAGTGGTGGCTGTGGGAAAGATTTCCCTTAGGTGCAACTTTCCCTCCATTTGTGAACCCCCAAACCTTTTGTTTGGAGTGCCTAACCTGACTTTTTCCAGTGAATCACAGCCTTCGGCTGCGCTCCTCTGGGCTTTCGCTCATTTGTTATGGGGAAACTGACACGCTCTTCAGGCTATCAGCACTGGGAAACTAGGTTTCCCTTAGAATTCGACTTTGTTGCCATTTCTTGGTAGCTTTTTATCTATGTGCCAAGTACCTTACAGTACCGCGCATAGGGGTCCTTTTGTTTTATGGCCCTAGCCATCCTCTAATGATTTTTGCCTAGGACGAACTGGTGGCAGCAGTTTTCTTTTAAAGTATTTTTACTTCGTTTTTATGGACTATACTGAGTTTACCACGTTTGGCCCAAGACTGTGGCTAGCGCCGAAAATGTCCATGCCACAAAGTCTGTTGATCTGTCCTTTGGCAATCTGGTCCCTTTGCCTTCCCCCAGGTTGAGAGACCCGGGTATTCCTTATTTGGGCATGCAGACTCCCGTAAAAAACACATCTTTTGCTAGTGCACAGGAAGAGGGTTTTGGGACTGTCTGGTCCCAATCCACACTACTGGTGCCAGTATTTCTGGTAGCCATGAATGACTGGAACTACCGTGGGCCACAATTGGCCCACGTCTGGCGTGCATGCAAGAGAGCAGATTTTTCATTGGCTATCTGAGATTTGAGCGTGAACCGAATATTGGATAAGAGAAGGGGCTCTGCATCCATTCCAGGTTGATCTACTGAGGTTCCCACCGAACCTCATAAGGAGCCAAGTATCCTTAAGAAGAAAGCAGACTTGAGGAACTGCCAGTGATGTGTTTCGAAGGTTTGGCACGCTGAGCCCCTGTCGTCCCGTCAGACCCCTGTTTCTTCATCGAATTAAGAAGGCCTGCAAGGGTGCCTTGTTCCTGGGCTATCCAGTGAACTGACCAGTTGGAACCCTGGGTATCGCATAGGAACGCTGCCGTCCAGAGATGAGACCCGAGACTCAGGGAATCGCTAGCTTGTTGTCCTAGGCCCTCTCCTGCCAAAAGTTGTCCTAGCTCCTCTGGGTCACGATTTACCAGAGTGCACCACAGCACGAGCATTTGCGGTCCCTGCGTCGCCCGCTGTGACAATCGCTGAAAGTGCCTGCAGTTATTGCTTACCGTGTCCCGAGACGAGTCGCACCAGAACGAACCAACTTCTTCCTCCAAGGTTTGAGAAAAAACAAATGTCCCATAACAGACAATTGTCCCGTCCCGCAGCTGCTGAGATCTGGAGCATCCTGAAACTGCAGGCGATGTGGGCTAGACTGTCAAAGTTTGGTCCAGAGTGTGTCGAGGGTCAGTGTGTACTTTCCTAACTTACCGGTGACCCCCTGGCACATCCATTCACTTTTACGCATGAGTCTCCCTCAAATATGCTCACCGTGGCTGGGATAGCCTGCGCTCCCCCGCTATTCCCAAACTCCAAAGGTCACTCTACCTGAAAGGGTATACCCTCTTCTAGGGATAGGAATGTATTCCTTCATCGCCTCAAGCCCCTTCCTGACAAGCTACAGCCCCTTGAAGAAAACCTGCTTTTTCATTTACGCATGACCGCATGTTAACGCACAACTGTACTTTGAGCGCTAGGCTCCTCCCTTTGTAGGGCTACTACATAAGTTAGGGATTGTTAATGAAGGACTGCCTAGACTGATATCTGTGTTGATTTAACCCCTTTGTTGTTACAGGTCGTGGTTAATTTCTCCCCCAATCATCAGTCTTAGGCTATATGAACGTGTGTGGTATTATTTCTTCAAAACTGTGGTTTACTTGTGTTTTGATTATAAGGCCTATAATAAATTTATTTTTGTTACATCTGTCTAAGAATAATCTGTGGAGTTTTACTTTTTGTGCTCACTGTGGGCTGCCGATCACTCTCACCACTCCTGAGACTAAGTCTTGATTGCCTGCCAATCTACCGTAGATTGGTCTGGTTTGTCCAGAAGGTACCCCTGTTCCACTAAACAAGGGTGGCCTCCTAAACTTCTGCCCACCCGGTCAGAGTTTAGAAATCAATCTTAACAGCGGCGGTCTGCCTGGCACCCTGTGTGCCCTCTCCACTGTGAACAATTTCTAAAGTCCTTGTGGGCTTAAAGTATCCAGCACCAGTTTCTCCACAAATAGTTATGTGCTATTGATCTCTTCTCTCTCCGGCACTCCCAGTAATCTTTTATTACAACTCCGGGAGCGGCCTTCTGCATCCTCTGACTCTCGTTGCACCCATCAGGCCCTTAACATGATTCTGCAACAGCACCACCACGTCCTCTAGGTCACGGACCTGTTCTTCCGCCTCCGACATGCTCATCATTCACCTTATTCAGGTCCTCCCGAACCAAGGATACGTCCACCCCCCACCTCCTGTGTCTTGGTTTCCAATGCCTTCCTCGAGTCCTGTTTTGCTGCCATACAGCTCTCCATTGTGAGCACCTCTGCCGCTGGCTCTGCATCAGTGTCTTCCTCCTGCTTGTCCACGGTCTGTTTCTGCCCCCACATACACGTCCATCTTTTCTTCCTATGGGGGGTACCCCCGCCACTGTAAATAATGGGCTCCCTGCTCAATGGGCCTCGTCTAGGATGTGGCTGTGGGTCTTTCTATATGTCGCTCACTTTATCTGCTTCTGCCTTCATGGACGCAACAGGCTGGGGTCCCACCTCCTAATGTCCACTGGAGCAGTTCGACTCTCTTGCCCCCAGTGCAGAGCCGAGCTCCATTCAAGTCCTGGCCCCACTCTGTGGTGAGGGACCCTAGAGGGTGGTCCCCCTGTTGGGCAGGTACAGTCTGCCCCCTAGCCTTCAACTCCAAATGTGGGTCCTGCTTCCAGGCTCTCCTCCACCCGTTGTAGTCTCACTTCCCCACTGTCTTGCTACAGTAGCTGGGCTCACCTCGCCCCTCTGCTGTGCCCTCTATTTGCGCGCTGCTTATTGCAATGAGAACGGGTCCCCCTGACTTCGCGGGGACCCGCTTTGCGCTACCCTCCCACACACCTACTGCCTCTCTCGACTCCGGTCCACTGCTTCAATGCAGGGATATAATCGCTTCAGGCAGCAATTCAGCTACTGCCCGTCTTCGGCCACACAAATGCCCCCAAAAAGGCATAAAATAAACTAGGATAACCTCAGGATTTCTCCAGGCCAGCCTCGGAGCTCCACAGGCTCACGTCTGCAGCTGGCCAGCCCCCCCCCCCCACCCCAAGTTCTTTATTTCTTAACAGGATTGCAACTGTGATTCGGCTTCATGTATTCCCAGCAGCCTTTAGCAGAATTAAGTCTTCAGTTTGACCAATACCACCAACGGGTGAGCCAAAGGTATTTCAAGACTCGGTTCTCGACTTTTTCGCAATAGTTGGATCAAATAGTTTTGGGAGTTTCGCTACACTTGGTAAAACCTCTAACCACTCTTTTGGTTTTATTCTGACAGTTTACTCACGTGCACACTTGGCCACGGGTAGGTCAGAACTACCCAGAACGAAATGCCCCGGAACCACAAGTCAGATTACAGAAACTCAAAGGTCACCGATAGAGTGGCCATCATACCCACCATGGCACACTTAATCCTGCATCCTTCAGCTTCCCAAACAAAACCCTCCACTTCTATGTACCTGACCAAGTCACAGCAGTGGTCCCAGGAACTAGAAAGCAACATCAGCCTTGACAGCAGCCAATCCCCACTCTTCAGCACGCTGCCTGGAAGTTCTGCAACACTCCTAGGGAGCACCTGCAGCTCAGTGTCTATTTGAGAGTAGAGCAGGTCACAGTACATGCGAGGGATAATGCAGCGGCCTGCCTTTGAAGGGTCTGTAGCTTCCGGCCTGGGTAGGAGCCGCAGCACCGGTCTGTGATTGCGCCCTAGCTTTCGGTGGCTGTGGCAGCAAAGGACAGGAAGGTCCTGTTAAACTAGACAGCACTGCAGAGGGGGCACCCCGCAGCTAAGAAGCAGGGGCTAGTAACCTGTGGTCCAAAAAGGGCAGAATAAGGAGAGGGACAGGACACGGGCTGGCAAAGCATCAGCCAGTGTTGGGAAAATAGTAAGCACAACACCCTCTCCTCCCACAACCCCCCTCAGACTCCTGGAGCCAGGTAAGATGAGGGGCTAAGTGGGAACAACACCCTGTGCATGACAGGAAGGGACAGTAAGGGGGTGCGAAGCACCCAAGGGCAGGGGAAGCAGGAAACATCCAGGCAAGGACAAAGGAGCACCATAAGGTGCGAAATGCCATCAGCGCCAGCCGGCCAGGGGGTGAACGCAGCCCCCACACAGGCAGACAAAGCCCAGGGCTAGTCCCAGGCCAATATAAGGAGCTGCAGGAGCAGCCCGACAGCACCAAGAAGAAAACAAACCCACGACTACATACTCAACCCGACAAGATGGAGTAATGAGGCTCAAGCCTCGGTATCCAAAAATCACCGCTGATGGATAAAAATCTATCAGCAAGAAGAAGAACAAGCGCACCCAACAGCACACTCAGTTTGGGACTCCACACAGAGCACCAAACAATTATCCTGCACACGCAGGTTACTTTTTCTTTTCCCCAGAGACCCTCCCACCCAAGAAAAAGGGAGAAAAGAAAGAAAAGGGATAACAGGGCAACGTACGGGGCCCACTTCGTCGTGGGACCAAGAATGCGGCACAAGCCTGAGGGCGTAACCTCGGGACCTCGTGCCCAAAAGTACACATTATGTATTATTATTATGATTGTTTGGTGTATTATTATGTAATGATGTGCAATAAAAACCCACAGCCTTTTCATTGCCAACACTCAACCAATGTCTCGTGTAAGTGCATGGGGGGATGACAGGGTCAGTCACCAACCTCTTGGGTCCACCGGGTTACTGGTACTGCTCTGTTGCTCTGCAGTCTGGTACTATACCCGGCAGGATAAAAGAGAATCCTGCTAGGGCTTGCACCACCTGGCCCACCAGAGGTGCAGCAGGAGCCTGCCTGTGGTATAGGCTGCTGCAGCCACTCCACGCCATTGGGCTACGTAGGATTTAACCCTACCACCTGCCTCACAACTCTAGGCTGTTGCCGGTGACCTTCAGAGCAATCGTAAGCAGGACACAATGCAAGTGAAAACTAGGGTGCATGGCTTCTCTGCCAAAACCATAACAACTTCCTTACAATTACTTTTGTTATCAGCAGAGCCTTTCTTATGCATGAATGTTTAGGCAACTGGCACTTTGGTGGGGGGAACTGAAAGACTCCACATAGCTCCTACTTCCGACCAAATCTGTGTCTGCTTGAAAGACCCCATGTAAAGATCCCTTTTAAAAGCTAGGTCCTATCCGAGTCAGACAGGAGCACAAAATTCCCTCCTTGAAATTGG